>NC_089647.1:34511200-35136200 GCF_037042795.1 Molothrus aeneus | reverse complement strand
TTGTTTCTTCTTCATCTGCTGTGTATTGAACAGTATTTGGATTTGGTTCTGCTTTGTGTTTTTATTTGATGTCATTCCCAGTGCACAACTCTCCTTGGCAGCAATAGGCTGTCCATCATGTGAAACAGGCAACCACAGAACTTGTCTGTGTTTTCTGATCCAACAGATGAGTCAACACTGCCTTTTCACTCCTGTCTGTGTTGCCATTCCATCAGTCACTTTACTATCTATGCCATCTTCATGTTGTTTTGTGAGTACACAAAACAGGACATTTTGTGCTCATGTTACCATGTGGTGTCAAGCTGTTTAAATTTAGTGGCAGGTTCTATGACTCAGTGTTCATTAGGATGGATGGGATATGCTGTCCTTGTTGTGCATGCCTTCAGCTTCTTGATGCCAGCTCCAACCCACAGCAACAGATTTCTTTCTCATGGTAAAAATGCTACCAGTAAAAATCCCAGAAATCTGAATTTTCTCTAGGTGAGAGTGTCCCTCTATTTACAGTGACCACCTCCACAATCAAGATGAGATCACAGACTTTTTCATCCAGATGGTCTTGTTCAAAGATTACCAGAGGAATAGGAAGGTTGGTCATTCAATACTGTGGGACTTTTATCCTGGGTGAATTTAGTGGAATTTCTTTAGTCACTCACTATAAGCCCTGCTTTCTCTCATATTGTATGTTAACTATCTTACCAACAGAGTGACACACCTGTGCAATGTTACACTGCTATCATGCTCAGTGTTAAATTCTACAGGCACATTGTGACCTCTTTGTAAACCTTAAAGCTTCCCTCCAAGCTGAAGGAATTGCTCTCATGAGTGAGCCTAGGGACAGTTTGTGGAGTTTTAACTTTTGTTTGACCTCTGAATTTCCCCTTTGAAGCACACATTCTATTAAAATTTTGTCCAAACTTACCATGACTTTTCCCCCTCTTCTCTCACACCAAGATTTTAGTTACACTACTAAACTAGTAACTAACCTGAAAGTTACTGAGTAATAAGCTTTATTGAAGATGCATTTTGCACTTGATGGTATTCTTTCATTTAATCCCTTATGAACTCCAAGGCAGTTTTAATGTTTATTGCTCTTTCCCTTTGTTTCTTCTACTAACAGCTTCAGACTGATTGTATTTTGTATGCCCTTTACTTGGCTATATTTTCACCAATCTAAAATCACCTTTTATCATTTTTGTGGGTTAATATTATGGCTAACTGCACCATCTATCAGCAAACAAATTGCTCTTTGATATAAAAACAAGTAATAAAAACCAGCATCCTTCTTCTTCAGTGCCAAGAAAACCTTGGGATCTGGCAAGCTGGAAAGAAATGTTTTCCTGCTTGTAAGAAAGCAAGGTTTCTTTCTTTTCCTTCCTTCCTTCCTTCCTTCCTTCCTTCCTTCCTTCCTTCCTTCCTTCCTTCCTTCCTTCCTTCCTTCCTTCCTTCCTTCCCAGCTGAAAGACAAGACAGCTAAAAGCTTAATAAAGTCAAGTAAGGAAAAAAAAATTAAACGCCTGGATAATAAATATAATTATAATGTATTTCTTGACTTTAATTAGGAATATAAATAATATATTGGTCAATAGTGATGGCAATGATTTCACAGCAATTTTTTCCCAGATTAACATCCATGTAAGAAAAGTTAAGTTGATATGGAAGTTGCAGTCTAGATAAGAGCAAAGCACTCTCATCTCTCAGGGATGACTGTTTCACTGTTTTGGACCTTTTAAAACTATTTTAGCTACCAGAAACTGAGGGAGTGTATCATTCACTCAGATCATTAGGCATTCAAAATTCATCAATATCAAGATATACAAAAAGTACTGTGGTGCCAACAGTCTTGAAATTGATATCAAAAAGGGACAGTCAAAATTTGGAAGATGACCATAATTGTTTACAAGAATCCATAGAAAAGCAGAACTGAATATGCATGAAATGCCAATGTGATGTTTGGCCCATGGTAAAGAGGAACCTAGTGAGTATGTGCTCTCAAAAATAAGTATGAGCCAAGTGTTCTCCTGCAAAAAAAAATTCCTTTAAATAGCTATGGAATTACACTTCTTACAATTACTTAAAATTAAGACAATATGTTTGGTAATTGCAATATTAGAATCAGAAATCACTTCTGCTATGGGGTGGGGGCATGGCTGTGTGCTCTACCATTCAAACCACACACTTATGGAAAGTATCTACTGCAGGACAGGCAAGTCCAATATCCAGGAAAGAGGCTTCATTAATTTTTATATGGAAGACAGATTTCTGCAGCATATAGAAATACATTAGGTATTATAGCTTCTTTCATCTTTATGTATTATTGTGTTCCAGTCTTGGCTATTCCAGAATAATATATTCCAGATCTGTCATGGCCTTATTGCAATGGAGAAATTATCTACAATGCTGACCTATTATAACAGACACCAGATGCAATCTCATGCATTTATGTAACATTTAAATGGATTTATTTAAATTGGTGAAAACCTTTCTTTAGTTCCTCAAAATAAAGAACCATTAACTGTTATATTGACATAGACTCTTCTGTGCTAATGTATTCCATTCTCAGTCTGCAGAGTGAGAATATTTTCATAGCATTTCTTCACAGATTAATTGTTCTAACTGCAATGAGGGCTTTTATCATTCTTCTGCCAGAGATGAATATTGCTGCTAATCATGATGCAATTGGTGCAATTGTGCTTGGCTATGAACAGCAGAGGAGAAATCATGTTTATTACAATGTGGCCCTGAATTTAGTGAGGCCACTCTAAACAGAGGAGTAAAGGAGCAGTAGTAAGCCATTGTCATGGTTTAATCCCAGCTGGCACTCAGCCCCACATGGCCTCTTGCCCACTCTTCCACCACATCAGGATGGAAGAATAAAAGTAAAAAAACGTGTGTATTGAGATAAAGAAAGGTTAATAGGGAAAGCAAAAGCCATACACACAAGGAAAGCAAAACAAGGAAGTCATTCATCTCTTTCCATGGTCAGGAAGGTGTTCAGCCATCCCCAGGAGAGCAGGGACCCACTGCATGTAACAATGACTTGGGAAGACAAATGTCATCACCCTGAACCTCCTTCTTTTTCTTCTCCCTCCAGCTTTATCGGCTGAACATGTCACCATGTGGTACGGAACATCCCTTTGATCAATTGGGCTGTGTCCCCTCTTTGTGCACCCCCAGCCTCCTTGCTGGTGGGGTGGGGTGAGGAGCAGAACAGGCCTTGACTGTGAGAATTGATCAAGAGTAACTAAAACACCCTTGTATTATTAGCACTGTTTCCAGCATAAGCCTGAAACACAGCTCCAAAACAGCCACTATGGAAAAAATTAACTCCAGCACAGCAGTAAAATAGGCAAATAAGAACCCAAAATTATAGGCAGCATCTCTGTATAGAAGGCAGTCTGATGTCTCTCTGTCAAGAAATCAGCATCACCAGGGTGCCACTTACACTTTTATTGGCAGCATCCCTGCTACAGATGCTGTTAGTCAGCTCTGCAGGGAGACCTTTTGCTGTTGTTCCTTTGTTCCCATGCACTGCATAGGGTTGGACAAACATAAGTGGAGGGATTATTCTCTATATTGTCTGTCCTAGAGGAAAACCATTCTTCTACAGGATCAGGAGTCCATGCCAGTGGCAGGGATTAAGTCTCCAAGACTGATACTTTGTGCCTTTCTCCCTGTTTGCCACAATTATGGGTACAGCATGGTGCCTACATCAGTAAAACATTAAGGATATAAGCATGATTACAGAATTTTTTTATGTAAGTGAGAGGATAATTTCACTTATCATCATAAAAACTAAAAGTCTTATTTCATTTGGACTCTATAGATCATCAGTGTAAAGAGACAACTACTTCCAAGAGGAAATTCATCCCCTTACCTTAGAAATTTTCATCAGGACAGGAAAACTTGTTATCCACAGGTATCTCACACTCCATTTTTCTACGTAACAGGTAAAATATATGACCTGAACTAAAGTCTCCTCTTTAAACATTTAAAATCAAGTGAGGAGAATTACTTTTACTGTTAGTTTTCATTGGGAGGCAAATGTAGCCTTTCTGAAAATCTGACAGTAGCACCAAAGGGAATGGAACTGATAACATATAAATCTGACTGCAATTCCCAAACCATTTAACTGCCAATTAGAAAGATTCAGTATTTTTCAGAGGGAAAAGAAATAACTCAGGTGACTGAATTGACTGCTTCATTGGTGAAGAGGACTCTTCAAAAGGAGAGATCAGTGGATGTTTTTTACCTTTAATTCAGCAAGTGTTCCAATCCTGTCTCCCATTATATCCTCACAGACAAAATAATGAAGTAAGGACTGCATAAGTAAAGAGTCAGGTGGATTGAAAATTGGCTGACTTCTGGACTCAAAGGGTTGTGGTCATCAGTACAAAGTCCAACTGAAGAATAGTCAGCAGTGGTGCACCCTAGCAGTCTGTACTCAAGTCAGCACTGCCTAACAGCGTTATTTAGGATTGGGTGATGGGACAGGAAAAACCCTCAGCAAGTCTGCAGGGAATATAATGTGGGAATAGGGCTTGATGCACCAGAGGATTGTGCTAACATTCAAAGGGACCTTACAGGCTGGAGGACTGGGACAAGAAGAACCTCATGAAGTCCAAGAAAGGAAAATGTCAACTCCTGCTCCTGGTGAGAAATAAGCCCAAGCACCACAGCAAGGTGTGGCTGACAGCTGGACAGCAGCTGTGCAGAGAAGGACCAGGGAGTCCTCATGAACACCAGACTGAATATAAGCCAGTAAACAACCCTCACAGCAAAAGAGGTCAACAGCCTTCTGGGCTGAATGGCACAGAGTGTTGCCAGCAGGTTGAGGGAGGTGATCCCTTCCCTCTGCTTTGGAAATCTCACATATGAGGAGAGACTGTGAGAGCTGTGGCTAATCAGGCCAAAGAAGATAAAGCTCATGGGGAATCTTGACAATGTATAGGAATACCAGGGATGGAGGAAAAGGAAAGAGCCAAACCTTTCCCAATAACACTGAGTGATAGCACAAGACACAGAGGCCACAAACTCAAATACAGGAAATACTTAAACGGAAGAAAAACCCCTTTCAGTGAGGGTGTCAAACAGTGGCACAGGCTGCACACAGAGATTGTGGAGTGTCCATTGCTGAAAATTTTCAAAACCTATCAAGGCAAGATGTTGAGAAACCAGCTTTAGCTAACTCTACTTTGAACAGGGGGAGTAGGCAGTACCCAGACATGTCATTCCATCTCAACTACTCTGTGATTTGAAGTTTGTAGAGTAGAAAAAAAAAATAAAGCCCTCTTTTGTCCTCAGTTAAACCATATGCTTTGAGGTAAAAAACCTTGAAAGACAAAACTCAGAATTTCTAAGAGGAATTAGTTTGACTGTTTTTAATTGCACTTCTAAACACTGTTGCACACACTGAGTAGCGAAGGAAGAATAATTTAGCTTGTGTGGTTCTTCAAGACTATTCACAAATGACTGCATCATTTGTATGCTCTATTGTCTTTGTTTACCCTTAAGTCTTATATATAGTAAAATGTTCTTTAAATTGAATTGTTTATGCAGGTTTTGCTTTCCTTTTCCCTTAAAAAACCTTTTTTAAAATCTTCTCCATAACATGTTGTTCTTGGTCATAAAAAGTCAGATGAAAAAATTTTTTTTGGGATTCTTGGTTATGAACCGTCTCTACCTTTCTGCCTGTACCTTTGTTCTCTGTCTATCATGGATAGCACGAACACAATTGTTCCCACCGTCTTTTAACACATAAGCTGTTTTGATCTGTTCTGACTCTGGTGCACTTTGCACCTCATGCCTCTAGGAAGCCAACAGGACTGGATCTCTTACAGAAAGCAATTATTTTAACACCAATTATCCTCACTCTTCGTTTGATTTGATAGAGAAGACATTTTATTTTTTATAAATTTCCACCGTCTAAGTAGCGTGCTGATACTTCTCCACCAGCCTATTTCTCTTGGTGTTTACTAGATCTCAGCAGTATATCCAAATCACTCTCTGCTTTTTGTTACCTGCAAGATCAGAAGTTTGGCTTTAGCTTGTCCAGTTGTCTTTGCTCAGAGCTTGCAGCAACTGCAGCCAGGTGCAGTGGGAGGGAAGAGCTGTGTTTTGTCATTACCTGCTCAAGGGTCTGAGCTAGAGATGTTTCTTGGACAAAGGAAGAAGCAGTCAGTATTCTTCACAAATAAGAAGCAGTCAGCATTCTTCACAAATAAATTATGTGGGGAAAAAACCCACAAAAAGTTTTTGGGTTCACTAATAATTTTGTTGAATCAGGTACCACAGAATTTTGTCCCATAATGCCTAGACTGTTCTGGTTCTTTGAAGTCATTTTACAGAGGAGCTCCAAACATCTGGAGTCTTTTGTTTTCATGAGATTTCCTTTAGTGACAGACCTGAAAATAGCTCATCAAGCTTAATGACAATGAAATAAGTTAAAATACAGTTTTAATGCCTCTTCTGAGATGCTTATGTCTATTTTGTAGCTGATAAATTCCCTGGGTTAGATTATACCCTTGGATAGGAAATGGCTATCACAAAAGCAATTGGAGTTTGACATGGCCATCAAGGGATTATAAATAGCACTCAAGGAAAACAATATAAGCATATTGCTTCCTCTACTGCTTGAATCCACTAATTAGGAAATCAGAATGTGATAGAAAAATGTTGATGGTGAGCAGATGCATTTGCTGAGTGATTATTGCAAGTCTGGTTACTAAAGCTAAAAAATATGGCAGAGCGCTCAATATTTTGCCATGAACTTTAGAAGTCTATCAATTCTATGTAAGTCACCACAAGTGTGGCAAACATTTTGCCAAAGGTCATATGGAACATTTTGTGTCTGACTTAGATGAAATACAGGTAATACATTGATCTCATTGGCAGATTGCATTCTCCCCATCTGTCCTGTCCACATGTTTTTCACAGTATATTGCAAATTTTTCAGGATGTTATTGAAGTGGCTGTAATTCCAGCAGACCTGCACACCATACACAAGATTCACTAATTTTAGGTGTCTGTGGTATAAAACAGTCACTCCAAATTAAATAGAACTGGTCTAGTCCCCCCACACAACTCCTAACTGAGGCACATTAAAATTGAAGCTCATAATGAGCATGAACTTATCACTAACTTGCAGGTGATCTTTTTGTTCTCACATTGAAGTTGCTGAGAATTCTAAGCAAGCACTGAGTGCTTATGATCTGCCATAATGATGTAAAAGAGATGACCTTAAGACATTTAGATTAGAAAACCCTGCTCCAAAGCTAAAATCTCACCCATATTCATCAAATATGGCTTTGTAGTTTATTGCTGCTGAAGTCTTCTTGCTGTGTGCAAGGACTCTTCAAAACTGCATAAGTCATCAACCAATTTAAGAATATATGAAAAAGAGTGAGATTTATTTCCTTAAGCTGTCATAGACCCAATAAAATTGTGACAAATTGTCATTGGTTTTTATATTTATGCACATTTCCTGATCTCTTGACAAGATACCTACTCCTCAAGATGACCTGGATTCTCTTTATTCCAATTCTGTGTTTTCCTTTTAAATTGAGCGTATATAGAAGCATATGAATGGAAAATCTAAAAATATTTGTCTGCAGCTGAAACACGAAGCATCAGAAAGTGAGTGCCTTGTATTTCTTCCTCCCACTGGAACATGTCAGTATCCACATGGTCCATGGAGTTGACACATGTGAGATTACCTTGCTTTTATAAATTCTGCTGAATGAAATTATTGCTATTTGTTTTGCTGAAAGACATAATAGCCGTAAACTTCCACAAAAATATCTGTCAAAGACAGTTGGAAGATTTTGAACACCCGTGTGTTCCTTAGACCAGTGCTGTACTCATCGATGTGAATTAGGAGCATCTTTACAAGGCTTTGTGTCAGGTCTCTGAAACCAATTTTACAGTGAAGTAAATCTGGCCTGTGTGCCGGTAATAAAATATACTGCAACTCAATGTATTTAATGTCAAAAGTTGGACCCAATAATGAGTTAGAGTCAATGCTTAGAGTTCAGTCATAGTGGGTCACCTCCTCAAGACTCAGAAATTAACTTCCCAAGCCAGTAACAACCCACAGGTCCTGATCTTTGCAGCCTCCAAAGAATGCAAGGGCACAGGGAGCTTGTGAAATGTTCCACCTCACTGCATGCAGAGTGCAGTGGAAAATTAGTTCTACCTCTCACCGTGAAGGTGAGGCTGGAATAACCCTAAAAGTCCTAAACCAGAAGTTAGTAAAGTATCACCTTTCAGGAAAGAGTGGTGATAAACAAGCACTTCTGTATAAAATAGTCTCTTCAACTGATTGTTTCTACACATTTGAAACAGGCATATTTAAGACCTTTGATGACATTAACTTGCGGAGGAAAAAAATAGTTGATATTTAAACTTATCTATGTCATTTGCTTTAGCAATAGGCCTCTTTTCTTTAAGAAAGAGTAAGATATTGTACTGGAAAAACTGACTTAGGATAGAAGTCCTGTGTCCTCATAAGGTTTATCTGTGATCTTTCATGTTTTCTTCTGTGCTTTTCTTCAGCTCTCTCGAGGCCAGATTTAAAACTGAATATTCCAGAGGAAAAAAAAGGAAAATAAATTAAATGAACACTGTGTAATGAGATAGATTATTGAATTTGTCTAAAAAATCATTTAATCCCAAACTGAGATCCTTTCTTCTTTAAAATACTTTGTCCTGCATACAGTGGTTTTTAATTGTCCTGAAAGCTCATCTACTTTGTAAATCAGTCAACTTCCTAGATACCAGTGACTTGCAAAAGTTATTTGTTGGATCAGAATTGGATGAAGCATGGGAAACTGCTGACCTTCCTGAAGAAACAGGTCTTGTCAGAGGTGGTTGGATTTTGAAGAATAGGTAGAATTAAAAATTGGGTCTTTAGTAGACTGGGGGTATAGTAAATTATTCCTTAGGGACTCTAAATGGAGCCAGTGCCTATTCAGCTCCAGAAAACAAGGTGAATGATCCATGCTCCCTGGCTCCCTCTGCCTCATTGCAATATTAAGTCCACATGCACCAGAAGCTGCCCTCTGTCAGCAGTTTATAGGTCTTTACTTATCTGTCTCACCTCCTTTTATTTAGGCTCACATCTTCACTTCCTTTAGAACTCTACAAGACCCCTTGTGTGTTCCAACATCTCACACACAGAACTGAAAGTGAGTTCACACAGAAAATTGAAACAGATTTTAACAAGACAGGGTAACCTGCAAGATGGGGTAAAGGGTTTGGCCCAAGCTGTTAACCAGCCACTTGCTTATACAAAACAAACTCCTTTTGTTCTCTCTTCTCCCCATTTCCCAAACTTGCTCTTTTCTAGCCCATTTTCATCTCCCTTTTTCTAGCTCCCAGTTCTCCCAAATAAACAAAACCCCATGTTACTTTTCTATCTCGGTCCCATTTTTGCTGCCTTTGTACCCCAATTTGGTGTCTGTGATGCTGCTATCTCTATAATTTCTTCAGCCACATGACACACTACTTGAAAGAGTTTTCTAGACCTTGCCACCTCAGCTCCCAGAGGTCCCCAGTACCTCTCAAGAGATGTCTGTGGGATCTGGCTGCTTCTCACACAATTCCCCCTTAAACACCTGTAAAATTAGATTTTTAATCAATTTTTTTAAAAATCCTTCATAGTGTTACCCATGGTTTTTGCCATCTCCTCTGACTGCTAGTTGTTACACGCACAGTTTCTCATGGTCTGCTCAGCTAAGCCTCAGGCTGGGACCTAGCCTGCCCACCTTATCAGGGACATTTTTATTGATAAAAAGTTAGTGTTGATCTTTAGAAATGAGACAGAGTCTGATGCAAAGTCATGAAGCTGTCTGACATCAGAAGATTAGATTTTATCTGCACTTTGTCCTTAGGAGCAAGATTTAGAACTGACAAAAACACATGATGGAAACTGGTAAAAAAAGAAACATGAGTGAACAATAAGATCACTTAAAATTTGACCTTAAAACTACTGATTAGGACTTCTCTTGTTCTTTCATTTTGTGTCACTTCTCTGTTCCTCCTCCCTCTGAATTGCAGTTGCAGGTCATGTGAAGACAGCTCTGAGACTCCTATTATCAGATAACCAGCACAGCCCCAGGCTTCAAAGTAAGGAAATTCTATTAATTTTATTTTTTCCTAAATATTGATAGAGAAATTTTGTATCAGTACGTTCTGAGTGATTTCTTTCCACAACATCACTAATACCATGAACTGCATGTCTTTCCCAGACTAAATTATTTTTAAAAAATATTAAAATCCTCCAAATGAACTTTCAGTTTGATTTAGCAGAATTATGGTTGAGTGAAATGTTTTTCTGCCTCATCCAGTGGTATTAGGTTCAATAACCAAGAAATCAGATGTTCTATGCTGTTCATGGTTTGGCAGCACATTTGCTGCAACAATTCTGCATCAGCCACGCAGGCTGCTAAAGAGCCTTTGGCCTCCTACTTCCTTATCTTAAATAACTGCTACTGTACTAAAGACATCAGAAAGATGTGCCCTAGAAATTCCCCTGAAATAGTCCTTGAAATAACTCTGACTGGGGAGAAACATCCTGTATTTATTAGCACCATTTGCAGAGTTCTATGATAAGCAAAAAGCTCCTTGATGGAACAATTTGAAAACACCCTAGAAAAAGAAAGACACAGCCCCACAGGGTAATGAACATCCATCCCACCCATCTTGAGACTCTTAAGAGTAGATCTGTGAAGCTAAACAAGGAACACAAAAAAGCAAGCTGAATCACTGGAATATGGTGATTCATGCACTTCTGGTTAACTCTCTCCTCCTGGGTTTCTTTTGTGCCATTCCAATCAGATGTCCCCATGAAATATTTGCAACACAGAAAGCCAAATCCAAACAGTGTGAAGATGGGTTAGTG
The DNA here is from genome assembly GCF_037042795.1 of Molothrus aeneus. Classification (NCBI taxonomy): domain Eukaryota; kingdom Metazoa; phylum Chordata; class Aves; order Passeriformes; family Icteridae; genus Molothrus; species Molothrus aeneus. The sequence continues at coordinate 35,125,303 of NC_089647.1, read as the reverse complement.
ACAGGTGAATGATTTAGCAGTACAGTTTCATTTATGGACTCGGGGTGATCACATGTTGACGACAGTCAAAAAAGAGCTCTGAATTCTAGGATCTGAGATCCCATCTGATGGTTTCTTCTCCACTGACAAAAGATAGGAATGTGCTTTACAAACCTGTATTCCCAAGCATGGGTTATTTTTCCCACTGTATAAGAGGCCATCCCACACAAAGAGTTGAGATATTTGAACTCATTTAATATCTGTGCAGAGATGGGTTGTAGGTGATGAAGGCACAAAGTTGGCGCACCTTCAGTATACTAAGTGCTCATTTTTATCCATTTCCACAATTAAAAGAAGTAATCTCCTGTATATGTAACAATTTAAATATACATTGGCTTTTCTTTCTATGGTCTCTGTTTAAATATAAAGATACAGTGGACACTGATTTTACTGTTCATGCTCTAAGAGGAAGGAGCTTATGTGAATAAGGGGCAATGACAGTCTATCCGTGGGTGCTTTACTGAGCCAATGAACACATAGTTGAAGGAAAGTTGTTCTTTAGTTTTATAGTTTGATTTACAGTGTTCCCCTGTTCTTTCTTCATGGGTCATGGCTCTTAATTCTTGCAGGTTGGTTATTCCTTCATTTTTCATACCTTCTTTTACTTGTCCTGTACTTAAGTGAATTTCTAACCTTTTCATGGTTCCTTTATTCAACAAACCTACATACCTTATTCAAGCACACAAACCTATAGCATCCTACAACTTGGCATCAATCCTGTTGTCAGTAATGCACTGGCAAAAAAAAAAAAAGTAGAGATGTCATCTTCTCCTCTTCTCCTTAGCATAGGTTTGTTCATCAAAATTAAAGACAGTAAATTACCTAGAACAGGCAAGCAACCACCTGCCAGCAGTGCTGCACAAGAAGCTGCTCCATATGAGTGTATGAGCAAGACCAGTGCAAGGGGCAGTAGAAAGCACTTGCAACATTTCTGTGAAAGCATGTACTAAGCACTTTCTGCTCGGAGCAGTGCCCTGCACATCCGCACTATTCCAGAGGAAGTGGCTGCTGGCTGCTGGCCATAGAGCTATGAATCAAGAGTTAATCATCCTCCTCAAGTCAGTCACAAGGCATTAAGCTGTGGTTTGAAAGCCTCAGCTCAGAGATCTTCTCTGAAACCTGGCTTCTAGTTACTTTATTGCCTTTGCCTATTTTGAAGTCATTTAAATTGAGCAGCAATATTTCTAGAACTAATATGTAATTAGTTCTACTACTCATAAATGTAGCGTTTTTAGGACACATGAATCACTTTTTTTTTTCCCTTGGACAAAATCTACAAAACTATCTGAAAAATGAATCCGAACATATTTATTGCATTGCTCTCTGGATTCAGTTGCCCTTCCCATTTTCCCAGTTCATTACTAAACCCTCATTTTTCAAAGCTACTTTAACAAACATTTGCTCTTTATTTTCTTTTATTTCAAGCGTTCCCTTCTCTGGTTTCTATTATTACACAGCAACAATCATCAGTGTGCATGAAGGTAGTCATCAGGTTCCAAGAAACACTTTATGTGCAGCTAAACTTGTGTATTTGCCTGAAGCACTAGTGAATTAATATATTTCATTACCTTTTATGCTATCACTGTCAGAAGACAGCCAAATGCTGCTTGAAAAACAAGTAGGCAACAGGTCAGGAAAATCCATGAACAGTATTGAGCAGAGCTGGCTAGTGCAGATGCCATGAATGCCTGCAGCTTGGCCATTCAGCTCTCACATTAAATGCTTGGTATTGTCTCTTTGAGGCAGAGGTAATGGCTTGGGCTCCAGCAGTGTCACTATGCTTTTGATAAATCCTTTTAAAAGATTCATCTCTCAAGTAACAGGCAGAGATCACATTCCCCTATAATTTCTCCAAGTTTGGGACCACCTATAAGAATATTTTTAGTTTCTCCCTTGATGAATTAAAATGTTAAAGCACTGCCCAGCTCCACCAATGGGGAACTTGCACAATTATATATGAGTTGTACAAGGTCACATGAGGAGCTTGTGGCTTAGACAGACATCCTTCTCCCACTTCTTCCACCCATCCAAATTAGGATGACTTCATTATACATGAAGTTTCCATGGAAGCTGTGCTCTGCTAAACACATGGCAGGTGTTTGTGTAGCTCTCATTATTGTGAATGTGAATTGGCAGAGCACTCCAAAGCAGGATGAAATCCCCCGAGGTGTTACTCCAAATTGTTTTACAAAAATGATTCTCTGTGCTATATCACTGCACATTTTATCTTAAAATGAAATCATTTTGTCATTATAGTCTTAGCTGGCAGCTCATTCTTTAGAAAAACCTGTGCTCATTCTGATTTTTTGAAATAAAACCAGCGACATCCCCAGCACAGGAAAGACATCAACCTGTTGGAGGAAGGAGGGCCACCAAGGTGGTTGGAGGGATACAGAATGTTTCCCAGCAGGAAAAGCTGATAGAACTGGGGCTGTTCAGCCTGGGAAAGAGAAGGTTTAGGCGTGACCAAATTGCTGCCTTCCAGTACCTGAAAACATCCCACAGAAGAGATGGTGATGAACTTTTTATAAGAGCATACAATGACAGAACAAGGGGAAATAGATTCAAACTGAAAGCAACTAGGTTTAGGTTAGATATTAGGAAAAAAACTCATTACTGTGAGAGTGGTGAGGTCCTGGTGCAGGCTGCCCAGAAAAGTTGTAAATACCCCAACTCTGGAAGTGTTCAAGGCTACATTGTATAGAACTCTGAGAAATCTGGTTCAGTAAAACCTGTCCATGGCAGCGGGATTAGAACCAGGTGTTCTTGAAGATCCCTTCCAAGCCAGGCCATTTTGTGATTCCAGAAACATAGTTTAACTGAAAACAATCTTTCACAGGTGTGCCCTGGGATCATGTTCTTGGTACCCTAGAAGTCAGCACGACCCATAACTGTGATCTGGTTCCAGCTCCATGAGAAAAAGATCCAGTAGCAAATCAGGCACTGAGACTTTCTCAGCAAGGCACATGGACCATAAAACCACACAGCCCTCTGTGAGGGCAGTTAATCAGCAGGGCAGCAACCAGAAACTTCACACTTAATTGTTTCCACCAATACTCATGCCTGTCCTTCGCTTCTGCAATAGGAATTTAAAAACTCACCAGATTGATGTCTAATATTCCCTGTGTATTGGTAAAAGTAAAAAGTATGGGAACATCCAGACCAAGGCAGTTTTACTGTACAAACACTATTTTAAACTATAAAATAAATTAAACACACACTACCCAAAGAATCATCCACTGTTAACCTGCATAACAGAAAAAGTGGAATCACTAGAAAGAAAAATAATGATTTAGGGAACAGATTAATTGTGTGCTTTCATGTACTACTAAAAAGAGTTCAGCTTTTCTAATGTAAATAGCACAGATTCTTCTTTGAGTGCTTCAATTCTACATTCAGAGCCTATCAAACACCCTGCCAAAATTCAGTCTGAAAGCCTTTTGTCAAGATTGTATGAAATCAGTTCAGAATTTTTTAAGATGGTTTCAGAATTAGTTTAGGGGTTTTTTTCTGCATGCAAAAAAGAGAAAGGCAAAAGCTTCAGGCTTATTCCTCATTGTGAGATTTTTTTACTCTGTGATAATGAGTGATTCCAAGCCTCTGTTCTTCCCCACACACACTGCAAATGTTAACTTTACGTTAACCTAATAGACTTTGTCCAATCTGGCTGCTAGGTAACTACAGCTGCTTCTGACAAGCCAAGAAAACAAAAGAAGCGAGTGCCACTGGATGAATTGTTGTGCTTTCAGCAGCAGCTCACTCCATCATCAGTGGGTGGTATTTTAAACCCCATGCACTCTGCTTTGCCCAAGACTTTGGAGCAGAGGTTGGCACTGCACTCTGGTTTTGTGTTACTTATGCCAGGTTTTCCTTGCAAAGGAGGGAGCAACAGGAGAGCTCAGCCCAGTTGAGGAACTCTTCAGACAGAGCCATGGGGAATTCTCTGCTCACATAAATATCAGTGTGCTTCTCAAAGGCTGCTCAGCAATGTGCCTGGAAATCCAGATATCAAGTATCATTCAGTACCACTTCAGCATTTTTGTACTAGGCAATATTTTTAGGAGAAAAAAATGCGTAGCATTTTTATTGACTGCTTTAGGGAAACAAATCTCTCATATGTACTTCTTTCTTCAGAAGGGCCATTATATTGAACATTAAATCCATGGAAACATGTTTGGGTTCACATCTATTTGAAAGCTTTAAGCCATTCCTGAAGCTTGAGCTGCATGTTTTAATATGCAGTTGGGTTATCTGAGCACTACACTTCCCTTGATGCTTGTGTCAAACCTCCTGTCCTGGGTAACCCACCCCCCTTCCCCTCCAGCCTCAGCCTGAGCTCCTATGCCAGGCTGTGGTGGAGCAAGCCTGTGCTGTGTGCGTGCTGGTGTGTGTATCATACACATCTGCCCTGCCAGCTCAGCTGAAACAGCAACAGTAACACCAGTGACATTCATCAGAGCACTCACACCTTCTTCCTTTCTTCGCCCACCTGTTATTCATCCCAAATGTCTCTTTAGGTAATGAGATATCTGGGCATATCAGTTTGCCTGCAGCATCCAGATTCTGACAAGATATTAATAATTAATCTTCAAACATCTTTGTGGGCTATGTCTAAAAACAAAATACTGGTCTTTCTTGTTCTGCACTTATGGAATTTCTTGTTTTTCTTCATTTTGTGCATCATGAAACCAGTCTGACCTGGATTCTGCTGACTGTCCTGGACAGATGTAGTGAGCTCTCTGCATGGGCACTCTAGGCAGAGGATGCAACCTAATCACCACCCCAAAGCCTCAACTGTAAGCTAGTAGCCAGCAAAAGTATAGATGACTGATAAAGAAGAAGTTGATCTAGTGTTGATAACACACGTACATATCTTCTGATTTTGTTTTTTTCATGCTTCCTTAAAAACAAAACTCAGGCCAAAGCTAGCAAGTGCAAAATAAGTGCAGTGGAAACACTGATGTGAATGCCATCCTGGAGAACAAAAATAAATATATTGCAAAATTAGTCATGAGAAAGCCCTTAGTTTGCAATATGCATGTTTTTCTAGACAAGATCTTGCTTAATAGGTATGTGTCCAACTGGCTAAAAAATTTCCTTATGATCTTCCTAAAATGAAGGCACATGCTGGGTTTCATGGACTTTAGCTTTTAATGCCAATGATTAACAACTACTTCCAACTAGGCAAGGAGCAATCATAGGATTGTAAAAGTAATCCTGATTGCTTAAATGCTCTAATACATTACACACACACAAACTATATTTTTGGTACCTATGCTAATCTCCAGTTTGCAGTAGGACTTGCTCTCATTGCACACAGCAATGAAGGCTCTTTGCAGTCTGTGTTCAGCAGTTCTCATGGGCAAGAAGGTGACTGCCTGGAAGAGAAGAGGATCTAAGTGAGAGAGGTAGACAAATTCTGGAGGTAGAAAAACAAGTAGGAAAGCAAGAATGAGAATGAAAGCAACAAACTTCACACTGAAAGAGAAAGCTGATTCCTTTGGCCTTACTGAAGCAAAGAAGAGATAAGATCACTTGATGTGGCATTTCATTGGATAGAAGTATCCTTTATTTTTGTAAAAATGAAGTACACAGCCAGATTCATTGCCTTCTGCTATAAAAGTGTCTTGGAGATCCCAAAGCTGGGACTGCACTTTTTCTCTCCTGTGAATGGGAGAGGACAGCCTTGTAGCTGAAACATCACCCAAGTTGAGGGTTTGCAAAACGCTGCATCAACATTGCTAATCTCAGTACAAACCTCCCAGCTGGGGTTTGTTTCTTGGCTTTACAACTATATCACATGGAGGCTTAACTCTTCTGTTCTTATCCACACAAAGCTGTGGATAAGAACTGTCACAGGGAAAAACCCCTGCAGTACAGAACTTACAATGTCCCCTCCACCCCAAAACCTCAGACCAACCAAAAAGCAAGGCATCACACACAGGGTAATCCCACTAGCCTGACAGGACACACCAGAAAACCTCCAGAGACCTATGCTTCAGGGCCCAGATGGACACTTTTCTGGAGAGCAGTGGAGGAAGTTCAGGTAGCTGTTGTTTCTATTCCCAGCACTGCAGAAAGCACTCTTCTGTCCACAGGATGACAACAGTGAAAGAGACCTGATGCTTTTCCATATCTTTAGGCAATTTCAAGACTGCTTTAAACTCACGGGCTTTCCTGAAATCTCTTTCTGCATTCAATCTGTCGCTGTCCCCCCAGTTCTAAATAAGGCAGGAATCATCATATGCCCCATGCCTTTGCAGGGGGCTAAGTAGAATGGTTTCATTGCCCCTTACAGCATTGCAGGAAGGTTTTCCTGGGCAAAGCTTTTCCTGTGGTGTCCTCATGAAACCAGAGACAAGGTCCCCATATGGGTACCTGGTGGGAGAATGACAGACAATATTCAGACTGGATATTAGGAACAGTTTTTTTTCACCACAAGGACAGTCAGGCAGTGGGAAAGGGGCCCAGAGTTTCTGAACACCCTGTCCTTGCAGGTTTTTAAGACCCAACTGCCTAAAGCCCTGAGCAACCTGATCTCATTCAAAGATGATTTTGCTTTGGCTAGGTTGCTGGAAGTGGAGATGCACAAAGCCCTTCCCACCTTGAATTGTTCCATGATGCTACAGATTTTGGACATCTTCTTTTCCAAGGGAATGCATCAAAGACTGCAATCTCCTCGTCCATGCCGTGGTTCAGAAAGACAAGCTTCCCTGTGCATGGACATGGTCTCCTGCTCCTGCGGGAACCTATTGTCAGATTTTCATCTCTACCTGAAGAATGTTGAGGAGACCATAGTATTCAAGCAGAAAGCAGAGAAATCTCTGCTAAGATTTATTTTGTCTGATATATTTGGGAAGGAAGAGCAAACAAAGAGAAACCAAGTGGTCACAACCCTTAGAAGCAGTAACTTCAGCAGAAGCTTGCAGGAGAAAACACCACCTCTCTCCTTGCTTCCTTGCTATAGAAACTCACTCCTTCCACAAACAGCAAGGAATTTGGGCCACAACTGGAAGAGGCACGGGTGCATCCTTATGCAAATGAGAATGTAGCTATTGCTCTGCAGTTGTAAATATAAATATGTTTAGCAACCAAGTGCTTCCTTGTATACACATAACTCCTGAGCAGAGCTTGACTGTTCTTTAAAATTATCTTATCCAAAAACTATGGCATCAAAGCAGTGCAAAACTTAGTGAGAAAACCCCCCCCAAAAAAGCTTCAAATAGCTGTTTCTGAAATATACCCTATCAGGCATTACATTAATTTAAGTGAGAAATTACACTGTTTGGATGTGAACTAGCCATTGCCCTGAATTAGGACCATTGAGTAGCCTGGTCGTTTTCTGGGGACATTCCACTTTTCTACCTGTTTAGAAAAGGTTGGCCCATTCCGGTATTTGTGCTGTGCTGATAAATGGCAGACACCTTGTTTAAAAGTGAGATTAGATAACTGCAGTAAGATCACGGGAGCAGAAGCAAAAGGGCATCCTTCAGCCGCTGCAGAGCTGAGTAGGGTGGCTGCAAGCCCTGCGCCTGGGCCAACCCCTGTGTCCTCTGTGCATGTCCCCTGTGCTGGCTCGAGGCTGTTGTTGAGCAGGAATTCAAGATGGTGACACCTCAGGCTGCAAGTCCCAGAGCTCTGGCACAATGAGTATCGGTGCTATTTTGGAAGCACGGCTTTGTTGGTACCTCCTTGAAGAGGTGTTGATAGTGCCTTGAGGAAGTGCTAAAGACTACTGTGCAAGTCCGAGGAGACAAGAGGTTTCCTCTCTTGAACAGAGAAGTGTTACATTAATTCCAAATTATTCCAAACATTAAAATCTGAAAGTGCCCTTTCAAGAGGCATTCAGCACACAAAAGAAAGTTGTTTTCATTGTCTGTGAGCAGAGTTTTGCAGCAAAGTCGTGGACCGGAGAGAATGTCTGATATCTTACTGTTTTCATGACCTGGAAATCAGATTGTAAAACCAGAAATGAGGTCTGCATCATTTAAGCAAGATTTGGTTTCATGAGAACAAAAATCCCTATGTTTTGTTAAACATTGTCAGTGTCCAGAAAGGGAATCACCATACTCGTGTACTAAAATCAGTCATGGCCTTGGAATCACCATACTGAAATCATCATCAGTCGGGGTAACTATGAATCAAGTGATATTTGATGCAAGCCAGAAAGATGTTCCTGCTACTGTCTTTCAGAAGTTTCTGTGGTAGGAAGTATTTCAGCATTGTGTTAATGTATTCTGCATTTTTAATTTCTCATGCAAGTATTCATGTACTGTGGGGCAGAGCGAAAAGATGGATTTATACTGTATCTTAAACAGATGGGCCAGACTCTGCTCTAGATTGCAGCTTCATGAATCTCTTTATACTCATGTAAAATGGAAGTCAGATGCAAAAAAAATGTACCAGGGTGTGGCTCAATGCTTCAGGCCTCATTCCTCTTCTCCCATCTCACTGCTGTTTTAGAAAATAAGGCAAGTGCAAATAAATGTAAATTCTCTATGAGATCATCACTGCACATGTCTCCAGAGGCCACTGCGAGTTTCCAGTATGGGATGCCTTCTGAAGGCATCTCTACTGAATGTGGATCAACACAAGAATATTATCACTATAAAATCAGGTCTGCAGAGCTAAAAGCTGGAAAAGTTATGGATTTTCACTCTTACAGAAACCTCCTTTTCCTGATTTGTAATATTCAAACTTACATGTTATCCAACTGAAAAATCACATTAAAAAAATGCATTGCTTATAGTGCAACAGTAACTAGGAGTTGGACTCTGCTGGGGGAGGTCCTGTACACAACCAAAATCAAGTGACAACTCCTAACCTTTGAGCTCTGTATCCCTGTGATTTTCATGTGCTAGAGAAGATGAGAGGAAAGCTAATGTCTTTGCAAATAATTTGATGGATGAAAGGATGGGTGTTAACATCTTTGAAATGGGTCTTAATGTCTCTACTGGCTTTGGGCAGCAGGTTCATTACAGAGCCCCAACAGTCTGACTCCTGAAACAGCCAAGTGGGTCTGCACACCTGAACTTCTGAACTTTGGGGTAAAACACTAGGTTCAAGGGGGGAATATGTGGTAGGCAGTTCAGGAAGGCCGTACCCTCCAAGTACCTCAGCAATGGGGAAAGGAAGAGGGCAACATGCAGAAGGGAGTTTGGGATAAAAGGAGGCTGCGCCCTCTGAAACCTCGAGAGAGAAAACCCCGCAGGTGTGTGTGCCCCAGAGGACTCTCTGCCTTTGTTTAAATAAAGTTGCAGGACTCCTCTGTCTCCTTTTTGGACATAAACCTCAGGTGTTTGTGGATTTTCCTGTCAAAGACAATAACTACAGATAATAGATGGGGAGTACAAACAAAGACATAGTGGGAAACTGTCCTTCAGTTTCTTACCCAAAGTGGTGTGAAGCAATCCTAAAGTTAATGCAAGCCCTGAAGCTCTGTAATAGGTCTGATATTGCTTCCAATAAAGCAAAAATTGCTTGCAAGAGGGAGCAATATAAGGAGAATCAAAGCAGAAATGAGAAGTAGAAAACTAGAACAACAACATGAAGAAAAATCCACAAACCAAACAAACAAAAAGCAAAACAAAATGCACACAGCAGAAGAGGGGAAAAAATCCAGAGATGGTAGCTTTATAATTTTTAAGGTTCAAAATGATGCTGTGACATGTAACTCCAATTGCTGGAAAAAAATGATATGAAAAATCCCAAATTTTTGCTTTTTTTCTAAAAGAGTGAATCAAAAAAAGGCAGAGGTCTATCTCAATGGGGGTGGTACATCTGCTTTGTGGTGACTAACACATCTCTGCTGCACTAGGGATAAGTGAGGGTCTGCAGCACTTCCCCCACTTTTGACATGGTACCAACTTCCACCTCCTGAACTGTCTCACACCTGACATGATTTAGAAAACAGGCTCAAATTTGGAGACCTGGAGCCTCCTCTGCCCCATCCCTGCCTTCTCCTGCCCTGACTAATCAGCAATGTTGATTTTAACAGACAGGCTTCTTGTGCTTATGTGCTGTATTTTTTGTTTATGATGACTTCAGAGCAAATCACCTTTGACTCCTGTTACCTCAAGCCATACAATGCAGATGTACTAATTCAGAATTTTGCAACTCAATGCATTTTTTTTGCATGTAGTTTTGTATTTATAAAAGTTAAAGCACCCCTATTCATATGGGTATTGTCCAAAACCATGTGTATTGTGATTGCCAAAAATCTTGTGTGTGCGCTGACATTCCAAAGACTTTTGTGGCACAAATTCAGAGCATTGGCATGTATTAAAATGACTGACATCTCAACATAGGTGCAAATTTCTTTTAACTATGCAGACATAATATTTTTGTTGATATTTTAGAAAATACATTTAGATAATATGGGACCATTTCCTTTTTTTGCAAAAAAGATGAATGAATATTCACTGAATGGCTTCCTGCAAGTGTATTTGAAGCAAAAAAAAATCTCATGTTTAAGGATGAGACAGACTCACGACAACTGAGTGGCTTTACAGATTAAAAACAGAAGCAGCAGATTCTGACACTCAATTTATTCCATTAAAACCAACACTAACTCAGTTAAGATTTTCCCTGAAGAGAAAATTTGGTCTCTTTAAAGGAAAAAAAAAAAAATCAGCTATTGAATAACAGAAATGAACAGCCTACTCTGATTTTCTTAGTTAGCAGCATTCAGAAAATAGGCAATTTTAAACACAGAGGCACAAGTTAGTGTGATTCTTTAGGTTCCCAGTTTGGGAAACAGCGGGAAAAGAAAGAAAGAAGCTCTTTCAAAGGATAATTCAAAACAGGAGCCTAAATTAGGCTATTTGCTCTTCATATGTTTTACATACTTGCTGAGTTGAAAGCCTGGAGATATACCTTTGGGTCACTGAGCTCAGACTGGGCTCCAAACAGCTCCCTGTAATCCTCCTAAAACAAGACATTCCAAGTTTTCCCCCTTTCTGTAGGATAACGCAACAGCTTTCAGGGTAGGAACTGCTTTTTGAATTCCAAACTGAATTTTGACCTGGCCAGTATGTGCCCATCTGCTGCTCTGCCAGTAGTCATTTGGCTTCAGGTTACACATGTCCTTGTCTCTGGTGTTACCTCCTCCATGCTGTAACAGCCAGCAATGTTGTATCCTGCATTTCATAATTGCCTGGATGCAAGGAGTGACTGGCAGAGCTGATAATAGACTCCTTTATCCCCTGTAAATGGAGACAAGCAAAGTGCACTTGCAAAACCTGCAATTTGGATTGAAGTCTGATTGCATCTGTGTCTCAAAATAGCTAAGGAACACTCTCAGATAAGAAGCTTTTTAATTTCATATTAAAAAGGTAAAACAAGGTGAAAGAGAAAGAATGGAAGACAGACTGGGTTTTTTTGTGGCCTGGTAACAAATGAGTGAAAAACAATTAGAAAATGAAATTAGTGATAAACAGAAAGACAGCGACAAAACCTTTTTTGGGAGACTACATTACATTTCATCCCTGCCAGACTTCAGGTCTGATCAAAAAATTGTAATATTTTGGGTTGCCAGCATTTCAGAAAAAAGTGCTTGCTACAAACTGACAAGCACTTGACACACTTTAAAATGCACTGATTGTATAATCCTCCGGCATCTTGGAGTAATAAGGGAATAAATAAAAGGGAAAAAAAAAGAAAATAAAGACATTCAGTGTTTGTTTTCAAAACTCAGTGTGGAAAAGCAATACTAAATACTTGTCATATGCACAGGGTTCTTTGGTACACACATACTTTAACTGGCATTTATCTTGGCAGTCACACCATGAAGTCACACCAGCCAGTTGCAATAGGTCTGCACCCTGCAGACCTATTTCAAAACTAGGCAAGGACTTCAGCTGCATTATAGATAGCAATAGCAAAAAGGATGGCTGCTAAGCATTTCTGATCACAAATATCTTTTGTTTTTCACCCTTCCTCAAATAGGAGCATACCTGATCCAGCCCTGGAGTTTCTCATGGCTTACAGGCAGCAATACATAGCAATAAACAAAGATTAGGGAGGTTTTGAGTGGGAGCTTACCTTATTTTGTCTCACTTTAGCAATTGATAGAAAAATTACATTTGACTGTCTGCAGTTCTCCAGCTCCCTACTACTACAGGGCAGTAACAGCCTGTGGTGCATTGGAAATACCTTGTTACCTACCACGTACACAGAATGCACCCACCTTGCTGCACTGAGCATGTCCTTGTCCCTGACTTGTGCCAGTGCTCACCTGGCAGAGGGAGCACTAAGTCAGCCTTCTGGGTGCTGTGACCACACCTTGCATGGCCATGATTGAGGCAGCACTCAAACTCCATGGCACAAAACTGAGTTGGCTTTGCAATGGACAGCAGAGCACCCCCCCAAGAGCTGGGACACAAACCTCACCTCAAGGGTGCAGTGGATGGATGACCTTTTTGCCTGGAATAGGCAAAACCATGTACCTAAATAAGTGATTTCAGCAAACTGCAGACTTGCATCTCAGAATAAGAAAACCTGCCAGAAGACTGGGAGAAATGGTTAGATCATTAATTAATTAGTCCTATTATGGAGGGTAGTTCAATTCCACTACTGTTATGGTAGTGAAAGAGATCCTGCTGTTCCCCTCCTGCTTCTGCCTTCCGTTGTGCTCAGGGATTATCTAGACATGGGTTCAGTGATCTGATGCAATAGAAAAATACTTTTTTTTTATTTTTTTTTTCCTGTGAGAGCATGCTAGGTTTTTTTGTCTGATCACCTTGCTTGCCTGTGACTGCTCAGTCTCTGGCTTTGATGCCACAAAAGCACCTGCTGGGTCTGATGGAAAAGGTAGGAAGAGGCAGAGCAGGACTGTTTTTTGTTTTGCATTGGCAGCCTGCAATTATACCAGCTAAAGCTGAACATCAAATTGCAAACACACACCAGGAAAGGGAAATGAGTTACCATTTTGTTTGCCTATTTGAAAGTCAACTGGAAATCCTAAGTATAATGGATTTTCTTATTTTATTTCAACATGATACAGCTACATTTCTATCAGAATTTCTACTTTTTGTGGCCATTCAATTTCCCATCTGATCTACATATTGTAAAATCAAATTCCAGGACACAAAATTAATTTAACTTCTCTCTATTTTTTTTCCACTTCCTAACAGTAGAAATAATAGTGTTTTGCTATGAGATGTGTAGTTATTTAATTATTTCAGGTTTGCAAAATCCCTTACCCTTTGAAGATTAAAAATGCTCATAGGTACCGAGCACTCAGACAGAAAAGCTGTTCATTTATGAGATGAGATATTTCTGAAAAATGGTATTTGTTTCAGATAAGGCACCTCTGAGAAAGTCACTTAAATTTTTTTCATCTTCTTCACCCTCTTTCAGTGAACCACAGGGCTGGAGGACTCTCCAAGAGGTCACCATCTATTCAATACCAGCTTATGTCTCCCAGTACATACATGATGCACTATGGGGTGATGCTTCTGAACTCTCAGCAGTTCTCTCACATCTTTCTGCAAGGGACTACTCCAAACCCTTCCAGCTGACATCTTCTTGATGCCCTGATGCTGTAATATTCTACACTTCTAAATACCTGAAGGAAAAAAGATTTTTTTGAGGTAAAGTTTCTTTATATTTAAACTTATTACATTCCTGGAAGTTTTGAAGATAATAGGATTTTCTTGTTGATTTCAATTACAGTGACATTTCCTGTTACTCTACCCCAAGTGGAACATTATCTAGATATTTCAATGGTGGGGCCATAGTTTCCAGGAAGATTTCAATAATTTTCCTAAGTTTTTAAATAGGAGAAAAAACACTATTTAAATAATAACATGTTTTTCCAGGAACAAAGCACTTATATTTGTGTACACAAACACATATACACACAGGCTATGCAGACAAGTATTCTGTGTATCATCTTTCAGAAAAAGTTGGCAGAAAAAATATCCTAAGTGGACAAAAATCCAGGTAAACTAACTGAAAGGTGATATTTATGTTTGACTTATAGCATCAGATTCCACTATGATTTTCAACTTTGCAGTACGCTGTGGAAAAAAAGCCAAACTCTGCTGATATCCTTCTACAATTTGGGTGTTTCCACAGCAATTGGAGTGAACAGAGTCTCTTTTCGCCTACATCCAACTATTCCCAGCTCTGTGCTTCAGCAGGATGGTCTTTCAGGTGGACTAACACAACTTTTTTCCCACTAGAACCAGTGAAGAAAATAATTAAAAAAAAACACTAAAAGAATATGAGGAAATATATGGTTGTTTCTAAAAAGAAGAAGTTAATCAAAATAATCAACAGTCTTTTTGTTTGTTTTATTACTAATTCCTGCACCAAAATAAATAATGAATTCCCAGAAAAACCTTCAAAACCAACTTTCTGAAAAACACATTTTCTAGACAGCTGCAAACTTCAGTTGTTAATTTAGATCCCCTAGACAATGTGCTGAACAACAAGCTGTACATGTACGTCAAGCTCATTCTGTTCACAAAATTAACTCTCGTAGCTGCTAGAAACTGCTTGATTTGTTCTGCAGAGCATCTTCCCTTGAAACACTATTAGTTTATAGTTGCAACAGATGAATACATATTATCTACCCACCTCCCAGAAACATCCAGAAACAATTTCCCTGCGAAGTAAACAGTGCAAATGTTTACTTCAATCATGCATAGAAGTATATAGTGCTAAACTGGTGTAAGTACTCTGCAATAAAACAAAATAGTCAAATTTTATAGCGAGATAGTGATCATATATTATTAATGCTCTGAAAAATAAGTCTTTGTGTACAGCTCTTAACTTTCTAAAGGCATATAAGTAGGACATTGCTCTTGCAAAGCTACCTGCAGAACAGTACCTACTGTCTCAGTAAGGAGTTAATTTCAGAGCCTACACAGGATCATGCAAATGCTCATATTCTCACACCTTTCCAAAACAAGAAAAGGAATAAGCAGTCCTCATTTAAGTTTAGGCTCCGAATTTTTTAAAATTACTCCCATTATACTGTGCTAATAGCTTCATCAGAGGTAGGGATGGTGACACACCAATGAAAGTGCAGCAGGGTTTGTAAGGAGATATCATTTTTTTGTTAGACAGATACCACTGAAATACATGGGTAGCTCTTGCACACAAGGATCCTTTTTCTTTAATTTTGTTCACCCTAAAATCAGCTTTCTGTGAACCACTCCAGGAATGTAATCTTTATGTTTTCCCCTGTAAAGTGGATGGCTGCTTACCACCCAGGTCATGGTTAGCTCCCAGATTGGGGAACTGACTTGAATGAATAACAACCACCCCAGGACTTCTGCTCCCAGAATTCTCTTCAGCCGGTTCACTTCCCACAGCACTTCACTATCCACTCACACACCACTTCTGCTTGTACAGACAGTGATAAGTCAAAGTAGCCAGGACTGAGTCTTGAAGTAAAAGATTTATTTGTCGTTATTCACCAAAATTCTGTTTACAAGCATTCAGCATGTGGTTAGCCCATCTTCTCATATGTTGACACCTAAAGGGAAATCTGCCTTTTCCCCATGCAATTCCTGCTGAGTGCTGTGAGCAAAGAGCCCTGGATCCTTTGCTGTGCTGATTCAACTCTCTAACCCGGCAGAAAGCTATTCACCTTTTGGAGGGAAGATTTTCACTGTTTATTTTTGAGGGGTTCCCCCCACCCTGTGACAGTGACTTCAATTACCTTACAAATAAGACCAGTGCATACCATAGCTATCAGGAGCTTAGTAGACCAACCACTCCCCTTGGGAGGGGTTTATTATATGATGGTTTATTGGGGACAATAAACCATCATACTGACTAGATCACTCCTTATCTAACTCTCCTCGGGAGCTTTGTAAAACATTGACAAAACACAGTTTTAGGGAGTCTTTTAAGTGGTAAAATTTTGGCTTCAAGAAAGCAGTAACAGCGTGACAAACAAAGAACAAGTCTGCCACCAAACACAGATGTCCCATCTGATGTGCCTTACACACAGGGTGATACTAATTTAAGGCTGTATTTCACTGACAAATCCAGATACGTCAGTGCTTTTGAGCAAGGAAGACTTTTTTTCCCACAGAAGTAATTAGCTTAGGATTACTATTGGAGAGAAGGCACAGGGAGTGCCTTTACCTTACACAGGTGAAATAGGTTACAGATGAAGAGTAGAACTGGAGTGAACATAACAGGTCAGAGTGAACCATCTCTGCCTGGTCACAATGACCATGGTACAATCTCATTATGTAAAATACACCTCTGTTTTCTATAATCTATTGTTACTCTAAGGCAATTACAGAGAAACCCATATGGTTTTGTGCAATGACAGCCTGCAGTGGCCACAATTTGAAACTGAAAATTGAGACTCAAAGCACTGCAGAATGCAGAGGCAGGATCCTCCAACCAATGTCATGGGGATGAGATAGAGATACCACAGACCTTTTCAGCTCCTGCACATAAAACCAGAAGAACAGTAACAGAGGATTTTTTCCTAAGGTCACGGGGAATTTTTGGGCTGATCTCTGAAAATGTGGAACCAGAAGAAAAAAAAGTCATCGTTAAAGAAAAGAGACAGGATGATATAGCTACATCTGTTTAGAAAGGCTTGATCAGGAGCAGTAAGGTGCATGCACTTGTATGGCATAACCAGCAAAATGTCCAGCTTGTATGTTGTGTCCAGCTACCCTTGCAAAAAACTAACCTAGAACTATTTTTTTTAATACCAAAGCACTACTGGATAACAGAATCTTAGTGAACAGAAACAGCATTTGTTTGAAACACAGAGGAAATCCTGCTTCTCCAATTAAGTCAGTGCTTTAGAATCCTCAAAATACTGTCTTAAACAAGAGCTTTTATCTCTTTGCTGGTATGAGTAAGAGCATCCATCAGCTGGTTGCTCTAAAAATCAGCAGCAAAACGTCAAATTAATCCTTCCCCAAAAGGCTGAGAAGATGGCATAAAAAGAATGTAATGGTGCCAAAATAATGTATTACTTAAAACAGTTTAAATTTACTGATGCAATTCCTAATCTCCTGATTTAAATCAATACAAAAATAGATCAGGATACTTACAGTTTTAACCTAGTTTAGCTCCTGAGTTATTTAAAGCTACACTTTTGAAATCTGTGATGAGCATCTACGTGCAGATTTATACTAGTTTTACGACATTTATTTTAAATTTATATCCATAGCCAAGCTAGTGCATCATTTTCATAGCCAAAATTTTCATACTATATGCATTTATTGTTCCCCAGAAACGGGTTATTTTTCATATAACTCTTTTTTAAATGAGGGTATATTTACTCATTAGCAAGTCTTTTAGCCTTCTTGATTGCACATATATCTTTGGGAATGTGAAAGCGGGCACATTTTGCTTTTGGAGAGACAGAGGAAAAAGAGCCACTTCCCTGCACACCCAGCCATGCACCCAGAGTCTCGCAGTTCGGTGGAGACATCTCTGATCCCAACAGCACCCGTCCCCTGCAAACACTCTAAACTCTTGGACAAGCAAGATTTTGCAGGTCACCATAGCTTCTACTTTCAGGATGGGTTTTCTGTGCTTTTTGTCAACTGCTCATGTGTGCAAGGGTCTCGCAGGTGGCGCAGGGTGTTGTGGTTACACCCCGAGCAGGGTTCGTGCCGCATGGTTTCCTGGCTGTGATGCGCGGCTGCTGCGGAAACTCTGAGTCACTTTGCGCTGCTAAACCCATGGCGAACAGGAGGCCCCGTCCTCCAGGGCAGCAAGACGAAGGCTTGCAGTGACATCGGGAACAAGCCCTGTTGGGGACTTGCCGAGGCTTGGGGCTGGGCAGGGGGGCTGGATAGGAGGATGCCCTGTGGGGAGGTAGGTGGGTTTTGGGGAAGGGGATGCCCTTTGGGGAGGTGTATGCACTCTGCAGAAGAGGACGACCTTCGGGAAGGACACCCTGTGGGGAGGAGGCCCGGCCGGGGCGGGCCCGGGCCCGGGGGCGGGGAGGCGGCGGCGGCCGGGCGCATTTGAGCAGCGCGGCGGCGGCGGGCGCGGCGCTATGGCGGGCTGGGCGCTGCGGGGCTTGGTGCTAGCGCTGCTGGCGGCGCTGCCCGCGCCCGTGCTGGGCGACACGCCGGCAAACTGCTCCTTCGCCGACCTGCTGGGCGCCTGGGAGCTCCGCGTCTGGCGGGCCGGCGGCCGCCACGGCAACTGCTCGCAGGCGGGTGAGAGCGCGGCGGGCCCGGGCAGCTCCCGCCCCGCGGGGCCGCGGGCGGCCGGGAGGTGCTCCGGGAGCGGGCGGGGGAGCGGCCGCTCTGTGCCCGGAGCCCCCGGAGCAGGCATGGGCGAGGGGAGGCGGCTTCCTGCGCTGCTGCAGTTCCACTTTACTGGTTCTGTTTCTCTTCTGTTCAGATGAGGGCTTGACTAGGCCTCTCCACGGGCCCCATGGCTCATGCCGGCTCGCTGCCCCTCTCTCACGGGTGCCTTCCTGCGAGCTTCTGCCTGCCCAGGCCGGGGATGCTCCCAGCAGGAGAGGGTGGCAGCGCCGGTGACACCTGGGCACCCCCTAAGGGGCTGTCAGGGAAGCCTGACAGCATCCAAACAGATGGAAATATCACTTCCTTCGAGAGGATAATAGTAGTGGGGAGTTACTATCTAATGATCATATGTCAGTGTCATTTTAAAAATAGTCGATGCTTTGCATTTTTCTGTGTGATCTGCTTTTTGATCAGAGGAGACAAGTGGCAGTACTAGCACTGGAGGTGAGGTGCGTGGTAGGGTTGGAGCACTGGTGTGAAGGAGCGTAGGATGGGTGATGCCTCATCCCAGATGTTGTAAGGGAAGAGTTGTCAATGCAGACTCAGTGCCTAAATGACACAGCATCCAACACCTTTGTAGCCCTACAGCAAGTTGTGTTTCAATAAGCTGGTGTGTCCCAATCACAGCTGTTTGGTGCTGCTGCTAATAAAATGTGCAGATACTGTGTAGCAGTGGAAAAAATGAGCATGTAGTCCCACTGACAGGTAAGTGGAAGTCCTGAAGTGTCTCGATGCCCTTTTGCAGAAGACTGTATTCAACGAGTGTACTATAGCATCTTCAGGAATAAATGTTACAACATCCTTTATGCGTTTTTTTGTGTTATTTTTCTCTTCCATACAGTAATCATGCCCTAATGTTTCTTTCTTTTAGGGCCTGTGGAGAAAAAGGTGGTTGTCAATCTTCAGAAGCTAGATGTGGCTCAGGATAGTCTGGGCAATTATGGTTTCTTCACTTTGATTTACAATCAAGGCTTTGAAATTGTGATAAATGACTACAAGTGGTTCGCATTTTTTAAGGTGAGTTAACCTGGTGTGTTCTACACCACTGGCTGTTGCCAAAATGGCCTGTAGTTAGGCTTCTCTTCAGTCCCTGAGTGCCACAGTTGGGACACTTGATTATCTTTGGCTCTAAGGTTTGCCTGGATTGCCAGATAAAGGATTTCTTTTCTTTTTTGAACATAAGGAAACAGCAATCAGTGGCTGGGTAGGGAGCAGAGAGAGGGAAGAGGTATTCCACACTGGTCATTATCTGAAAAAAACACAGATGCTGCTACTTTCCCTTCTGGGCATGCTTAAAGCAATTGAAGGCCTTCATGAAACTAACTTTCCTGATAGCCTGGATTTTTTTTCTTTTTCTTTTTTTTTTCACTCTGTGGACCCAAGTCAAGTAGCAAATACCATTGCTTTTATCTTTCCTTACAAATGTTATCAAATGCATGGACACTTTAGAGCCATCTATCTTTGATGGAGGATTTCTGGGATCTATAAATTTTATTTCAGAATACTACTCTAATATCTAAGGGACCATTCTACTGCCTGTATTTATTCCTTTGGAGTAATACTGTTCTCTTCAGCCCCTGTTAATGCCTTCAGGTAAAGCTGAAAACAGTGATGGTAGGCAGGGATTTGACAGGAGAAAACACTCTTGTTAGGAGTGCTCTGCTGCTGTCCTGATGAGTGGCATGATGAATCTGAAGGGTGGTTTGGAGTAATCTCTGCAGGATGGCTTTACTACCTGGAAGACAGATGCTTTGTGCAGCAGGGCTTCTCAGCTGGTGAGTGCAGCCCTGGGCAGGAACAATGAATGTGTTTCTGGTTGTTTCAGGAGGCATGATCTTGTGAGTCAGTAGTAAACATCCAGGCCTTGTCCAAGCACAAAATCTCTGAACTTTGGCTAGTACTAAGGAGGGTGAAGAAATCACTTTTGCTCTAAATTGTCTTTCTGAGAGCCACTGTAGATGGTTTATTTTACAGCAACTATTTTAAAGTCACTGTTTTCAGGTGTTAAAAAAGCAAGTGATCCACTCTTTCAAGAGAACTGGAATCCTTACTGAACAGAAATTATGTAGAAGGCTCCAGTTTAACTGCAACCTCCTTGCAGGTTCCATCTGTGCTGATTTGGGCTCATGTAAGGGAAAGGACTGTATAGACTTTTTAGCACAACTACTGGGGAAGTTATTTACATGCTCATTGTTGTAGCTTAACCCCAGTAAAGAGCAAAGCACCACTCAGCCATCAGTGTGTTGTGGGAGTGAATTGGAAGGATAGAAGTGCAAAAACTCGTAGGCTGAGATCAAGGTCCTTTAATAGGTAAAGCAAAAGCTGTGTGTTTGTGCAAGCAAAACAAAATGAGGAATTCATTCACTACTTGCCACCAGGATGGCTTGCCACCATAATGAGCAGGCGTTCGGCAATTTCCAGGAAAGCAGGGCTTCATTCTGCACAACTGTTACATAAGAAGGCAGATGACATGATTCTGAATGTTCCTCTTTTCTCCTTTCCCCAGCTCCTTCCTAATTTCTATGCATGATACTTTTTGGCATGAAATATCTCCTTGGTCAGTTGGGTCAGCTTTCCCAGCTGTGTTTCCTCCCAATTTCTTATGCACCCCCAGTCTATCTGCTGTCAGAGCTGTCTGAGGAGCAGATGAGGCCTTGGTGCTGTGTTAGCACTGCTCAGCTAAACTAAAACATCCCTGCATTAAAATCACTCTTTTCTTCAAAATTCTGAAATGTGGCATTATATGAGCCGCTGTAAATAAAATGAACTGTCAAGACCTAGCACACTCTTACAAATGGAAATTTTTGAAATAAGAATTCAATCTTTTAAACAAGACAGGGTCTTGTACTTGAGCAGAAGCAAAGTATGAGAGAGAAACACCTGATTGAAACATCTGTATAGAATAGTGAAATTATATTGCCGTGATGTGCATTCCTCGTAGGTTTGGCAGGTGATAAAGCAAAGCCTGCAGAGACACTAAAGGGTAATCTAACTGACCAGAATTACTCTGAAACTTCTCAGGCAGAGACACCTCTGTGAGCTCACCTGCAGTGGGAGGACCTGCCTTAAAAGTTTTTGCTGCCTCCATGAGGACAGCAGAGCACTGTATGCTGTAGTGTTGTCCATGAACTTGGTTTTGAGGGGTCATCTCTGGCAGGGAGAATTCAGCAGTCATTGTTGGACTCATCTGAGGAGAATATACTTGAACTACCAGACTTTGAGCTGATATTTTACACTGAAATACAGACTTTCTTTACAAGCCAATATGCTAGGCCATAAAAGAGTTGCTGATTATCAAACAAATTCCTGAGTGTGAGGAATTTAATCATAGAAACAGTGTGGCCTGCTCTGGGATATAAATGGATCTGTTAGTTGCCAACTTGAAGACAGCTGAGAGTCATTGAATGCTGCTGCTCTCCATACCTTGTGAAATACATGCCCAGAAGATGGGCACTAAGTCAAGTGACTCATAGGCACTGATGTCATGTATTGCATTGATTTCACGTGTTGCATTGATTTGCAAAAGTACTCTTAAAACAACATACCAAAACTGTTGCAGAATAGTTTAAGCTGAAAGGAGCTTCTGGTGGTCATCTGATTCATCTTGCTGCTCAAAAAGTCAAATACACTGAGCAGTAGCATACACAATAGCTTGCATTTTGTGGTCATTAGATGTGTCTCAGCCCTTTGTAAGCTGATGGATTAATTCTTAGTTTTGAAGTTGGCTTCAGTATTAAGAAATAGCAAGCTTGTGTGGGTCATTGCTCAGTAATGGGGCAGCATCAACAAGACATATTTAAGTTAAAGACCTCTTTCCTTAAACACCATAGGGAGGATTAGAGCCCAGGTCAGTTACCCTCTCTAATAATTTTGCTGCTGTAAAAAGACCAACAGATTACCAAGATGCAAGTCTATTGCTGAGAACCATGAGGAAATACCACACCACTTACTAAATGCATTTTTTTGCTGCAGACAGCTACTTGCTGTTATTGGGCAACAACATGCAATTTGTCTATCTGCAAAACTCCCAATTTCACAACTGTTAGTGGGCACTTGGAGGGAGGAAGTGGTTCCTTACAAACTGTTTGACCTTGTGACATATTTAACTATGCATATCTTTTTACTTTTAATCCAGTAAATATTGCATTACATATGAAATAGAAATACAGCAAGTCTGAGATTGAGCAGAGGGAGGATTTACCAGGTACAATGAGCAGCAGTGTTTAAGCCAATACAGTAGTTTGTGAGTTTCAGGCATAGAAGTGCCACTTCTGCTAATTGAACCTCCAGTGTGTTTTTTCCTAGTGTTAAAGAATTAAGCTGTTAATTACTGACAGGAATGCTGTGGGCTTGTCTAAGTGGTGACTTTATCAGAGCTGCTGCACTGTGTAGATATAGACACAGCCTGTTTGGCTGTGCATGTTTCAATGAGTTTTTAATAGGTTTTTGTTCCTGTGGCTTACTAAACAGACACCCACTGAAACTTCTGTAGGGTCTCATTGCCTTTACAAGATATTTGTTCTTTCACTTGAGGCCTGTGGGGAAAGGACTTTATACACCAGAGGTATGGATTGGGTGAGCTTATCAATCCTATTTTTTTCCTCAGTTTACTTTAGTGTCTGAAATAAAGATGTTTTAACGGTGTTTTTTTCTAACAATTGTTGTACATACATTTAAAGTTTGCCAAATTGCAGCATCCTACTGCATTCTTGCATTCTGCTTCTAGCACAAACTAAGTTGTTTAATGTGTGCTTCTGAAACATCCCTGTACTGAACTTGGATGTGAAGTTAGTGTACTTGCTTTTGGCAGAAGCTTGTTCATGTGCTTCTGCTGGATGATAGAAGGATTTTTTAGGGTTATGCAATATATAAAGCTTTAGTAATTTTTTTTTTTTTTACCCCTAAGGGATGGCAAAAGAAATAGGAACAGTATAACATAAAAAGCTAGAGTGAGGCTGAAGGGAAAGTGGAGGCCAACTTGTTTCAATTACTTGATGTCTTTGAGGTATTTATTTATTGCTAAGGCTACCACTTTGGACATGAGACAGTCTCATAAGTTTCTCACTGTCCCTTAAGCGAAGTGGTTCTACTTCAGACTCCTGAGATGCTCTTAAGCAAATACCAGAAGTCTGACTTTCTTTTTCATATTGAAGCATTACAACTATTTCAGAAAAAAAAAAAAAAACATACAGATTTTAGAATATTTCACCACTCAAGTTACTAATCTTTTCCAGCCTTGGTGACATCTTTGTCATATCTTTTTCTCTCTTCCCCAGTGCTCCCAAATTTGGTTAAAATCAAGGACTGCTGTTCTGAAACAAACAGAAACAAACTAGAACAGTGACAGCAGTTAATGTTTAAGTTTTCAGGATATGGGAAAAAACCCCAAACTTTTTATTTTATGTTGCTGAAGTAGAAGTGCTAGAGTTGCTAATGTAACTCAATCATCCTGCAAGTCAATTGAAAGTCAGCTTTTAACCTGTCTAATTTGGGCTTGCTCAACTGGTAGTGAGCAACTGCTGCTTTCCTAAAGTGTAAATCTGAAAGCATAAAAGTCAGAATTGCAGAATGTTTCCTGAAGTAAAGAAAATCCATCTGGAGTTGATATTTGCTTGCATTTTATATTGTGTAGCAAGATGCAGTAGTTTTTTCTGGTAACATTATCTACTGTATTTTTGTGTAGTAGGGCAGCTGCAGGTCTGCAGCTCTGTTCTCATTCAATGTGTGCTTCCCATAGTAAAATGCATAGGCACACTTGTGAACTTGTGAGATAAGTCTCTCCACCAGGTTTAATGTGTAGGGTAGTCCTGCCTCCTGGAACTCAGTTGGCTTATTGCCTAGGCATTGCTTAAATTGAGAACAGTAGATTTCAAAGAGGATGGGATGGCTGCCTCTCTATGTGGCACTGCTGAATTCTCATTAAAATGCTGTGACTAATAAGGTCTTCATCCTTTCTTGCTTTCCTCTTAGGGAGATTAAAGATTTTAAAAAAGCTTTAAACAATTATGATTTTTACTGGGACTAGAATTGAACATACAATTAGATTGTCATGATGACTGACACAGGAAAGGCGTTATTAAAAGGATACTTCACTTGAAAGCTTACCTGGGTTCAGTTACCTAACAGCAAGCTTTTGAAGTTTAGCTACGTGAAGGTTAATGTTGGCGTGGCTTGGCTAAATTTTGGCATTAGGCAAAACCACATGACTTGTCAGGATTGAGAAAAATATGCATTTGAAGTAGAATTAAATTTTTCAAAGCTCAGAATTGGAACTATGAATATAGTTTGGGTGCCTTTCTAAAGGAGTTCTCCTAGATTGGTTAGGTTGCTGGGTGGAGTTAATGCTGCAGATTTCACCAGCTGATGAAATTATCATGCGACAGTTGCCGTCATCTTAACTCAAAACTGAAAACCATCTTTAAAGTCTGCCGAGAAATGCGTGAGAGCAGTTGTCCAGCAGTTGTTGGTGATCCCAGCTGTATGGCTGTTATCCTCCATGAAGGATGTTGTTCTGCGGTGGGCTCTGTGGATATTTTGGGTACTGTGCTGGCAGCCTCTGCTGAGTCTGACGTTGTAATTGATATCCACCTGAGTCAGGTGTTGCTTGTGCAATGGTGCCATATCCCTGTCATATGACTTGCTGTTAGCTGGGCAGGTGTACTCGTAGTCAGTCCTCTAAAACTGGTACAGTCAAATTTCCTAGATCCTATCTGTCAGTCCTCCACAAGTAGAAATAAGAAATGCTGCATTTCTTAGCAAAGTGGTTTTAGCAATGATTTTATGGTGTACCTTCTGGTAATCAGTGGCCATCATTGTTATGGCACTGATGAGGTTTTTTTAAAGGCTTGTCTGCCACTTGTCTACATCAGCAGTTCTCGATTAAAAGTCGGGGGGGAGAAGCAGTTGTGACCTTATGTAGGTATATTTTCATTTCCTAGATACAGTGTTATTTGGAGTTGAAATTCCCTCTATCCAAATGTCATTCGTATGTTATGGTCTCAAAGTATCCATGCCCACTTTTCAAAGTCAGTTCAGTAGTAGCTTAGTCTGGCACTCTACAAAAAGGTAGCTACAGAGGACTAGAATTGCTTAATTTAAGGCTTCTACACAGACTGTCTGAAATTGGTTTTTATGTCTTGCTTATATGGAAGCATTGCTACTGGCTGTCTTTTCACCTCCTTTCTAAATTTTGTTGATACATGTGAACTGAAAGAAGAGTGCAAGAAATTCACTATATTCACTTTCCTGAAAGATAAGTTGCACAAATGGTGTGAATGCTATATTGGTTATCTCTCTGTGTTTTTAAAAAAACAATGAATTTTGTCTCTGGAAAGGGAGAGGGATTTCTAGGAGAAAAACACTTTTTTTGTTGTTGTTTTTGTTGTTTTAATTTGCTAGTTAGCAGATAACTCATTGTCTTTTTTTCATGGAGATAAGCCCCAAATCTGTGTTACTTGTTTTAATTCAGAATAACATTTTGCAAGGCAGGATTGTGGCAGGAAGCAGGCCTGTTCCTCTGATGATCTTCAGGTTTTCAGATTTAAGGCCTATCTTTGTT
Source organism: Molothrus aeneus (assembly GCF_037042795.1). Classification (NCBI taxonomy): domain Eukaryota; kingdom Metazoa; phylum Chordata; class Aves; order Passeriformes; family Icteridae; genus Molothrus; species Molothrus aeneus. The sequence goes on along the minus strand of NC_089647.1, from coordinate 35,099,452 downwards.
GAGGATAGCTGTACTGTTTTAATCTGTGGCAGCTTTAAATAGGAAAAACCAGGTATTAATTTCTACGGTCATGTAGAGCCAGAAAAGTGATCTTACAGTAACTTAGATGTAAAGTCACTACCTGTTGCTTTTGGAACTGTCTGGATTTCTAGTTCTGCTGTTGCGAAGAGTGTGTGTCTCAAAAGTCATCTCTGGACCTTGCCCTTGGTATTTGGCCAGGTGTAGTTATTTCCCACATTGCACAATCTTGCACAATAAGATAGGAAGAATAGAACAAGCTCAGCCTTCTAGTGCCCCCACCCTGCTCCAGCCAGCAAACACACTTGCTGGGTGTAGGTGTGTTGCCTCTGCATCCTCCTGACTGGGGACAAAGCACTTTCCCGTTGTTCCAAAACAGTCAGAGGATTAACCTTTATTCTGCTGATTGATAAACTTAATTATTTTACTGTAAGTTCTCCTTCAGATTTCTCAAAAAACCTCAACATAGACACAAACCTCCTAGTCTCTTTAATTAATCTTATCCCTCTTGGGGCATTTCCATCACTGTAAGCCACCACCTTATTCAGTAAAGAAGCTGAGCAAACATTTTATTGAAACATAGTTACAGAATCCTGCATTGTACTTGTGCAGCTCAAAGAGAATGAGATTTAATGAAATTTTCTTGGACTAGGAAACTTGAATTCTGTATAAGTGATTTTTTTTTTGTGAATAGAAGAGTAAAGTTAAAGGCTTTGTGGCATGGGATTTTCAGTTGCCTTTGTAGTGTAACACAAAACACTAACCTTAAGAGGTGAGTAATGAGCAAATAGCCCCACACACCCCCTCAGTGAGACATTCTGTTGTCAGAGAATTACAAATCCAGAAAATTTATGTACCTGGGCAAAGCTGGTAACTGTTGTATGAAGACACATTTTGCTGAATATATTACATGTTGCTCTTCAGTGGTAAAATGAAGACTCGTGTGGTTGAATAAGGAAATATTAGGACTTGGGACTCAAGACTTTAGTGGCAGTCTCTGCTGTAATCTTTAAATGAGCTGTTCTCAAGGGATCATCATTTCTCACTGTCTCATTTTGATAGTTCCTGTGAAATTGTTCTTGATGCTTTGCCATCACAGCTCAAACCTAAAAAACTGGCTGGAAGTTTCATCTTTGGTTTTGACTTGTGAAACAATAACAGTGCATAAATAGTACATAAATTTTAAAACAGAAATAGTGCATGTCTTCTGTAAGGTTACTGGATGACAAACTTGCCATTCTCCCTCTGAGTCTTAGTTTCTCAAACTTCTGTGGCAATCCAGAGGTAGCTTGACTGGTCACGTATTTGGTATAAGACATCTCAGGGCCTTGAGGAGAAGGTTGAGTACTAAGAGGTCTTTTAAATCTTGCTGAGAAAGTAGCTGTTGGACTGAAATGATTAGCACAGGTTAGTTGATACTGATATGAATGCATATTTTTTTGCTAAAATTGCAAGTCACAACCCAATTGTCTTTTGCAGCTATTTGGTAAATAGCAGTTTCTTTCGTCTTCTTAACCTCTGGAGTGTGTTTGGCCACTTCCTGTGAAACACAGGCAGGAAGAAGCAGCTGTGAGTGGGTGGGGAACTATGGCTATGCTAACAAATGCATCTGCTCAACACAAGTATAACTTCTTCACATTACAGTACAAAAAGGAAGGCCTGAATGTAACCAGCTATTGCAATGAGACCCTGCCAGGATGGGTGCATGATGTACTTGGCCGCAACTGGGCTTGTTTCATAGGACACAAGATTTCTTCATCTCCATCTGATGTTCACATCAACGAGCTACCTCTCCAGAAGCCTGGGGGAAGGTAAGCAACAGATAAGTTACCTTTTACTGGAATAAAATGTTTCATAACAGTGCTTGAGGTTTAGCTAAAATTGTAAGAAACAATTCCAGTACTGAGGACAAAGTTAATGCCAGTGATAATGTTGGAAATAAACCTGAATGCAGAATAGCAGAGGAGGGCTTGCCTGCTGCATCACAGTCTCTTCAGTCTGTGATGAAGCCCTGTTATAAATCTGGCATGTCTAAGATGGTTATATTTAGTCTGTCTCAAGTTTCAGAAACCTTGCCTTGATCCAGTAATTCCATGTTTCTTTATCAGTACCTACCGGAAGACACTTCCAGAGTTACATACTGAGTTTAGAGAACACCTTTAGTTTCAATCTCAGTCCTTTTCTTGCTGTTTTACTTGGTTGGTTCCTTTTGTTTGCAGACTCTCCCACAGACGTTATGTGCACAACTTCGACTTTGTAAATGCTATCAATGCTCACCAGAAGTCATGGAGAGCGACAAGATACGAGGAGTATGAGAATTTTGCCCTGGAAGAACTAACTAAAAGAGCAGGGGGTCTCTATTCCAGAGCTTCAAGGTAATAAGACACTGTTCTGCAACAAACCCCACTGCTGCCAAGAGTCTGCTTGTATTTGTCCTGGCTCTTAGCTGTGCTTAGTTCAGATGTTTAATCAAGTTTCAAGGCCTTCCAGTTCTTGTTCATGGGATGCAAACATATTTTTCATTTGAATGATTATTTTGAGCCTCTGCTGTCTCAAGCAGTTGGGACAATTAGAGTCACCTACCCTTTAGTCTTGCTCACTAACTCACTGCTGAACTCATATGCAGGGAAGCAGTTACCATCTCAGTGCAGTCTCAGTTATCACTTCACTGTCCTGTCTGCTCATCAGCTGCTTGCCATAGTCAAGAGTTTCTGCTTGTGCTTCATCTTGGTTCTGCTAGTTCATAATTGCAGTTGAAAAGCTGTGAACTGCTCTCTGGTCCTAAACATGAATATCAAAGATTCTGAGAGAATTCCCTGGTTACTTTGATAATTTGCCACACCTGCAACAAGAGTCCTCTAGCAGGAGTAGAGTGTCTCAGTGAAGAAGCATGAAAGTAACTCTGAGAATACCTTCAGGGTCTTGCAGATCACTTAGCTGAGAGTGGTAATGGGGATGAGTACATCATGTGCTACACAATTTGAGAACTAGGGTTTAGAGATTTCTTTCTTTATAGCTGTCTTAGAATCTTCATAGTTCTGCTTCTTCAGCTCTTGGTATTTCTGTGAGTAGGAATGGTACTTTTCCTAACTGCAGCAATTGTATGTTTGTTGAAGAAGGTCCTACTGTAGAATAAAAATGCTGATTTGCATGGGAATATCATGCAGATGTATAGATAAAGTCACCTTGTAGATGATCTTAAATACAGCAACCTATTTGAAAAAAATACCATGACAGTATTTTGTTGACCCTCTTGGGCATTCAAAACAGCCCCCAGAGTCTGGTGTTTGTGAATGGCACTGAGGACAAGTATCAGGTTATGTGAAGGTTGAATGCAGGAAGCTCTTGTTTTGCTGATAGGAGCATCACTTGACTGCAGGTGGTAGATGAGGACAGGTAATATTCAATACCTCTTCAAAAGTCACAGTAAAAACTTGCCCCAGAGAAGTCTCCAGGGCAGGTGGGTTAGTGAATTGTCAGTGTAAGCCATGCCTGTGCCTGAAGTGAAACTGTAGTTGTTGTCAGTGCATGCTGCCAAGGCAAAATGGTTTCTGCAGTCAGATATTCTACATACTTTGTAATTGCAGTAAAATAACTGTTATAGAACTGTGTTGCTATAATCTCTGAGAGTTACCTCAGCATGTCAGATCGGTGCAAAAGTACTTGATCTCAGCAGCTCATGGATGTTAAGGAAACTCCCCCATTGGACCACCCAGGAGCCACTGTGGCTGTCACACTCACACCACCTGAGCTGGGACCGAGACCCCTTTGCAGCCGCATCCCACACTCACAGTCATACCAGCATTCCTTACCTGCTTGATGCCAGGGTTCCAATAGCAGAGTCTCAGATGTCCAGATCTTTAAAATAATTTGATCTTGGTGCAGTAACTAAATAGTAAAACAGCAGTTTGTACTGGGTCCCTCTGAGGAGGGACCCCAAGCAAAGGAGCCCCTGGGCTTTTAACCCCCAGCCTGAAGTGTGAAAAGTCTGGGGTCCTTTCTGAGTGTCCTGTTACCTGGCTGGGTCACAGGTCCCTGCTCCCTTTGTTATACAGAAGGATTTTGCCACCCAGAGCTCTTTGAAGCTCACACTGCAGCTTGCCAACTGAACTACCTGTCCTGAATGTATTCCTCAACAGTGTATAGTTAATAATATAGTTCCCTCAGGGAGCAGTTTGAGTAGGTCTTGATTCCTGCTCAAGCTTATCTCTCCATATTGACACCCACTCAGTTTAGATGGAGACTATTTTAAATTGCATAGTGTGAAGCAAGTCCAACTAGTAGAAGCCAAAGATGAAAACTGAGTGTTACGTAATTGTTTCCTTGCCTACAGTGGGATATGTTTTTCAAAAATATTTTCTCCTCTTTAGACCAAAGCCTGCACCTCTAACACCTGAGTTACTCAAGAAAATTTCAAGCTTGCCAGAATCCTGGGACTGGAGAAATGTTAATGGTGTCAATTATGTCAGCCCTGTTCGGAATCAAGGTAAAAATGAATAAATAAAACCTCTGAATTCAACGTTCTAGAGTTCCTTTGATGTAGTTTGTAATTTGCTGCTAACCAGAAGGTTTTGCCTAGTGTCTTGCAGCTGACAGGTTGCACCTTTACTGTGAATAACCTGTGGAAACTGGGTGGAGTCCTGGCTAACAATGCTGTACTGAAATAGGTGGTGGTACTGGCTTGTCCAGATAGCGCTGACTTTCTGGAGAGAAAGCCTATTACCACAGTACCCTGCATAAACACAGCTGTCAGGTTTTGTCCAAACAATCTTAGCCATGGTTTTCTGCACACTGACTGATGTACGTTTAATTTTTTCCCTGATTTCGTTTGATGGCTAATTATCATGTAGCTTTATTGAATAAACCCATGAAAATTGTTTATACTCCCTCCAAATCTTATCACTCTGATAAATTCGGATGTTACTTAACTGGCTAGTTGCAAGTGGAGATATTAGTCACTATGAAAATTGCAGATAATGATAAATATAAAATACTGGTAAGAACTTAGAAGGATACCATGCAATCAATGTGTTGATTCTGTAGGGAGTGTTTATAGCACTGTGGTGTGAGATGCCTAAATTATATGTTTACATAATGGAGGCCAGGAGTAAGCTCCATTAATGTGTCCCTTCCCCGTGCCACCATAAACTTGGATCTACTGGTAGCTATGTGGTGGCAGCTTTTGGGGGAAAGAAGCATAACATTAGCATGGTGGGAAAGGGATGACTTAAATCACCAATCCCTCATTTATGACTTAGTTATTCTGACAAATTCTGCCAGCTGTACTCCTGGTAGCAGAAGCAGCATAGAAAGGTTTATAGAATTTCTAGCTCTGTGGAAGCTCTGGAAGATGGCAACAGGGAATTATATCATCCTCTGTATGTGTGAGTCCTGTACTTTCTCTTGGTGTGAACTATGAATTTCCCAAGGGCTCTTTTATCTTCCAAACAACTGAACACTTAGTTCCATACTTACCTTTCTCTGTGGTGTTGCTTCAAAGTTTCTGTAAATGAGAACTAGTCTGCTGTTTCCAATAAAAGAGCTTCCTACACTTTTTATGTAATCTGAGGGTCCATGCTGAGTATGTTAAATGTCTGTGGAACATGCATTCTGCTCCATCAAATTAGAATTTTAGCTTTAAGGCTTTAAAAAAAACCAAACAAAACCTACAAAAGAGGTCATTTTGTGGATTTTATAAATACCACTGTGGTAACATGAAAAGAAATTTAGCAGCCAGTCCAGCAGAGTTCAGACTGAAATGGTTGAGTGAATTGTATTTTTTATGTTTTTGCACACATAATGCAACAGTGTTCTACAGTGTGGCCCATCTCAGATGCTGCGACATGTGATACAGTGAGTGGGAGGCATCTTTCACTGCTTCACTTTGCCCTGCTGGGAAAAGAGTGTTCCTGTTCAGGCTGATTTTGTCCCTTCAGAGGTGCATCCACCTGAGTGAAGGTGCAATTTCACGAAGTCTTGCTGTTGTAATAGCTCCGCTTTTATACGCCTACACAGTTCAAGAGAAAGTATTTTGTTTTGTTCCTCAAGGCTCCCACATTTTCATAGCTCTGCAATATTTGACTTTCCCACCGTCAGGAAACAAAAGGAAATCAGGCACCTTGATGACAATCAGTAGATAAAATAGGATCTCATCCAAGTAATTGTTCTTCCTGTGAGGTTTGTCATTCCATTTCCAAAGTCTTTAATAGAGTGAAAGGAAGGTCCTAGAGAGTGCAGAGGCCTAAAGCTAGAAGCAATACTAAATTTTGATGCAAAAGTAAGGAGACTTAACTGTCTGCCAGGAAGCAGAAGAGAAATTAGGGTGCTTCTGAAAAGAGAGTGTACAATTACATGCCCTTGGGAAGCAAGGAGCGGGGATGAATCCATTATATTAAACATGCTATTTATACCACTATTTTCTTAAAAGTCAGTTATTTTAGAGGTAGCTGTAGAGGTGGAATATTTTTTTCAACTGGAAATTACGGGACTAAATCCATTGGTAGGTTGAAATAAGAACAATATTGTCAGCATTCACTTCAAATAGCTCATTGCCCCATAGCATATGTGCTCCATAAAAGGTAGATAGAGCCTTCTCAGCCCTGCTAATGTGGTCCCTGAAGGTTCATTCTGAAGGAGTAGAGTAATTGGATAGCTCTTAAGTGCTACTGCTGAAAAACACTAGAACAGTACTTTGCCTCTTATTCTTGAAAATAAGCTCAGTGTTCCTTGAGAAGTTGTTAGAAGTGGGTTTTGAATTGCATGCATGAAAGCTAAATGAAGATTTAAAGTTTTTGCTCTATTGATGTTCAAGTTCTAATCACTGTCTAGTAGGTTTTCTCTTTTCAGTGGACTTTAGGAATAGATGTACCTGATGGCAGGTGACTAGCCTTGTTTATGTTACTGACTGCTCCTTTTTCTCCCCTTCTCAGGCTCATGTGGCAGCTGTTACGCGTTTTCCTCCATGGGCATGCTGGAGGCAAGGATACGTATCCTCACAAATAACACTCAGAAACCAGTCTTCAGCCCCCAGCAGGTTGTGTCTTGCAGCCAGTATTCTCAGGGTAAGGATGATGGTGTATATAAATGCACCTTTCAAGTAATGACAATGCTGGAGAAGGAGCAGGAAGTTTGAAAACTTCCATCCCTTCCCCATCAAGTTACTTTTTCCATAAAACCTTTTCATACATCTCACTGTGAGATGGGAAATATCTAAGGAGTAAGGTTCAAAATGGAGCTGATTACAATGCTTACCTAGAAGGAATGGAACTAAATATTCTCCCAGTGGTATATTCAGAGGGAGGAGAAATGAGCAAAAGCAATGACTAAAGCTTTCCAGAGGACCCTGTCCCTGTTAGGACAGATCCTTGTACTGCATGTAACTAGCTGTTATTTCTGACAGGAATTGTCAGCATGAGAAAAGGTCCAAGTATTAGTGCTCCCAATATAGCTCCCAGAGATGTGAATTTTGCCCAAGTGTTTCAGAAAGCTGACTGTAGCTAACTGGAGTACTAGGATGATCTGGGTCACTGACGTATGTTCAATACTGTATCTGAAAGAATTATGAAAGATTTAAGTGGGAGAGTCTCCCACCACAAATAAGAGAATTTCAAAGGGAAGAAGCATTTTTTTGGTTTATTTTGTTGTTTGTTTTTTTTTTTTTTATAAGGTTGTGATGGTGGCTTCCCATATCTCATTGGTGGAAAGTATGTCCAAGACTTTGGTGTGGTGGAAGAGGACTGCTTCCCTTACACAGCCCAAGACTCTCCGTGCCTTTTCAAGCGCAGCTGTTACCACTACTACACGTCTGAGTACCACTATGTTGGTGGTTTCTATGGAGGCTGCAATGAAGCCCTGATGAAACTTGAGCTTGTTATGCATGGCCCAATGGCTGTTGCCTTCGAGGTTTATAATGATTTCATGCTTTATAAGGAGGGGATCTACCATCACACCGGGCTGCGGGATGATTTAAATCCTTTTGAATTGACCAATCATGCTGTTTTACTGGTGGGCTATGGTAAAGATCCAGAAAGTGGTGAGAAATTCTGGATTGTGAAGAACAGCTGGGGCACCTCATGGGGAGAAGATGGCTACTTCAGAATCCGCCGTGGCACTGATGAATGTGCAATTGAAAGCATTGCAGTGGCTGCAACTCCTATTCCAAAGTTATAATGTAAATGTCTTCATCCAGTGCCTTGTCCTGAGCCACGAGAACGCACTGATGGTTGAAAATTCTGGTTAAAATGTTCCCTGGCTTGAAAAGGCAGCTTTAAGGAATTTTTCAACAACAGAGCAGTTTCCATATGCAAGAAGATGAAGACTATTAAATCTGCCTTGTGCACTGGAGGCTTCCTCTCAAGTCTGACAGTAGATCACCTAGAAGGGCTGTTTTGGCAATGGTGGTGATTAGTTACTCATCATTGGATGTACCTTCAATTACCAGTTGCATTTTTTTCCATGGGCAATCTTGACCTTGAAATCTGAGGGAAGTGTCTGCTATGATAGTCTGTTAACTGCTTTGAAGGGACACTGTAGTGCCTTACTTCTCAGAAATCAGGAAGTCACTGCAATTTGGAACATAAATGTGTATTGGGTAGGAAATGAGCAATTATGCTGATGAAAATAAAATTCTAAAGCTCTAAGTGTTCTGCGAAAACTGCATGTCAAATCTTTATGACAATAAAAATCAATTCTATGTTTCAGGCTGTTACTAAATGTTCTAGTTCTGGATTTTATTGCTGTGCTTCACAATTGATCATTTCACAGTTCAATAAAGAACACCCCACTCCTATAGGAGTTTGTATTTGTGGAAGAAATTAGTTCTTTTGGTGACCTGTCTGAGTTTTGAGCTTCCTGTTAAGAACTTTTTCCTTCAGCAGAAGCTGGTGTGAAAGAAGGATGAGAGGGCAGAAGAGCTAGTAAAATCTTCCATGTGAAGTTGAGATTATCACAACAGCATTAAGCAAGTTGTCCAGAAGTGCAGTAGTCCTTGCTGTGGATGTAGAGCAATTCATTGACTAAATTTGCTAACTCCCCAGTAATCCTGTTTAAATCCTTTCTGTCAATCTGTTGCTCTAGTTCTTTCAAATATACAAGGTAGAAACATAGGGTTGAGAGGAGGGATTGAAACACTTGGAATTAACCATTTCTCAGCAGCAACACAGTACTTTGTTGGAGCAAACTGGTCTTTGCTGTTCTCCTGAGGAAACAAAAATGGCATAAAGGTGAGTGCCAGTTTCATACATGGAAGCTAACTTCTTTAGTAACCTTCTGTTAAAATGTGACCAAAGTTATTTGGTATTTTTCTGTGTGAAATACAGTCTCATGAGTGGTTTTTCTAGGTGTAGGGAAATTTATAAAATGCAGAAAAATGGAACAGTTTCCTGTAATCAAACTATCCCATTTAACTAGAAGGGAAAACTTACTTTTTATTTCAGTAGCAGAATTTCACAAGAAATCCTGGATTCTAGTTTGCTGAAGTTGAGAGGCAGAAAAAGGCTTCATGGTTTTGTTCAATCCCCTCCCAAAAAATATTAAGCCTGGTCCATGGCAAGTTGAACACAAGTCTGCAGTGCCCTTGGAGCCAGGAGGGGTTCTGGGGTGCATCAGGCACAGCATGGCCAGCTGGGCAAGGGAGAGGATTGTCCCACTCTACGCTGCACTGGGGCGGCCTCATCTTGAGTGCTGGGGCAGTTTTGGGTGCCAAAATAGAAAAAAGACTATCTGGAGGACTATTATAAAAAGGACTATTACAGTGTCCAAAGGAGGGCCACAAAGGTGGTGAGGGGCCTTGAGGAGAAGCCATATGAGGAGTGGCTGGGGTCACTTGGTCTGTTCAGCCCAGAGGAGTCTGAGGACCCTCCTTATTGCAGTCTGCAGCTTCCTTGTGAGGGGAAGAGGAGGAGCAGGCACTGATCTCTTCTCTCTGGTGACCAGTGGTAGGACCCAAGGGATTGGCCTGAAGCTGTGTCAGGGCAGGTTTAGTTGGATATCAGGAAAAGGTTCTTCCCCCAGAGGGTGGTTGGGCACTGAACAGGCTCCCCAGGGCAGTGGTCACAGCCCCAAGCCTGACAGAGTTCAAGTGTTTGGACAATGCTCTGAGGCACATGGTGTTACTCTTGGTGTGTTCTGTGCAGGGCCAGGAGTTGGACTTGATGGTCCTTGTGGGTCCTTTCCAACTCAGCCTGTTCTGTGGTTCTGTGCAGATGTGTTTGGAAATTTAGAACTTGTGTTTTGCCAGAAGTGGAACAAGGATTTCTGAAATAGGTCATACTGTGCATTGCATTGTTTTAGCTTAGGGAGTTGGGGGTGGAAGAGGAGCTAGGTTCCTGGATTTTTTTAATAGCTGTAGTACATGGGATTAGCTTGAGAATAAGAATATGAAAGCTTGATGTTTCTTTTTACTATCTTTAAACCATTAGGAAATTGATTCCTTATCACCAAGCTTTTGCTGACACTCATGGCACTACAAATACAAAACCACTTGCTATTCACCATGCGTTTTATCATGTTAACTACATGTGTTTTGAATAACATTCTCTGTTATTTTCTTAGCAATTCCTTCATCTGTCTGCCACTGCTTGTGTGTGGCAGCTGCACCAGTGCTAATAGGAAGACAGGAGTGTTCTCAGAGTGGTCTGTCACTGTCACTGCTCCCAGTGACTGTCATCAGATGTTTGCCTCTGGCTGACTGCAGTGTATGAATGTCCCTGTTTTCTGTATTCCAGAGCTGCACAGAAGAATGTCAGTCAGCCTGATGGAGCTGGTATGTAGATGTAGATTGTTTATGTGGCTTCTTCCTATAAACAATGCATTAGCTGAAATGGAAAACATGCTATCACTCAGGAGAATAATTGTAGGGTTGGCAGATAGGTCTTGTAGTGAACATTTAAAGCCCTAATATGTTTGACTTATCATCGAAGGTTAATGGATAATGTCATGACTGATAAATACTTTCAGGGGAAATAAAGCTTATCATCAGCCTAGAAAAAAAGAGATATTAAAAGTTTTGTGTTTTGAAAATTAATGCATACAGAGGACAAGAAAGATACATCTCTTTAAAAGTTGAAATCCTTAAAACTTTATTAAGAACTGTGGTGGAGTCTCTATCACTGGAGTGGGATAATTTTCCAGTTTGAGGACTGCCCCTGACACCGGACTTGCTCAGAGACTCATGCAATTGGTTTATGAAGGAGACTTGGCAGGGTCATCATGACTCCTTCTTGCTTTGTGACCTGAGAACTTGAAACACAAGGTGACATGTAAATTCCAAAGTTGTCAGTCTAACTTTGCAGTGTAAATAAACTTCATATAAAGTGACAGCAGGGATTTTTTTTCCTAGATTTGTTCAAAGTGCTGAATTTAGGACTGAATAATTTTAAAGTTGTGTTGTTCCAGGGGTCAAGTTTATTAAAATGGCAAGCTCAGGATAATATTAAAGCTTGATAGCTTCTTGCCTTTTTTTTTTTAATTACTTACATTTTATGCATTGTTTTCTTGTCCATTGCTGGAGGTTTAAAACTAGCTTTTAAAATGGAGTTAAGAACATTAGACTACTTTTGAAATTTCTGCTAACATCAGACTTCGTGTTGCAGTGTGATGCCATTTTCTGTTTCACCTATCCCAACCCCCCAGGTGTGCCAACCTCTCCTTTCCCCTGCCCCGTCCCCACGCTTAAAAGGAGATGGGACCATGCGGTCTGGATTCTGTTGGGAGCTGTTACAAGATTCAGAGGTTTGTCATCCTGGAATAAAACTCTGGATTAAAACTCTACGGCAGAATCCTCTCCTTTTTCTCTTCACTGTCGCCTGAACCTTTTCCACCAGAGGTAAACTGAGTTCCTACTTTGCCTGGATTTGTTTCAAGTGCCCAGCTGCAGCATCCAGCCGGCCAAAGGTGTCTCTGAGATGAAACACCACAGCTGCCGCCTTTGGCCCAGCAGCAAGGGTCAGACGGGGCCAGGCACGTCCCACCCAGAAATATTGGGATTAATATTCCATAACTTCCTATGACCTCTGAAATTAATAAGATATATTTCTAAAGTACTTTGATCAAGATGGGATTAAAACAAGGCTGTAAGTCTGGAGGTATTTTTAGTGAAACATTTCCAAGGATGTCTAATGCAGAATTTTGAAAAGCATTTTTTCCTCAATTTTTGTATTTTAAAAGGGTCAAATGCTGAGGGAGGGATGTTATTTATTTTAGACAACAAAAAGGAAGATGGACTAAGGAAGCACTTTCTCAGTGGTTTCAATCTACAAAAGAGCATATTTTACCAAGTTTTTCAATTTTCAGTTTTTCGTTCTTCACTTTTAGGGAAAAAAACAAACATCATAGCATGGTTTTTCTCCCCATCAAATTATTAATTTCTTCAGTATGGAATATTAATCCCAATATTTCTGGGTGGGACATGCCTGGCCCCGTCTGACCCTTGCTGCTGGACCAAAGGCGGCAGCTGTGGTGTTTCACCTCGGAGATACCTTTGGCCGGCTGGGTGCTGCAGCTAGGCACTCACAACAAATCCAGGCATAGTAGAAACTCAGTTTACCTCTGGTGGAAAAGGTTCAGGAGACAGTAAAGAGGAAAAGGAGAGGATTCTATCGTAGAGTTTTAATCCAGAGTTTTATTCCAGGATGGTTGACCTCTGAATGTTGTAACAGCTCCCAATAGCACGCCGGACTACATGCTCTCGTGTCCTTTTTAGCCCCGGGGACAGGGGGAGGGGAAGGGACAGGTGAGGGCCAACCAGGTGTGAGGAGGGGAAGGCTCAAGGGATACAGATGCTTGGACAGGCCAATGAGCCCAGACCTGAGGGGCATCTTTTGAACTTCTGCCAACCACACAACGCCCTTGCTGGAATGCTAAAATTGATGGACAGCTCTCAGCAGGAGGGCAAAAGGGGAAAGGAAAGGTTGGCACACCTGAGGGGTTGGGATAGGTGAAACAGGAAATGGCATCACACTGCAACACTTCAGAACAGCCATTCCTGGTATGTGTTAAAAATCCTGTTAAAACATCAAAGCCATGACTGATTTTACTCTCACCTGAATGAGTGGGACTTATTTAACTCTGCTCTAGACAACCTGCAGGGATAGAGCTGCCTGATAACCACTGGAACTGTCTCACTTGGGGTTGGTGTGGTCTCCACAGTGTAATGAAGAGTGTGCTGTAATGCCAGGAGCCTCTCAGGGATGTGGTGCACCAGTGGGTGAGGAGCGAAGTTTTGGGGGAATTTGCCCAGATCTGCTAGTGACTGTGGGAACTTCAGGGTATTGCAGGAGCAGGGCAGGGACAGCTGGGGGGATTCAGGCTGTGCAGAGGGGGTCCATCCTCACTGGGTGTCTGGCAACACGGCCTTATTAATGCTTTCATTTGCACCATGAGAGCAAAACAGCACTTGAGTTGTAAAATAAAATGTGTTAGTGAGGGCCAAAAGCCTGTGGATGTGAACATGCTTGTACCCAGACCAATTAATGGCTAACATCTTCCTTACTGCAATCCATTCACTACACGTGTAGATATAACAAGTTACTTTAAAAGAAGTTGATTTTAATTTGGACATTGAATTTGAAAGTTTGAGGGTGAGCCTGAACATATTTAAAGAAAATACAAGTCTTTTCCTTATCTTGAGCAATATGGATAGCATGTCATAAACAAACAATAGTGAAAGCTTTGCAGTATAAGATAATGCAACGTACTTGAATACCCTTTCTGAACAGTGACTTTTAAGTGAAATGCCTCTGTTTCACTGAGAGCCAGAGTATCTTATGTGCTGAGGAGAAGGTATTGGAGACTACAATTCAAACAGGCTGAAATTTCTCTGCTAGTTACTGTGGCTTCCGGATGGGCTGTTGGCTGAAGCAGTGTGAGCCATGTGTATCTGTAAAAAGTACAAAGCATTTAACGGCAGTAAAATGGTATTGGTAACCTGCAACTTTAGGAGGTGGTCAGGTGCAGGATATTAACAGAGCATCAGTTTTTATTAGTTCCCTCTGAATGACAGGTGGTGCAGGAGGAGGAGAGGTTGAAGCCTTTCTGTATAGCCTATGTGCACATGTAGAATTTTTCTATGTCTGTAATAGGAAAGGCACTGACATGTACTCCTGCCAATTACTCCTAATTGTTTCATTTGGATCAGCTGGATTGATCCAGCAGATGCTATTTAGCATGAGATGCACAAGCTAAATTAAACTCTCATTTCATCTCTCTTAACATTTCACTAGGGTGACAGTTTAGCTCACTGCTCTTCAAGCACATTTTGCTATTTGCACTTTAAGATATTTGTGCATGTTTATGCTTGAAGTGATCCTTGGAACCTCTAGCTTACCTCATTAAATAAAGAATACTTTTAAGGGCCGTGTAGAAGGGCTGATATCCCTTTAGCAATATGACAGGTGATAGATTGGAAGTACTGTCATAACCACCAAAGACATTAAAAGGGATGTCTTTGCCCTAGGAGGATTTCAGAATCTTGAAAAATATTTAATATTCTTAAATTTCCAGCAGTTCCAAACTTGACATTCTTTGTGTTAGATGGGGAAAACTTCCCAAAACCATTAACTAACTGTATAGAACCCTTATAATTATATTTAGCCAAGGATACATAAGGATACAGTATGTGGATTTTTTAAAACTTCATTTAATTAGCTTTTCTATTACTCTCTTATTTAACACTTGTAACACTAATATAAATTGATGGCGCCTTCTCTCATTTTGTTTAGCATTTTGCTGGAATAAATAGGATTTTTGGTCTGGGCTATATAATGGAATTCCTTAGGGTTTTTCTTATTAGCACTGATGACTGAAGGAAGCTGAATATCTCAGAAGGCAAATCTTCCTGAAAGCACAGAGTCCATGACCTCTGGGAGGCCATTACTTCATCTGGGAATGGTGATGCCCAAACCTACTGTCTCCTGACTTGACTCTGTACTTTGCTCTTGGTCTGACTGCGCCACTTCTTGCTCGCAAATCTATCTCTGCATCACAGTTCAGTAAAATCTGGAGCCTGCTTAAAATCCTGATCCTATTTTGGGACTCTCTCACTTCTCCCTGTAGGTTTTTAGGCATAAACAAGAATACTCCAAAAGCTTGACATTTGGGTGACTAAGTCTGCAGTCTGTACTATATTTTTATTTCATGAAGATTTCCTTCTAAATCTCATACGTTAGTAAGGCTGCTGAGTTTTGTCACTTAGTTACATTTCTCTCTGATTTCCTGAAACCCTCTATTAACCTTGGGATTATATGCACAAGTTTAAATTTCAGCAGGATAATACTTGTATCCAGTTGTGGGAGGGGAAAAAAATCAATTACAACAAATAGACTGGAAGGCCAAATCAAATACATAAAACTCAGCTGTGGGATGATAAAATAAAAGCAATGAAATGTTCTTTTCACAAAAGGCATATATTTTCTATATAGAAAGTAGAAATAGGGTGATTGCATTTTCCTGATTTTGGGGGGCTGATTTTTAAGCTGTAACATTGAAAGGATGATTTTCTTTTTCTTTTTTTAATTAAAGAGGTTGTAAAACTTGAGCTCCATCTTATCCTTTAGGAATGTAGAGGTTGTAATAGCAGCATTAAAACGTCTCCAAATGGAAAATGAATGGGACCATCAGAGGGTGGAAGAACCAGGAGGGATAACAGGAGATGAGCTATGGGAAAGGCAGGTGTTGATGGTGCCTGGGTTGACAGCAAATTAAGTTCCCAGCACATTTGCATGAAGTACATTGGGACACCCGAAACAGGAAACAAAGAGTAAACTAAATAGAGCAAGGGATATCATAAAAAAACAGGCAATCTCAAGAAAAAAAAACACTATTCAGTGGATTGGCATAGTAGGGACCTTAAAGATTCAACTCCCTCCCCTCCTGCCTTAGGCATGTATGCCAGTTTCTATCCCAGGTTGCACATCCAACCTGGCCTTGAACATTTCCAGGGATGAGACATCCACAACTTCCCTGGACAAGATGTGCCAGTGCCTCACCACTCTCGCAGAAAAGAATGTCCAATCTAAATCTCTCTTTTTAATTTAAAACCCTTGTCCTGTCGCTATCTACCCATGTAAAAGCCCCTCTCCCTCTGTTTTATAAGGCCGATTTAAGTACTGGAAGGCTGCAGTAAAGTCTCTCCAAAGTCTTCTCTTCCCCAGGCTGAGCAACCCCAGCTGTCTCAGCCTGTCTTCATAGGAGGTGCTCCAGCCCCAATAATTTTTGTGGCCTCGTCTGGGCTCACTTCATGCCATCATCCTTGTGTTGAGGACTCCAGAACTGGACACAATGATCCAGGTAGAGTATCTCAACGGCAGAGTGTAGAGACAGAATCCTTTCCCTTGCCCTGCTGGCCACACAGCCCAGGACATGGTTGGCTTTCTGCACTGTGAGCACACATTGCCAGGTTATCTAGTTTTTCATACATGGGAAACCCCAAATGCCACTAAGAGGTGATAGTAAGGACAAACCCTCTTCAGCAGCTTCCAGGTAAAAAGACAGATGCTTTAATAAGCAAAACCTAATGCTTCATGGAAGTGGAACATATATGGAGCAGTACATGACTCCTCCAAAAGCAGCCCCTGAAGGCTAACCTAGGGATGAGGAGGTGGTGGGGGCTGAGTAGTTGGCATCCACTTCCTTCCTGTTGCTGTAAGAAAACTTGGCTAAAGCACTGTGATAAATGTGGGTATAGGGAAGTAGAATAATTTAACACAGAGCATGGCACTTGTAAGGAGGTGGGTGTCAGTGTGTTGATGTATGTTTTAAAATAGAATTATTTTCCCCTTCTATAGGTGTTGGATTGAGTTTTGCTGCACTGCTGCTAGAGAGAAGCAATGTTAATTACCACAAAATCTCTGGCTTAAGAGTTCAACTACAGGTCTCCAAGTACACTTCCCTTCCTCAGTGTTAATTTGTGTGCTGTCTTGAACCCATGAACAATCACGTATGTCAAAGCTCATGTATACCCTCTAATTTGTTTGCACCCTTCCCTCCAATCCAACTTCCACAAAGAAAAGAAATTCTAGCTCTACCAGGACAGGTGATGGCCCTCTTCTGTTATGTATCAGGTAAAAAAAATCATAGCTGGGAGTCTGGTTACCAGTTGAGAAGGCAGCTGTCTCGCTGCTAAGATAACTTCCAGAATGGGTAGGGTTGTTGAGGTTTTTTTTTTGTTTTTTTGGGGGGAGTTTTTTTTTTTTGGAGTTTTTTGTTTGTTCATTTGTTTGTTGTTATTTTTCTTTTCTTCTTTGACAAGAGTGCTAAAACCAGGATAAAAGTGTTCAAAAATGTGAGAAAACTAAACCTCAAATCTAAAATCTTGGTATTTCTGATTTACATAGGGATTTTTTCTTATTTTGAAATGTATTCATAAAAAAGCTACAAAATGGGAAGATTTGAGAAAAATGCAAAATTTCAGCTGCTTTGTAACATGCCCTGACATTTCTTTTTTTTATATATATATATATAATGAATATATTCTGTGTATGCATATATACACAAACTGTATAGAAAGGACTGTGTATACACAAACAGTCACAGAAAGGACTGTTTGTTTGGGTTTTTTTTAATTTTCTTGCAGTTGAGAACACTGACAAAAATCCCAGTCTGGAAACCCTTCACCAGATGAACTGAGGTCCACACAGTGTTACTTATCCTCCTTATCTCTATTTTTTGTTTGTCTTTCCTGCTGAGATAAGGCTTCCAGAAGCAGGCCTGGCCACTATCCAGGGTTGGAGCAGTGTTCAGCACACAGGAGCCTTTCTTGCTGAGCCCTGAGGTGCTACTCTGATAGCAGGCTAAATAACAACGAGTAAATGTGGAAAGAACCCAAGCCCAGCGCTGTCTTTATAAACACATTTATTGTGTCTTACCTATGTCTTGGGAGGTTTCTGGAGTGTGTTGGTGACAACCTCCTGTACAGATGAATTGGCTGATGAGGGAAGATGCTCTGCTGGACCACATATTACAAACAAAAGAATACTGTACAGATATATGATAAGTGGGGGCAGCTTTGGCTGGCAACGTGGAGAGAGGGGAGTTCAGGATTTTGAGAAGAAGGAAAAAGGGAAAAGTCAAGGTTCAAGCCTTGATTTCAGGAGAACAGACTTCAGCCTGATCCTGCTCAGGAAAATCCTTTGGAAGGCCCTGGACTGAAGAGGTGCCAGGGAGATCCAATTGATTTTCAAGGATAACCTCCTCCAAGTTCAAGAATGGTCTGTCTCCACATGTAGCAAATCAAGCAAAGGCAGCAGGAGGCCTGCAAGGATGAATAAGGAGTTTCTGACTAAACTAAAAAATAAAAAAGAAATTTATAAAATAGATGGAAGGGACAGGTGACTGGGGATGGATATGTACACTCTGTCTGAGCCTTGGTGAGGTCTGATTATTAAAATTATTAGAGATGCCTCTGCCCAAATTAAGGTGCAAATGAGACCCTATGCTGAAGTAAATAGTATGAATTTTATTTAACAGTAAATGTGAGGCAGAGACAGAAAGAAGTATAAAAAGAGACAAGAAGGGAGAGAAAGAGAGTGACAGAGAGACAGATTAGGTATAAAAATGTCACCACTCCATAGGTTCCAACAGCATCCCATTGGTCCTCTTCTTGTCTTCTCAATGATAAAGTCCCACAAAACACAGACTGTTACAGATTAATATACATTCAGCCCATATGGGAGCACCCAGGTTCCTCTCCTGGTATCTTCAGAAAGAGAAAGGAGAATCCATGGAACTACAGGCTGGTAAGCATCACAGGAAAGGTGATGGAGCAAATCACAGGATTTGATCATAGGAAAGGTGGTGGAGCCAATCCTCCTGGGAGTAGTTCAAAACACAGAAAAGATAAGAAGGTGACTTGGAGTAGTCAGTGTAGGTTTATGAAGGATATATCATGCCTTACCAAACAGATAGCCTCCTATGATGAAATCACTGGGTGTGGATAAAGAGAGAACAGTGGATAGTGAGTGCCCTGTCCAATTCTGAGCTCCTCAGTAAAACAAATGAGGGTAACTGAGTCCAGAAAAGGAATACAAAGATGATTAAGAGTTTGGACCACCAAGGAGAGAGAAGAGAGCTAGGGCAGTTAATCTGGAGTAGAGAAAGCTCATGGTAATCTTGAAGAATCTGTAAAGAATACAGAAAAAATGAAAACTTCATTAAACATTTTTAAAAATGCTTTTTTTATTGTCTGTGTGGTCAAACAGTAAAATATATTGCCCAGAGACTGTGAAATCTTCATGCCTGCCTTTACCTGCCCTGCTTTGAACAGGATGTTAGGTTCAGTAATCTCCAGAAGTACTTTCCTGCCTCAGTGCTTCCGTGCTATTTGAAATTATACAGAATACAATTTATAAAAGAAACTCCTGATGAACTTTTATCAGGTAAAGGTAGCATCTTTTGTTGTTTTCTTCCATGATTTCAATTTACAGTTACAAGGGAAATTATATATGCCAATGCATATAAATTTAGGACCTACTCTTACAAATTTCCCTGCACTTGATGATAGTGATAGTCTTCAAGAACACACTTAAATCTACATGAATTGGACAAAAGTTTCACCAATGTGATTCAGCCCCATTCTTAAAGGAGATTGTCTCTGTGGAGGACAGGGTATTCTATTCTCTAAATTCCTCCTGTGGGGTTTCAAATTGACCCTCATGGGAGGGGCATAATGCAGGTTACTGATTATCAGAACTATTCTAGCTTGACTTAGACATGCCCTGTGTAAGTGTGTAGCTCTGTAACTGATTTTCCTCACACAAATACTCTTCAGTGCCTGAGAAGGTTAAAACTGCTGCAATGTCACTTTGGTCCAGGCTTTTGTCCAGCTCCAAAGTAGCATTCCTGCAATGAGTGGGATGCTTCCATCTGCAGCCTCAGTGAGTGCTCTTACACTTCACTTATTGAATCTGAGGTACAACAAATTTCCTTTGGAACTGGCACATTTCAGATTAAATCTGTGCTGTATGATGCTTTCACTGCTGTCAGGCCCCAGGGACAAGCCATTTTACTTTTCCCAGAGTATTACTGACCCCCTTGTTATTAGATTTTACCCTTGGCAGACATTCTGGTCCTTGCCTTATTGCTTTTTGAGTTGCTCTGTGTTCATGTATTCCCAGGTGACTGTTCAAATACACTTGGTATAAAATGCTCTGCAGTTCATCTAAGATCTTTTGCTGCAAGCTCCAAAGGATAGACTTTAACTTGGATTTTGTTAGGTTGTATGGATCTATATAAACAAATATCCTTGAGAGAGGGAATTGTATCAAATTATTATTAATTTTTGAGCTTTTTGAAGTAGAAATATGCATTTGCATCTGAGCATTGTCTGTGTCCACACAGGGCTGATAGACATGGAAGCTATGTTGGAATATGCAATAAGTAGTCAAACTTGGTTCCTTTGTCAGACTAAGGGTTGCAATGGTGAGAGAGCCACAAACTCTTACTCTTTTAACACAATGATTCATGCACCACTGGGCTTTTAACTGTGTAGCTGACAACTCTGTATTCATTCCATACCCCAGAATTAATTGGAGTACAAACTGGCAAAAAACTGTGCAGAATGTCAATGGTTTGTATTTTTTTTAAAGTAGGAAATTAAATTATCTTATAGTCTATGATCTTGATTTCTATGTATATGTGTATATA
Source organism: Molothrus aeneus (assembly GCF_037042795.1). NCBI lineage: Eukaryota > Metazoa > Chordata > Aves > Passeriformes > Icteridae > Molothrus > Molothrus aeneus. Next base: position 35,078,797 of record NC_089647.1, on the reverse strand, counting down.
TATATATATATATGCATACACACAGAAAGATGTGTATTAGCATGTCTCTGAATTATGCTGTCATTTATGCAGCATAACATTTATAGATATGTCATATTAGGTAAGATCAATATGATGGTGTAGGTCACTCCCTTCAAGACATTCAAAGCTACCAGATATAACATTAATAGCTGTGGTGTGAAAACCCTATGTCATTTTAGATGGAAATCTTTTGAATACATACATTTCTAATAATTTGAATTTTGGTCACCAAAATCTAAGAAAATATACAAAACTGTTAGAGACTATCCAAAGGACGGCAACAAAGATGGTGAAGGGCCTTGAGGGGAAGCCCTGTGAGGAGCAGCTGAGGGCACTTGGTCTGTTCAGCCTGGAGAAGAGAGTGGGGAGACCTCAATCCAGTCTGCAACTTCCTCTTGAGGAGAAGAGGAGGGGCAGGCACTGATCTCTTCTCTCAGGTGACCAATGCGGCAGGACCTGAGGGATTGGCCTGAAGCTGTGTCAGGGCAGGTTTGGGTTGGATATCAGGAAAAGGTTCTTCACCCAGAGGGTGGTTGGGCACTGGAACAGGCTCCCCAGGGAAGTGGTCACAGCACCAAGCCTGAGAGATTTCAAGAAGCAACAATTTCAACAATGCTCTCAGGCCCATGGTGTGACTCTTGGGGATGTCCTGTGCAAGGACAGGAGTTGGACTCGATTATCCATGTGGGTCCCTTCCAACTCAGCATCTCCCATGATTCTGTGAATGTCTTTTTTTCACAAAAACTATTGCTTTCATTATCTCAGACAGCACTTGTTTTTAAAAGGTATGTTGATAACAAGTCTGGTGCTCAAGGTTAAAATCCTTTATTGTGGTGTATGCCACACAAAGAGGAGTGGTAGAATCCAGGATGCAGTTATGCTTTCCTTGATTCTTTTCAATATAATTGCATCTTCAATATCTTCAATTTTATCTATTCTTTCAGAGAAAAAGGTCTCTACTAGTGACAGAGAAATAGTGAGGAATTTCTGAAAATTAATACTGTAAAATGAGTTTCACTTTTATGCAGAGCACAACGCAGCCTGTAATGTCTTAATTTGATGGAATTTTCAAAAATGTTATTATTTACAACTGAGATGTATAGAGTTATCATCAACTCTGCCAATTAAAATAGAATTTTAATAGACTCTAATAGACTCTAATTAATATTAGTATAGTATTAACATAGAATAATGGATAGGCAGAAAATACAAAAATAAAACAGCATAGATATACAAAATGTCACATGGAATTTCAATTATTTTTTACAATGATTTTATAAAGTTTAAAATGTACGTATACCAGAGAAAACACAAACAAATGAAATATAAACACACAAATATCACCCAAATTGTTGGCGTGCTTTCATGTTCTCATTGCCTGGACAGCAGCAGAGTAAGGGCTCAGGGGCAACATCTGGTTCACCCAGCCTACAAGTTATTTGGCGTCAGCTGAGCCCTGCTAACCACCTACCTGTGGTTGGCAAATGCCAGCTGGTATGGTTTATATTACCTGTCTTTAAGTGTGGTCTCAGCTAAGACAGATTTCATTGCATCATCTCCAAGCTCAGTGCGCTTCCCTGGCCACCTCTGCCTGCAGGAGATAGCTGAGCTGCAGTAACCTGTTTGTGTGCATGAGGGGATCAGCTGGCATCATCAAGCAAACCTTGCAATGATCATCTAAGCCATAAACAACCCAAATTTGCTGTCTTCTCCCATGACAGTGCTGCAGCAGGGCTGCAAATTAATGATAGGTCCGCACCACCCCACCCCAGTGCCTTTGGATGGCAAGGAGGCCAAACCAGTACAGATACATGGCTCCAAAAAGGTGGAGCGAGGCAGGACATTTCAGGAGCATTTTAGCAGAGGGTGCCTATAAAAGCCAGCTCACCATGAAGTTAGATCTGGGTACAGCCTTCACTCAGCAAGATGCTTCAGTCCATACTTCCCTTTAGCTCAGCAAATCATCCCTCTGACTGCAGTGATCCCTCCTCCATGCTCACCCCACATCTGAACACCTTACTGAGAATCTCACTGGTAGCCCTACTGCCAGCCCAGGGTGACCTTGATTGAGCCTCTGAGGAGCTCATTGTACCAGGGTGCTGCTGGGGCCAAGAATTTAGAATTCAGAGAAGAATTGGAGATTTAAACAAGTAACACGATTATCCAGAGCTATTATAGCTAATTCCAACAACAACTTTGGAAGAGAGATAAAGCCTCATGCTTCTGGGTATAGGCCAGCCTCTAACTACACTTACTAATAGCCTAAGACCTCCAGTTAGCAAGCACCTGCTTTCAGGGACCTTCCACACACTGTTCTCTGAGCAATGGCCATCATCAAAGAAGGATGAAACATCAGATGTAATTTAAACCTTATCCAAAACACCGATTTCGTTATTTCCAAAATTGCTAAATCCCCTCAGCCTGTTCTTTGTTTAAGCTCTAAAAGGGGAAATCTTCAACTTTAGAGGGTAATGGTCAATGCTTAGAAGTACTCAAGTATTGGATCCTCTCAAGAAACAGAGGTGCTGTAAAGGCAAGAATTGACATAGCACACACTGCCAGTAATAACAATAATGAGCTTGAATCATGCAAATATACTAACTGATCAAACTGATTTGCCTATCAAGTTGTTGTCCATCCTAACAAGGCGAAGCTCTTTAAAATTTCTCTCCAAACAGGATACAAATGACAGCTTGTTTTTGGAAAGACAATTTATCTTATTGAAAAAAAAAATCCTCTTATTAAAAAAGGTTCAAGGAAAATAAGACATTTTTCCTCTAAAGTTACCTATTTCTACTTTGTGTGTTTATGTACATATACACACACAAACACAAACTTAAAATTTGAGTTTAAAGACCGATTATGAAAGATTGCATAATATGAATGTTCTGGATTCTTTGTCTACTAAAATCCAGCTTTTTGGATAGATGACAAAATTCTAATGCTGTTTCAGTCCACACTTGGATAAGAACTCTATCAAATAATACTGCAATAAGTAAAAAGTATGTTTTCATTTTCAAGAACATAAAAAATATAAAAAAATATTCACTGAAAAAATAAATAAATAAAAATAAAAAAATAAAAAAATATTCACTGATAAGTTGCACATAATATTAAAATTCTGTGGGTTTGCTATCAAAGCTGCTAAAAGGATCAAACACCTCTAGGTAATGGGTAGAGGTTTCCAGCTAAGCTGCCTATGTAAAATTCACAGTGCTCTTCATTCAAAATAAAGGGACAGTCATGTCAGGGGAATTATTTACTCAAATGGGTTCAGTTTGCAAGTTTGGCATCACTTGTTTTGGAAAACAGATGACTGTTGAGACACTGGCATTCATATGCTCGAATGCTGTTATGCTTTCATAACTTCTGATTATCAGAGTCATGAGGTAAACCTGGATTTTTTTGCATTTTAGAGTCCAGATGTATGAAAAACAAAGCACAAGCTGCATGTTGCATTCAGATGGGAGCATGATTATAGGTAGACAGAGACAATTACAATTTTGGTAACAAAATTTTAAAATATGTATCTGCTGTAAATTAATTTGTACAGCCCTCCTAGTATGGACACAAGTAGAGCTGCTGTATATCGCTATAACTAGTGATGTAATTGCATTCACACTAACTTACACAGATTAGAACCAAATTTCATCCAAATCTGAAGTCACGCTGGTTTAATTTTTGCACTTTAGTGCAAAAATGAAACCTCTGAAAGGAGTTTTCAGGGGTTTTTTGCAATGACTGGCACCTTAAAGACATCCGGAAACAAGCATATATTATCACCAAGGCAGTGATTCAAAATTTACTGTGTGTAAAACTAGTGCACAACAGAAACACTGTCCTTTCAGCAAGGAGCCAAACAGAGTACAGAACTGTTGCATGAATTTTCCTGCAAAGCCTTTAGCAGCCAGACTAATCCCAGACACACCTCGTGCTGACCTTTACACACATACGCACAAAACTTTCTGGGAGACTTCCTTCCCCCAGTTCGTCCTTACTTCATCTCCCAGCAGGGCTGCCTGCTGGATGTGGTGATCCTGCTTCCGTAGGAAGGGAGAGAGCCTCCACCTACCTTGCTCTCCTTCCTTCCCTCCCCAGTCCCTCACCCCTCTCTTCCCCTCAGGCTGGCAGGATTCCTGGGGCAGAGCATGCAATCAGTTTGCAGGGAGCAGCCGCAGCCAGAGGAAAGATGCAGAAGCACAGCCAGAAGGAGCACCTCTACAAGCTGCTGGTGATCGGGGACCTGGGAGTGGGCAAAACCAGCATCATCAAGCGCTATGTCCACCAGAACTTCTCCCCCCACTACCGGGCCACCATCGGGGTGGACTTTGCTTTGAAGGTACTGAACTGGGATGCTGAGACTGTGGTACGGCTGCAGCTCTGGGACATTGCGGGTGAGTACAGAGGAGAGCCCTTTGCCCTTTGCCTTTATCAAAGAACAATACAAAATACAGAGCCCAACTCATTTGTACTGATCTGAAAGCTGGGAACTGCCACTACCTATGCAGTGAGGGAGAGCAGATTGAGGAGAGAAAACTTTAAGGGCAGCTTGACATTTTGGAGATTCCCTAAAATCAGCAGACTCCCAAACTAGGGAAGCCAGAGAGTCAGAGTGGAACCTGTGCTAGCTGATTTTTCTCCCAGGCCTTTGGACATACTAAGGGACGCAGGCACCTCTCTCCAAATGACCCAGTTGTTTTCCCTGTAGCTGACAATGTTCAGTTTTGCTTCCTTGAACTAACAGGTCTCTATGACAGGAGGAAGAATAACAAGAATGTCCTGTTAAATCTTTTTAATTTGGTGGAATAGATGAGACATTCAGTAAGATGATTAAAATTACTTTTATAGTTAAAAAAATAAAGAAAATGTATATGAGTTAGTTTATTGAAATACCTTCCTTCTTCCTCTCTCTCATACCTGCCCTCCTTCAGTCCAATGAAATCAACTTCTTATGTGTTTTGGAAAGAGAAATGTTTCTATTTAGCAATCATTCTGGTTGTTAAAAATATAATTATTCATATTTAAATACCCTTATTCCAACATTAAGCAAAACAAAAGACTATTTACCCTCTGCAAGGAGAAAAACAGTAAAGTCCAGATATCCCCACATGGTTACATCATTAAAACACACAGAATTTGACATTGTGGCTGTCAGTGCTTCAGACATTTTTGATTTGGCTTCAAATTAAGCAGGCAACTTTTTTTGCCACCACCTTTCTGAAAAATCAATCATTTTTGTTTCAGTCCAAAAAATAAGTTTATCTTGATGGCATATATCCCATGCTGTAAGTAATAATTTTTCATTTTGGGAATGCAAAAATCAAATACAACTGTAACAATAGATTACAGCATAAGGGGAGGCATTTAAAAACTCAATTAAATTAAGAAACTACTTTCATTAAATAGGGAATAAAGGTGAACATCATATCAGCTCTTAGGCAACTGTACCAGCCTGTGGCCTGAGTTGTGAGCCCACTCAGGTTCATTGATCTAGTCTGGAACAGCACCGGGTAAAACTGGTGAAATGAAAAAATTCTTGGCATTCTTATTGGTGGAGGGAGTGCTTTTCTGCTGCACTGAGCTGTCTCATGTCTGAGCTCTGAATTTGGCACTGAGGTACTAAAACTTATGCAACAACACTGCTTTATGTAAAACATATAAACTCCACTTTTTCACACACTAATTCAGTCTTGTGGTTTTATGGTTTTAAATACATATGTGCTCAGTTTTCTTTATTAAAAGATAGAATAATGTTGCAAACACTTATTTTACAGTTCACCAGTGGCTGATTGTAACAACAAATATGTACACTGCCAGAAAAACATTTCTGCATGAGAAAAAAAGCATTTAATAGTGAATTCTGGCTGTATCAGAGACTTAAAGAATGTATTTTGCATGCCTTGTTTCAGAGATTTATTACACTACTAATCATGTGCTGGCGGATCATATGATGTAGCTTTCGGTCAGGCTGCAAAAGCAATTACACCTAGTTGTAGTACTGAATGACTAGCATGCTTTCTGAGTTATCACACATGACAGAGAGAATTACAGCACAGTACTAAATTTCGTATGAATTGCCCAATTCAAAGCATCATTGTGAAGGTCAAGACAGTGGTTGGTAATAAAAAGAGTTGCTGTCTTAGCTTTAATGACTTCTGCTTAAGGAGCTTTAGCTGCTGCTGGCTGTACACTGAGAGCAAGTTCTGTAAGCAACATGCTGAATTTAGATGATCATGGTGCAGGCATAAAAGTTATCACACATAAGGCATCTGGCTGGTGAGAGAAAAAGAGGTTCAAAAATGAAAGAGAAGTAAAACTGATTGGAAATATGGAGAGAATGGAATTGATTTCTCCTGGCCGTGGCTGGTCATGTAAAATCATTTGCAAAATACAAATGGGCAATGAGAAGAGGGAGGAAAATAAAATCTCTGGTCTTAAAACATCCTTTCTCTTTTGATTGACTCTGTTATCAAGTCAGGCTTATCTTTTGTGGTAAGGAAATAAACTTCCAGTCCCTGACCAAGCTGGATGTTGGCTTAGCATGCAGAACACCTTGAATTGAAGCAAATTCTGCAAATACATTGTTAATATTTCATATCAGCAATGATATATGAATACATATTTATATCATATTTATATATATATATATCAGGTATTATTTTAGCTCTTATATCCTCTCCCCTCTCTATTATACAGGCAGTGAACCTAGCATATGTGTACTCCTCCTTGCTTTTCATGGGCAGTAAATTGTTTAAAAATCTAGAAATAATTTTCTTTAAAATATTGTGATTAAAACTAGTGTCAAACTTATCTACATTTTTAGTAGGGTTTATGTACGTTGTGACTTTATTTGAGGAATGACACATTCCAGCTGTGGTTGGACCAAGTAGTTTGGCCTGGTTTACCCTTACCATACATAAGAAGAAAAAGTAAATTTGGTTTATCTGGTGCCATCTAATTGAATTTAGTTAATATTTGTGTAAGATATTTTTCTGTGTTTTTTAATTTTGTAAACAAAGCTATAATATGATCTAACAGCTAAATGCTGAAACTGCATTTATTTAGATGAGAGAGTAATGCCAAAAAACAAGGATAACTAAGTATTACAAAAATTAATTCAGGGATAATGTAGGCTCTGCATTACACGTTGTTACTTTAAGACAGTGGTTTTAACACATACTGTATTCCTGAAACTGTAGGTGTTAGGCAGGAATAGTAAGATTAACCTTAATGCTATGTGATGTTATGGTGTTTGTAACAACATGCTGTCATTAAAATCTGTGAACTTATGTCTGATTCAGTGAAATGCCTAAGTTTGAGGTGACTGAATGTTGAGTATTGAGTGTGGGAGGAGATAAACATGATAAAGTTCACCTTTCTTTAATTTCTTCACAACAATTCCATTTTGTTTCACAAATTATTAGTTTAGGTGTTCCTGTTAAAGTGTGCCATCATCTCTACTGCTGTGTCATACAACATTAAATCTTGCCCCTCAGTCAATTTCTGTCTTTATTTCTTTATCTTTTCTGCTGTCTTTGTGTTTATGTACTTTAAATTCATTAACAAATTCTGAGAAGGAAAGCTTTAAAGAAACTCTGAATCATATTTTGCACAAGGTTACAGTGGATGGTGTTGGCCCTGCAGATGCAGGCTGGCACACTGCTTCTGAAGAAAACAGCTGTTGCAGACAGAAGATGTGGGTGTATTTTCTATTCCCTTCTCTGCAAGGCTGCTCTCTGTGCTACTGTCTGTGTTTTGTGCCCAAACAGTCCAGAGATTTCTCTGAAGACCAGCATTAGCCATAGATTTACTGCAGGGAGGAGCTTCGTACATCAGAGAGCAGCACATCAGTGCCTGCTCCCTGCTCCTTTTCAACAGCCATCTCAGCATCCTCTTAATCACTCCTTCTGCATTTGAGTGGGCTGGGTTATTCATTGCTACCAAAAAGATATTGGTTTGTGTTTAAAAGTCTGGTTCTCATAAACGGTTGGACCAATGCTTTGGGGAAAGAACAGTTCCATTTCCTTTCCAGGTCACTTTCACCTTCAGAAGCAGCAGTCTAGCCACAGATATAGATGAGTATCTCTGCACTTGTAAAGTTTTTAGGATTGTTATGCTGCAGAAGGAGTAAGTGGAAACCTGTTCACTAATGCCAGGCACAGCACGTCCTCAGCATTTTAGGCTTTTGGCAGCTGCTAAGCATTGCAGCACATATGCATAAATAAGATAGTCATGGTGATTTCTAGGCTAAGTTACCTTGAAATTACTGTTCTGCAAACATAAATAAGTCTCTTGCTGGGAGGGTTTTATTTCAGTAGACATGGGTGCTGGAATCTGTGGGCCAGATCCTGCTGACAGCCTGCTTTTCCTCATTCAGGGGTGGTGAACATCAGCTCAAGGGCTGCTTAAGCTTCAGTCCATAAAGACAATTATTTGAATTCAAGCGTCAATATTCTAAAAGATATTTTGAAGGGAAAGATAAAAGATGTTTAATTTTTTCCCACAGTTTCCAGCTTTTCAGTGTTGGCTAAAGGCTGTCTGTAAAGCAAGGTTGTTCCCAAAAGCATTATCTCTTAGGACAGTGGCAAGAAGTAGAATGCATCATAAAACTCAGCATTGGGCAGTTTCAATAATTTTTTAATTTAAATTTTTGTGCCACATTTCAGATGCTGTGGTCAAAATTGTGAAAGTTATCTGAGTTTAATCCCTTTATCATTATTTTTTATACCTTTATTAGAGATGATAGTGGTTAGTGAAAATTTTAGATTACTGTACAAATTTATTCGGGGTAAATTTTTATAAGCTGTGAAAGTTCAGCTGATGGTTGCTTTAAACCCATGAACTGATAGCTTTGCCTGCTGCAGAGGTACCACTGAGATTAGGATAAATGTGTAGGCAGCTGCCCTTCAGACAGAGAGTGTTTTCCTTTAGTAGAAATTTTGCTGCTTTATCACCTTGGTCTCACTGGGTTTGCTTCCAAGCAGAGTAGGATTCATCTGAATTAACAATTAGACATTTTTTTCCCAGTCTCAGACTACAAAGGGATCCTAACCTTCAGTACTCCCAGTTAATTTTTTAATCTAATTCAGGGCTAATAATCCCAACATAAAGCCCAATCTCAGTGGGCAAAGGCCATTGGAATTGCAGGGTTTGATGCCAAATGCCAGGGGTCTTGTAAGTCATGCAGTAAAGTACTAGGGGCCACATCAAATATTTCCCAAGCTTCTTACCCTTCCAGTGAAAAGCAAAACCAATCTTCCCCAGTTGGTCTTGCAGTAAAGCAGATTCTAATGTTCAAGGCTGCCTGAGAGGTATCACTGAATACCTAATGGCTGATCTATTTTCTAGCCTAATTCCTGCCTAAGACATTGTGTTGCTGAAAACCTAAGGCCAGATTTTGACATCTTTAATACATCAAGCAGTGCCTATTATTATGAGCAATTCTGCTAAACTAAAAGGTTTTAGGAAGCTCATCTATTAATATAGGATTTTGTTCACATAAGCGAGAATCTGTAGAAAAAAGAGTACTTCTGCATCCTTAGACATATTATTTAGTTTTCCATTTAGCTCAATGTAAATACTCAAGATCACTTTTTCCACAATTTAAATTAAAGTCATTATGCAAAGGTCATAAAACTAAAACTCTGATGTATAAAACACCTCTTTTTCCATTCAAACTGGCCTAATGCCTTTATGTCGAGTATGTTGATACATTAATTATAACTGATGGAGAAAAAGACCACTTCAAAACAGTTTAGACAGTTAATCATGCAGTTCCATTCTTTCTCTTTCTTTGAAGTGGTTGGTGATGGAAATTGGTTATCTCTGTCTTCCTGCAAAATGCTGCTTTTATGAACACACTGGCTTTTCTGTGCCGTAAAAATCCTGTGTATCTGAAAAAGCAGCTGGAAGCCAGAGGAAGAATCAGTATCATACAATTTGTCAGAAATTTGTGGGCCACTACTAAGCAGAAGATCACAACTTAGGAGCCTTTTATTCCTTTAGTAACTTCCTTCATGGTGGATGATTTCATTCTGCAAATGAATAATTTAGTTAATGTTCTGTGACACCATGTCCCACCTATCCCAGTGATCTGTGTCCTAATAAATATGTGTGAGGCCTGAGTTGAGCTTCTCTCATATCACCTACAGTGTAAGCATCTCACAAACTTTGAATGAGAAGTATAAAGTATCAGTGAAATACAATATCCATCAAAAACTATTTGTATATGTTGCTGCTTACCTCACTGCCATGTTTCTAATTAAACCTTGGCTTTTGGTGGAAGGCACCTTCTTGCAGATGAAAAAAGAATTTCTCAACAAGGAGATTATTGAATAGCACATGACTTAGCCATTCATCTGATTAGCCCACTGATAGGAATCATAAGACATTTGAATAAAAATATAGACAAAAGAAATTTTGAATATGACCTCTTCTTTCCCAGAAATAATCTCTTTCTATCTTGCTTTATCAATAGGACACAGTGTCTCTTTACGATAAAAAAAAATTTACATTAATTTAGAGAAGACGGGCTTCTTCTTTGGTTTCTGAATCATGTGTATGACTGTCTCCTTGCTGCCACAGTGCTTAAAACCAAAGACAAACATCACAAACTGATGGTGTTGACCCCCTAAGTGGGTTCAGTGCTATTTCCATTAAATGAAAGTGCATGGTCTAGAAGCTAAACAATTGTTACTTTTCCTTTCTCAGCCCTCCCTTACATTTGACAGCAAAATTTATATCAGACAAATTCTCTACAAATAACTTTCCTGGGGTCAGAGACAGACTGCCAATCTTCTTGTCTTCCTAACCTACTCAAAATTGCTCACGTTGAGAAAATAAGGCTAGAAACAGCTTTGTATCCAATGCTTCTATTTCCATAGCACTTTTTCCCAGCTATGGAAGCATGTACAGGAGTTGTCTTAAAAACTCCTATTGTTGTGAAATGTTTCAGGAGCTGACAATTTTTCTTTGGATCACAGCTGTGCTGCAGACATTAGAAGAAAATCTATTTTTTTATTTTCAAGAAAAGTTCTGTGTAATTTACTTTTCCAGAGTTATTTTTCCAGAGTTCCCATGAAAACAGCAGATATATTAAGAAATCCATAGCTGATCAACATACCACATCCTGATGTCATGTGTTAATTTGTTCATACTCTTAATCATATGAAATGAAAGATATTTACAAATGTCTATGTTTGAATATACTAATGTACTGGTAGCTCACAAAAAACTCTGTCCTTTCCCAGAAAGCACTTTGAATTCAGCAAATAAAACCATGAAGCTTCTGGAAAGAACTGGTATGAAACCCTCCTCACAGATCTTTTCAGTGGAGCAATGCAGCTCTTCATACTGCTATTGCAATATGATATTTCTTAGAGCACTTTCCGTGTTTTCAAGGCTTTAAATTCACCTTCCTCACCTCTGTGTTTTAGTTTGCCAATAAAAGCAAACTTATAATTACACTGATGCCTGGCATGTTTTCAGACCTATATTATGGTACTGCTGGTTATTATCATTTGCATGAGAATATGCAGGATCCTCTTCATGCTTGAGCACTTCGGTTGTGTTAGATGTTTTAGACAAAATACCATAGTACCAAGGAGTTTCCAATCTGGTGCCTATATTTTTTTGTGTCTCTTGTTGAAAGTCCTATAATGTACTCAAAGACTCCTGGCACTGTCCACAGACTGAGAAATTTGGTAGCCTAATAAGACCATACATTTATTATTCACTTATCACACTTATTATTCACTTATAATGAACTTCATTGAATTTCCTTGGATGTTGGCTTGAAAATTCCTTTTTCATGCAATACTTTCCTGCATTTTCACACAAATTATTCTAGCATGGTACTTATAATTATTTAGGCAAAGAGTAGTTTCCCAGAGACTTTTAAAATGAAGTCCTGCCTTCAGTAATGTTATCTTAGAAAACCTTTTATGTGAAATACTGACCTGGATAGGAAGCACTGATTTTTAGAAGGTAATGTTTGTTTTTCCCTCCTACTTTCTTCATTACAGGACAGGAAAGATTTGGAAACATGACCAGGGTGTATTACAGAGAGGCTATGGGAGCTTTTATTGTCTTTGATGTTACAAGACCTGCGACGTTTGAAGCAGTGACAAAATGGAAAGAGGATTTGGACTCTAAGTTGGTTCTTCCAAATGGCAAACCTGTGCCAGCAGTCCTATTAGCAAACAAATGTGACCAGGGAATAGATGTTCTTATGAACAACGGCATCAAGATGGATCAGTTCTGCAAAGAGAATGGGTTCGTGGGCTGGTTTGAAACATCAGCCAAGGTAATGTTTCTGTTTCTTTTCAAATGTTTCTAAGGACAGAGAAATCAGCTCCTAAAATAGTTCATTTGCTCTAAACATGCACCTTGAAAAGCTCCTCTCTTGGTAGTAATAATTAAAGATAGATTTGTAAATGTATAGTATGCAATTCTATTTCTTTCAGGTATTTTATTGCAACATTCTGAAATGCAGCTGCTGTGCCATGATAGGCCAGCAGTAAAGTATGTACCCAGTCAACAGGTTACTGCTCAATAGCCTGGGGAGGAGGATGACCTTAGGCAAGGCATAAAAACTACCTCTTGTGAATGATATGAAGATGGTTTTCATCATTCTTAATATTGAATATTGTCTCTAAATATTTATGTAACCACTTTGCCTGAGAAATGCTGATTTGAGACAATAGCTTCATTGCCTTAGATTCCAGAAATAAAGTCAGTCTATTGTAGTGCTTGTACAATGCTCACTGTTATAAGCTCTCATTCTCAAAAGTCTTTTCAAAAAAATCACATATCTGGGGAGGAAGGAAAATATCAGTGGTCAAAAGGCTGAATAAGCTGCTCTGAGGTTCAATTCTTTGTCTTGGTACTGATTTCCTGAGTGCACGGAATATTAAGATAAAAATCAGAAAGGGCACTCAGACTTTCAAATTACAAAGGCCAAAAGTAGGTACTGTAGATCAATTTGAGATGTCTCAGATAATTTCAGTTTGTGCAGGATTTGGAAGCTGGCATGTGAAATATTGATTTGAACACAACAATTCAGTGGATATTGTGTTGATTGTATCCTATTATGAAAGCTGGTGTTATCATTAACAGCTCTGGGGAAGTTTTGGATGTTTGAAATGTAAACAGTTTGGTTCTGGTTTAACCTAGATTTCTAGTAGGCTGGAAGCCAAATTTGATTGTTTAATTCCTTTTAAACAGTTTATGTAAGGTACTTAAGAACTTTTAGGGTGTATATTTGTGTTTTACTTTTCTGGTCTTGACACCTTCTTTAAGCAATAATATTTAAAAGATGTATCACTAGTAATCAGCAGAAGTAACAGCAGGGGAATAGCAGCATATCCCAGACTGCCTCAAGTATTGCATGAACTCTGGGCTCACTGCAGCTTTTCAGTACTTAAGGGGGCTAATAACAAAAATGGGGACAAACCTGTCAGGAGAGCCTGTTGTCATAGGACAAGGGGTAGTGGTTTTAAACTAAAAGAAGGTAGATTTACACTAGAGATAAGAAATCTTTTTTTCTGACAAAGGATAGTGGAACACTGGAACAAGTTCACCCAGATGTGGTGGATGCTCCATTCCTGGAAACATTCAAGGCTAGATTGGATTTGACTCTGAGCAGCCCAGTCTAGCTGATGATGTCTCTGCCCTGGCAGGCAGGTTAGACAAGATGATTTGAAGAGGTCCCTTCCAACCCAAACCATTCTATGATTCTATGTCTTTATAATTAATGCCTTTGCTTCTCTACTGAATGGGTCTCAAATTCAGCCACTGTTTCTTAAGATGCCATTTATAGAGAGAAATGTTGGTCTAAGTATGTATGTAAACTATCTTGCTCTACAACAGGGTATTCCTATTCGTTCACATGCAGCACCTGGTTTGCATTTAGGTCTGTGCTTCGTCTGCTGATTTGTGTTGTGTGAGGCCAAGAGAATCCAGTGTTCCTCTTTATGATAAACTACATTTTACTATGAGAATGGCATCTGTACCATGAAGTCCATACACCAGTCCCCAGCAAGCACTCAAAAAGGACAACCACTCAAAAAGGACAACCACATTTATTGTGCCAAGAGTCATTGCAGATCATGTCAGAAAATGAATTTTATGATGATGATGGAGCCAGTCTGGGGCAGAACTATGGCAGCATAAAAGATGTATAGAGAACAAAAATTTTTTTTAAAGTCATAACAGAGGAATTTTCCCCAAGTTTCTCTAAGCTGCACAGAATTAAGAATTTCTCTTATTTTAGATATGGTAAATATCTAGATTCTTTTTACATTATTTAACTCCAAAAGCCAAGCAGTCCCCAGATTAACAGTGCAATCCTGTAGGAACAGAAAAAAAATCCAGCTATGAAAAGACTTGCTTTCAAAAGCCACTCTGAAGGGAATGCTGAGAGTTGAGGGCACAGAGTGCTACCAGACTGTTCTCTGCTGTTATACACCAAAGGCTAGGACCTGTTGTTCTGCAATCCACACACCTGATTTCCACCCAGAATTGGAGGCTTCTGACTTTAAAATTATGCAGAGAGTCATTCCAGTAAAGATGGTAGAATCACAACATTTAAACTAAGTTAGATCAAAATAATTTCCCCACTTGATCTAAGTCCTAAACTAAAACTTGCACTTCCTTTTCTAAACAAAAGTTAATATTACTACTATTTTAGAATTCTGGATATTGTACATACCTGGTATTCTTTCAGCCTAGGGCATCATAAGTAATTGAACTTGGGTCTGATAAAAAAAAAAACTACTAACTCTGTTTGCTACAGACAATAGGAACTCTTTTGAAGCAGAATAGCATGGACAAAGGAGTCATCATATTGCAGATATCAGTTTTAGCAGTTCAAATAAGTAATAACTCTCTTTTTGTGGTACCCTGGAATAATTAGATCTCCAGAGGTTTTCTGGAGATGTGCTTGGAAATGTTAAAGCCTTGAGAACAAACTGAATATGATTTAAGCATTTTGGAAAAACAAAGGTGATTACTTATAAAAAGAACATATTTTTGTTCTGGTTGCCTTGCAGAAAGTAGCATGCTATATATGTACCTACCATATTTCAAGCTGTCAATGTTTTTAAGCTTTTCACTGGAAGATTACACAAAAAAAAATCTCTGTATTATTCCCTGGTGCTATTTTTGTAAGATAACCACTCCAATATAAAATATTTGAGCCACCTAATGCAAACTTATGTATTAGTTCTGATTCCTACATTGATCTGAAGGAAATAACCCTCTTTCAGTTTTCTCCCTACAAGGACAGAAGATTTTGTTTGGATAGTTTTCCATGTGAGAAGGGCAACACCACCTCACAGTGTAGTCACAAGTTACACTGTTGTTGCCATATAGCCGGTGGTGAGCCTGGTCTCTTTTATATCTGCATTTTTACTTCACCCATATTGATTGCAGTCTAAGAGGCACATCCCCAGATAGTCACCAAATAACCCTTAATAGTTAATTCTTTAATAAATTTCATGACCACAACTATTGTGAAAGAATCATTCTTTTAAAGGAAGGAAATTTCTTCTTCCTGTCACACATTAAATTATCCAGCACGTGGCCAGAGCAGCTGAGAGCTCCACTCACATTTCCAAGCCTTCAAACTGTTTTCACCATGCCTAGTTCAAAGAGGTGAGCTTTTGACTTGGATTAGAAAAGGAGCAATTTCAAGCTTATTATCACTTTATAATAAAAATGGAACTTGTGCAACAAAACAGACAAGTCAGGCAAAACTAAATGTTCTTGAAAGTACCTAATTCAGAAAAACCTTAAATGCCTTACAACTCGCTATGGCTGTGCTGTTATTATGCCTGAGTTCCACTTTTCCCTGTTGTAATTCTGCTGTCAGCAATACAGAATTAGATGAAAAGACATTCATGTTTTGTCCAAATTGCCCAGAAAGGCTGGTAGCTGTGCTTTTCAGATCCTTATAAAACTAGGTTAAGCACACAGCTCCTTGTCTCCTGAGCATCATGACCTGGAGACTGATGAGCAGTCTGAGTCTCTGGGCTATTTGGATACATCCTATTTGGACCAGGACAATGTTATAGTTCTGCCTCTAAAAAATTTGGATAATAAGATGTCCTTTATTCAGCTTTTGTTTGACAGGCAGTCCATGGTGTGCCACCATAGATTCAGAATGAATTGTGTTGGAAGAGACCTTAAAATAATCTAGAGAGCCCAAATGCTGGACGAGCAATCAAAAGTCCTCTTTGCCATTGCTATGTTGCCTTCAGAAAGTCATTCTCTCCTCTGTTCCAGCCTTTCTTTCAAAAAACAAAGACATTAATTCTTCCTGTCTTACCAGGGAATTCTGTGAATAATATAGGCTCTACTAGCCCTTGTTTAAATCACAGATTCTTCAGTTCTTTTGATTGGACAATTATTATGAAACATGAAAAAAGCATGGTATGAAGTATATTTGCAGAGGAACTGGATAAGCATTTCTGATTTCCATAAAGAAAAACAAGGTTTGGACATGTATTTGAATTAGGCTGACACTCTAAACTAATCTGCTGATCTGGTAACTTTAATCCAAGCAATCCATTTGAGACTGCCAGACCCAGTTAGGGATGTGTGGCTCCCTAAATTGTCTTTTTAATTCACTCAAAAAAGTCTAACCAATCTCACAGTACAGTTTGAGGAAATATTTCAGATTCTGCCATTAAGCAAGAAATAAAGCTGAGATTTAAGGCAGGATATTTCATTTCAGATGTACAATCACTCTGAGCAGAATTCTCTGCAGAGTTTTTTTCCTGTAATTAAAAGGAGTCCATTCAGATTATCCTATGGGTATTAGAGCTGTCCTGTAGCTCTCTGGATCACTTTTATGAAATGCATTATTTAGTGCTGTCCCAAATCTGGAAATTCAGAGAAACACAAAATTGTTGAAATCAGAAAGTCATTAAGTGAAATAATTTTGTTGCAGGCTATTCAACCAGATGTAAGAATTCAACCACAGAAAAGATCTTGTTCTCAGAGTTGCTGTCACAGCAGTTCATATCCATGAATTTCATGTTCCTGCATCCAGATGGCTTTTAACTTGTATGGCTGCATTTTCCTAGAAACACCACTGCAGGAGCACAGCACACCATCCTAATAAGGCTCTGTTCCCAGCAGTTTCCAGGGAGTTCTGCTAAGGGAGCATGTGGAACCATTCCCTCAGAGTGCTAGTTTGAGGGGAGGGCAGGTTAAAGCATCTTTCAAGTAATTTCCTTGCTCCTGGATTTTAGTGCAGTATGGAAATAAAATGTGGAAGCTATGAGCTTCTCACTAGGCTCCCATCTAATACCTGAATATTTCACAATTTGTAAATGTTTGCTTATGGGAAGTCAATTTCCTTCAAGTGCAGCAGTAGTCTAAGGTCATGTCTCTAGGCAGCACTGATTTAGAGCTCCCCAAGAGCTCTGTGCCTGCATCCACACTGTTCTTCACCGTGGTTTTCAAGGTAAGACTCAGAAGCATCAGAATCAGTAAGAGGAAGAAACTGTCAATGGGAAAAGCATTCTATCAGAAAACAACCAGATAGTCAAATACAAGATATGTGCATGGGAAAGAAACAAAATTTCTTCCATCTGAAATTGATACAGGCCATTAAAACTTGTCAGGGCCTTTATTCTTCTACAAAGAGCTAAGAGCCACTCTAATCTGTGGGAACTTATTTCATATATTAAAAAGGAATGCCCTAAATGTTAATGTTCTGCATCTGCAGTAGAGATGACAGATAAGGGGGAAGGTAATCCAGAATGCAAAAATGATTGCTGAGCTTGTGTACTGCTTTGAGTCACATTCAATAATGTATTTATTTTCCCTTTAGTTGATTGTTGCTTACAAGACATTATTTCCAATAGCAATCAGTTCAAGGGTTTTCAATAATGCAGCTCTCTTTCCCTGCCCTCAGTTGCTATCCCTTCCATAAAAGTGCCCTTTGAAAGGGTATATTTTAATAAGATTGATCTACTAATGCTACTTTCATTTGTGTCCTCCAGTGTTCCTTTCTGGATTTCAGAGATTAATCAGAGTTATTTTCTTTACTTTGATTTTTTTTTTCTGGTAATAGAATAAAGAGTAGCATGTTCTGATTTTCACCTTTCCATTCCTTCTTGATGAGGCCACAAGAAAGACTTGCACAAGTAGTCAGGCATTGTCACAGAAGCAGGGTTCAGGTCCTTGCTCTGGCAGATTTTGGCAGGTTGATGGAGGATAAATCACTCAGGGATGGATTCACATCTCAGCTCTTGCACTGACTGGGATAGTGTATCAGGTTCTGGGGCTTACTGAGCCACACAGAAATGAGCTAGGCACCTCAGGGGACAGGGCAAGGCAAGGTGCTTGGGAAAGGCTTTTATAAAGGCTGGCATGCTGAATCAGGGATACAGGACTGATAAAGACACCATAACGTGGGTAAGATCCTTTTTGGACTTGCAGTAAAAGCTCTCTCTTGGGAACGAGCTTTTCTTGAGAAAGGAAATTGTTGCATTCTTACCTTATCATGTGAACACTTCATCCTATGCTATCTCCCACTTTCCAACTAGCCACTGCATGGTGGACTAGGATTCATGTGGCTCTGCATTTTCTCCTTCTGACAAATGGCCATCGCAGCACTTCCCTATCACAGAAAGCTGCTGTCCAGATAAACACATCAAAGATGCAGGGCTGAGTAATACCAGCCTTGGAAGCAATATAGGGAGACAGAGTGTCTCCTGTGTTTGGAGAACTGTGAAGGTAAAAGTGGCCTCTGAGGAGGCTGGATAACAAGCACTGCAGGTGCGAGGAAGAGGGAGAGAGGGGAGGGGAAGGGAGGGGAGGGGAAGGGAGGAGAGGGGAGGAGAAGGGAGGGGAGGTTAAGGGAGGAGAGGAGAGGAGAGGAGAGGAGAGGAGAGGAGAGGAGAGGAGAGGAGAGGAGAGGAGAGGAGAGGAGAGGAGAGGAGAGGAGAGGAGAGGAGAGGAGAGGAGAGGAGAGGAGAGGAGAGGAGAGGAGAGGAGAGGAGAGGAGAGGAGAGGAGAGAAAAAAAAGTCTGAACTTCAGCAATCATCACAGTTTCTGTGATGTTCTTTTGTAGGACAAAGCCATATGGGAGGTGACAGTTATGGCATTTCAACATAGAGACCCACTGAAAGATAGTTTTTCACTCCACTGTCTCATCTATATTTTCTTGCTTTTTTGAAACATAATTAATTTTATTTTCAGGTATAATTGAGGCAGTTTCCATGTCTCAATACCATTAGTGGGTTGTCTGTGATTATTCTTCTCTGTACAACCTTACACTCTGATTGTTGGTTTCTTTGTGTTTGAGTGGAATTTAACTTTCTTTCTCTTTCCTCCCCTTGATTGCCTCTCAACACTTCATGGGCCCTAAAGTCACCAGACCTCTGGATGTCTGTGTTTGGATAGCAGATCACCTCCTACTGTCTGTAGCTTTTTCACTGCCTAGCAGAATACAGATTTTTATTTTGCAAAACACACCATAGAAGGAGAGGTGGAGAAATCAATATTTCATTAGTCAGCCCAGAATACAGCAATGTCTGATCTGAAGGTCTAGGACACCACAGGATTAAGGTGGTAACAAAAGGCAATAGTAGCATGAGAAAGGAAGTGGTCAAGGCAGGGATCTTGGGACAGCAGGAGTTGCTTTTTTGGAATGACCACAGGCTCCTTGCAGCAGGTGACTTAACATATTACTTCTCATCCATACTGTGTGCCAGTTGTCATCTGAACCACAGGAGCAGGCTGGAGCTAGACACAAACTCAAAACCAGCTGTGCTGTCTGTCAGGGTCACCCTTCCTCTTCCTCCCCTTGTACCCCAGCTGAAATGGTCATCCACACAGCTTAAACACTTCACATAAATGTTAA
Source organism: Molothrus aeneus (assembly GCF_037042795.1). Taxonomy (NCBI): domain Eukaryota; kingdom Metazoa; phylum Chordata; class Aves; order Passeriformes; family Icteridae; genus Molothrus; species Molothrus aeneus. Next base: position 35,058,899 of record NC_089647.1, on the reverse strand, counting down.
AGGTGACAAACTGACTCTCTAGACTCAGTAGCCTCAGGACAGGACTTTTTATTCCTTCCCTCTTGCTTTTTTTTTTTTTTCTTGTTTGAGTACTGGCTGGAGACTTCTTTTTCTTCTGCATTTTTAGGCTCATGTCTGCCACATGGATTTCCATCACAAGCAGGGATGAGGGATGTCCACATATATAAATTTTATGCAATTGTGGGCTTGGTTCCTTCCCCCTTTCCCAGTGCTGTAAAATGGTAGCCTCTGACAAAGATGGCTGCTGTTAATACATCTGAACATTAATCATTTTGGGTAGAATATTAGATAGTCCCTAAGACCTTATTAAATAAACACATACTGCTATTTCAACACATAAGCAGCACATGGGCAAATTAAATGCTCACCAGTCCATCAGTAAAAACAAACACAATGCAAAAGGTATTTACATTTCTGTTTTTGTGCATTTAACAATCCTGTTTTGGCTTCAGTTTTCTAAGCAGTGCTGAGAGATATTTTTCATTGTCTGGGGGTTTTTTTAATAAAATTTCACAGTGCTCTGAAAAGGGTTTTCAGTGCATGCTTGAGGAATTTTCTAGTCTGGTCTGAGAGAGCCATGTGATACACCAGAATTTTAACATCTCAGTAGAGAGACAATTCCCAGCCCCATATAACTTTCTAGCAGTTACTATGTACGTTAATATGTGCTTTTCTAAAGTATTGGGAGGTTACAACTTACTGATATTCTTTACATACAAAATATTTAAGTTCATGTTTGTCATTGAAGAAACCTGTGAAATCTTGCACTATTTAACATTTTCAGCTAGATCCACAGATTTCAGTCCTTTACTGTGATTCAAAGGGATGGACAATGGAATTTGTGGAGTTTTGACATTGATTTCAAGGGGATTAGATAAAGTCATGGTCCAGCATGTGGCGGCTAGTTGGAAAGTGGGAGATAGCATAAAAGACAAAGAATCTATTCCTTTAGCTTTTGATTTTCCTATAAATGTGTCTTCTCTACTGAAACACACACGTTTCTTTCTTTTATAGCTAGTTTATGGCCTCAGTACAGCAGGCTTCAGATTGCCATCCAGAGGGACCTGGACAAGCTTGAGAATTGGGACTAGATGGCATTTAAATGTCCCTTCCAGTCAAAACTAGTCTATGACTCAGAGATTCAACTTGAAAACCTGGGTAATCTTAGGCTGCAAATCGAACATTATCTTTACTGAGCAAGAGTAGTGTGTGTATATACACAAATGTATGCCTATGTACTGGTATGCATTTCCATATGGATGTATGTGGCTGTGTGATACAATTTCCTAGAAGATTGAAGCTACAGTGAAGTTTCTAAATCCTGCCTTCTAAAATAAGTAATCAATGCCAATAGTTACACTAGAAGAGTGCCTTTTATGCCAGAAAGCCTGAATTTTCATTCCAAACATATTGGTGGCTGTTATTTACAAAAAAAAAAAAAATCTTTATTCACGACTACTTCTTATTTTCTATGCTGCATTGAGCTGTGTCTCAATGATCAAGCTGTTTCAGCTTTACTTATTCTACAAACAGGGTAAGAACTGCTGCAAGTTAAATGTGCAGTTGATATCAGGCCCATGTAGGAAAATATGTGCTTTAGCTTTCATTTTGAATCCCTAGAGTGAGGCTTTCTGTCCTACCACAAAAACCAGCGGTGATATATTTCTTCTGAATCAGTGCATGGGAGATGCAGTGCATTGCAGTCAACCTCAACAAGAAATAAGGGAGGACTCCAAACCATACAGAACCGTTTTACTGTTTTGTGAGTAATTTGAGATTGTATCATTTATTCAATGAAACTGGTCCATCACAGGTTTCATTGTAAGCATTGCATACAGAAATCTTGAAATTGTGGGATAGGTTTTAAAAAATAAGTCCTATTCATGGCTGTAATTACTGGTAGGTAATTAACTATTTGGAAATGAGTAACCATTATTCAAGCAGTGAAATATGGTCTTTGGAGCTTTACTTCAGGCATTGATCCTCAACACCTCTCTGGTATTTGTTTTTTACTTTGTTGAAGCAATCAAATCACCAAAAGATTGAGGTAATTTCAAATCAGCTCTGTATACATTTTAAAACATATATGAATCTTAATATATATAAAACTTCAAAACTCCAGTAAGCACTATTTAACACAGTCAATTTTTGAAAACTGTTTATTATGGTATGTAAACTTTTGATGTTACTGAGGGAAAAATTTAACTATGCACAGGAAATACGCAATATGTTTTTATTATTATTGACTAATCAACCTCTCTTTCTCTTTTATTTGCAGGAAAATATAAACATCAATGAAGCTTCCAGATGCTTGGTGAAACACATAATTGCTAGTGAGAGTGATCCAGTTCAGTCGGTTGAACCAGATATTATAAAACCACACTTGAATTCCTCCAAGATTGTCAGTTGTTCAGCTTGCTTTAAATCTTAAGAGACTTCCAGACTATTACAAGAGCTGAGCAACTATGATTCACAATTTATACTTTATTCAACAAAACCAGCCTGCCTACATTGTCCCTAAGCAGATTGTAATTTTCTCAAAAATATATTTAAATTTTTCTTTTTTTTTCAGCTAAAATTTATTATGAGGTGTGCATTCCTAGCAACTATTCAAAATTCTCTATGGCTATTGGTCAAGTAAGACTCATGGTGATGGCTGTGTTTTCCTATTTGGGTGGCACCAGTGATATCAAAATCCATTTCTTTGCCATGTGGTTTCTGAAAATTCGTATTTGTGATGAGACTACAGCAGCACCCTACTTGTCCATTGATTTCCAGGATGTTTCCTCAATATCTTGACCAGGAAAATTTCATCATTGCACTCTTTGTCACCCTTCAAACTTGAATGATCTTGTTTCATATGAGGAAGATTATGATGAAAATGAAAATTGAGCTGTTTGGAAACAGACACCAAGAATGCTCACAGTTAAATATTCCCATTGCAAGTTCAGTCTCCTGGATGTAGTGACAGGACTGAACATGCAGGAACATTTCCCATCATTCAGTTCTCCAGAATATCTGACCTTCCGAGACTGATGAAGAATTTGCTCCCTCTTTCTGAGGAGTTGCATTCTCACAGTTGATAGCCTTATCTTAGATGAAGCAAAATGGAACAAGTCAAGGCTGAAGGGTGACAAAACAGGCAATCAGGGGTACAGTCTCCTGGGTGAAGGAGATCAGGCTTTTCAGAAAGGGTTATCTATTCTATAAAGCCAGCATGTCCTCTGGAAAGCTCACACTGATTTTTTCCCCTCCCTCTCATCCCTCATGCCACAGATATCCCCGCGTGTTTAAACGGTGTATATTGTATAAGTCCTAACATGCATCCCTTCATTACGTTTATTCTCATGGGAAAATTCACTATCCACACTCCAAGATACCAGCAGAACTTTTCAGGAATCCATCTGTGTTGAGCAGAAGGGTATTTGCTTTCTGAAAACATTCTTCTAAAATGTATATGAATCATCACAGGAAGCAAGCAGAATGAAACAGTCTTAAGAGACACTTCTGGAAGATGTGAAGAATTTATTGAGCCATACTGTGGAAATAAAATTGTTGATTTTCAGCATCTCACAAAAGGTGCAGGTTGGTGGAGTCATTCAGAGAAGTGTGTCTAGACAAGAAGTCTCGACATCTGGCTGCAAGCTCCTTCAAGACAAACTTTGCCTCTATCCTGCAAATCACTTGCAAATTCTGTTCTTACTTAGACTTTTCCTTCCTAAGCTGTGAACTCTCAGTTGCAGGAGCTGTCTTCAGACATGAGTTCCTCTTTTTAGAGAGGTGTAACAGCATAGAAGGGAGGAGACAAAATCTGCCTTATGTTTGCAGATGCCACTTCAATACTTCACTGAACACTTAGTTGGAAATGAAGGAGTGAAATTCTCAGTCTAGTGAATACCTGGTGCATAGGAAAAATGAAAAAAAAAATCCTCAAGCTGACCTTATACTGTGGGACCTATGAGTTTCATGTGCCTGTAAAATTCATCCTGCTTGGCAATGTATGTTTGGACTCAAAGTTCTTTTCCAACCTAAATGATGCTATGACTTTGTGCCTCTCACTAAATTCTCTGTTACTATATAGGCACTGCAGATAAGAGCTATTTTTCTCTCTCTGGAGAGCCAGGGACAGGGACATAGCTCTTTATGTGCTCTTCCTAAAGCCTTCCATTTTTCTCACAGAATTTTGGATTAAGAAAACAAAGTCTCTAGTTTTAAAAATAAAAATTCACATCCAGAATTAATCTGCACAGACATAGATGTATGGATACATATATATAAATATAATGAGCTAGCTTTTTTGAGAGTAATTTTCAAGTTGTCTTGGATGCTGTGTATCCTTTAATGCCTGTGTTAAACATTCTTTAACTCCTGCTGTGATCTGTGTCAAATACCTTAAGCTTCCTGCCTCAGTTTCCTCAATTGTAAAACAGGGATCTATGTACACACCTACCTCACAGCACTCCCTGAAAGTTACTGTTGGCACTGTGCTTTGGGGATACACAAATGCCAAGCTCTGATACTGCTCAGAACAAAATATGAGTGCCCTCTAGCATAAATACATGGTGCTGTAAAGCCTTAGTGTTCTAAATCTCTCAAAGGCTTGCCTGTGCTACAAAAATTAACTTCAATTATTCCACCTCAGTTAAGCTGGTCAAGGTTATAAAGCAACGTGTGACTGCATGGGCTGATCAGATTGGCTGCAGATGGTCTGCAAACGGAAGCTGTGGCTGCACAGATGTCATGGCACTAGGTTAATAATCTCAGCAACAAAGCTGCAATTCAGAACTAGAGCCACATCAGGTATTTCAAATTTAAAGCATCATTTAAGTCAAGTCATATGGACGCCTTATTAAGGATAACAATTCATATCCTGAGCCAACACTATGGTTAATACAAGGAGCTAGATATCTCAGATAGCTTCTAAAGGGCTAATTTTTCATGAGCTGAGCCCCGTACTTCACTTATGAATCTGTGGATCTCAGGTGAAGCAGAGGAAATTGCCATTTCATCCAAATATACTTTTATGCCCAACTCGCAACAAACCTAGCAGTTCCTAATGTGTTTTGCTTATCTTCATATCACCTTTATTTGATGGCTTCTAGCAATACACACTAAACATAATGGGAGATTCCTCAAGACTTTGAGAACTACGGCTAAAGATCTGGTAAGACAGTAATTAAAACAACCCTGCATAAATAAAACACTTAAATAAACACTTAGAGGTATTTTTGTTCCTCACTCTATGGTATAAACCAGCTTTAAAGTATGGGCTCATTATCTGTTCCATAATGTTTCTGTGGTGTCAGGTTCCACTGCAGTCCCTTCTTGGGCAGATTTTCCACCTCTGGAAGATGGAGGACAGAGTGTGGTCAATTGCTAGACTAAGGACTATACAAGATGTAAGTTCTAAAGTCATACATATTTACACCATGAGAATTAGAAGAGTATCACAAAGAACCAGGCCTCCTTAGGAGGTTACATAATTACATATGTTCATTTTTATTTGTACTAAAGTGATAAAAATCTGTCAAGTCTTTTTCTGTTGCATTCACAATAAATGTGTGAATGCAACCTGAATATCTAGCAAACAGAGCCTTTTTAGAGGAGGTTATTGTTGTAGGCAGGCCAGAATAAAAGCTTTAATTTAGAATTAATGAGCTCATTTTGTGCCAATACCCTTTAAGGAAATGTAAAGTGTCAGTCCCTAAAAGCTTGGATTTCCTTAGGTTTTTTTATGCACTCTGCGCTATGTCCTCTTTTCTGGTCACCAGGGACCAGGCATCTTAATCACATGTCCATTTCAAAATTAAAAATTTTCCCTTTCTGTTTGCAGTAAGAAATGAACCATGAGTCTCTATTGCCTTGCAAATGGGCAAAGGTACTGCAAAGCAGAATTAACATTCATTTTCATACTAATTCTCAAAATACAGCCCTGTGGATGTCCCAGCACCTCAAACCACATGTTGATAGGGAGCAAGGGAGGTGCTGGACATGAGAGATTACCCCAAAATACTCAAAGAAAACAGTGGTTGAACATCTTCACCCCCGGACATCATTTACAACACCAGAAATGACAGAATGTCTTTCATTTTCTGTATTGAAGCTCCATACAAAAAAAACCCCTCATGACCCTAAATACTTCGGGCAGCATAGACATATTGCTGATAGGAAAATACATGGAGTGAAAGATAATTATTCAGTTATTCCAGAAAGATCATCATTTATTTGACCAGGTTCAGCTTTCAATAGACAGACATTTGGGAATCTGAAAATCAGGCTTTGTTATTCTTACACACTTTTTATATTAGAGAATGTATTTTCAATAATTTTTCTATTCAGGAATAGCTGTTCCAACAGTACTTTATGCATTCAGCTTGAATTGTTGTACATCAATATTTTATCTTCAGATTTTTTTCTGCTTTAACCTACCTGACTCTATAAAATGGAGAAGGAGAGAGAGAGGAAAGGAGAATGTGCACCTTTAAACAGCAGTATTGTTTTACTTCTTGAAACACCTTTTCTAGCTGGATAAAGTGAAACTGGTAAACAGATGTGAGAAATTAATTTAGTGTCAATTGCCAGGAGATAGTCAGTCAAAATATCTTTCACTGCACCAATATTTATGCATGTAACCACAGGTTCTATTGTAATAAAAGATGGTATTTCTGACAAGACATGGAATATGAGTAATTTGTAAAATTAATTCATTAGCCAAAGTAGGCACATACAAGTAGCCATAAGGTAATTCAGCTTTCCTCATATGTAGACAATTTATGACATATATAAAAGTCCATTTTAATAATTTAATTTAAACTGCTTACTTTCTGTACAACTTCTCTTTTAAACCATCCAGGTTAATGTTTGACTTTGGTTAAAGGGTTACATATCTCAGACAGAAACCTTCCACCTTTTCTCCCTATTTTATATCCAATTCCAGATGCAACTTTTATGGTTCCAGCTCTTCAAAGAACCTCAGTTCAAAGTTTGATTTTACAGGCAGAATTTTTGGCTCACAAATAGATGCATCATCAGTTTGGAGGCTCATTAGTAACCACAGGCTCAGTTCTTGAAAGTCCTACTGGGTAAAAAATGGCCTAAATATGTAAAATGGGCACCTGCATGTCTAGGATATAATAATTTCATTTTTCTTCAGTTGTCAGGACAAGATGGTACCTCCAGCAGTGTTTCATACTCGAATTTTCATGATTCCCTAGAAATATTAGATTGCCTTATTAATTGAAAAAAAAAGAAAAAAGAGAGAAGATTGCATGCAGTGTCAGTGTAGTATTTATTTTACAGTTTTCAGCTTTTCTGCTACAAAAGCAAAAATATTTGCATTCTGGATTAATTTACTTTTTTAATGATGCAACCTGACACTCTCACACCCCATGGCTGAGGGTACTACAAGACCCTCAAAAAATCCCCAGTACTTGGTGGCACAGTTGCAGCTACACTGACTACATCTCTCAACAAGGAAATATATTTGACTGCACAATTTGGGAATGTTAATTTTCTGAAAATGATCCCCTTTACAGTTGCAGTGCATCAGATGCCGAATTAAGATTGGAACCTCTGTGTCCTATGTTTCAAATTCAGCAATAATAGTTTACAAATACAAGATATTAAACTGAGAAAAACCACAGCACACCACTCCAAGGAGTGGAAGCTGAGAAAATGAAAATTTCCCAGTAGACTTCTCTGTAGGTCAACAACAGAAAGTTCTAGTTTGGTATTTGCCTGGTTTCTTCCAGAAAATAAGCTGTTAAGCTATAGCAGCTCAATTCCACAGCAACTGGTAATAGCTCCACCTGGCATCTACAGAGTTTATGTAGTTTTGAAAGTTTTGATTTCAAAAATGGCATCTTTGTTAAAGGTTTGAGTCAGTGGTGCCTAACTAGTGGCACCTAAAGGTTAATTTGCTGTACCATGCAGATCTATCCATCTATCTTCTGTTTCCATGAATCCATGTGTTTAGTCTTCACAAACCATGCGAGGAAAGGGCCAGTGCAAGATGCTCCTTTAACAGTGATGCCTCAGCCACATCCAAAATCCTGCAAAGGAGGTAAACATAATGAATGGGGAAGCAAGGAATAGCAAGCAACCGGGGTGAGGGTGAACAGAAACATCTGGGACCAATACAGGATCAATTAAAGAAACATTGATGCTTGACAACTTCCTCAGCAAGAAGTTTTATGAAAATCTGACACAGCATGAAGTTTTTTTTACATAGAGTTATACGAATTTTCTAGGACACAAATTGCTGTTTTTACCTTGTGCCTTGTGTGACTTGAATTTTGCTTCTTTACTGTCTGCCTTGCCAAAAATGTCTAGTTTATTTCAGGATTTTTCTCTCTTTGGCCTTTTGTGCCATCTTGTCTCCTTGACTTGACACTTGGCGAAGAACTTTTATCAAAGTCATTAAGACTGAGGCTGTTACTTTTTAGTTTCTGTCAGGTTTCTAAGTTTTTTAATTTATTCAAATGTCAGCTATGTTCAGACAAAGGACACATAGCCTCATACTAGCTACTGTGAAGAAAATTAATTCAATCCCAGCCAAAACCAGAACAGAGGTTCATCCAGATCACAGAGATCAAGAGAATTGGTTTTGCTTATTCTGGAGAAGAGAGGGCTCTAATGTGACCTTTTTGTGGTCTGTCAGCACCTAAAGGGGAGTTACAAGAAAGCTGGAGAGGGATTTTTACGAGGAAGTGTAATGACAATGCAAGGGGGAATGACTTCAAACTGAAAAAGAGTAGGTTTAGATTAGCTATTAGGAAGAAACTCTTTACTGTGAGGACGGTGAGGCACTGGCAAAGGTTGCTCAAAGAAACTGTAAACGCCTCATCCCTAAAAGTGTCCAAGACCAGGTTGGATGGGGCTCTGTGCAACCTAGTCCTTTTGAAGATGTCCCCGCATATGGTAGGGGGATTAGAACAAGATGGTCTTGAAGGTCCCTTCCAACCCAAAGCATTCTATGTTTCTATAATCCTGTGATTCTCTATTCCATACCATGTGACATCTCACTCAGCAATGAGCTAGAGAGGAGGTTAGTGGTGGTGTGTGGGGGGTCACTTGATGACTTTCTTGGCATTGGTTTGTTGGTGGTGAGAAATTGTTTTCATTTCCACCACTTGTTTTTTTTAATTTTTATTTCACTCTGTTATTTTCTCTCTCATTACAAATTACTGTTGTTATTGTTGATCTAGAGGCACAAATGAGTTAGGAAGACAGAAGCAATAAGGGGCAATTAAAGAAAAAAATGCAGCATTCTGGGGTTTTTAACCTTTGCTTAACAGTAATGTCAGACTGTTTGCTCCATGCTCACACATGGAGAAATTGTTGTGTTACATTATTTCATGTGCACAAACTAAGAATTAATGTTAGAGTCTGATCAAAATTTTTATTTTGCACCAGTGGTTCTGGGTAACTACCCAAAAGTGATCTATCATGTTTCAGCTTGCCTTTCCAACTTCAGTCTATCAGAAAAGATTCACTGCCTGGGAAAGGTGACAAAATTGAGACACCCTCAACATATAGTCATGGTGGAACAGAAAGAAGAGGAATTCTGCCAGCAGCTTTGCTGATAAAATTGAGAAAGGAGCCGAGCTGAGAGGAAAGGGAGCCAGTCTCTAGAAACGGTTACCCCAAATGGATTATAAAAGGTCTTTATTTCAGGTAGTTCAGACGTAACAAATCCACCCAGCAGAAAGCCTTCAGGGAAAGTGATGAGTGGGGTTGCCAGAGATTAATGAAAGCTACACAAATAGAGCAAATTGGCAGAAGTAGGGGTAAGAGTCTGCCCTTTCATAGGTCTCATAGTTATTAACATTAAGAATCTGACATTACAGTAGATGCCTTTGATGTTCTAAGGTCTCCAAGGCCAAGAATTATGCTTCCTCCTCCTGTCTCCATCTCTATCCAAGTGCAGACATTAGACTAATGGAAAAAAGTGAAATGCTCTGTCCAAAAGAGGCTTATAATCAAAACACTCAAAAAGATATAGATAGTGATTGGAAATATTGCAAACTCTATGACCAGCATAATAAAACAAGATGAATATTTATCATGTTCACTAGATCTACTTCTCCATATACCCATTTTATATGCCTCTTCCTTCAGTGTTTATTAATCTGGCTGTATGTATACATATAAATGGCAATCATTTTAGGGTTTCCATCTCAATAAGCTCACATGCATTGTTTGCCTGGGTCACCCTCCATCTTCACACCCTAATCTGAAGTCTGGTGTGGGAATGCAAAGCAGTATACCTGGAAACACCATGTCTTGGGGCAGCTGGAGGCTTGCAATCTTGTGGCAAATCCTCTCTGCTAGAGCTCACAATCTCTGTTTGCTCAAGGGAAATAGGCAGTGCTTTGGGTTCCTGGCAAGTGGAGACAAGGGCTGCGGCCACATAGCCTTAGCCCAAGTATGCAGTTGAAGAGGACATAACTCCTATCTCCTGGTAAAGCCAGCACATGGGAATGGGCCCAGCCTGCCACACAAAGCAGCAGTTCACAACTCCTGTGAAGCCTCACCTGAGCTTTGGTAGCACAGCCCCACACAACTCAAAATGCAGACTTATTCACTACTGATTGAACTCTCTAAGGAAAGTCAGATCTAAAATGGGATGTAATCACTTAGTGGATGACAAAGCTTCATATCCACCCTTGTGATCTTCAAAACGCAGAGGCAGCTGCCAGCCCTGAGGTGTCCAGCTCTGCAGTGCCTCAGCTCCTGGCAGCAGCAGTGCTCCAGCTGCCTCACTCTGCCTCCTGGCGTGCTCATGGATGCCCCTGTGCTGACAAGACTGAGCAATTTAGTACTCAAGTAATGCTCAGTTTTCCTCCCCCACACAGTTCCTTTTCTCACTTTTCCACTTACTGCTGTCTTCTCCCCACCCCTCCTGCTGTAGGGGCGGTGAGCAAGTGGCTCTGTGGTGTTTGGTTGCTGGCTCGGGCTGAACCAAGACATCCGTGTGGCTTTATAAAAAAGAGAAAAAGCACAGGGTCTTATGTTTCCCATTCCTGGCCTGCTGCAGTAACCACCATGTTACAAATGCACATGGCCAAAGGTTTCCTGTTTCCTAATAAATCCTGAACTGCTTGATGAAAGGTGAAAGCTTCATCACAGCTTTTATGAGCCTTATGCCTCAGGTCAAGAATCCCATGGCCCAGTGATCTGGGGATTGCTGTGGAAGTACAGCTAAGAATCAAGCTTAAGATTGAGAGGTACAAGGTCTCTAAAATCTATAAAATATCCTCTGTGGTTTTATAAGTGCTGTCTCTTTTCATTTTTATATATTGCCTCTGTGTGTTTATGCATCACAAGTAAACTTTGAATAGAAATGAAATAGCTTCAATTTGCACTTCTGTAAGAAGTGATTGATTTAAGAGATACAAAAACCATAAATACATCTGGATGGACATTGGCCCTCTGCTCTGAAAGCAATAAAAGCATTTGTGATGTAATCTACCATCTAATAAAGAAACTAAGGGGAACAATAAAAAATTAAAAATGTTAACAGAGAGAAATTAATTTCAAAATATCCCTTGAGTATTAATAAAGGTATAAGGGATAATCTTGCAATGGAGATTTATAAAAGGATACTCTTATTAAGTAAATAATTGGAAATAAGAACAAGTACATATGTCAAATGGATGGGACTATCAGCAAGAACATGGTGGAGCCATGCATTGAGGTGATTAAAGAAAAAACATGGAATATAGGAAATGACGTGATGAAATTTTTTTAAATTACATGAGAAAGAAATACAACATTTCAAATTCACAAGGGAAACAAGAAGGGATTGTAGCTCTTCTTATGTCTCTTTGAGCAAATTTGCATCAGCAGCACCAAATTATCCCAGGCAGATGACATTTATAAGAGGGGAAATCATTGTGCCATGCATTTGTGCAGATGGCACCAAAAATCAGACTCAAAAACCATGCCTCAGATTTGTATATGCTCATTGTCCACAGGATAGATACACACGGTGTATCTGCTTCTTAGTACTGAGGTAAAAATAGACTGAATTCTGGAACTGTGAGAGCCCTGCAGGGCCCCCTGGGCTGTTGGTGGGTGTGTTACTGTTATACAAGGGAGACACTGAAAATCCAAAATCAACAACAATACTTTTCAAGTATTCAAAGGTCATGAGGAAAAAATGTCCCCAAATACAAGCCTGTTGGTTTCAGAGTCATGAGATTCTTAAAAAATAAACACACCCTTCTTTTCTGATTTCTGAACACTGAAGGTTTCATGCAATTTTTTTATTCTAGCTTTTCTCATCAAACAAAATCTGGAATATCTTTTTTCTGAAAAAGGCAATGAAATTCCCACAGACTCACATGATTCCAGAAACTGGAGGCCCAGCAAAAGCATTGCCACTAACTTGTGTTAATTAGTGGCTTTCAGTGACTGTCCAAATTCAACGGTCATTTTTGAAAATATTGGCTTTATTACAACACACAGTACTATACATACATATATATAAAATTTATAGTAATAATACTCTGTATACACATATTATGCACTTGTGGTATTATCTATATAGCTTGCTTAGTACAAGTGTAGTCAATTTGTATGCAACTGTGGTTGTAGGGATGCTAAATCTCCTAAGAGAAAGCTCCTGCCAGAAAACCTGCTCTGGCCCTAACTTTCCATAGGCTGCAGATTCTTTCATAGTTCTGGGATCCTCCAGGGGGTCCACCCTGCACTTCCATGGGCTGCAGGGGCACAGCTGACTCACCATGGTCTGCACCAGGGGCTGCAGGGGAATCTGCACTCTGGTTCCTGGAGCACCACCTGCCCCTCCTTCTGCACTCACCTTGGTGTTTGCAGAGCTGCCCCTCTCACATATTCTCATTCCTCTCTCCCAGCTGCTGTGCAGCATTTTATCCCTTTCCTCAAATATCTTATTACAGAGGCATCACCAACATCATTGAAGGGTCCAGCTTTGGCCAGTGGTGTGTCCAACTTGGATCCAGCTGGAACTGTGTGTATGTGTGTGACGTGGGGGCAGCTTGTGGTGTCTTCTCACAGAGGGTCCCTTCAGACAGACCTATAAAGTCAGAAAACTAGGACAGATCCAGGAAATGGAAAGCAGATGGCTCAGTGGAAGGTAGTGTTTTACATCATAACTTGCTGATTAAAGTATCTTCATAAAATGTAAGAAAGGACAGCTCATTGTAGTCTCTTGGGAAGTACCAATCTTAGCATGCTACAGAAAGAGTGGTTCTTTCCTATCTCTTGGTGACTGTTATACAAAAGCTATAGGGTGAAGATCAATGAAAACCACCCTCTTAGATTAAGTCTCAAGTGTATCTTTCTTTCCTAGGTAAGGAAAATAGAAATACCAAGGGGAAAGCTTCAGCAGCTGAGCTGCTAAGTGTACCGATCATTCAGCAGATGAACCAATTCTGTAAGAGTTACACAGTAAGGCATTTAAATATCCATTTCCCAGAGGCCACAATTCAAACCAACAGCTGAATTGCTTTTTCACACCCTTCCTTGTGCCCATTTTTTGCAGTGATATACAGGCACCAGTGAATGACTGGCCTCAAAGAAATCTTCACTAAAACCTGAGCTGGTCTGGCAGCCACAGAAATCATTGCTATTGATTGAGTCATTAGGCTGTCTAAGATTTCAGTCATTAATAAGAAATCTTCTCGTTTTCTTGTAACAACGACAACAAAAATAAGCTCTAACAAAGCAAGAATCTCAGGGCAGCAAGGCTATATAAGAACCAGAGAAGAGTTCATGTGCATTCAGAGACCAGAAAAACTAGAGGGAGTAGAATCTGCTGAAGAACCACAAGCAGCTTTAGATGTTCTTGAGATAAGAATAGTTAGTAGCTGAGGCAATATCAAGGACTTGCACTTTTCTTGCTCTCCTTCTGTTACTTTTTTGATAGTTAGTGAGAATAGGGCACTGGACCCTTAGTCTGAGTCCTGATAGACCTTTTTATGTTATGCAGTAAGTGAATTGAAGACAGCTGAAATCTTTTGCTGTTGGGGGTAAACAAGCCTTCAACCAATAGGGATCCAGGGTAATTGGGCTACAACTTTTTGGCCTTGAGAGATAATGAGGTACTGTGTGTTAGGAAAATTGTTCTCCACTAACCCTTTGGAGCAATTTGACAATCTGAGTATTTATATTGTAATTCTTAGCATAATGTAAATGCTCCTATGCATAACATGTTGTGGTGGGTTGTCTGGCTGACTGCCATGTGCTCACCAAGCCACTCTGTCACTCTCCTTCTCAACTGCATGGGGTGGGGGAGAAAATATGATAGAAAAGCTCAGTGGTCAAGATAAGGACAGGAGCATCACCCAGAAGTTACTGTCACAAGCAAAACAGATTTGACTTGGGGAAGTTAGTTAAATGTATTGCCAGTTAATATTAAAGTAGGATAGTGAAAAGTAAGAACAAATCTTAAAACACTTTCTGCCCACCTTCTCTCTTCTTCTCAAGCTCAACTTCACTTTAATTTTTTTTACTTTCTCCCCTCAAGTAGTGCAGGGGGATAGGGAATGGGGTTTGCAGTCAGTTCATAACACTTCATGTCTGCCACTCCAAACTCTTCCAAAGATGCCAAGATCTACTCTGAGCTTGTTTCCTTTTCTGCCTTTGGACTGTGGAGAACAAGAAAGACATCCAAGAGAAGGCTACATTGCTTAGGTATCTGTCTTAGGAAGCCAGGAGACATCTTTGGATATGATTTGACACTGGATGTGGCAGACACACTCATGACCAGCACAAATACCTGGCTGACCTATATCAAAATTTTGGGTGAGATGCATTATCAAGTGTTCTAGTAAGTCTGCCTATAACAAATAAAACTGCAACCTAGAAAAGTTTAATTGAAAAAAGGCAAAGAATATACCATAAATATGGAAAATTAGATAACATGTAAAAATTGTCTTTCTTCTAATAATCCTAAATTAACAGTAACTCCTGTGAGCAAATCTTTATTTTATATGTATACTTTATATTTTGAAAATATCTT
This sequence comes from Molothrus aeneus, assembly GCF_037042795.1. Lineage (NCBI taxonomy): Eukaryota > Metazoa > Chordata > Aves > Passeriformes > Icteridae > Molothrus > Molothrus aeneus. Next base: position 35,043,871 of record NC_089647.1, on the reverse strand, counting down.
GGTTTTCACCAGGCACTATAGCTTTTCTGAGGCAAATGAGTTTGGATTTCTCTTTTTTTTCCTACATATTCTTAGTTTCCTTTGCTATTTGAAATGGTTTGTCTTCCTTGCATCTTCTTTGATTACCTTTTACAAGACAAAGTGAGACATCAGTTTATGGTGGTTGTTTTTTATTAGGAGTCAATAGTTTTTTTTTTCTTGGCTCTATCTTACCTTTGTCTATTTTATCTTTCATCAAAGACAGTAGCAGATAATCAAGATTATGTTTTCCTTTCCAACTGAGATCTTACCCAATTTCAGCCAATATTCATGCTGCAACAAATGGTCCCCTCCAGGTCATTTGGTAGAAGATGTACTGCCATTTCTAAATAATTATAAGCATGTTAATCTTTTCATAATCCATTTATGAGGTTTCAGCTAGTTAATCTATAATAACACCTTCTATCAGCCAACAAATTGACATAAGTTTTGTCTTCGGTGCATTGTATTTTTCCCCATCTTTGTCTCAGTGGTTGTCCTGTTTGTGATCTGAATAGTTTTGACAGTTTGTGGTTGACCCCATTACACTGATATAATTGATGACCACTTGAATGTTGATGACAAAGCAGCTGTATTAATCATGTAACACATCTGACTTCTTTTACCACATTAGCTCTCTGGGAAATCCTTTAGCAAATTATACCCACATGTTAAGCTCCTCTGAACCACCAGTCCTGCTAAATCCTTAGCCACCAAAATCCATTTCTTTTCTTTACAAATCAGTCTCTTAATTTCTAGCAATTTAGCCTTTTTTCACCAGATTATAATCAAATTATATACCAACATTTCATGCCAAAGAACAGTCATTTTAGTACAGGCAAGTGGAATTAACACAGAAACTGTCAAATGATTTGAATTGTAAGTGCATAACAGCAGCTTGCAAGCTTGAAAAGCTTCACTGTTCTTTCTTTTTCCTGCGCGAAGAAACTGACTTGGAATATTTAAGTCCATCCCTTCTTTGTAGCTTCTCCAGTGCTCAGAGTTCTGCCTGACAGGAAGTCCTAGATATAGACTCATTTAGAAGAGATTTAGAAAGAATTGGGTTGTAACTAGTGAAAACTACACATCTCACTCTACCAGTCAGATGTTAAGTGAATTAGAAAGAAATGGCAAAAGCACTGATTTCTTTAGGGCAATTTTAAGAATTCAATTGCAATAAAGTTTCAAAGCTCACAAATCTGCTAATCCTTCAAAGACCCAAAGGTTGCTCTTGCCCAAACACAAGAGTATTACTCAGTATGTGAACAAACAGCCTGCTTAGGTGGGATAAAATCTCTATTATTATTTATCTTTACACAATGAAGGTAGCCCTAGCAGGTGTTAATCAAAAGTTACAGGTCTTGTCTCAACAGATTTGTGGTATATTTACTTACTGCATTTAAATATGAGGCCACAAAAGTGTGATAACAGCAAGTTTACACATCTACTATATTGCAAGATTTTATTTCAATTATAAGTGGCTTTAATATCTTTCACTCTATTACAAGTCTCATAATGGAGCTACTCCTACAGGAGCATTTGAAATAACAGGAATAATTCAGTATGTTAAAATATTTTTTGAGATTTTGTAGTGGAATTTTTCTTGCAATTTCTGTGGATAGTTCTCTGAAATTATTTAGTTTTATTATCCCACCTACTAGAATCATAAAAATTGTATTAAAATTTTAGATCAGGGTATTTTCTGATAATGAAATATCTTGTATGCATATGTGTTGTGTGTAGTGAATCAGAAGATTATGAAATGTGTTTCAGGATGTATTTGTGCACCTGGGCAAGTGAACAATTTAACTTACTGCTGTAAAATACAGTGGTTTTCTCAATAAGTCATGCTGATGGAAAAACATCTCTATACAGAGCATACAAAAGAAAGAATTGCTGACACTGTAAGTGATCTGCCCCACTACCTTAAAATGCTGACTTTAACTCCCACTGTGCCTCAGAAGCAAAAAACACTGTGGGATTTTTTGAAAGATATTCTCATGACATTCATCACATTGATAACTTGTTAAGGTTTTCTTTTCTGCCCTGGTTAAACCGTAACGGATGCTGCTGCCTCATTGTCTGCCCATGGGGCTCGATCCACCCACACAGCTCGCAATGTCTGGGTTCCACCAGGTCCCAGAATCATAGAATCATAGAAAAATTTGGGTTGGAAGGAACATTAAAGATCATCTATGTCTAAACACCCTACCATGAGCAGGAAACCTTCCACTAGACCAGGTTATTCAGAGCCAAATCCAACCTGTCTTAGAACGCTTCCAGTTTTGTTGACCTGAGAAGTCCACACCTTCTCAGGTCAACAAAGAGCAACCAGAAAGAGAAATCTCTTTATATGACAGAGTAGTAAGGCTGTTTAGGGTGAAGTTTCAGAGAAATCTCTCTCAAATTTCCCTCCTGAGAAGACATATTTTTGCATCCAAGAGACATTTTTCTAGGATGCACAGCAGTGTTGAACTCAGTTACATTCACCACAATTTTTAACAAGTGCAACATTTTTTTTTTTACAATGCACTAAATATACTTCTCTCCTGTACTGCATTGCCTCTGAGCTGCAAGAGGAAGGGATGGAAACAGTACAATTGCCTTGAGATCGATCTGGGGTCTGTCACTGCCCCAAGAATCTTCCTGGGAGCATATTACATTTGAATTTTTGGGCACAATAAACCTTCAAGAAAGAAACAAATTTCCTGAGAAGAAGGATAGCAGATAGGTCTGGATCTGCAGATAAGCTTTATGATACAGTCATCACTACCAGAAGAGACAACCAAGGCTTGCCAAGCGGCCTCGTCCCTAATGCCTTATATCCAACTTCATTTTAACACAGAGAAAACAAATCTTCCACTGCCTGTCCCACAGGAAGAGATGTGTCTAGTCTTTTTGCCTAATCATACATTACTTCATGGAAAAACAATGCTCAGAAATGCTCAGTAGTTCTGCACCAGCAGACTTCCACCCTGTGTGCTGTCCACCTGGTGATGTTTTTCTGTGTATATTTATTCTTACCACCAGCGTCATTAACACAAGTTTAGATGTTTTGACCAATGTTAACAGAAGACGGTGTGCTGCTGTTTTCCCTGTCGCACTTTTTTGCTTTCCTTATCTTAGGCAGGAAAACAAAAGAGGCTAGAGTGCAAGAAACCATATCAACCTAAAAAGCTTTAGACCATTAGTAATGCTGGAATTAAAAGATTAAAACACTTGTTTCAAGTGCTAAGTAGTCATGTTCTCTTATTAATGTCACACTCTACTAAGCATTACGCCGTACTTTGTAATGCATGGATTCATCCCACACATCCTGTGCAGAAAAGTGTTTTGGGCTTGTGTTTAAATTTGAGTGCTTTTCTAAATCAGGATTCTGGGATTTATACTCTTGGACATTCATTTCCTCCTCCCATTCCCCCCAAACCCAGCTTTCAGTGCCTTCAAATGTGTTTACTTTGAAAACCACACTTTAAAACTCAGTGATTTTATGAAGACCCAGAGCAAGCACTTAATCTAGAGACATCCCCAGCCATCACATGCCCCAATGCTTCATTGAGTCAGGCCTGCTGGGTCTTAAAGGGATTCTGCACTTGCAGTTCCTGCTGAGGCATTTCTATCTGTGCTCCTGCAGGGGCATTTTTAACATCCGTCTGCATTGCCCGTGCTGCATAGCTGGATCTGACAGATTCTCAGAGACAGACATTTATCACTCCTGCATTACCCTACTCTGTGCTTGCTGCACTGTGGGGAAGAGCCTTACTTATCACATTAAAAATGCAAGGAACAGTGAAAGAATCCCACTCTTAATGAGATGGTACTTCTCCCATCAATTTTAAGCAATGAATAGTGCAAGCTCCCTTTTCAAGCAGGTTAGACTCGCAATCACAACACTCTGCTGTCAAGGATAGAAGCTCCTGCTGCAATGTGCTGAGCTCCTGACACTTTCAGGATCTGCTCTGAGCCTGAGTGTTGGGTGGCTGTCACATCTAATTAATGTCAATCCAGCGCAAGGATCCTACCTCTAAGTCATGATCCTTGGCCAGACAGTGCTAACTAGAATACAAGGAGTATAATTCACTGAACATACTAAATATAGGATGTGCCTACTTATGAAGGAGCAAGGAGAACTAGACCAATTTCTATCTAAAAATATCTAATTTTTTTCCTGTGGAAACAAATGTATGTGAAATGATTTAAATGTTGGAGATCTTAGGGGAAAAAATTTGTGAAAGCACTATAGACCTTGGGAGAAGGAAACCTTCATCAGGGGAGGATGTGTTCATCTCTGACAAAATATAAAACAAAAACAGGTGCCAGAGAACATACAGCATTAATTGCTGCACTAATCAAGTGAGCCAGCAGTGTGTAACAACTCTGCACTGTTCATTCTAGAGGTAGGTACTGCAAGTGTTCAAGAGATTGAAATAAAGCATCCTTCAACTTTGTAAACAAAAGGAGGATTGTGAAGCCATAATGCTTCTCTGAGCACTGAATTGATCTAGCTGGATTGTGCATAGTCCTGCAGAATCAAAATAATGCAGGAACAAGGTTCAGTCCTGAACCTCAGTGTTGAGGGAAAATGTAATTCCTACCACCTAAGCATATTAAATCCCTTTTCTAATCAAGCTGTATATTGAAATTTGTAATTTGTAATTTGAATTTTGTAATTTGTAATTTGAATTTGAAATTTGTAATTTGCAACCTGTGTACAGATATATATATATATGTATGTGTAAAACCTTTTACAGTCTTCCATCTTGGATAATATTGCAGAAAAGGAACAGAATATTATTATTAAATTTACTTCTTTTAATGATAACTTTCAAAAAATGAGTAGAACAGGGTTGTTTGCTAATAATCTCTATGAAAGTTGTCTGACATTGCTCAAAGTATGAACAGAGATCTCAGACTGTGCATGTCTATGGAATTCTGAAGGGAATCATAACAGGAAAGTAATTGGCCAAGCGCTGTTCAAAGAAAGTGCCTTCACTTTGTCAAGGTTTGGATCCCTACTTGGAATAATTTAGGTGGGAAGTGAGCTTTGTATCCCTTTTAGTCCACATGTCTCCTCAAAGGAGGTCTGATTTCAGACTTAGAGGAGGATCCTCAGAGTATTTACTGGTCAAATTTTGAAAATCTTTAAGGATAACAATTCCACTACCTAACTTAAAAATTTTCCTTGCTGGAAATCTGGAAGCTGTATTTCTTGCTGCTTGTCTTTGGTTGTGCACCTTGGAGAAGGGTCTAGTGCCATTTTCACTGCCTCCCTTAAGACCATTTAGAATATGTTCAGGGTGTCATCTCCTGAATTATTCTGCAGAGATGCTGGCACACCTTTGTGACCAATTAAGGCAGCAAATTTAACTCAACTTTCCAGAAGCAAACTATGACCAAAAACAAAGATGTCATTGCAGGGAGATAGGATTTTAAAAACAATAGTCTCTCTAGTCATGCAGAAAATATATATCTCATCTTGATTCAAACATTCAGTGAAAACAATTAGGGATGGCTGTCACTGTTAAATGCAATGAAAAATGCCTTCAGTTTAGGCAGCATCACATAAGATGAGAACTATTAAATTGGTTAAAGTTAAATGTACTTTTATTGCCAGTATTCTCAAGTACAAATGGGAATGCATCCAAACCCAAATTTGTGGACTTCATTTCTACAGGAAAATTCCCTCAAGTGGAGGATGTCTGTAACTAAGATGGTAATTTTCTTCTGCAAATTCATCACAGTAAAGCAATTATTTTTCTCATATATTAAACTTGTTATAATCTGCGGACAATAAATTCAAAAAAATTCTCACATTCCTTTTATGCTGTGGGACCTAGAGCTGGATGCAACACTCCAAGTAGGGTGTCCCTAGAGCAGAGGAGAGGGGAAGAATCAACTCCTTTGACCTGCTGGTCTCCCTTCTTTTGATGCAGCCCAGGACACAATTGGCTCTATGGGCTGCAAGAGCACATTGCTGTATCATGTTATTCTTTTGGTACACCAACACCCCCAAGTCTTTCTACCCAGGACTAATCTTGACCTGTCCTCTGCTCAGCCTGTACTTGTGCTTAATGTGTGTGTATACATGTGAGTTTGGGGTGGTTTTTTTTGTTTTTTCTCCCTTGTTTCTTTGTTGGGATCTCATTTATTTGGCTTTGGGTTTTGTTGTTGGTTTTTATGTTTTTTTTTTTCCTAGGAGAACATATAGCATACTTGTTCTCCAAGACTACAGTCTTTTGTAGTGAAGTCCTTTGGGTTTAAGTTCAACTTCCTGCACCTTGGGCCAGTGTGCTTTCCTGAATTCTGTGTCGGTAAAAAGGTTCACTAATGACAGGGCAAAGAGGGCTAGCAAGGAAATGTAACACCATAGGAGAAAAATGCATGAGGAGATAAGACCTATGAAACCTGAAGAGTTTTACAGCTCTTGTATAACACTCAGACAATTCTACTTGCAGATTAGCCGCTGCTAATCCCTTCAGGCTTAGTGACTCCTAGGGACTTCAGACAGGTTAAATTGGCATTACTAACAGTTCAGAGCACACTAGCACACTACAACAGAAAGAAAGAGTGTTGCAAAATCTTCATTCATTTGATTCCAGAGCTGATATTAAGCATCTGTCAGGTATTGCCAACGAAGGCACAACATTTAGAAAGTATTTAGAATGTGTATGCACTATGTATGTGTACATACCTAAATATTTATAGCTGTTTTATACTTTGGAGTAATATATATAACATATTCTTACTAAATTAACTTTGGTATTCCTTCTTTCAAGCTTGGCCCTAAGATTTTTCCTGTAAGCTTTTGCCTCTGCTGATTTTCTGTAGATCTCTATGCATGGAAAAGGCAAACTTGGATTTCACACTAAGTTGCACCATGACTGTGGGGTTATTGAACCCCTATGAGACATATTAATGGTGGTCTATTCTTGTGTAATAATGTCACTTATTTTTTGTCATTCTCATCTCTATAGATTTCTATAAAATATGCTCATAAAACTCAAGCAGCAATCTGAAATTTCTATATTTTCCATTCCTTTTAAAGGTTACCTAGAAACATCTGCAGCACAGTAAACTATCACACGCCTAAGAATACTTGCTGTAAACTGCTCCATTGTGCCAATTAAATGCAATATGAACTCTACACAGGGGAGCACTTTATTGCTTCATTATTGCTTTTATATAATTTTAAATCCTGTTCACTGCAGCAACAAACATCCAAGCAAATATTTAAAAAGCTAAATGGGGAAATGTAGAACAAGTTAATTTGCTGCTGGAAACTTTAATGTGTACAACTCCATAAATGGCATATCTGTGTTCAGAGGGCAATAAAATATTTTCAAAGGCACACAGAAAATGGCAGATTTGCCTTTTTAATACATGCAATTAGACATAATGGGAAGGGATCTAACTGGTACAGTGGACTGACTTAGATAACAACATGTGCTGGTGTTACACATATTACATTGATAGTTTAGGAGAAGAATAAATCTAGAAAGGTCCAGTTCACTGTAACAAAAAGCATGGTTGTGTGGGAGAGCAAGGCATTATCTGTTGAATAAAAATTTTGCCAGCAACAAAATTCATCAACACTGCATCAGGTTAAAAATTCCTGTCAATGATTGCTTTTGGTGCAATTAAGATTTGAGCAAAAGTAGATATGTTTTGAAGCTATTTCCTTTACAAGTCTCCAGCTGTCTGTGTTTGGAGAGTCAGAGCCCTTGAGCTGCTATTGAAAAGCCAGTGAGGTGATGTCAGCTGATGTCTTTTTTGTGTGATTAATGACAAAACTGGAGGGCTTAAACAGCAGGTGCCTCAGAACTGTAACGATGATGACAATTTAGTTTCATTAGTATGTTGTCTCTGCTCTTTTTGTTATTTTATAATAGGATTTTTTGTCAAAGCCTTTCAGCTTTCAGTCTGCATGGTCATAGAATCATAGAAGGGTTTAGGTTGGAAGGTACCTTAAAGAGCATCTTGTTCCAGCCCCCTGCCATGGGTAGGGACAACTTCCACTAGACCAGATTACTGGGGCCCCATCCAATCTGGCCTTGAACACTTCCAGGGCTGCAACATCCACAGCTTCTCTGGGGAACCTGTTCCAGTGCCTCACCAACTTCACAGTAAACATTTTCTTCCTTATACCTAACTTAAATTTCCCTTATTTCAGTTTGAACCCATTCATTCTGTTCCTTATAAATACAGTTTCTGATGAAGGGTTTCTTTACGGCTTCTGTATAGGTCCATTAAATATCCTGTCATGCCCTAGTACAAACACCAACCAAGGAAGACATAATTCAATATGAAGCCATAAAATGATGCAAAGAACTCTTTCTGTTTCTGGAGCAATTTATGCATAAAGAGTTCTGCACTTTTAAACTAATTTTCTTTTTTTAGGATTACACTATATCTACATCAGATCCTCCAACATGGTGTTTCCTCTGAATTGTCCTGTTCTAGATAAGTTTAGTCCATCTGACAAGCCACAAATTGAAGAAATAACTGCCTGTCCTTGGCAGCAAGACTGTGCCAATACTCCACCAGATTTCCCAAACTTCCCTAGCAACCCTGCAAAACAGATGAAATTCAGTTCAAGAGGGAAAAGTGAGTGGAAAAATGCAATGAGGATATTAATGATACATGGTGGAATGCAACCAACTTGGCTCCCTCTATGTAACCCCTGTAGGCTTTCTGCTTTGAAATAAAAGTAATTAATTCAGAAATGCACAAGGCTGTTTCATGACAAGAACATCTATTTTAGGATTGCACCACTTTGATTTCAGAATGCAGTGGCCACTTGAAGGCAATTCCAAAGCAGATGTGAAGTAACACCTAATGAACCTAGCTAAGTTTCTGATGATGAGAAGGTCATAGTATCACTTGCTACCATGAAATGCCAAATAATCTCATAAACCTACATTTCACTGTGTTTATAGTACTACTTCTTCCTCACCTAAACAAGGTCCCAATGTATCTATTCAGCACTAGTTACTACAGCCACTCTTTAAGGAGTTAGTTAAAAAGACTTGTAGAAAATGTATGGTATTAAGATCCAAAAGGGTTTTGAAAGAGAGAGGTGAAGATACAAGCAAAGGATACACCAAGAAATCAAGAGGCCTTAGTTAGCGGTCGAACAGAGCACTGAATTTTGGTTTAGGGTAGGAAGGAAAAGGAAGAGAAGTAGCAGTGAACTTGCTCTGTACCATAGCCCAGAGCTTAGAAACACAGATTCAGCTGCATATTTCTGTTTGCCAAGCAGGTAGAATATGGCTCATGCCACATTTTTTCAAGGTGAACCCCTGAAGGGTTGCAAGAGAAACATCAAGAGAGAAATGCACTTGGTATGGTAACTCAGAATTGAGACAGTAGGAACATCTTGCTCCTGATCTAGTGTTTACTCACCTGAGCAGATTCTCAATCCTCCTACTCCCAGGTGTAAGCTATTTTCAGATTTCCTTTTCTGGATTTACAGATATAAGGAAGAAATTCTTTGCTACAATGGTGGTGATACACTGGAACTGATTGTGCAGAGAAGTTGTGGCTCCCCATCCTTAGAGGTGCTCAGAATCAGGCTGGATGGGGCTCTGAGCAACCTAGTGGTCAAGTGGAAAATGTCCCTGTCCATGGGAAGGGGGTAGGAACTAGATGGTCTTTAAGGTCCTTTCCAACCCAAAACACTCTATTACATGATTCTATGATATTTTGAAATCATTTAATCCATCACAGTGAATGGCACCACTTCATTTTTTCATTTATAAAAGATTATTATCTTTGAACATTTGCTGCAGTCCCCATGATCTCAGAGGAACAAAAAAGGAAGGCGGCAATCTCATTATTTTACTGCCAGTATCTGCCCAAGAAAAATTGAAACACTCTTCCTGTATGATGTGATTATAATTGAGCCAAATTAGATTTTAATCTCTGAAGTAAACCAGAAAAATGTAATTGAAGCCAATAGTTAGTTTGCATTTTACTGTGTGGTAGAGGTCAGCACCTACGTCAGGTCGCTTCTTTAGTACTGGTTTACTAAATACAAAGCCTGCAGTCAGAACACAAGCTTTTCAAATAATTTAAAATAACAGTTTAAATTTTTTAAATAATGGTTTTACCCTACTTGGTTGGCCAGTTTTTCCAGAGGATACAAAGGGGGGGTTCAGACCTGTGCCCCACAGATTAATTTCAGTATTGAAACTATCTCAATACTCTGATAGCAGTTCCTCTCACACAAAACAAAGCACATATTCAAGTAATGACACATATTTAATGTTAGGTCTCTGCTTCCAATTTACTTCATCCTGTAGCTAATTGCCTCACTGCAGACTGCCAATTAGTTTGACTCCCAGCTGTATTCAGGAAGCCAAGTGGGAATGCCTGCATGAGCCTTTGAAGTCCTTTACATTATCTGCTACTCTAAAAGGCTTATCAACACAGCATTTGAGTCGAAGAAATGAATACTTATGAAAAAACATTAATTTTCTTGAAGCTTTAGAAACTGCTTTGACACAACAGGAGATGCTAAAGTGAGGCTTTGTCCCCAGTCCACTTCTCTCCATTCTGTCAGGATGCTCTGATAACATTGAAACTACAAAAAACCTGCTGTTTTAAACAATTCTCTAGATACTCATGAAATTCAGTAAGAATTTCAGAAGGAGAAACAGGATGTTTTTGTTAACCTGTGCTGATCATCAACACCAGTGAACTCGAGACTTGACTAGTTGAAGAGTTACAACCGTACTTGACATTTTGTGCCTCAGAGACAGTCCCATATTAAAGGCAGGTAAGAAAGTGCCGGGAGGCTGGGAAAAGTCTTGAGCTGTTTGACCTGAAGGTGGAACATTTATTTTCTCTCTTTCTTTAGTAGCAACACTAAATGAGCTGAAAGATAGATATACTCACTGTGAAGACCTAAATTCTAAACTTATTTCTTCTGATTATTACCCTACAGTCATGTTTTCCTCCAACAAAAACAAAAGCTCTCACATCTGCTTATGTATTCTATGGGCTGATGGTGAGTGTATAATTAACTAATAATAACTTCAATAATATTAGATTTGGTTGGCTGAAGGCTATTGGAGCATCCTCAGTAAATTCAAGCAGCTGGTTAGGAGTTAGGTTCTCCTAACTTTGATGAGGCGCTGCAAAAATGCCTTAGGCCCAATAACAGCTTCCTGTGGTTCATGGACTCAGAACACTCTCTTACCTTTTCTGAGGTCTCAGGAAATGAGGAAGAATCTGAGCTTTTGGAGAAACTTCTCCTCTGCCCTATAAGTAAGGACAGTGAGAAAAGGGGTTTGGTTAGGTTGCTAAGGATACAAAACAGCATTTCTACTTTCTGTTGCTTCTGGTCCCTGCTTCAGTTTTCTTTCTTGCTGTACTAGCTTGGTTTGCTTTCAAACACCATTCAGTTCTGTCAACATCACATATATCATGTTCTTATTGTTCTTTTCTTTTCTCAAATCTATTGAGTCAGAAGCAAATCTTTTCATTAGCTGCTGGAAAGACCTCAGTGTTGGTATTTTAGTTTTCTTTTTAGTAGATTTTTTTTCAGTCATTTGTAGCCATTACTCAGTCATATGTGAAGGAGTGTGCCTGAAGGAGGTACAAAGTTAAACACATAATTGTGATCTCTTGCAGATGTTTATCTTTTCTCTTTGTTGTTGTTTCCTTTGAACAAATTATCCAAAGTCATTTAAACTGGAAGTCTGCAATCATGCTTTGTCAATTGAAAAACAAATTGATTTTGGTCCTGGAGTAAGTGATTCACCTTGCTAACACAGGAGTGTGAGTAGGAGGAAAGAATACCACAAAATTTCAAAATGTTTTCTTTCCATTCATCATGAATTATTCCTTCACAACACCTTTTTTACTTCATTTTAAATCTCTGCCTTCTCTTTTCTTCATTTTCCACTATTGGGTCATATCTCTGCTTCACATGTTTATATCTTTTACATTTACAGTTGTTATCTCAAATGCTATGTAGGTTATCTCAAATATTATGTAAGATATCTCAAATATTATGTAAGTATGGGAAAGAAACAACTTTCTCTTTCCAAGTTGTTTGTATTTGGTTCCATCATGGATAGATGGATGCGTGGATGGATGGACAGACTAACAGATACAGGTATGTGGACCACTGCAGAATACACATAAACATATTATATTAAAAACCTTTCAGTTTTGCATATTAATATATGTCACATAAATGTTCTGTTATATACAGACTTGAAACTAAAATGAGGAAAAGTAGGTACAGTGAGGCAGAATAAGGCACTGGGCTAGGAATTAGAAACAAAGTGAGTTTCAAGCTCCTTGAAGTATTCTCCTGGTGTAAAGAATCAACGTTTTTGCTAAGCAGTCCCACTTGATGTAGGGAGATGGTGTGAAGCTATGCTTTTGTAAGTGATAACCTGTAATTCCTTGGGCTCAGAGAATGAAACAGGCAGCTCTGCAAAGTCATTAAACCACAGGGCAATACTTTTGTGAATGGTTAAAAAACAGAGGACCTATGGTATTCATAGCATCTGTTACTTGAAAGCTGAGAATAAGTAGCAGTTAAGGTGTGATTTCTTTCATCACTTTCATCACTAATTTTTTAAGTGACAGGCAATTTTTATGACAAGTAATCTTACTCACAATTAAAGCACCACTGTAATTTGTCTTTCCCTGTCATGTAATTTATGGTGTTTGAGCAGAAGAAGAAAGAAGAGTGGAGACTACAAAAATCACTTTCCCTGTGTAGAGGGAAATCCAGTAGCAGGGATACATCTTAATCCTGATGTCTCTCAGATTGGCTGGAATAAGAGCACTGTCATTGGTAAGAAGCTTCATACAGAATGACATGAGATACAAAAACTTCCAAGATCTAAAAGATATTTCAGGTACATGCTAAAATTGTGCTGTTTTCTCTGCAAGTTAGGAAGTTACCGACACTTAGAAAGTCTTGTTTTAAAGTTCAAAATAATGTGGACAGACTTATTCACATAGAATGTGAATCATTCACAAAAAGTGCATACCTACTACAATACTTACGAAATTCATTTTATAGGCTAGAATAGGCGCTCCTTCAATTAGACAGTTATGACCCTTGGATTGGATAAAACACATCAAACACATACAAAAATTCATTTATGACATTGGACCAGCTTAATAATGACTCAGGGAACTGTTATGATTCCATCTGTTATGATTCCAATGATTCAGGTAGTGAACCATTCAGCAGAAGATGCTTATGAAGAAATCCTAATTATACAGCCTGGACAGTTTTTAAAACTTACAGGATGAATGAGAATAGCAACCAGTTTCCATTGTAAAAGGAAAGATAAAAAAGAAAATAATTAACAGAATCAGAGCCTTGCTAGGCTCTGAAAAACCAGCTGCTGTCTTTCCAGGGTTACTCTTCAAAACATGTTGTCTAAAGAATAGTCTTTTCAGAAAAAAAGTTAGAATACTTTGACAGAAATAGCCAGAGATCTTCCAACGAGTTACAGCAGATGGCAGTTCAAAAGACAGAGGACATCTGTTTATGATTCATCCGACTTTGCAAAAGATGATGAGAATTTGAGATAGCACTCTCAGTAGAGTATTTATTCCTCATAGGTGAGAATGGAGTCTCCATCTGGCAAAAGGTCTAACACTGATGCCAATTTGCCAAGTAATCCTCATTACTGATCAACAAGTTATCTTAGGCAATATGCAGGTCTTCAGGGAAAAGTTATAAGATGTGGATGTTTCCACATTCTGATTTTCATGTTTGGGAAAGAATACTTTGCTCCTATAGACAAAATCTGCTTTCAGAAAGTTTTTCCCTTTCCTTTTGTAAATGGATAATGAAGAGCCAGGAAGTCAGCTAGGAAAAGATTCTTTCACAAATGTATCATTTGTAGTAATAGAAATTATGAAACAAACTATTGTTGGTGAAGTTGCAAAACTGCAGTGATTCAATGATGATGATTGTCTCAACTATTTTCCTTCTCCAATTGAAGCATCACTGACAGCTGAAAGATATAATTTGGTACCGTGCCAAAATAACTGGGGCTTTGTTTTGAAAGGATATCAAGAAATTTTCCACAATCAACGATGATTTTATCTCTTGCCAGCTGGTCTCATGCATTTCAAAAAATGATATACTTGAACTCATTTACTAGAGTTAACTGTCTTCAATGTACATAGACAGGGCTGCCTAAGACAATGAAGTTAAATAACAATGACAGAAAGTTTATTCTCAGAATTTCTCCACAGATGTGCTAATTAATTTCAATAGATTTAAGACATGACCTCATAAAGGCAGAGCAGCAGTCAGATGACCACACAATTTTTAAAGTCTTGTAGACTAAGTAATTGTATTTCTAAAGTGTAGACAAACCAAAGACAGAGATAGAGAGTGTGTGACTGTTTTCTGGAAATACATAACAGTGGGGATATAAAAGGATTATGCTATCTCATGGTTTACACATGCTCATGGATTTTATTGGTTCATTCACCTATTTTTGCAAATGTACAGTAGTCTAATTGATGTGTAATATTTTTACTGCATTATTTTTACTTTGTGCAGGAAATTATTTCTTTATAGATGTGACCAATGTATAACAGCTTTACTTTTTTCTATGTATGACATGACAGCATGAAAATTTTAATAAACCATAGGTTTTGAACCAGGAGCTGAGCTACTTGACTGAAATTGTCTATTCTAATCCTGTCAAGTGGCAAATAATGTAGGTGAAGTGGTAGCATCACCATATTGTAGAATGATAGAATAGCTGAGGCTGGAAGGGACCTTGAAAGATCCTTTGGTTCAACTTTTCATGGGAAAGAGAATCTGTATGAGATGATCTAGGTTCTGTCCAATGGCAGCTCAAAACTTTCAGTGATGGAAACTCTACCACATCCCTGGTGATGGTCATTCCCTTGGTCCAGTTAGTGACTGCTCTTACTGCAAAAAATCTTTCTTACACCAAGGTAAAACTGTTGGTGCAACTTCTACCCATTGTCCCTTGTTGTCCACCTTGGGAAAACAGAGCCTCTATTCTCTTTTTAGCTCCTCTTGAAGTACTGGAAACTGTGATGAGATCCTGATCCTTCTCCATAGAGGAGAGGTCCAATATCTTCAGTCTTTCCTCAGAGGGCTGTTCTTCAGACTTTTGATCATCCTTGTAGCTCTCCTTTAGACCTTCTCCAGTCTGTTTGTGTCTCTCTTGAATTGTGGGGCCCAGAAATGGAGACAATACTCCAGGTATGGCCTGACAAATGCTGAGTAGAGTCAAATGACCATGTCTCTACCCTTGCTTGAAACCAGATAAACAACATCCACTGCACGTCCCATATAAATACATGTTATTTTAGTGTAAAAAGGGATCCAGGTCAGTCTGTCTTGATTTGTACTTGGCAAATCCCTCCTGTTTTTTCCCAGTAATCTGCTTCTTCTGATTAGTAGTACTTTTTAGATGACTCATTCTAGTACTTCCAGAATTGAAGTTAGGCTGGACGGGTCAGTAGTTTCCTGGGTCCTCTTTTGGGCCCTTCTTGTAGATGGATATGACTAATTTCATACTGCTGATCCACTCCTGCTATGAAAAACCACTTGCTAAGATTAACATAGCCTAAAGGTAGGTGTCTTAATCTCATACTTAGTCTCACGGAATTCTGCTGCTGTTTAGCATAACTTAAAACCCAAGTGATATTCAAGTTTATGTCACAACACTCAACTGTCAGCTTTTTCAAACAAACAAACAAACAAACAAACAACAAAAATACCTCAACTGTCCTTCCTTGATGACTTTCTTCAGAATTCCAGATGACAGAGAGAGGACAGGTTGGATGGGATCTTGAGAAACCTCGTCTAGTGGAAGGGGTCCCTGACAATGGCAGGGGTGGAACTCCATGATCTGGAAGGTCCCTTCCAGCACAAACCATTCTGTGAGTGTTGGCTGTTAGTCTTTCAACCCCCGGAAAATGAAGGCTGGTCACATTCATTAGGAATGTCTGAGCTTATATCTGAAACAAGAGTAATATTTTTCAAAGAAAGGTTTTCCGGAAAGAATTCTATCTGAAATTGAAATTTTACAGTATAGTCATTCCTACTGAACACATATGGAAATAAAAAGTATATACATAATTTGCAGATTCACACAAATACATACAACTACTTGTGAAACTGACCTGAAGTTTTGTTTTGTTTTGTTTTTGTAGCTCAGTTCATGATTGTATATTGTACAGCAGTAAAAAACATCCCAACACAGGCAGTTTAATGGAGCACTCCCATCATGCAGGTATCACAACAAAGAAAATAATTACAGAGGACTGATATACCTTCTGTGAATTAGTACAAGCTATTTATGAGTTAGAGCACTATACACCCATGGAAAGACAATTTATTTCTTTCTGTGTGTATTGACTGGCTCCTCACATTTTAAAATGGGAATAAATAATGCTTTCTGCTCAGCTCATTTGAAGGAAGATAGAACGAGTGTGCAGTTGTGAGCTTTGAATAACTTTACTACTTCTGTTTCTCTGGCAATAAAACGATCTACTATAATAGAGCATTATATAAAAACTTTTTTGACAAGTGCTTTTATGAAAATTGAGCAATGGAAAATTTCTATGGGTTGCAGTTTCCCTTGGGAAGAAAAAATGATAGGAAATTCCTTTCAATCTTGTCAGCACAATAAAATACTGCATTTCATATATACGAATAATGTGAAGAAATTACTGCAAAATGCAACCCAACTTGGATGTGTATAAAATTGAGAGAATCAATCAGAAATGCTTCTATCTTGATGTTCCAAAATAAATGCAAGCAATAAACATTCCATTTTCAAATTAGTTCATGATAATAATGTATCTTTACTGAACTCACATAAGAAAATGAATTATTCGGTATAAGCACAGAGAGCAGCACAGAATGTGCAGTGTATCAGGATAAAATGTTCATAGGAATTCATACAAACTGGGTGGTATTTCATAGTGAGAATTAATACAGAAAATAATCTACATTCAATTGTGTTAAGAAGTGAACAGCAGACAAAATTGAGGCTGGTGGAATCTGTTATCCCATTCTTATTGAAATCACATACCTTTCATCCATTCTAAGCCTCCTACTACATCTTTAACTCATTCCAACATGGATCAGATATTACAGATCCTTATATCATATTCACATGAAGATATTCAGAAACTGAATATATCAGTCTAAAAGAAAACACTTTTCACATATATATATATTTATACGTTTCTCTCTTCATTGGTCTGTAATTCCAGGTTGCACCCAAATGCACTGTATAAAGTGCATTTTACCTATGTATTTCTTTGTTCTTTTCATTACCCCTATACCCAGTTGAAGACAAATAGTTAAAAAGGAAGGTTCACTATCCAAAATGGGGCAAGCTGCAGGGAAATAGTAGTTCTTATCTCCCTCCTTCCACATGGGCAAAATAAAACGTAACAAACAAAGAATAACGTAAACATATCTGACCATAATAATCAATCCAGGAGCATAAAAAGAGTTTGAGAAATGAGTAGAAGTGCATGCAACACTGTGAAAGATCTAAAATACTCTGACTTTCACAGAATTACAGGATCACACAATAGCTGAGGCTGGAAGGGACCTCTGGAGGTCATCTGCTCAAATCTCACTGCTCTGGCAGGGCCACCTGAAGCCCTGCCCTGGAAAACAGTGATTTCCAGTCCCAACAGATATCAGCAGTGTTCAGGATGAAAGGGAAGTGTTGTAAGAAAGCAGAATATGATGCATGCTTTTTGCATTAAGCAGGGTACATGATAACCTTCTACGAGGTGACTACCTTGGTTGATAAGAGGGGAGGAGGGACATTTTTATACAATATCTTCTTGGATGGTTTAAATAAGAATTCTACTGTTTTTCTCAGTAAAGGTTATTTGGAAAATTGGTGCACCATTTCTTGGTACACAGGTTTTTCTCATTTCAGGGTACAAAAGAGAATTAATAAGGACTGGCATCTTCTCAAAATAAAATGTATTACCATTTTTCAATGTGAATTAAAGACATTTTATGAGTAAAATAATGATTTCAAGAGCTGGAGCTTTTGTCCCTGTGAACAGGCAATCTTAGGAAAGCAGTATGAAATGGATAATGGTGCTGTCTGATTTCTACAGAAGACAAATAAAATACCTAAAGAAAAGCTGGATGACTCATCATACAGCCTGAAGGTTTTTCTTAAGTAGCCTGAAGACAAAAAAGAGAGTTTAGTCACTATAGACTCCCAGAGAAAGCAGAGATGTTAACACACAGGGTAAAGAAGAAAACACACATAATACCAACTGTACCAAACATGTCAGAGAATTTGGCAATACCAATTGATTGGTTTTTTTTCCACAAAAATTCTTGGCTGTCTGAAGATATCTTTGACACCTGTGTTTCACTTCTAATGATAGTTTAAATTGCAATAACGATTTTGACAACTCTAATTTTCCTTTCTATAGAATAAAGGGCTTTGTGAAATGAGTCTAACTGGTCTTAAATCTGTGACAAAATATCTTCAAATCTACATTCAGCCCTTACAGTAAATTATTGTAAACACTGACATTGCCAAACTGTGACTTCACACATTATTCAAGAACTTTTGAATACTTGCACCAGAAACGTTTAACCTATTATTTCATGTTTGTTCAAACAATGCAAAACATTATACATTGTGAATTAGACAGCATCACAACTTTTCTTGGTAAGTAGCTATTGAAGGTGAGGGAGAAAATCCAGTGCATAGTTTTCTTCCATGTGGGGCATGAAAACAATAGAAAGATCATTTTAGCACTGAGAAACCAGATGTCCAGGGCAAATGGTCATGTTCACCAATGGGCAGGAGTCTGAACTATTAAAGTATAATGGTGGAAAATTTCTTTCATCCTACACTGAGTCACCCCCATTATATCAAATACTAAGACAAAACAGAGATGATACCAAACCTCTGGGTTCTAACAAGTCCCTCTGAATCTGCAGAGATTAATGAGCAGTCTACAGTAGAAA
This sequence comes from Molothrus aeneus, assembly GCF_037042795.1. Classification (NCBI taxonomy): domain Eukaryota; kingdom Metazoa; phylum Chordata; class Aves; order Passeriformes; family Icteridae; genus Molothrus; species Molothrus aeneus. The sequence goes on along the minus strand of NC_089647.1, from coordinate 35,024,856 downwards.
TTCATATACCTGAAAAAAACACTCGAACAAACTCATGCAAGTTAATCATAATAAAACTATAGCTTCTTTCTACTCCAGAGAAAAATGAAGGATGAAGTACTAAATGAACCAGACACTTGATGGGAAATGGTCCAAACAAATGTTGAAAGCCCAAGAATGACAATCAGTCATTTGTCTCCTGATGCCTAATAGAGACATTGGAGTTCCATAAACTTCCTGAAGAAGGAATAAAACCTTTCTACAGAAGGCTTTATTCTGCTAAAAGTTTTATTGCAGAGACACTGTCATAACATCACAAACACTCATCAGAAATACCACCACTGTACCAGAGGACTTTTGTCTTCCAAAACCATATGGTTTTATTCATCTATCCAGAGATTAGGAGTTCAGTCTGCATGGCTGTTACTTCCACAAATATAAGGGAATGAAATTCTGCCTTTCAAATTAAATTAACAAAAAAAATTCTCCATATCTTTTTTTTTTGTGTGTGTGTGTTTTGAAAAATCTGGATAGTCATAGACTTGTACGATCTTCCTTTCCCTTGAAACACAAATATCTGCTAAAATTGGATTACGTGGAACAAAAGCTGCAGTCTATATGCATGTGAAATTTTGATAATGCTGCTCTCCTTCTGAGAGAGCAATAATATTGTCAGTATCTTTCTTGGCACTTGTGGCATCATTGAAGATAAAACATAAGCATCAGAATACAAATCTGCCACCAGCAATGTGTGCTCACAGCCCAGAAAGCTAAGCATGTCCTGGTCTGCACCAGCATGGCACGAGAGAGGGGCCTCTGCCCTCGTGAGACCCCACCTGGAACACTGCATCCAGCTCTGGGCTCCTCTGCACAGGAAAGCCAGCTGTTGGAGTGGGTCCAGGGAGGCCACAAAGATCACAGGGTTGGAACACCTCTCCTATGAAGTCAGGTTGAGACATCTGGGATTGTTCTGCCTGGGGAAGGAAAGGTTCAAGAAGGACCTCATTGTGGCCTTTCAGTACCTAAAGGGAGCTTGTAAAAAGTGGGGAAAGGATCTTTTTATACATGCAGTAGTGACAGGACAAGGGGCAACAGTTTTAAACTGAAAGAGTGCAGGTTTACATTAGATGTTAGGAAGAAATTCTTTGCCCAGAGGGTGGTGAAACACTGGAATAAATTGCCCAAAGGTGTTGTGGATGCTCCACAACTGGAAGTGTTCAAGGTTGGATGGGATTTTATGGGGTCCTGAGAGGGGGCATCTGGAGAGTGGCATCCCTGACAGTGGTAGGAAGGTTGGAACCAAATGATCTTTAGCATCTCTTCCAACCCTAACCACTTCATGATTATTTTTCATTTTGAAAGGCAGAATTTCATTCCGTGATATTTGTGGAAGTAGCAGCCATGCAGACTGAACTCCTAATCCCTGGATAGATGAATAAAAGCATATGGCTTTGGAAAACAAAAGTCCTCTGGTACTGTGGTGGTAATTCCAATGAGTATTTGTGATGTTATGACAAGATCATACAAGTCTGTGACTACCCAGATTTTTCAAAACAGAAAAAAAAGATATGGAGAATTTTTTGTTAACTTAGTATCTCACAGAAAACAATGTAGTAGACTTATTTGTACTATGACAAAAGAAACTGGTCTTTTCTGTGAAGATTAGTAATTAATTTAAGATGGGTTCTGGCACATAAGAAATGTAGTATCAGAATTTCTCATATCTATGGAATGAAAAAAATTTATCTGTCAGAAAATAATGAGATACATTCTATTCTGATTATAAACTAGCATCTCACAGAAAATGAAGAGGGAAAAAAAGATAATTTAATCAATTTAATTGCCAAATATCAAAAGTATTTCAATGTGACCATAGGACTAAAGGATGAGGCACACCTGAAAAAAAGTTATATTCTATTTTCCATAAAGCATGAGACCACTGAAAAAGCTAATATGTGTATTCAGAAATAAGAGGGAAAAGTGTGGAAGATGTTGCAAGCTCATATCTAACTGTGAAGCATGCAAGCAGATCTCATCCAGCTTCAGACTGCAAATGGGAACCAATTGGCCTTCATTTCCTGGTTATTTACAGAACAGCTGGAGGCATACTCACTTATTAAAACTAAAAACTGTTTAACATTTCAAAACACTCTCATTTAAAACTTGAGGTCTGAAATAAACTGTAAAATATTAATAAAGTGCTTTTAAATATCTTTCCTTCAAAGGGGATGATGGTGGAATTTCCTCACTGATATAATGTTCCCAGTAACTGTTCCTTTGTAACATCCCTTACAAAATGTGCACTGGCATTTCTGCATACAAGCAGGAAAGCAGCATCTGACCACTTCATTGGAATATTTGTGGTGGTATCAAGATATTTGGAGTGAATTTAGCAGTCTAGTGATGTCTATAGTGTAAATGTCTGCATTCAAACATGTCTGCTTTGAATTCCTTTTTAGGCAATAGATATGGTCACTTATGTGAGTCATCTGACCAGCTGTGGGATTTAATAAGTCACATCTTAGGTGTATGAACTGTACTGTATCATCTATAAACAGGGTCCTGATCTTGTAAAAATATATTTACATGGAAATTTCATATGGTGTGTTAAGAAGGGGACCTTAGGATATCTGCTATAGTCATCTCTCCTGACCCTCTACTTCCTTTTAGGCCTCAGGAGCCACCAAAAATAAAGGACAGGAATGTGTTAGGAGATTAGTTGTCTTTTTTTAAATCCCCATTTTCATAGGAAATCTCTGTGCTACTTAAGCACTGGGATGTGGTTGGATATGAAGGTGCTGCCTGTCAGACCACACAGGCAAGAAGATTCTCTTCACCCTTAGGCTGAGCCAGTTTGTTGTAAGGTACCAGCAAAACCAGGCACAATCTTGGCTGATGTTGGTGAGAAGAGGCACAGTGGAGAGGACACATTTCAATTGCAAGTGAAACTGGTTTGGCTTTCTGTAGAAAATACAGAGGGTGACAGCCTGCATCCCTCAGAGTTCTGAGATCCAGACAGATCATAAATCAAAGCAGGCATGGAAAGTTTGAGTGTCTCCAGGTTCCTGTTTAAAACTAATTAAGCATATGCTGAATTATTTGGAAACAACTAGAAAAGGGGTGTTGAGTCTTCAATCCAGGATAATTAAATCATTAAATTAGGAAAAAAACTCTAATATCATTGAGTCCAATTAATGTATGGTTAACCCAACACCACAATATAGAGCACTAAACCATATTCCCAAATGCCATTTTGTGGTTTCAGCATTACAAGGATCAATATATCCTTCTGGTCTGGTTCATGATGGCACCTCTTTTGTCATAAGCTCCAAGTGAAATCTTCCAATATTGTCCTGACTTTGAGACAACTGACCTAGTATGGTCCAGTGTTTGGAGAAACAAATCTCTTGTATGACTGGAAGAAAAGTTACAATTTCTTGGAAGTAAGGTGGTGTATTTTTATTAGGACCAATAATAACATTGAAACAAATTTCTGAAACAGCTTTGGGGTGACAAAGCAAGAGAGCAAAGAAAACTCCACAGTCAGCCATAACAGTGACAGTGATGGTGTTCAAGGGAAATAGTGGCAATGTTTGACATAAATTGGATATTCAGTTTATGCTTTGGGGGACAACCCTAGGTACTGATGCTACAGGCAGCATAAGATCACAGTGCAGGACTTCTAAATCTTCTGCTTCTCTAGATCTTCTATGTCTTTGCAGTGCTAGAACTAAAAAAATCTCTGGAAGAACAAGACATGTCTCACAACCTGTGTTGACTGCACACAGAGATAGTCACTGGAATGAGAAATATTTAAGACCATTGTTTTCTCTTCAAACCCGTTTTATATGTCAAGGAAGATTTACATAACGCTGCTTTTAAAGGTAACAGAATTTTGAAAAGCACATTGCCAATTTATGCCAAATTGGTGACAAGTTGTAAATCTAAATGAACTACTCCTGACAGCAGACATCTGAACATGCAAAGAGGTATCAGACTATTCAATATGCTTATTCAAGGTCTTCAAAAGAGACTACAAATAAAGGAATAGGCAACTTGTTGATGCAGTACTTTACTTAAATACAGACCTTGGACAAATAGCAGCTTCTGCAAACAAAATTCTGGAATAAAATGCAATGTTACTCTTCTGGCCTAGTACTGCTGCTTTTGAAAAGTTAAGAAATACTTTAATCCATAGAAAAGAATAACTATGGTGTGTGCTGTTATTTTGGCTGAAGCAAAGAATTTGGAAATAAGGAGAAAGTATGTCAGGACCACAAACTCCAGCAAATGGAGAACAGTGATAGAAACATAATTGGAAAGAAACACTCAGTGGCATGTCAAGACATTTAGGTTTATTGTTTGGGTGTAAAGATCTCTACCAAACCACCACAGAAGCTTTGACTGAGATTTTCACAGACGTTTTTTGAATGAAACAACTACGGGAACTTGATGGGCAACAGGAGGCTGGAGGAGATATTCTCCTGCACCTGTTTTTTTAAGAACAAATAGTAATCTTTGATAACTGTATAATATGAACAAGAAAACTGCATCGCTTTTTCATGATGTAGAAAAATTATTCTTTTATTCTTTTTAGAGAAAAATATGTTTTTGAGAATTTAATTCCAATGCATGCTGACTTTGCACAAAATGAATAATGGAGTCATAATTATTCTAAAGACAGATGTTTGACTGTATTGATTGCATTACACACAGCAAAGATTCAAATTTTGGCAAAACAAATCAGAAATCTCTTAAGGCATTATTAATAAACCATTGTAAATGTTGAAAAATAGCCCACAAACAAGTGAGGTAGGTGGAATCTTCTTTACATCATAAGCATTAGCTAATATTTGGTTTAATGACACATTAATCAACAGGATGAAAAATGGACACAGACATTCCAGTCATTTAACATAGTCCAGCAATACTAACAACCTGATGGAAAAATGTAGAAAAAGAACATGTAGACAAAAATATTCTGCTCTGCTTTCCATAAGTTTTGCAGTTATCTTCTATGAAATAAGTCAAGCAAAGCCAAGAAAAAATTTAAAAGTATATGATTTCTTTTTGTAAAAATACACTCATCAGGATAGTAGGATATTCAACTTAATTATGAAGCTAAAGACTTGACTATCAAATGAGAGGATAAAATATGTTCAGCTGTACTATTTTCAGACAAACTGAGATCTTTATTTTGACACCTGCTTCTTATCTGCAGAGATTTCATCTACACCAAGAAATATGTGCATAGCATAATTACAATGTACAGAGAAAAGAGCTTAGAGAAAAGGCTGCTACCTCTTACTGAAATGGTTGCATGCTGATCTCCAGCCTATCTCTAGGGACAGGCACTTATAAGGACAGTATGAAACCCCAATTAGCCACATCATTCAAGAGTCAAATAGAGCTACCTCTTGATTATGTAAACCACACGAGCCAATGGTGACTGAACAGGAAGGTCCTGGAGCAACGGGAGAGATGTCCATAAATTCTTCCCAGGGGTGCTCTGTGAGAGTTAGCCAAAGGGGAAGTCGTGAGCTCAGTAATGCAGTAGTGGTGGAGGATGTCCAATAGAATCCCTCTCCATGCCCTGTCTCAAGCATGGAACTGTGGAAATCCTAACCCTAGGCAGGAATGTGGCCAATTCTGGGCACATGACATACATCAGCAAAGTAAAATCAGGTTCCAGACACACACTTTGCTTGATAACGGCCGGGGTTTGACCTAACAAAACTAACCAAAAAGCCCATGGGTTTAGATTTTTTTACAATTCTAATATTTCCCCTGTGGAATTAAGAAGACTATGAGAAATGGGCATCTATCAGCACAAATCAAGATAATCTCTTGGAATTCATCCAAGAGCAAACTGCTCCACCTGTTCTGGAATGACACATACAGGACAGGCTGAAGGTAGAGGTATTTTTATGGCATTCTGCAGCAGAAACAAATCAAAGAGACAGCTTGCTTTGATTTCCCAAGATATAAGGGAAGGGAAAGATTACTCTGAGCATATTGAAAACATAAAAAGAGCACTAACCTGCATGTAAGGCATTTAACTTTATAGCATGTGTATAAAGCTGTGATATAGCACAGATTACTGGCTAGTGATTTTACTATAAAACCACATACATAGTTTTGTCCTTCCCTATTAAAAAAATACCTTTTTTGGTGGGAAAATTGCACTTCACTGAAAAAAATAAAATATGTTTTAGGAAAAATAACAACATCAGAGAAGGCTTTTTGATTATTCTGGATTTAAGTTAAAGAAAAAAGGCTTGGTTGTGTGTATAGATGCAAGATATATTCTCAAATCCTGGAAATCACCATTCCAAAGTCAGATGATATAACTTTGTGGCTTTCAGATTGTGTATAAGAGATCACAAACAGAAATGTTTCTAAATGGTTTGATCTAAGAGAAAATGTGTATATTGCAAGCCCAGCAAAATAAATGCTCAGTTGAAAAGTCACAAAATATTTCTCTATTTGCAGACACCTGTTATAAATATTCTGTGTCAGGTGAAAAGGAAAAGAATTCTGAAAGAGAAAGCAGATAAATTCTTTACTGATAATATATATTAGGTTTAGCAAAGAGAAAAAAAAAATATGTTTAGACAATTTGGTAATCAGAGATTCTATTTGGAATAGTGATTTGCTAATCAGAGATCCTAAAATTGTAACTAATTATATTAAAATGAATATTTGCTTTCATATGAAACTGTCTGGTTCTGTTATGATGAAGATCAAAGGACAGAACACAGTGATGAAAAATTCATCATATAAATTTAAGCAGAAGCCAGTTTTCACCATCCAAATGCTTGCAGGAAAGGAAGATTAAGATGAACAGAATAGGTGAGGAAGCACACATGGCCCATCTTTGCCCTTGGCCCCAGTGGATACATACAGAGTTCTCTTTAGAAAAGAGGAATGCTTTCTCCTACATTTTTAAATGAAAATAATTATTGGATGGACATCTTACCATGGGTGGAAAGAGATCATAATAAATTACATTGCTGTAATTTCACAAGTATCCAGAAAAAAAATTAAAATGGTGCTAACATTGTTGTGTGTTAATCCTTTATCTATGTCTTTGTCCAAAAGAAAAATAAAGGATTGAATATAAACCCTTTTGTGCACAATTTCAGGATTTCACATGAAACTCTGATGTAATCTGTTACAGAAAAATCATTCAGAGAGCAGGAACAATGATGAAAATTCAGAAAGTTTATCAACACTGCAGCCCTTCAGCCTTACATGAAACATCAGCAAAAGCCCACTACTGTAATAATAGTGCCAACGGCCTCATATACCATATATAAAAACTTTATTTTATAAATAGTTAATAAAATATGGGAATTATTACATGATTATTATAAAATTTCTGGTCTCCATGTGTTAAAAGGGCCGAAGAAATAGAAATATCTTGCTGTATAGCTTGCTCTTCGTTAAACTGATCAGGGATCTGGTGTCTGCTCAGACTTTTGTAACCTTTTTAAGTCCTTTGATCTAAAGCATATAATCATCTTTCCTCAAAGAATAAGATGTGCAAACAGCACCAAGAATTTTTGCAGCACTAATGAAAAATGCCAAAGGCATGTACACACATTTTTTTAAATATATCACCTGATTCTTTTCACTGTAGCACAAAAAATTTCTCTAGCAGAACTCTTTGGGAGAAAATTACTTATGTGCAGTTTCAGAACAAGTTCTCTTTAAGCAGCCTTTCAAACATAAAGGTGCAGAATAAATCAACAAAGAAACATGAAAATCATCATCCCATACAAGAGTAGACTACTGAAGCCTCAAGCAAACAGGTTTCAAAAGGTTCAGTGTTCTATGCACACTGCTTTGACTAGAGAGACAGGATTTTTTAAAATCAGTATAAAATATCACATATTGTATCAGTTTCTGAATGATGGAAAATAAGACACTGGGAACTATTTCCTTCTTTATTCCCTCAATAATATAAAAATCTCTCAACCAGGCTGTTGGTCCCTTCATAAATACAATAGTCCAGAAGGGAACTTGGCAAAACCAGCCACCCCTGAACAGAAATTGCTTATTTCATTTATAAAGCATACTTTCAAAATATTTCTCTATTTTTACTAAGTTCTTGAGGCAAATAAGAAAATCCTTCAATATAAAAAGTTATGTTTTTAGAAAGTAAACCAGTGGAAGGAAAAATAAAAACAAGAGAATAGATCCATTAGATTTTATTCAGTAGAACACCTTAACCCTGAAAATGGATGTTCTAACCCTGTAGGTCATGGGTTTGCCTTCTGTGTAATGACAAAGATGGTAGTCATTATGTTTGCAAAGGATTAGTAATTGCCCTTGTTGGCTTTGCTTAATACATAACAATTAGAACCTCATGCTCAACAGTTTTTCTCTGTTAAGCCCCCTTTCACAGTATCCATTCAAAATAACATATGGTGTTGGGACTATATGTACTGCAGCATTGTTCTGTCTCTTATTATTAAGCCCTTTCAGTCAAAGTGGGAAACTGAAGAAAGCCCGGTTTCCTTGCCCCAGTAGTGTGACCGTGTTCACAGGGGTCTTAGGATGAGGGAAGAGACGAGGATCTGACTCCATGTTTCAGAAGGCTTGACTTATTATTTTATTATATATGTTATATTAAAACTATACTAAAAGAATAGAAAAAAGGATTTCATCAGAAGGCTAGCTAAGAATAGGAAAAAAAGGAATGATAACAAAGGCTTGTGGCTCGGACAGAGAGTCCAAGCCAGCTCACTGTGATTGGCCATTAATTAGAAACAACCACATGAGACCAATCACGGATCCACCTGTTGCATTCCACAGCAGCAGATAACCATTGTTTACATTTTGTTCCTGAGGCCTCTCAGCTTCTCAGGAGGAAAAATCCTAAGGAAAGGATTTTTCATAAAAGATGTCTGTGACACAGTAGTCTCCATTTTGGGATCTTTTTTGTGGGTTTTTGCAGTTGCCAGGATTCATAAAATACAGTCTTGTATATTTCTGTTGTGAGAAGTTACAATAAACAGAAAAAAATAAAATTAAGAAGCTGGTAATGAAAATAGATACTAAGAAGCTTTTTAAAAGCACACTCAGCAGTTTTGAAATGAAAAGTGAAAACCTTTCCACATCTGGGTCAAATCCAGGTCCATTGAAATGTGACTGAGAGCTATTACAATCTGTGTGAAATGAACCAACTTATGGACATGGATTCCTTTCCCAAAAGTGTCATTGTTTGCTCCAGAAATGTTCTGAAAATGCACTCAGTGCTAACCCAGGTCATCAACTATTGCAAACAGTAACTGTTGCTGCTTGAAACTTCAGCAGCTGGGGAAAAGCTGGTGAAAATGCCTACAAGTTCCCTGACAAGGGAGGGCTGTGTAAAGAAATAGGGCAGCAGAGCTGTTAGAGCCTCTACTGTTTTCTGTGCAAGAAGGCATCTTGCAATGTGCTCCAAACCCATCTGCACAATGAAGGAACAATGGTCTGTAGACAGCCCCTTGCTTGGCAGAGCCAGCAATCCCAACATTTCCAAACCACACTGTAACCAAGGGCAATATCCAACCAGTCTCTACCAAGCACTGCCTGCTTCAGCTACAACTGGAAATGAGGCTCAGCTCACTGCTGAAGTTGTAACAATCCACACACTGAGCAAAGAACACAACTGAGCTAACTCAGCATCATCTCACCCCTTCCAAATTGAAACACTGAAATTTAAACTAAAATTTGGGGAAATTTAAAGCCATGTGAAGGCTGGGGGAAATCATCCGAAGTTTTAATTCATGGCCCTCAATAGCTTTAGGCCTTTGCAATGTGATTTTTAATAAGATAAAATATGTTATTACTACTGTATTCTCTGGATTTATTTGATTTAGGTTTGTTTTGTACTGTACATGATAGTACTAAATATTTATAAAAAAGAAAAATTTACTTATGAAAAAAAGAAAAAAATGTATGCTAATATGTTTCTCCTATAAAAAGCATTGCCTGAATTGACACATTCTTATGATGTATTTTCTGTTTTCATGATGCTGGCTTTCCCTTTGAAAAAGGTTTCTGTAAAAGATTTAAAATATTCTTTCATCTATTAACCAGCATGAGAGGAACAATGGAAGACTGTTTCCTTGAATAAAGGAACAAAGTTAAAATCAAAATTGTCCCAAGCAAAATAAACGCTTCAGCAGCCATTAACTGAAAACTAGCCTGCATGATACAGATTCTGTGAGTCTCTGATCATGTACTTGCAGCACTCAAATATATACAGCCTATTCAACTTTTGCATAATAGTAGACCGATCTAGAAAATTATAATAATACAAAGTAGGTTGCTGTACCAATTCGGGTAAAAGACCCCATAAGAGAAAGAGATGAAAGAACTGAGAGGAATCCACATCAGAGCCATCACAGGGATTTACTAGACAAGATGATAACACCCTGGCTTATTACTGCATAAACTTCATTAAGGATGACACAATTAGGATACTATTTTAGGGATAAATTTGTGAATTTTCATTTATTTCCAACTCTACCCAGAAAAGGAGAAAAGTGGGTTTTTTTCAAGCATATATACCTGAAAGTTCCTATGAATTATTTCAGAAGGACATTTGATCACCATGCAGTCAGAAAAATATCATTTATCCATACTATTACCAAGGAGCTTAATTGAGAGACTAGAGAAGAAAACTCAAGAAAACATCAGCTGAAGGGCTCAGACCAGTGTTGATTAGCTATGGTTTTGCTTTTCTTAAGAATTCATGAGAATTACAAATTTACAAAGAAGGATTTTATCAACATTGGGTCCTGCTCACAGCATAAACAAAATTATAAAAAATAGTGTGTTCTAGAAATTATAGTTTGGATTACTAAAATGTGATATCTAAGCTGCAAACCCATATTTTAATTATTTACCTAACATATTTGATATATTCTACAATTTTTTATACCACAACCACTGCTGAACTTCAAATAAATGCCAAGATAATTAAAAAAGGCATCATGAGAAATGTTTCTGCCCTGTCTCTTAAGAAATAATGTGTTATTGCCTCTCAAGAAGATGACTTTATTAGATTTTTAAATGTGATTTTTTTTCTGTATGGGAGAGTATCTAAGTCATAAACTGAAATTTTCTGTTTAAAGACTGCACCAAGATACAAAATTATGTTTCTGGTACTTTTTCAGGGGTCTTTATTGCAGAATAATCATAATCATAAATCAAAAATCTAGAGTTAAAAAACCTATCTCGCATTTCAGAGGCAATAGTGTACTGTCCTGAATGCATTGACCTAATAGGTGAATTTTTTGATTGAATGACAGTAGCACTGTCTCTTCCAGATTAATGTGCATTGACATCATGAATAAAAAGTATTTTTGCATATTTTTAAGTACTAATACCTTTCTTTGAGTAAGATATTTTCCAGGACACACAGGCTGAGAAACGATGACATTTTGTCTGCTCCCTGCCCAGTAAATTATTCTCCACTAGATTCAAAAGAAAGCTACAATAGATTTACAGATCTTGATTTAAGCTGGAAAATCCCTCATTGCCTTCAAATTATACAGCCTCTAGACCTCTCAGTAGCAGAGTTGTTATGGACAAAGGCCTAAGGATACCAACATGGCAGCAATTGTAACAAGATGTAGTAACCATTATGAGAATTCTATTGCTAGGAAAAGAAAGGAAAAATATTCTGATGTGCCAATTTTTCTTTAAATCTCTTTCTTGGCTTTCTTGACTATTTTTTTCCAAGTACATTATCCAACATAATGGAAAGTGTTAATCTCCTATAAATGTTGCCTAGCTGGTAATGTAGTCACTTCTTAAGTTAAAAGCAGACCCCTGGTTGTCTACAACTTAATAATCCAGATGTTGCTTTAAGTTTCAGTCAGAGTCCACACCTGCATAAATCTCATCTCTTTAACACATCCTGCCTTTAGCATTGCAGTATAAAGAGCAGTTTGGCCATACAGAGCTGTGACTCTGTAATCTCTGAAAAATACCTTCAAAACAGCTTATATAGTTTCATATGGTTTTAGTGAATAATTAAACAACCTTTCCTTATAAAGTGGGTCCATTTGTAACAAAATTGGTAGATTTCTCTCCATTGACTTCAGGTTCCAGGCAGATTTAGGCCAGTTTAACCTTCTTTGGATTCTTACACTTCCTTGGGTTGTTCAGTCAACATCACAAATATTAATTGGTCATTTGCAAAGACAGATAAGATGTAACTGGGAAGATGAAAATACGTGTGTAGATCTTGAAAGAAAATATGTATTTTAACTACCGTTCTTTTATTTAACTACCCTTTTTTATTTAGCTTTACTAAGATCTCCAGTCAATCAATAATTTTGAATCTCACATTTTAAGACCTGTAAAATCTGGCAGAAATATTTTTAACATATTGCATATCACCCTTGAGACTGCAATATGTGGGAGCTGGAACTGACTAGTCATGTTTAAAAAAAGCATTTGCAAAAACCTCCAGTACTAAAATATTTATGGTCTTCCCTCAATTAGAATATGAAAAGCATTTCAAACCAACTTCCCTAGTGCTAAGCAGCTTTTGATGTGTTACTGAAACACAGAAGATAAAAATAATATAAAATTAAAGCTGAGGTGAAATACAAATAGTTTGTCATTCTAAAGAATGTATGAAAAGCCTTGAATAAGTTATTTTTAAGGAAATTTGCTAGAGATCTGAAAACTCTCAAGTTTTCTGGGGAACACTGCTCTTGAAAGAAGGGTGAGTTATGTGCCTCTGAGTAGCATTCTTCTCTAAGTCTCTGGTTTAGATATTGGTGAGGACACAGTGACAGATTTTGGTAAAACAAAGGATTATTTGCCTAACTCCACGAAACTGTCATAAACCAGTCAGTGTCTGTACAGAACCACTGAAGATTTAGGGGAGGGGGGGTTTATGCTGTGGAAGACAGTCTTGAAACATTCACTCTTTCAGCAAAAATGGGGTGTATTAGTTTTTCATCTATAACTTTTTGAACAAAGTAAAAGTTTATCATCAAGCTGTGTTTTTAAGATACAGCCTTCCTCAGAGAGAGCTTTTAATCCAGTCCAGACAATAGGTTTTGATTAGGTAGCAGTTTGCCTTCAAATGAAGTGCTAAAGCAGAACAGAGTAAGTACATTATCGTATGTTTTTTCACAAAAATTAAAAAGTAGCCTCTCCAGAGGCTTTTAAGCTCTCAATTTTTTTTAAATCTTGAGAAGCTAAAACTGAGATATGCTAAGAAACTTTCCGGATGTTCAACTTTGAGTGATGTTCTGAAAAGCCCAGGTACTCATTCCTCTGTTCCTTCAACAATTCACTGCATCAACACTGCCCAGTAAGTACAATCTACAGAGAATTTAATCTATTTGTATTTTCTCTAGCAAGAAAGGTGGAAGGAGACACAAGCCTTGAGAGAAGACATCTTGTACTGAGTAAGGAATCCAAGTCTACTTTACACAAGAACCGATCTGGACAATTTTTATGGTTCCAGACTGATTGGCTATTGTTACCAAAATTTGTTCTTTGATAATATAACACTAGTTCTCACTAGCCAGCCAAAAGTCATAAGCAGTTTAAAGACAGTTGGTAGATTCCTCTTCCGAACCTCTAGCAAGTGTCCTCTGATGTGTTTTCTGTCTTTTGAAAATTCTCAGTGAGTACACCTGAGTTGTCTTTAGCCATTTTTGGTTTGGGGATTTTTATGTTTTGCTGTATTGTTTCATTTGGTTTGCTTTGTTCCTTAATATTTGTTTATTCACTTTTCACTACTATATAACATTTAATTGGATAAATTTAAAACTGGCATCTGGCATCAGTGAAATAGTGAGATAGTGAGATAGATGATAGATAGTGAGATAGATAGATAGATAGATAGATAGATAGATAGATAGATAGATAGATGATAGAAAAATAAGGAAAGTGTTTGACCTTTCATGTCATTGTTTCAAAAATATCGTTCTTTTTTATATTCATTCAGTAACAGATGACATTTGCACATTTTCTTTCCTACTAGATATATAACTCTTGATAAAGAAATGCTGGGCAGCTTTGTGATTATTACTTTTTCTTCAACTTCTTTTTCAGGCTTTACTACACTCAGACTTGCAACTGCTCAAGTTTAGTCACTTCATTTGTTGCTAATGTGAACGTGCAAATACATGATCAGAACCTTCATTTAAGCATGTATACAAGGCTTTATATACACAAAATAATTATGCAAATACAATAAGCAAGAAGAGATTTACAAACTCAAACAGGTGTGCAACTTCTGCCTTGCCTGAACATCTGTTAGGATCATTAAAATCACATGAAAATTAGATATAGCATGTGCATTTTGTTTGCATATGCTATATCTGTAGCACTTTTAGAGGCAGCTTTAATGGGTTCTAAACCATGAAGGAACATTACAGGCAAACCATTAATATCTACATACACATAAATAAATATGGGTGTGCAAATATATTTTTATGGTATAAAAACTGGTCCTGTTTTTCTCCTTATTAACATGAACAGAAAATAGAGTTGAAAATACTGTGTCTTTCGGGCAGGGGGAGTATTTTTAAGGTACAGTTTTTCTTTTAGCTTTGACTCAAATTTCCTTCAGTAGCTTATATAATTATGAGAAAATTGTAAGGAAAATTACCATCTCATTCTGTTAAATAAGTATCAGAGAGGGATTTGCTTTTATGTTGGAGATCCACAGAACAGAGGCACCATCTGAACATTAGCTGAAGGCTGCTTTCATAGACATTGGGCAGAGACAGAGTTCAGCAAAACTGGGCTCAAATTTGGCTTCATACCATGTTTTTCTCTACAAGCAACATTTAGAAAAGTAGCTTTCACATGGATGTCTAATGAAAGACTGTATACTACTAACCCACTTTTGGTTTTTTGGGGGTTTTTGGTGGTTTTTTTGGTTTGTTTTGTTTTTGTTTTTTTCTTCTGTAAGAGAAAATGGTCTTTTCAAGTAATCTAAATGGCAAGAACTAATGACTCAGCTAAACAGAGTTTACCCTTCTCCTGTCATGGAAATATTTGAAAACCTTATGTTGGGGTTTTTTACAGAAATTAGAGACAAGATCACTGTGCCATCATTAAAACCAATTCTGTGCCATCAATTAAAGTCCATTTCAAAAAGAAATCAAATAGCTTTCTTATGGTGATTCTGTATTCAACTTAATATAACTTAGAGGAAGATTCTGCTTTTCCAGAACAGCCTTGAACAATTTAAGATAAGGTTCCCAAAATCTTCAAAGCTGCCTTGACTCTTCACATAAATCAAGAAAAATATTTCTATTATTTATTTCATCAGGATTTTAAGAGTGCTTTTGCTGATCACGTCCCTGCTCAGAATAACATAGAGTAGCCTTTAGTCCACACAGCTGCTTTCTCAGCTCTCTGTGGAGAGGCTATTCAGCCATTTACAAAAATACTCAAATCTTTGTGACAGGCAACAAATATTTCTGTGCATGCTTTCATAACTATCACAGAATAAAAGAATGTGGAGAGAGGTTTGTTTTTAAAGCTTTTATATGTCAATATGCTCTTAAAAGTGTTTATATGAGGTTTACTTTTCTATCAGGAGAACACTGGAATAAAACAGTTTTGGAGAAATCTTTTTTTTTACCTGTATTACAGTGCAATCACTTACATAAATGGAATGCTTGATTTAAAAACAAATTTCTTTTATTTAACACCAAGACAGCAGTCTTGGAAAAAAGCCCACCCAACAACCCACATGTAAATCTCACTTACTTTTCCCAGAAAACTTTTTTTCTTACAGAATAAAAGAAAAATTACAAAACAAAATTAAGAGAAAGAAGTCAAATTTAAAAGCTCTTTCATATCCTTTGCTGCATTCTAATTCTGCAAGGAGATACAGTGCTCTTTCTTATTAGCTGGCACTGCAAGAATTTAAGTGACCCAGCAGTCAACATTTCCCACTGTGGCAAAAACAATTTTGTAATTGTCCTGTGAATTAGGGAAGTGAACTCTAGGAGGATTCTTGCATCGGGTATTTTCTTGGGCGATGAAGTGGAAATAATAGATTTAATGAGAACAGTGTAAGGATGTGGACTACAATTTCATTCTTGAGTAAATTTCACATCTTTTCCAACCAGAAAGTGGATTAACATAAAGTTTCAAGCAGGGAGCTAACCTGGGGATCCTGCAGCTAAACACAAATAACTGAATGGCCAGATTTGCATTTCAGCAGACGTGGATACAACACAGGAAAAAATAAACAGGAAATTGTGACGTGGTTAGAGGCAGAAACTACAGCATTTTTCACATACTGTGGGATTCATTCACGTAACTACCCCTCTATTGACAATGAAAATTGCTTGATAGGATCTGAACCCCCCACTGAAAAACTGTACCTCAACATGTGAAGTAATAAACTAGGAATTATGCCTGTATAAATCCTGTACCCCAGGAGCACGTGTACTCCAATTACTCAGCAGTGTCCAGGTGAGTGGGGTGTACTGAAAGATTAAACATAAAGAATCACTGAGTGCCCTCTGCTGTTACCTCAGTCACACTGGGACAATATTCATACTCTTGCTGTACATGTGCATTAGTCATTGCACTGAAGTGCCGAAGACTCAGCAAAAAGTATTCCCAAGGAAACTCAGGAATGGAGCTATCCATAATGAAGGCATGGTTCTGCACTGTGATTGCTCTGCCCTGCATGGGGAGATTTTGATTGTCCCTCCATGAAATCCATAAAGGGTGAAACAAATGCCCCCTCAGCAGCAGACGCCACAGCTGTGTCCCTTTTCCTTGCCACCTGCAAGTCCCCTATCTTCTGACAACCCATCTGGCAACATCCCACACCAAGGATTAGGAGCAAAGCTGGTTTCCTAAGCAGTTTATGCTTATTCAAATTCAAATCTTATCCCTTATCAGGCCGTGCAAATGGGAGAAAAAGGGACAGGCAAGACTACGGCTTACTGTCCTGTGTTGTTCCTTGGCTGCACACCCTGGACTGGACAGGAACATTGTGTACCAGGCACTGCATGCAGAAACATTGTTTTCTGAAGTACAGAGCAACTTTGTGATCTCAAAAGCAGATAAATATCCAGGAAGGTGACCAGAAAAGGAACTAGAAAAATGGGGAGGATGCTTGTGAACTTCTCAGTCCACCAGTGTAGGCGCTCATTTTATGTGTGATAGCTAGCAGGATAACAGTCCTCTACCTGGTTTACAGGTGCCCAGACTGTAGTGACAATGGAGATATATGTCTACACATTCCCATTAATGAGGTTAACCTTTGGGCCACATTGATTTGATTAAGGTACAAGACCCAAAGACATAGCTCGAATTTTGGTGTGTTCTACTGAAAACAAGGAATTGGCTGGGAAAATACACACAATGAGCCACAGTTGTTTCAAGATTACAGCAGAAATCTTATTTTGAACAGCTCTAGAAATTGGCATGTATTAGTTTTATCTTGGTTGTCATGCTCCACAGGATAACGTCCATGACAGCCTGATCCTATTTCTATGGAAGAATTCTAATAAAAGAGCTCAGGTCCTTTTATTCAGTGTACCTCCTTTAAATTATTATTTTTATGGCTGAATGTCTGTTTGCTGCAATGAAATTATACTTAGGATGTAAACCTTGTCATACTGGGTACAGAAGAAAAGTTTCATTAAACAACTTTTTGGACTTGCTGAGGATACTTAGGCCTCTCAGAAATGTAAGTTAAAAAAAAACATCAAGCAGTGACATGCAAAAATTGTCCCTTCTTTGGAAATGATAATGTTAAATGTTCTAAAACAGATTTTCAGACTTACTGTCCTGCATTACAGAAACACTCTGAAATTAGTTGGGAATAAAGTAGTTCTACCTTTGCATGCTCAGAATAAATTTATTGACCTTTCAAGTATGAAAGACTGATTTTTACAAGGGCGTGTAGTGGTAAGATATGGGGTATTGGCTTTAATATGAAAGATGGCATGTTTAGACTAGATATTGGGAAGAAATTCTTTACTGTGGGGGTGGTGAAGCACTGGCACAGGTTACCCAGAGAAGTTTTGACTGCCTTATCCCTGGAAGTGTTCAAGGCCAGGTTTGATGGTGCTTTAAGCAACCTGTCTAGTGGAAGGTGTCTCTGCCCATGGCAGAAGGTTGGAACTTCATGTTCTTTAAGGTTTCTTCCAACCCAAATCAGTCCATGATTGTATGCTCTATGGATAGATAGAAAGAATTTTGAAATTCTAGCTGCTTGTCAAGTCTTTCCTGTCATCTGCTTCTATGTATTCTGAAGCTGATGCCAACAATCAAAAAGTCAGAAGATCAAGAGCAACTGAGAAGGAGTCAGACTACATTAACAATCTGCCACCAAACCACAAGGTTTGCTCTTGATTCAAGAGAGGAGGCAATGCACAGACCCTCCTTGAACCATTGTCATAGCAAATACCATCATCATAGCAAATGCTGTGACATCCAGTATAGTTTGGATGCTTTAACTTCATCTGTGATCAAATTCTGATAAAAAAATACCTCTTATTTTCTCCAGATATTTCTTCCTGTTGTTTAGTGCTGTCAGCCAGGGTACATACTGATGTGACTGCTCAGACAACAGACAGCACAGCCCTTGCAGCTGTTCAAGCCTCTTCTGGCAAAACAGAGGAATATGCAGGAGAATCAAAGGTATTTAACTCGAATGAAACTCTTTTTTGAAAACTCCTGAGATTTGTATCAGGAAACCCTTAGATCCTGAAACAGCAGCCCAAGTACTTCTAGTAAACAAGGAAATACCAAAACACTGTCAGCAACAAGAACATTGCCATTCTCTTTCTCAACCTTCTGGCCATTGGTGGCATCACTCATCTGTCATGCCTCACTGTTAATTTTCATTCCAAGGGCCAACAAAACAGGAAACATTGACACACAAAAAAACAAGCTAATGATTGTGAAGTAGATCACAGTAGCAGCTGGATTTGCCTTGGGAGCAAATTTCTCCTCATATATGGTGGAGTAAGGCCAGCACAATCTGAAATTAGAACTGGAACTGGAATGTGAAAGGAGGTAGGAATATCAAAACAAGTTCTGGTAAGATATCTATCTAATGAACTTATATCAATTAATGACCTAGGCTTATACTTTGGGATGCCTCCTCTTTCCTAGAAAATCTTTAAGAAAACCTGAGAGGAAACAAACCAAGAGAAAACAAACCTATAAACAATTGTAGTTGAGTCTTAACAGTTTTGAGGGCCACTTACTAGTTCTTATAGAATAAATTTAATGTGCTGCCTGTATGGCTTTGGTGAATTTTTTCTAGCAAAGCTAATTCTAGTAATTAATACATCTTTGTACATCACACAATCAGAGCCCTACATCTGTGCTGGGCAGTCACTGTTCAGTTTTATGGTTCTTGTGTATAATCAGCCTGTCAGATTCAGTGTACAGTAGTGCAAATCAAGTTTCCTTGCAGAACATCTAAACATCCTCAAGACTCCTGTATTAGTCTTCTTACAGTCTTCCTCCAAACTGTCCTGTAGTTTGCTAGATATTTAGACAGTGAATGGCTACAGAGCTGGACTCCCTTTAAAGGCAATGGACAGAAAACTTTTAAAGATCAGGGTCTCCTTCCTTTTTAAATCAGCTTTTGAAAAGAGGCCAGTTTTGTTGCCTGCCAAGGTGTATTTCTTTCTCCCACTGATCTAAAAAGGAATCAAGGTAACTACGTCATGCGCAGCCCTCCACACAGCAAAGCTCAAAAATTAGATTAAATTAGTAGTTACTTTAATAAACCAAGTACATCTGCATCTTTCTGATATCTGTCATTTTAGGGCTATTCAACTATTCATATGTAAATTCTTTGGGCCACAGGAAGGTACCTTTGCCTTCAGTGGCTGGCACTGAGGTCCTGTACAGCATTAAGACACAGCACCACAATGACACAAGAGTAGTAGCAAGTTATTTAATTGACAGTGATGTGAAACCAGATAGACAGTAAAAACATCATCTGTAGGATCATCATGGAAAACAAAATAAGAGATAGAGTCAATAAACCAGAAATACATTATTTCCCTTATTTTTAGCACAGAAACATGACCACTTTCCTCCAATTCATGTTCCCCCTCCCAAAAAGAAGATTCTTGATCTAAAATAATCTAGTAATACAAGCAGCTAGCACTTGCATACCACTTTTCCACTTCAAGTAATTTTGCAAATGTTTCTAAGTTAGTTAATATTCTCCTGAGAAGGAGGTATGGGAGGTAACATTGTCAGGATTAAAATGTTCAAATAATAAATTTTAAGTTACATTAAATTTTTGTCTTTCAGCTTTAGCAGTTTATAAATAAAAACATCCCAGTTTATGTCACAGGCAGTTTGAGTATCTCTGATATTTGAGTCAAAAATTATCAAAAGGAAGATTTTTAAATCATTACATTTTCTATCATATTAAATGAATAAACTTTCTATTCCTTAGTCATCATCTTTATCCTCCCAAGATGTCTTGATACAAGCCTTATAAACCCTTAAATGAGAAATATTCCTAGCAAATTTAACAGGAATTTTCCAATATGTGAAAAACAGGAAAGATTAGGACAGAAAACTAAGGTCATTAGAAACCCTCTCAGCTTAGTATCACATTTGAGAGAAAGATTCCTCTTGCACAAAATGTGGATTGGAAGCCCTATTGTGTTTTGGGGAATATTTTGGTAGCTATTTTCCTCCAGAGTAAAATAATGCAGATGAACTTCTGATTCCCTACAGTGAACTCTAAAGGTCTGTATTTTGCCATGGCATCATGCTTATGTCTTTCAAATAAAGAGCACTTAAGCTAAATTTTCTTCTCAATACAAAAAGCTTATAAAAAGTTTATCTGGGAGGCTGACACATAAATGGTGGCACTGTCTTGTCTTTAAGCAATGTTGCACCACTTAATGACAACCACAGCATCCATTAAATGTATCAGACTTCTGACTACAGCAAATGGTAAGCGTATACATTTCGATGAGAATTAGAGAATTATTTTCTCAAAACATAACCTTTGTAGTTTTCTCTTTCACAGCTGAAAACTGCTGAAATGTCACCTAAAATCGTTATTTGCCTTATGGTCTTAATAAATCCTTACAAAGAAATTAAGCAGCCTACGCACTGAATCATGACCAGCTTTTTCCATTTATTTATTAACAGATGCCCAACGGTGTTAAATAGAGAGTGTTCTTCCCTCTCTCAGCATAATTGCATAATTTACCATATGCAGGAATTCTGTGTTTTGTAGGAGATGCTTCTTATGGAATTAATCTCACCATGACATATATTTAAAAAAAACCAAACATGCTCAAAGTCTAAACTCCATGCAGTAATAAGATTTTAATAGAGCTTATAAAACTTGTATGCACTCAACAGAGAAGTTACTAAAGATTGATTTGGGTAAATTCTGGAGTTTTAAAACAAAGAAAAAAATAATTTAGTATTTCCATGATAGTAACTATACACTATACCATGTTTGGCCAAACAGGTTTCAGTTTGTTGACACAAATTGGAGGTAGAAGTAAGATTGTAACAAAAAATATTTTACTCAAAAAATCCCATTCTAAGTGAGAGTTTGGTAAAAAGGCAAGACATTAAAGAAATAGAGGACATATCCATGAGGGAGAATATTTTTCTCTTTTACCAAGTCTCTTATAGATATTTAGAGAGATGTGGAAGAGAAAGACCAGAAATATTAGGCTATCTGCATGGTCACTTTCCATATCAGGAAGCTTACAGAAGAACAGCCAAACTCTATTTCATCCTGCCCACAGTCTGCAGAGCCAGCCAAAATATAAAACATCACCTTCATTAAGAATTCACAGACTTAAGAGATATATTACTCTTCCTTTTCTTCCTTTTCTTCCTTTTTTTTCTTTTTGCTTAAATATGAATTTACAGTTATTGTTGAAAAAGTTTTGGAAATTGTCTTCCACATTCTCTTTTTACCCAATATCATTTGTGATAAATTATAGTGCCATAAAAAAATTTCAATAGTTTTTGTTTATTTCTCAGAGGCTTTAGGGAAAGTAAAAATCTTAGATAAATAGGAAAACTCTTAAGAAGGAAAAAAAGGCAGTTCTCAAAAACTTTTTCTCAGAACAAAGGGTCAGTTTCTAAGAGAAATTGTATTGGGTTTGCATGGTCAGGTTTGGTAGCAGGGCAGCTGCAGGGACAGCTTCTGTGAGAAGTTGCTGGAAGCTTCCTCCGTGTCTGGCAGCACCAATCCCAGGAGGCTCCAAGATGGAGGTAGGCTGGGGCTGGACCAATTAGAAAAGATGGTAACATCTCCATGATAACACCTTTAAATAATAAAAAAGTTATTGTGCAGATGTAACTGGGGCCAGAGAAGAGCAGGGTGAGAATATGTGAGTGGAGCAGCCCTGCAGCCCCTGAGGTCAGTGCAGAAGGAGGGCAGGAGGTGCTCCAGGTGCCAGAGCTGGGATTCCCCTGCAGCCCCTGGCATCCATGGGGATGCAGAGATCCACCTGCAGCCCAAGGAGGAGATCCATGCTGGAGCAGGTGGATACTGGAGAGGAGACTGTGAACCAGTGAAAGACCTGTGGTGGAGCAGGCTCCTGGCAGGGACCTGCACACCCATGGAGCGAGGAGCCCATTCTGGAGCAGGTTTCCTGGTTGGATTTGTTCCCTGTGGGGGACCCACACTATATCAGCATGTCCTTGAAGGACTGCACTACAGGCAGCTCCTGCTGTGGGAGGGATCCCATGCTGGAGCAGGGGAAGGACTCCTCTCCCTCAGCAGAGAAATAATGGCCATAACCCCCTTTCCCCATCTCCCTATGCTGCTGAAGGGGAAGAGCTACAGCTGGAAAGGAGGGAGGGGTGAGGGGAAAGCTTTTATAACAACTTATAAGGC
This sequence comes from Molothrus aeneus, assembly GCF_037042795.1. Lineage (NCBI taxonomy): Eukaryota > Metazoa > Chordata > Aves > Passeriformes > Icteridae > Molothrus > Molothrus aeneus. Next base: position 35,002,013 of record NC_089647.1, on the reverse strand, counting down.
CTTACTTCCCATGATCCCACTCTGAATTTGTTAGTAATAAATTCAATTAATATCTCTGATTCAAGTCTGTTTTGCCCACAACAGTATGTGGTGAGTGATCTCTCTCTGTCCTTAACTCATGAACCTTTCATCAAATTTTCTCTCCCCTGTCCAGCTGTGGAGAGGAGTGATAGAGAGGCTTTGGGGGTTGCCTCTTTGGCCTACATTTACCAAGACACTTAGTAAAATATTTCCTCCATTCTTTAAAACAACCCCTGGAAAAGAAACCATTCACTTGGCATTCAGGAACTTAACATTTCTTCTGGACAAGAAATTGTTCTTTGTTTTATAATGCTCAAGATCCTTTCAGGAAAAACATATATGTGTTTACGTGTCTTACTGGTATTGAAACACGTTTTGGCACAAGGAGTCAAACCCCTTCCCACATCTTACTCACTTCTTTGAATCTGCATTGCTTATTCCAGCTCTGCAGACCATGACAGTGTATTCAGATTATTTGTGGGGATATATGCAGCCACACAGATTTTTAACCATATGCTGAGTAGCTGGGCCAATTCAATCATGTTTGCATGGTGCTAAAGTGAATCTATAATATCTCTTAATGGCAGTTGCATCTCCCTTTTTCTTATGTTCCACACAGACACAGAAAGACACACAGACATCAGCATGGTCTGCTTTCTCTGCCAATCAGCCAGCACTCCCGCAATCTAAATAAATACTTGTGACTTCCCGTATTGAGCCTCTGCCCTTGCCAGACAGGGATATACATGAAGGAAGAAAAAAGGAATAATGTGTCTCACATGCAAAAACTGTCTTGTTTCACATGCTGTGAACACAGAGCAAAAGAAAGGAACATCAGGTGTAAAACACCATGCAGTCACGTCGGAGTCCTGCATTGCTGTACCAATGGATACAAAAAACTGCAAGACAGAAAGGATTTAGAACCAATCCCAGGCTCATGTGGAGCACAGTTTCACCAGTCCTCAACAATGCCTAATACATTCATAATATAAAATATCTACAAACTGTTCACAAATTGCATTTTCAGTCCCAAAGTCAGTTTCTAGGAATTAGCTGGTGACCCCACTGCAGTAGTCCCATGTCTCTTCAAAGATGAATGCACAAGCTATGGCACAAGCTGTGACAGTCAAGTTATAAATGAGTGATAAGTAGGAAACTAAAGTTAGTTTTTGACTTATAATTGAGCTGTAGTCGGGTATCATCCCTGCACAGCCATGCACTAAGCTCATAAATTCCCTGGGTTGCTCAGGAGCTAATTATCTAAAGGGATGAGCCCATGGAATGGTTTGAGACAAAGAACCAGCTTGCTGACTCCTGGACCGTCACAACTGAGTGCTGCTAGAGGTCACAATTTCAGACACTTCTAGAGATTCCCTGGGCAGCTCCTGCTGTGTCCAGCCCACACTGCACACTTGAAGGAAGTGTTATTCTGGGTGGACAGCTGGTCCCTTCCCTGCAGCCACATCCTTATGAGGCCCTTGCTTCTGGAGAGGTCATGGTCAGCACACATTAGACATCTCTAAACAGCCAGTATTAACTGTCCTTGTACAAATGGTGTGTTGGCTCTGTCTGGGATGGCGTTAATCTTCATGTAGGGAGAGTATTTGGTATGTGGTTATGCAAAATTAAGATATTAAATGCATGCATCTCCAGTCCAGCTGGAGATGTCACTGTGAGGATCTGTGCAAGAGAATCCCTTTGCCAGCTGGTCACCTACCAACAGTCCTGAAGCTTAGGAGATTTGATAGCTCATGGAAGTGTTACCTAAGCCAAGATTTGAATTAAGGAGGATTTTCTCTCTAACAAACACTCTGCCATGATTTCCTCTGAAACAAAAGGCAATTTGCATCAAAATTCATGCTACTCACAGAAGCATCTGCACTCTCTGTTTTATACGAGGTCTCACTATCCTGTCTTTTAAAATTTATGATTAATGGTGTGTCTTCTTCTGGAGTGATTAAAGCCAGACTATCCAGAACTATCAAATATAAGGGGAGGAGAGGCTCAGAAGCCGGGGCTACAATAATACAGCCAAACCAGTGACAGAAGAATTGTATGAGATGGGGATAAAGGGACTGTGGTGAGGGAGGTGTGTGATCAAATCAGGATGCCAAGTCGACAGGTCTGATCAGAGTCAGAGTAAAGGAGCCACCTGAAAAATGCCTCAAACAGACTGACAGGGGAGTTTGAGTTTAAAAGTGCTACTAGAAGAAGTGGGACATTGTCCACTGAGGTTCCTAACTGCTCATCAATGTAAGGGCTAACAGCCCTTCCAAAAGCTGGCCCTAAGCCCACGTAGCTAAACTCCAACAAAGGAGCATGTCCTCAGGCCCCACCAAAACAGTAAACCCCTAAAAAACAGGTCTTCTAGCCAAGATGCTTGGAAACTCCACCTTATATCATTAATATTTCCTGATTAAGATAATCAATAAACATTTTATTTTATTTTGTTCCTCATCAATTTTCAAACCATTACCAAAGGCAAAATAAATAATGATCTTAATTATTCTCTGTTGCACAATAATTTACTAATAATAATTCTTGTCACCTTTTAGATCCAGTCATTTATTATAAAATCTCCCAGCAACCACAATTTTTTGTTACTCAGATGCTTGGAGGTTTGCTGTAAAGATGGAAAATAATAGATGTCTTGCCATTTGAGACAATTCACTACAGAGAGACAAGCCTATCTTACCACTTCCCCTTGAAGCAGTAGCAAAAAATTCGTTTCTGATTTCAATATTGCTAGTTCTGTCAAAGATTTTCCTTTTTGTATAATGCAGAGCAAGCTCTTCTTCCCAAATATTGTAACTGAAACTACTTTACTCTCAAACTGATCACCAGTGGCAGAGATCCTGAAATATAAAAATAATTACTGGTTTATCTTGACTCAATGTCCAGGCAGATTTTTTCCCACTTTTATCTCAAGATAAATAAATAAAGTACTGGAAAAATTCCAACAAGTGTTAGAACATACAGCATGTTAAACCACTGCAAATACCTCAAGTATTTAATCCATAATAATTTGATATATAATAATTGTATATTGTTATCATGACAGGGTCTAAAAATAGAAATTGTTTCCTATGGTTCTAGGCTGGTGATTGTTTAACTGAAATACTGTTTAGCTTGAAATACTTGATTTTTTTTAAAAATAGGGTTTAGTGTGAATAATTTTTATGTGCAGAATGTAAGAACATTACTCTAGACATGTATGTGTAAAAACCATAATTCCAGATTTATGCACTATTATATCTTATGATAAATCCATCACTTTGCCACTTAATTTCTTATGTGTTTAAGAGACATAAAAAGACAATGAGTGGAAGCAATGTGCAGTGTTGGGCTTTTGTGTCTGCATGCAAATAGTAGCATTGAACTAGGCTGGCAGGAGCCCAGGCGATCAGTGCTTTTCATCAACCAGCCCTGCTCCGTCATCCCTTGGGCTTTGGCCACCAAACTCCCTGTACAGATGCCTGGTGCCACTGGCACACCCAGGGGACATGGAGAGCTACTTGCACCCATCCTCTGGAGGGTCACCAGCTGCTGGATGGCAGGAAAGTAGGGTATTTATTGAGTTATTTTTTACTTATTTATTTCTTTTTTTTTATAAATTGCCTTCTCCACACATCTTTTCCCTACCCTACTCAAGGCAGCAATAAGTGAACAATTTCAGGAATAATTTCCGAAAGCCAGGTCTTCTAGAGAGGGTGATATTAAAAAAGCAGCACTCAAAAGATTGAAACATTCCCTGTGTCTCCCTCTCTCTCTTTGAAGTTATCATATCATCCTGGGGCCTAGCATTAAACCTGAAGTGCTGGGGTTAAAATCCACTTAATTACACCAGGTCATTCACAACCCATTCTCCAACTAGGCTGCTGTATGTTGGGGTGGAACAAATATTAGGAATATCAGTCTAAATGTCTTTGACTTTTCATCAAAATCTATTGTAGTGAAGACTTAGAAGTCCTCCTGGGTAGGGCAGCTGAAGAGGATTATACATTTTCAGAGGTGAGGAAAGTCTATGTGTGGGCAGCAACACCGTCCATATGCACTCCCAAACACTGAAATTTTCTGTCCAGTTGGGCTTGCCTGCTTCTTATATATGGTCACTGCATCTGTGGACAATCACCATCTCTTCTGCAAATGCACCACAGACTTCTGAAACATTTTTAATAACTTATTCAGAGCAATATTGAGAAGTCTATTGGTCCCCCTGATGCATTTCTGCTCTGTCAAACAGACATTCAAATTTGTTCACTATGAAGAGCAGAGCATTGAATAAAAATGGTCAGTTGGAAGTAAAATAAGGAGAAAAAAATTTAAAGTAGAGAAAAAAATAAAGAAAAAGCAGAAGGAGTAACAACAGTATAATTGAGAGAAACAAATGCTGTCAAGAGGACCAAGAGTATTTCCCTTGCTGTTGTTCTGTTACATTATCTGCTGATTTAAATTCTATTTAAAATTAATGCAATTTTAATTCAACATAGAGGAATACAGAAGAAGGCTGTGTAACTTTAGTTCTTGTGGTCTCAATTGTTATGTAATTTGAATCTTTCCCTGGAAAGAAAGAGGCCCCCCTCCTTTTGCCTTTATTGGCAAACTTTTTTGCTTGCCAGTAAGAGGTGGACACAGATCAGAAAGCAGATAATGACATTCCAGAATGCCTCACAGATGTCCATAAGAAATACTCTGGTAAAGCAGTTCAGGAATCACAAACTAGGCCAGAAAACTGTAAGGTCAGTTAAGAGTTCATGAGATATAGACCTGAGAGATTTTATATTTTTCTGTGAGGTGAAAATGTCTAAGTTTGAATTCCTGCAAGGGGAAGATGATCCTTCTTTTCTACTCAGCTTGGGTGAGGTACATCTGGAGCTCTGTGTCCAGTGTTTGACTTCCCAGCACAAGAGAGAGTCAGACACACTGAAGTGGCAAAAGGCCAGGAAGAAGATGCAGATCTTGCAGCATCTTTCATACAAGGAAAGAACAAAAGAGCTGGGACTGTTCAGTCTGAAGAAGAATTGAGCTAAAGAGAATCTTATTAATTATGTAGAAATACCTGGTGGGGTGTGTAGAGAGAATGGAGCTGAACTCTTCTTTGTGGTACCCTGTGACAGCAAATGGGCACAAATTAAAATACAGAATATTCTATTTAAGTTTAAAAACCTTCTTTTTTTCCCTCTGAGAATGGTCACACAATGAAAGAGGTTGCCCTGAGAGACTGTGAAGTTTCTATCCTTGGAGATATTCATAACCTGCCTAGTTACAGCCCTGTGATATGTATTCCACAGAACCCTGGCTTTGCATGCAAGGGTAGGCTTCCTGTGATTCCATTAAAAAATCAAATGAAAAGAGAAAATCAAAATTATCTGGAAATAACAAGGTTACAGCCACAAAAATTTCACAATAAAAATGTGAAATAGGAATGCTGATATTGTTAATCCAACCTGAGCTGCATTAGCTCTGAGACTCACACGAGTAATTTTTGAGCACAAATTGCCTATGAATGTACCAGTTATTATGTAAAGAAATATTTCTTACAAAATCTGGGGATAATATACAGACAACAAGGAGCTTACCCAAGCATTGGAAAGAATCTGGATGAGCCCATAGTGTACCCAATGGAAGTTTTTATTGACAATATACATATTGAAAGTTTAATAGAGGACTTTTAAAATTTCGAGGTCTTTTCTAGTAGGAATCACTCAGAACAAGAGAACAGAAAGGATCTCCTCTTGCTGGAGACTTTCATGTATACATTTGGAAGGTAAATTTAATCTGAATTACACTACTATATTAATGCCTTTTTGCTTTCTATGTTCTCTTCAGCCAAAATTACTAAATGTGCTTCTTTTGTTTCTGAAGGGAAGCTGCTATTCAGTCACTAAGTTAAAGTTTCTGAAGAGTTAGATAAAGGCTGTTTGGCTGTCTTTGTTTTAAATCTGAGTGGTCTTTAAAGCAGAAAAAACAGTATTAAATTTTCATTTAAAAACAGCTTAAGCAAAGTAGGAGTTCTAGGGCTGCAGTATTGTACAAATCACACAGCAGCACATGCTATATAAGAAACCCTATATAAGATCCCCTTTCCATCTGCAGTGCAAAACAAATCCTTCAGAATCATAGTGAAATGTTGCCATTTTTAAGAGCTGATCACTGAGGTATCTGGTACATTGTATAACCAAGAATACAAAAGTTAACCCGGTGTATGTACAAGGTAAAAATAAGAGTGTAATTCTTACTCCACTTACACCAGCTTTCAGCAGCTTTAATCAAGAATGAATGACACCTTTGGTGGTAACTCCTCTGTTGGTCTGGTGAAGGCTTCCTATCTTCACTCTCCCACTAAACACAGCACCAGTGTAAAGGTAGGAAAGCAAGGGACAGCTCTTGGTTCAGCTTTATCTGATTTTGTTCCTCTGTAAACTCAGCCTTCACTTTTCACAAGGCTGCTTAGGAAGGGCTAGTTAGGGTATTTCATTGTAAGGTGGGATGGTGCATTTGGTATGTGCCTTCATCCCAAAACTTCAAATGTTTTCCCAGCTTTTGCAGACTGAAGCACAGAAACAAGCAGAAAATACCAGACCACACTTGTGAATGCAAATACAGATGTCACCAGGCATCTAAATAATCCCAGTGTGCCATCAGCTTTGAAATCTGTTTATCAACACTGTGCCTTAAGTTTTTCTCAAATGCCTTATTAGCATAGATACAGCCAGCATGGCAAATCAACCTCAACACAAAAACACTTGCTCCCCAGAGGACAATAGAAATTAAAATAAGCTACCGATGTCTTTAACCACAGTATCACATTGAGGAAATGAAGCCAAAATAATTTTGATTAAAAAAATCTCATCAGATGCTTCACCTTCACTGGTTTCTCCAATGACTTTTTAGAACAGGTTTTACTGATTCATCCTAGCTACTTTGTTGAAATAAGATCTTTCTAGCTGCATTTTTCTTACAAGTTACATTGTGCAAGTTAATTGAGCATATTACTGTCTCTTGATAGATAATATGATCTGAATTTTACTGGAAAAATTGAAAGTGCAGCACAATTTTGAAAACAGTATAAGACATTAGAACCTACAATTTTACCTGGTCTTAAGTTTTTTTGCAATTAGTTAACAAACTGTGTAATTACCTGATGACTTACATTTGCTATCCATGATTCCTTTAATAATGTTCCTTCCATTTTCAGAATTCATTCAGAAATGTCAGGGAAACAAACAGGATTTTTATATGTATATTCTTTAAAGGCACAAGAAAATTAAATCTGTTCAGGGGGGAAAAAAAGTACATCCCTGAGTTCTTAAACAAAACTTAAAGGGATTTTAGCCAGATCCAGGAAAATTAGAAGAAGGTCCACTGTGTTTCCAATAGTGAGGATCAGTCCCGATGTAAAAATTATGTACCAAAAAGAGGTACATGAAGGACTGTTTGAAATTAGTCCTTTGTGCAGAAGTGATTAAAGATGAGTGTGGGTGGATGAAATGAGATGAAGAAGGAAATCAGTAGGGTCAGAAACCAGGAAGGAAACAAGGTAGGATGGAGAAATATCAGCCAGCTTCAGCAATTTTGGAGTGCAGACCCTGGCTGGACACCAGCTGCACTTCTGTCACTCCCTTCTTCAAATAGACAGGGGAGAGAAAATACAAAGATAGGCTCAAAGGTCAACATAAGGACAGGGAGAGATCACTCATCAATTAAAAAACCAAATTGACTCCCCATTTTCCCTACTTTCTTTTTCTCTTCTTCCTGCCCCCCTAGAGGCACAGGGGAACAAGTAAGATAGGCTGCAGTCAGTACATCACACATTGTCTCTGCTGCTCCTTTCTCCTCAGGGGAAAGACTCCTCACACTCCTCCCCTACTTCAGAGTTGGGTCTCTCCCACAGGAGACAGTCTTCCACCAACTTCTCCAATGTGAGTCCTTGCCACAAGCTGCAGTTCATCACAAACTGCTCCAGTGGATCCCTTCCATGAGGTGCAGTCCTTCAGGAACAGGCTGCTCCAGTGTGGGTCACCTACAGAGTCAAAAGTACTGCCAGCAAATCTGCTCTAACCTGGCTCCTCTCTCCATCAGGCCACAAGTCTTGCCAAGTGCCTGCTCCAGTGCTGGCTTCCCATAGGGTACTCCAGCATGGGATCCTCCATGGACTGCAGGGACACATCTGCCTCCTCATGGTCTGCACCATGGGCTGCATGGGAATCTCTGCTCTGGCACCTGGAGCAGCTGAACTCCATCCTTCTGCACTGACCATGGGCTCTGCAGGGCTGTTCCTCTCACATGTTCTAATTACCTTTTCCCTTCCTGCACTACTACCATTGCTGGCAGGCTCAGCCTTGGCCAGCTGCAGTTCTGTCTTGGAGCTGGCTGGCACTGACTCCACTGGACATGGGAGAAGCTTTTAACAGTTTCTCACAATCACCACCTCTATAGGTCCCCCTCTACCAAAATCTGGCCACAGAAACCCAGTCCAACAATGCAAGTAGGTAGGAGTGAACAGGGAAGAAATCAGAGATACGCATTGAGGTGTGGTGGAAGGAAAGAAACAACACTTGGATCCAGAAGTGGGAATGGTAATAAAAGAGTTTGCAAAAATTGAAAAAAAAGATAGTTCATCTAAATGGAGGTAGAATCAAAAGTCAGATGAGAATTCATCATTCTCTTAAAAGTACAGTACTGTTGCTGATGTCAAAATCTGCAGGCTTCTGGTTTTTGAGGCAGAACTAGCAGAATATCATTTGGCCACTGGGAAGTATATTAAATGATATCCTCCATTCTACTCTTTTACAACATATGCCAAGAGAAATTAAAGCTGTTTGAAAATTAAGGGTAAATTCCGTGGGGGAAAGAGGCAATCAATGTGTAGTGTGCCTAACTGGCTGTAAAATTACACATGGCAACTAACATGGAGCAGAGCAGACACATCAAAAAATATTTCAGGAAAAGTCACTTGCAAGTTTGAACGGGTCCAGGCATGACAAGAACATACCAGATACACAACTTTGCATACTGCTTGAAGTGTGCATATCACAGAATGAAATTGCAGAGTGGTTTGGGTTGGAAGGGACCTTACAGGTCATCTAGTTCCAACTAGAGGTTGGTTGCTCCAAGCCCCATCCAACCTGCCCTTGAACACTTCCAGGGGTGGAGCATCCACCACTTCTCTGGGCAACTTTCACCTCACTACCCCTGAGTGAAGACTGTAACCTAAATCTCTGCTCTTTTAGTTTAAAACAATTCCCTATTACTACGTGCCCTTGTAAAAGGCCCTTCTTCATATTTCTTGTATGTGCGTGTCTGTCTGCAAATTTGCACAGGACAGACATGGAAATGTTTATTGTAGGTGTCACAAAGTCAACACAGTGCAGTAGAATGTAGCCCACACATGAAGGAAGACAGAGCCATTTTGGTTTCGAGACAGAGAAATTGCACACCACTTACTCTTGGAGAAGTACTAAGCTGTTATTGTGCCATGTTGCTGCTTGCCAGTCTGCCCAAAAAAAGCAGCATGGATTTGTGGCTATGTTTGTCAATTAGGGGGAGAGGCAGATTTTGTGGTGGAGGTAGCTATTTATCATCACTCTTGTAGACATGTCTAACTCCTGTCTACTGCAAATCATCTATATCAGATGTAGATTTTAAAGCAATGTTTGTGATTCTGAGAGAACACACAACTAGGTAACAATTTAGGAAGATTACCAAGGAAAGTATCAGCTGAATATAATTGATCTATTCCAAATAATGCGCATTCAGCAAGTGGCAAGTTTAAATACAAATGCTTCTGGTGTGCAGCAACAATGATTTTTTTGACTGGTTTATTTTCAACCCCAGGAGGTTTCTTCCTTGTGCACATAACATTGCACATTCCAGGCTTTTCTCACATTCTTCCATCCTCCCATAGGTATGGGCTTATCTTTCATCACCTGTTTCTGGAGTCCTCCACAACTCCCTTTAGTTCCTACTAACCTGCCAGGAGGTCTGTAAGGAGGCCTGTGTCCATTGGAAGTCATAAGTTTGTGTTCCTTTCTCCATAAATGTCAGAGGCATCCATTGCCTTTCCAGACCCTCCTTACCCTGTAGCCATGTATTTGCTTTTACTCCCACCATACTTGTTCCCATCTTTTACCCACAAAACCACTTACAACTAACATATCTCATTTCTCTCCATAGCATCCTAGCATCATAGAATCATAGAAGTATTTAGGTTGGAAAACAACCATATTATCATTGAGTCCAACCTAAGTTAACATTAAGTCTATCAATGAATCATATCAGGATTGGAAGAGACCCTTAAAGGCTATCACAGTCCAACCCTCCTGCCATGGACAGGGGCATTTTCAACTAGATCAGGTTGCTCAGAACTCCATCCAAACTGACCCTGAACATTTCTAGGAATGGGGCATCTACCACCTCTATGGGAAATCTGTGCTAATGTTTCACCACTTTTATACATTTTTTGTTCCTTATATCTAGTCTAAATCTTCCTTCTTTTATGTTGAAACCTTTATGTCTTGTCCTATCTCAACAAGCCCCTCTTGAAAGTTTGTGCCCATATTTTATACAGGCTCATTCTGAAAGGCTGCACTAATGTCTCTCTGGAGCCTTGTCTCACACTGAAATATCAATGAAAACTATAAGTTTAGGACATGAACTGCAGCTGGGCAGACCTGGACATGCACTCTTCTTCCTACTGAGATGCCTGTCTTTATGCTGTCTTGACTATGGTCCTTACTTAATAATAATCTATAGACATTATTATAATCCTTTGCAATCTTTTGCAAAGACATATTAACATATAATTTGACTGTCTTTTTATTAATATTTTTAATTAAAAGATAATTATATTGTATTTTAAATAATTTGTTTGTCAGGTAATGGGCATTTATAAATGAGAAATACAACTGAATAAAACACCTGAATGAGTGTTTGATGAGTGTTATCAGTGTGTCTGATTATTGACAGGATGATCACTGCATGTTCATGCCTTCTGAGGTCTTTGGGAGGCAACATATATCATTTTGTGTCACTGCTCAATCATATTGGAAGCCTATAGTACTGAAAGAAATATTATACTTTAGAATATTAATAAATAATTAAGATACTAATTTTTATATAATTAATAATCACAGTCAGCGTGGGATGATCAGCTGGATCTTTTATGCAAATCTGATTAAATGGACATTTGGAGGTTCTTGGTGATTCTGTTGTCTTTGAAAGAATGAGCAATCAGAGCTCAGTTGCTCGCTCTGTAGCCCCTCATAGTCTGCACTCCCCTCCCACCACGATATATGCATCTCCTCGTATACTTATCCGAAACTGACTTTTGATATTTTCCTCCCTTTAATTCTGTTGCTATGGAAATCTTCTCCCATAGTGTCTGCTTTGACTCAAAAGTGCTGAAAGCCTTTGAACATGCAGCACTCTTCTGTATCTTCAGGACATTTTGGAATAATGCAAACAAATGCGAGTGAAAACGGTATTTATAAAGAAATCCCTTCTGCTCTTCTGCTCCTTTCAATGTTTGCATGTTTATTTTAGGAAAAAATAAACAAGCACTGAGTATATAACCCTGCTCATACCAAATCTTCCCAAGGAACTGAACAAATGACACAGTCCAAAAAAAATTATTTGTCAAGTGCTGGAGCACAAGTGCCCCTGGAGAGCAATTGAAAACCTCCTTGTAATGCCAGCTTGTTATTCTTTGTCTCTTACAGAAATGAACAATAACATTTCAAAAGTCAGCACCCAATTACTCTTACTGTATTCAAACAGGACTTGACAAGCTTCCTGAATGTCCTGCAAAGGATTGTGCGTCTCCTGAAGGGCACAAAAGGAGACATGAGAAGTTCCCATGTAATGGGAGAGGTAGTGCCTCCTTCAATCTCCACTCTACTATCCTGACACAGCAGGAGACTTAATTCTATCCAACTGACATGAGCAAAGGAGATCAGTGGAGTTTCATCCCTCAGAGTAATATAACATCAGGTATAAAAATGTGGGGGGAAAAGTGAATAGCTCTTCCCAGTAGATCTTAGAGGATGTCTAAATGGATGAATCAGTAAACATGATCAGAGAACCTTACTTTAAATAAAATGGATTTTTTTTCCACCTGGAACTCAATCAATAGTTCATCAGTTATCTCTGTAAAGAGTTTTCACAAAGTCTTACTCTTGCTTATGATAACACACCCTCCTCCTTTCCTCATTCAATCACAGCATCTTCTACCAGAATACTTTTACGTATAGAAACTCTAAATTTATTTCCCCAAAGATTTGATTATTTATGCAATATACCAAGCTGTTAAGTTAGTTCCCTTCTGGACTACTTGTGCTTTTCACCTGTTTGGTGTCCTTTTTTGGATAAAGGGTTTGACAATATTATTTAATTTGGCACTCACCTTCATCAAAATTAAATTTTAAAAAGGCATAAAAACCAAATAAATCACAAAATAACATAGTAAATAATAATATAACATCACATAACTTTGCATACAAATAACCCAATCAACCTAAAAGTATTCCTCATGAAAATGCCAGGAAATATGCTTCATAAATGCTGTAATGACTAGAGTGGGGCTTAGAACTACTAAAATTTTAAACTCATTCTCTTGAAATCTCTCTCTAGTGTGAACCGTTTCTGTTTCTAAGTGATATTGGAGAGGACTTCTGAGATCATCAAGTCCAGCCTTTGACCAAATGCTTCCATGCCCACTAAACTATATCAAAACTGCCAACACCAGTTGTTTTTGAGGACTTCCAGGGATGGTGATTCCACCTGTTCCCTGGGAAGTCTGTTCCAGTGATTAATCACTCTGTCAATGAAGAATTTTTTTCTAATATCCATTCCAAACCTCCCCTGGTACAACTTCAGTCTGTTTCCTCTTATCCTATGTCCAGTTACCTCACCACACACTCCCTTCAGGTAGTTGTACAGAGCAATAAGATCTCCCCTGAGACTTGTCTTTAACCCTTTACCTGGGCCATTTTTGTATCTCTCTCCTTAGTGCTATGCACAGTCATCATTGTAACAGTGAACTGGAGAAGAATCCCCACTGGTACGATCACATATGGTACCAATGAGGTAAGCACCAGCAGAGGATCCAGTCCATAGCTTTTTTCTAAATTCAGTATCACATTATTTCCTTAATAATGAGATATCTCAGTGCAAGTTGAACAAACAGTGTTCTGTGCCTATTACAACCATTTTATTGTCTCCTGGATCATTTTGAAGTAATCTGCGGATAGTTCAAATCCCTTTACCAATTTGAGTAGCGCGTGTGGAGAGGCACTACAGAGCAAGGCCTTGTATTTTACCACAATCATGCCTGGAATACCACATTCAATTCTGGGCATCCCTGGAGAGTTCTGAGGGCCAGCATCGAGATATTGAGGGTAAAAGGCAGAACTGGTCCTTGGTGGGGAAAATGGGCGACTCAAGGCATGTTCCAATTGATACTTTATCCAGTTATTTCTCTTACTTTACAGCGTTCCAGGAATGAGCAGATTCAATTACCAGAGAGGTGGCAAGAGATTGGTCTCAATTACAAATTGTCCTTCCCAGTAACATGATAAAAATGAGGTAGCAATCAGAATATACCAACCAAATTTCCCTAATTTATTAGAAGACCTGTGTTTTAGATACTCAAAATGCAATACTGACATAAGAAATAACTTTCTTGATAATTAAGAAAAGTTTTCTTTTTTTTCATGCCTTCTCATGTTTCAGGAATGATGACTATTTAGAGTTTTTACAGAAGGATGGTCATTACTGCCATATATTGCAGCATGAAATATGGAAAAGTTCCATTGATCTTGAGTAAGTGGCTTCAAAGAGAGATTATTGAATTTCATTTGCTCTGATAAGATCTGACCCTGCTTTTCTGAAGTAAAGGCAGTTTTGTGAAAACCCTAATGAGGCAGTGTCTGTCCTTTAGACACTAAGACACTAAGACACTTTAGACACTAATCTAGGTTAGAAAATATCAGAGTTTATTATTGCAAAGTGTAGATATTTTCTTACTATGAAGGAAAACCATTTTCTTTTCTCTTTCATAGAATTTCTTTCCAAACAGAACATTCAATTTAACTTTTCAATCCATAAGCAAGTAAGTACTGTACTGCCAATTCTCAATGGGATAGTTCAGAATTGGTGATGGACTGCCTAGCTATAATTTTAAAAAGATTAATTCACTGGTGACCTAAATACCAACACAGTGGCAAATTGAAAATTGTTCCTAAGCAACAAGGACCTATCAACACAATGAAAATTCCTCCTTCAGAAATTGCTACCTGAAGTGAAGCAGCAAAGAATATGTATAAGATTTGAAGGAGGGTAAGGAAAAAATGAGCCAGAAACACCCTTATCTTTTAAAGAATTGTTATGTATATTTATATGATTCTGGGTTTTGGTTTTTCTGAGATGAGAGACTTTCAGGAAATCTAAAAGGGAGGTGTTGCCATATGTGATTAAGGAAAAGAGAAATATCATCAGGACAGTGGAACTGCTCCAAGAGTGATAGGTAAAAGCAAAACTGTATCAGAAATGTGGTCCTTCTCGCAGAAAATTCCTGATCCCCTTGAGTTATTTAAGATCACACAGCAGTTTCTCAAGGGCAGATATGTAGAGACTTTATAGCTCCTTTAGGAAGAAAACTTTTCATTATTGCATTCGTGTTGTACTCCCTGGCCTAGACATGCCAGTAGCTGACTGAACACTTAAACTGCACAAAGTTGTGGAAGCATCACTGGGGAACAGAAGTAGCCTATTATGAGTAGCAAAATACTTTTTATTTCTATAATATCCCAGTCCTGAGCCCTCAGGGTTGCCTACAAAATCGGTCTCCCATCTCCTTCAAAAATACTTGGAAATTGAAATATGTGATTTTTCTGGTTTCTAAAATTGATGTATAGGGAGATACAGCTTTTCTGTCAAATTAAAAGATAGACCTGCTCACCCTACCACCTTTCTGTATCTCAAACTGCAATAAGCACTTACTAACACCATGTTCTGTTTGAAATGTATCACATAGCTGTTTCTTCCCATCTCATACATTTCCATAAGAAAGTTAAATTTAGAACTATTGTTCTCAGTCTCTGCTTGAAATGAAATGTCCTCCTTCTTGCTCAGATCTGAAGATCTTTCATCTTTAAAGCTCATGTGTTCTTTCATCTCTCTCAGTGCTTTACTTGCCTTTTTACTCTTTACTCCCCATGCCTTATCACGGGAGCAATGCATACTTCCCACCATAACTTTTTGACTTCAGAACATTTTCTCCAAGGCCTGCCAAATTGAGTCACCTTGCTTTACAGACCTAATGCACTGAGATATGAATGATGTCATGGAAGATTTATGCTTTAACAATTTTACACTGTCTTAATGAGAGAGTTGTCCAGTAGAAATTGATGGAGTGAGAGCCTCTCTAGATATGGCAATTGGAATGATAGAATGGGTGGTGTTGGAAAGAACCCTTGAGTTCATCTAGTACCATGGACAGGGACACCTCTGCTAGACCAGATTACTCATAGCCTTGTCCAACCTGATCTTGAACATGTCTATGGTAATCCACAATTTTTCTAGGCAGCCAGATCCAGTGTCTCACCATCCTTCTCATAAAATAATCTTCCTTACATTCAGTCTAAATCTACCTCCTTTCAGTTTAAAACAAACACCCCTTTTCCTGTCACTACAGGACACGGTAAAAGGCCTCTATCTTTCTCATAAGCTCCCTTTAATTATTGAAATAGCCTATACTAGTAGATACTTTACACTAATAGGGTGGCAAAGAATGTACTTAGGCATTCAAACACACTTATCTGTATTAGTAAGTCATTGACAGGCTTTGTTGGCAGAAGTGAGGAGTTATAATTTGTAAAGAGCACCCTCAGTAGGCATTCAGCACACAGCACCATATTTTGAAGGCTAGGAGGCATGACATTGTCATTTCTTTGCCTAGGCATATTCTAAAAAGCATTAAATATGCTTTCAAAGAAGTTGCAAAATAGAAATCCATAAATTTTAAGTGAATGAAAGATCACTGTAAGAAAAAACTACTTTTTATTTCTGTATTTTTCTTAGTTGCTGTTTTGACTTGTTTTTTTTTTTTTCCAGAACTGTAGCTGTGTTGCCATGACTGCGTATTAACACTGGTGATTTTGAACTTCAAAATACTGTTGATTTTCTTTTTCTTTTAAATCTAATTGTTGTTAATATGGCAGAGTAGAGACATTTTTACCAGAATTTATAGGGAGTTTGGTTTAAAGAAGAAAAGCTGTTACTGGCAATCAGAATAGATTCACACTAGTTACTCTGAAGTGAAGATGTATGAGAAGGAAAAGATCATACAAGAAAGATTTCCCCCAGTATAACTGGTGTCTTTCTGTATCTTGGCATTAGAAGTGCTGTTTGACAGTACTAGAGAGACACTCCAGTACAGATGACTAAAACTCATCCCCATGTAAATTTCCAAAAAGCATTTGTCTCCTCTTTCCAGGGATTGTATGCTCGCTGAACCTTTTGCTAAAATCAGTGTATTTATCTGAAAGAAAAGCAATTTTTCTGCAGTAAAAATGAGTGAGGCACTTTATTTTGTCTACTAAGAACACAGAAAATTTGACTCGGATGGAAATTTTGGAATAATTAGCAGAGGATAGAAATTAACAATCTATTTTTAGCAAACAACATAATAAATGTTTTAGCTTACAGTGGTTTTACATTGACCACTCAATGAGTACTAGTTTGTCTGTGGAGGAATACTCAGTTATTAGCCTACTTCTGTAAAGTAAAGTGAGCTTTAGCATTGCTGAACATTGAAGAGCAATTTTACATACAGTATATACAGGACTGTTTCTAGAAAATGGACTTTATTCAGTCCTTGGTCAACTATGGGGAATTAAGTCAGCAGTTAATCATATTTCCTTTTCAAAAAAATGGTAGAAACAGCATATTGCTGTACAAAGGGACTACAAAACAGCAGAATGAGACTGTTAATAGGTGCTGTGACATTGTCAATCTTTTCACTTCTGTGGGATGTAGGTCTGTTGCTTTAAGCTGATTTTTTTTAACGTGCTTTGGAAAAAATAACTTGGATGTCCCAAATTTCATTAAATAACTGGTATGCCTACCATATTGTTCCCTGTCAGTCTCTTGGCTTGCAATATTTACATATATGCCCATGTTCTTGTGTTTCTCAGCTAAGATAACAGAGTAAACTAGAAAACAGAAATATTTAAAGACACCCCAGGGAGATAACTCACATATGAACAGCAATCAAGCAATCACTTGAGATAACAGACTTATATAACCATTTAAAATCACAGTATCATAGAATCATTAAGGTTGGAAAATACTTTCAAGATCAAGTCCAGCCTTTGACCACATACCACTCTGCGCACTGAACCATATATCTACTCATTTATTGAACTCTTACAGGGCTGGTGATTCCACCACTTCCCTGGGGAGCCTGTTTCAATGCCTGACCACTCTTTCAGAAGACATTTTTCACTAATATCCAGCCCAAACCTCCCCCAAAGCAACTTGGGGCCATTTCCTCTCACTCAGTGTTGGAAAAGACCTCTAAGATATCTCTAAGATATAGCTAATGCTCTTGCATCCAGCATGGTCTCAGCTGCCATAAAATCAAAGGAAAATAGGGAAATTACTAAATTTGTCTTGGGGCAGGCATTGGATTTTATCTGCTCTGGCCTCCTATGGACACCCCCCTATCCCCAGGTGGATCTTGCTGTCTGGTGGCCACTCTGGGCTCAGCTGGGGCTCCATGGGCAGGGTGAGGGCATTGCTCCCCATGTGCCAGGGGCTGACAGCATTTCTGGACTAGAGGTTCCAGCAGGGACAGGTGTGGAGCATTGCACATCTCACTTCATGCCAGCTATGATGGATGGACCCAGACTTTTCATTATGAGCAGATTTTTGTAATTTATGAACTAAAACAAGATGCTCCTTTGACCACTAGCACAGCTGGGACTCATTGCTCTTGGTAGGAGGAGGATGGGAGGGACCCCTAGTTTCACCTTTATTCCCTTTTCTACAGGTATTCTTGGTTTCACTTTATTCCATTGTCTCAGTCTGCTTCATTATTTTTGGTGCATGACTAAACTGCTACATTATATATTTTTCTGTGTGGGTAGGGTTTTTCTAATAAAGGAACTACAGAGGAATGAGCTCTCTACTCAGGTCTTCAAAGGCACTTTGCTGAGACTGGGACCATGCAGTGATTAAGAGCAACTGTGCACAGTTTGGCCTCCTTTTGATCTATTAACTGTCCATAAACAAAGGACAGTTTCCAAACAGTCATTTTTCCGTGTTCCAAATTATTTTCTTATAATGTCTTATTCTAGTGCAATTCTATCGGCATTGTTTACACCTTATGAGAGGAGCACCAGATTTAGAATCTGTAAATAATATTAAAATGCTGCAATTTTCTAAAGAATGGGTCAAAACCTCTCATTGTGGTATTCAAAACCTCATACTTGTGCTATTTAAATTTAAAAAATGCTCTTTTTTTCCCAATTTCTATGAACATATACTCAAATGCAAAACAGTTTCTAAAATTTCACTTTCCAGGACAGGCTATAACAGTTGTGCTACTGGGATGGATATTCAGGTGAAAAATTAGAAGCTTTTACTTCATCTGCAGTGTAAAATTAAAGCCATGAAGCTCCCAAGTGGGCTAAGAGTTTCAGATTCAGTTTTCCCTCATCATCTAATGCACATTAGTCCTTGAAACAATGCCTGCTCTGGCACCTTAAAGGCAGAAAAAGTTGTTTGGTTTGCTCAGAGTATTCCATAATTAAACCCAATTAAGCTTTCAGTGCGAGTTATTAGCTTGGTGGTAGAAACAGACATTTCTTAAACAAAAAACAATTATATCTGATGTGATTCATAAAAATTTTAAGCACACAATATTATCTTATTACAGTAGTGTTATATTGCAATGTCATCAATCCCAAGTGTTAAAATGCTTCCATTCTCGTTACTTTAAATAATACATTTGAGAATCATATGCTTGCTCTGTTATAAGGCGTTTTAATATTTTCAGGCATTGCTGTCCTGGTATTTAGAAGCAGGCCACTGCAGGACAGAATCTAATGGGTTATTCCAGCTCCTGTAGATGGACAAGGAGAACTTCCATTTCACACTAATTCCATGCTGTGAGTGGAATCACCATCTCTATCATCTGCTGCCTCTTAGCCCATGAGCACACCCTAAGCCCTACCAGTCAGTAAGACCAATTATTTAAAGTGTCACAGTTCAGTGGGAAATGTATATGTGAGCATGATCAATTCTCAGCATTATGAAGAGTTAGTTCTATGCTCCTAGAGCCTCTTTACTGGCATAATAAGTTGCATGATCTACAATGAATAAAAAAACCATTTCATACAGTTATAGTCTGCCAGGACTAGCACTGAAACCCTGTCAAATTCTCCTTGCTTTAAGTTATGTAGAATCAAATCCTTTTCAATAGCTGAACAAAAGCCATTGCTATGCTTCATCTTCCTTCCCAAAATAAGTCTACTGCAGGTAAAAAAAATGAAGACAGGCTTGTCAATGATGGCAGCAGAAGAAAATTATGTATAAATCTCTGAGAACAACATTTTTCTGAATAACATGACGCTGATTTAAAGCAACATCTGGCCAAAGACAGTGTCTATGAATTATGTCTACTTAGTGAAGAAAAAGTGAAAGATTTCAATACAGAGAAAAATATTAAGAGATAATTATAGTTTTGAAATATTTCACAACTGACAAGAAACACCATTTAATTACTATTAAAACTGACCTTTATTGGAAGCCATATGGCCAACCGGATTCGGATCACAGTTTGAGGACAGTGTAAAATTTCCAGCCCTTATAAACAGGTAAAAGTGAACTGTCTGACATCAGGCTCTCCATTAACCAATGTGACACACCTGAGGAATTCAGGCTCAGAGACACTGCTCCGAGAGCACAATCAGCTTGAGAGACGTGATTTGTGCATCCCATACAGAAGGCTTGCATATGCCCAAATTCACTTTTCTGTTCCTCTCTTACACCAGAAACTCCTTTGGAAGAAGCATTAAGGCCTATGCTTATCTGAAAACATATATATGTATATATGCATATATATACACAAGTGCAAAAATACCTATGTTTAAGGAAAAGCTTTAAAATTATAGGGCTAATTTCTGTTCTGCACTGGGAAAAACAAGGAACAGAAACAAGATCTTTGTTGCTGTCAGGCCTTCTGTATTCACTTTTCCCAATTTCCATCCACTTCTTACTTTTGTAAATTGATACCAACTTATTTTTAAAAATTCTTAGTCATAGGTTCATGTTCATATAGACTTTTTTTATGCCTCATCCCCCTCTTTTTCATTCCCAATTACAATTATAGTGGTGGCTCTCTAATATATTATCTAGAATAGAGTCTGGGTTATTCCAGTCAGTCCATCAAGTCTCATTTTCTGTGACGAATTTTCTGGGGAGCTGATTTTTTTATATTGTTGCATCTTGGTCACAATACTTTCTGCCTTGTGGTGAAACAAGAACAGAAAGTTGGGATAATGTCATCCCTGCTGCAATTTGAGAGAAACACCAGAGTTGCATCAAGAATTAGTTTAGATCAGGGTGTTCAACCCAAATAAACAATGACTACAGGGACTATATTAAATGGAAAAATATGTGAAGGTAGTGAAATAGCGTAAAAAAACAGGACACAAAAGAAATATTTTGGACTTTCCAAAACACAGTCCAACATTCTTCCCATCTTAGTTCCTTGCCAAACAATGAAAGCTCTTTTTTCCTGAAAATGACTGCATAATTTAAGTGTTTTTCTTCTTTTATTTTTTCCTCAGTGAGAAAAAAACAACAGCAAAGGAGAGTTTTCATACAAAGATATATCTTTTATGTTTTAAAGACAGAAAAAACAAGGGATATTATGGTCACAAAAATATATCTAGAAGGCACAAATTTAGAAATTTGTCAGCAGTGGTGATACAGAATTAAGTAACCTTAGAATTTCATTTCCAAAAATTGCTGTTGTCTTGTGGACCAAGAGTACAAATCCCTGAAAAACCCAGTCATTTTTAAAATCACATACAAGGCAGCCTTATAATCATTGACTGATTCTTGCACTCTGTTGATGGAAACAATGAGATCAACCATGAAAATAATGCCCTAAAGATTTCTTGCTTGAAAAAACAAAGACGGAGAGAGAGAAAGAAAGTTTCACTTTGCATTTGATTTTTCCACCAAACTTTGCAGAAGTTCAGGGTTTGGACATATGGTGGAGTATGTGCAATCAGTAGTGACAGCTACTCTTTCACCCTTGGGCAGCAAATGGAAATGTGGCTTGTTTATAAACCAAATGCTAAAAATAGCAAGTGTTTCTTTTAACATGGCAGAATAGTGTGACTCATGCATCATTCTGACATAAACATGACATCTGTTGCAGTCAAGTCATTACGTCCAAATCCTGAAGTCAGATGCAGTTTGACCATTTTCAAAACTACTTATCAATCTATCAAAATTATTTAAGCATCAGTAGAAAAAAAAACAGCAATCTGGAGATTATTTCCCAAATATTGCATGCTGGTTTTATTAGGATCTGAAATCTGAGCTATTAATTCAATCAGTGAAGTTATAAATGGATTAAAAACAACCCACAATCACTCATGTCATGCTGTTATATAAACTTAGATGCCTGGCCATCCTAATAGCTTATTTGATGGTTAATGTACAGAATTTCATGGGGCACCTATTACTGCCATAGTACAGGACAGGACACTGAGTAAAAAACTAGCAGCCTCTTTGCCTAACCTGTCCATCTCTAAAATGGAGGTGAGGATAATGCTTTTTATGTGGCCCTTCTAAGCAGGAGCTTTCAGCAATAGCTTTCCAAAACTCAGGTGTCTAAGATGTCTGTGAGCAGGTACAGCTAATTGCCCAAGATTGCTTTGTAGTGGATGGAAAGAGGTACTTTCAGGGACAGCTCTGTGAACAAATGAGATGATCCTTTTTTGAAGGATCTCCAGATGGCTATTAAATGAGTCCAGGTGAAGAGTTTGGACCTGTATTTTTCAGCTACACTGAAAAGTTCAGTCAGCTCTGGCAGCCTCGGAGGATGAGGGCTGAAGCACACCAGGGGCGGGGGGAAGGGACCCCCCTCTCACTCTGGGAAGAAGACACTTTCCAAGAGGGGCAGCAAACATGACAGATATAGGGTCTGTCCAACATTGTCCAGGCTTGGTCAGCATTTTGCATATAAATCACCCTCTCTTTGTACACTTTTGTTATTGATATTGTTGCTGTTACTCTTTGTTTCCTTAGCTCACTGCGGTTTCCAGTAATTGTTCTTATCTCAACCTGATCTCCGCCTTTTGTGTCTCCCACTGGAGGGCAGGTAGGGAAGTAACTTGAGGATTTCTTTGTAGTGGGACTATTAAATTGGGGAATACTCTTCCTAAACTATGATAAAAGTGAAACTTGATATGATAACACTGAAAAAAGTGTAGATGCACTAAGCAGAGTAGGTTTTTTTACTATACCCACTGTACTTTGCTGTTATTACAGAGTTGTTATTTGCTGTTATTCCTGAGTGGTTTTCAGCAGACTGATATAATGGAGAAATTAATATACAGAAGTACCAGCCTTTCATGTGTCCTGTTCCACTTCTTAACATTGTCTGAGCTGTTTCATCATGTCGAATTTTTGCTTCATAAAGATTTTTTTTAGAAAACTTTCTATCTTTGCAGGTGAAATTTGATGTGAAAGTCCATGAAACTAGATTAACTTCAAAGTAATTTAAGGAAAAATGAAGTGGACCTATAGCAGCAGTTGTTTTAATTTGGACTGAGCAGCTCAATGTGGCAGTGAAGAGAAGCTCCAATATCCTCCTACAGAACCACAGACATCAGCCAGTACCATAATATAAGTACCCAAGCCACCTGGGCTGGATGTTCCCTGTCAGCTCATTGCCAGGGTGTCAGTTCCTTCTGCCAAGGTCTAAATAAGACATGTAAAACCAAGGTAAGCTGGAATGAATAGGCCATGGAATGCGGGGCTTTCAAGTGCAGGTGGAGCCTGAGAGGTGAGTCCTGTGTTCCTCCTCAAGGACAATTCAGAAATGTGTGTCCTCAAGTGTAACTTTTATACAAGTAGCCTCAAAAAGTGAATGTGGGGAAGGTCAGTCTGAAACAGAAAGACTGAAATCTACCGTTTTCGTAAGGAGACATTTAGGAGAGCTGACTCTTATTATGCACTACACAGACCTCTTTTATGTGAGCTACTGTGCAAAATAATAGGATGGAGTTCTTCAAAGGACTCTCCAAGGTTTCCCAGTATTCTTTCAAAGGTCTTCTAAATTCACTTTCAGAATCTATGAGATGAAAAAAACATTGAAAACACAGAAAAAACTCTCAGGTTACAAAGTAGATCAATAAAAGTTTTAGGAAAATAAAACTAGGCAGTCACCTTATTTACATCATCTACATACTAATTCTAATCAATTATTTCCTTCATACTTATGTTAAAGTGACAACTAATTCTGTATTTAAGGGAGCAAATCACTCACCATGGGATCATTCTGTGAAATTCTCAGTCATATGACAAAACTATTTGGCTGGTATCTGTCTTTAACCATCATTCATGCCTACCTAAAACACCAACAGTGGCATTTTGGGTAGCATAGAATTTTTTTACTTAAATTTTGGTTATTGAGTCTATGGCAAGTAAAGACCCAAACCTTTCCCTCATCCAACTGTACAGATTCTGAACCCCACACATGAAGAAGAGCAGCTCTCAGTCCCATTCCCAGTTTGAGGAGCTAGATGCTTTCAGGAAAATTTTTCTCTGTAGAGGTAAAAAAACAATAACAGCACCAACAACCAAACAAAAACCCCATTACATAATAAATAAATTCAAGCCCAGAAAGAAAAGGTGTTTACACTCTTCCGCAGTGCTGCTTCTTATTAAATTTTCCGGATGATGCCTTTCAATGTCTCTTTTTTAGGAAAATTATTGTAGTTTCTTAATAAATCCATACTAGTTTTTCTTCAGGCTCACAGACACTTTCATGACACCTAGCTCACCAAGGTAAGTATTTAACATTATTTCCATCATCTCCTGGAGTATTCTGTCTGATGGAAATTGTGCAGCTGCACACAGGGGCTAGATTATAGAGAGAGTAGGGTTATAGGAAAAATGGACTAATAAAAGTTTCAGGTCAGAAAGATGAGGGAAGTAAGGAAGAAAGTGGTGATTACTGGTTGTTTGGAGTGCAAGAGGACTGGGACCTACAGGGCACATCTACGTGGATCTGGGGTCCAGATCTAGGGCTTTCATTCAACAAGGAGGGGGGAAATATAAGACCATATGGGCAATGAAATTTAAAAACTGCAGCCACTGTAGACCATCACTTCTTTCCATTGTCTGAAGTGCCTCCAAGGACAGTATTTGATCACCGCTGTTATTTGTGTTGGGACTTTGTTCACTTTATCTGAAATATTAATAACTAACAAGCGATCCTGAGGATGCTTGAGTCTGAGGTGTTAATTAAGAGAGTGAAATGAAATCTCATCATCTAATAACAATACACAGGGAAGTCTCCTGTCTCCACACAGGCTCTTCTAACAAAAGGAAAGGATTCATCCTCTGTTCTTCTACAAACATTTACTGTTTTGTATTTTATGACACATAAACCCAGTGAGACTTTGGTGCTAGAAAAAAAGTATTTTCATGATCCATATTTGGAAAATGCCATATTCTTTCCAATCCTTTGCATTTTATCAAGCAACAATATTTTTTAATTTCCCTTCTCTAATTTATAAAAATAGTTCCTTAAAATAAAATTACTGGCAATGATTTTCTTGCAACCCACTGTTAACATGATTTGCTTCATTAGGAATGATCAGCAGAAGTCCAATCGTTGCTCAGTAAACAATAAAATCTAATTTATCACTTCAATAATACGACTTTGCGGGACGCCGAACAGTGGGAAATTTTTGAATCGGGAGAAAAAGAACACATTTTCCTCATATAGACAATGACTGAAACTTTCAATGTCATTTCTGTAGAAAAGAAAAACATAAAAATACTTGAATTGGAGTGCAATTGTAAAGCATAAGTATCCCAGATGTCTTTTTTCTTTGATGATTATTAGTCTTTTAAGATTGCAGATATTGAAGAAAAGTGCTTGTCTTTCTTTTATTGACCAAACTACAAGGAGATGTTTTATTCTGTGAAAGCAAATCATCCAAATAATCTGAAAATCAAAATATTCAAATTTAAAATTAATCTTCTCTGCGTTCATGTGTCATCTAGGAGCATCTCTTTTCTCATTTTCCTGACATGAGTGTCTGAGAATCTATAAGGTTTATGGTTTTTCAGCAACAAAAATTTGAAAATTGGAAAAAAAATGAAACCATGAGGTTTTTCTAAACAGATACTGGAGATTCTTGTCAGGAACCTAAAAAAATTCCAAGCTCCTTGTGTTGCTACTGAAAGAGAAATGTGTCTCCTACCTGAATCAGAAGAGGTTATAGTAAACAAGGCTTGGCTACTGTGCTAATCAGAATAGAATTTTAATTTCATTAAAAGCATTCAGAAACACTATATATTATTATTCATCTAGGATTTATTTGAAGTGGAGAGTTTTATTGCTATGAGTGTGCTGGTTTATTTAAAGTGATACCAGTCTCTCAGTATGGAATAAAGCACTTATCCTGGTCTATGTTGGTTCAATTTATTGATGTTTTCATGCAGCCAAGCACTAGAAGAAGCAAAATGTAACAGTTGCCAACACATTACATTTCTATCTCCTAAACCACATACCACCACTAATAAGTCACTGCAATTGCCATCAAGTTTAAGATAGTAGTTTCTAGATTAAAGTTACCATTAGTTAGATTTTTTGCCTTCAGTCTGTCCCTGATTTTCAAAGGTGTATTGAGCTGTAGTTCATGTTCTGTGAGAAAGGGGCAGGGTAACATGAGAACTTTTGAATCTTCCTTCCCAAATGTGACAGGATCTGTAATAAAGCAAAGACCAGACAAGCTCTGCCATTACAGAGGAACTGAGGGTGCAGGGGTTGTCTCTGGCCAGGCACTCAGGGAGAGAAGAGTGAGGGATGCATAAATAGGGAAAGGGAAGGGAAGGGAAGGGAAGGGAAGGGAAGGGAAGGGAAGGGAAGGGAAGGGAAGGGAAGGGAAGGGAAGGGAAGGGAAGGGAAGGGAAGGGAAGGGAAGGGAAGGGAAGGGAAGGGAAGGGAAGGGAAGGGAAGGGAAGGGAAGGGAAGGGAAGGGAAGGGAAGGGAAGGGAAGGGAAGGGAAGGGAAGGGAAGGGAAGGGAAGGGAAGGGAAGGGAAGGGAAGGGAAGGGAAGGGAAGGGAAGGGAAGGGAAGGGAAGGGAAGGGAAGGGAAGGGAAGGGAAGGAAAGGAAAGGAAAGGAAAGGAAAGGAAAGGAAAGGAAAGGAAAGGAAAGGAAAGGAAAGGAAAGGAAAGGAAAGGAAAGGAAAGGAAAGGAAAGGAAAGGAAAGGAAAGGAAAGGAAAGGAAAGGAAAGGAAAGGAAAGGAAAGGAAAGGAAAGGAAAGGAACCCTACTCTTCTAATCTTTCTTGTCCATTTTCTTCCATATCCTCTTTCCTGCTCAGAAGATGTCTTTCTGAACTTGAAAATTTTTAAGTAAAAAAGAACATTTGATAAGAGTGAAATTTGGAACAGGTCAAGAAGCACCAGCTTAGTTTTATTAGAAACTCGACTAAGACAAACTGTTGGAAATGCTTCTGAGACCCAGGCTGGGGAAGAAGAGCAGGAAGAAATAATTGGGGTGAAGGGACCGCCTTTGGTGTGAAAACTTCTACCTAAATTAGAGAATCAAAAGCCTGAAGATAATAACAAAAACCTTCACTCTCACTGACTGCCCTTTGACTGGTTAACACAGTGCATTTCTACTTGAGATACTGAAAAATTTAGTCCTTAAAAGCCTTTGTCCTAAGAGCAAGATTTGAAAATGAGAATAAGTCTGCCCAGGAAATCCAGCCTTCTGCATAGCTCAGGGAATGGAGAGTGATTGTTCTTTGATGTTAAGTCTCTTGGAAGGCAACTTAGATCACATTTGTCCTTGGTCCTGCCTGTGGCATTCACTTCTAAGAGAGCTGGCCTGCTTAAATTTTAGCTTTGAATTAAGAAGTTCAGTGAAGGAGCTTTAAAATTTGTTCCCAATCTGATTTTGAAAGTCAACGTTCAGCTTCAAAAGGAAATCTAGCTGTCCATGAACACTTCCAAGCCAAACAGCTAGGCAATGCTGAAAGAAGAAAAAAGGCACTTTGGCTTCTTTTTGTGTATATGGAGAGAAGAAAGGAGGAATCAAATAAGAAAGTGAAGAAGGTAAGGAAATTTTGGGAGAAAATGCAAAAAAAAAAAAAAAAGGAAGGAAAAAAACAAAGGGAAAAATGAGAGGAAAGAGAGCTGCTGTGATAAATACAAAATGAGCTGCAAAACAACCATAAGAAATAAAAGCTAAGAGGGTACACTCAGGTGTCCCCTTTGAGGCACAACGTATCAAACTGCCCTTCACAAGAGTAACTTGGTTCATCTTTGTGGAAAGCTGCATTAGAGTGAGAGTGAAGAATTTATTATCATTTTCTCTTGTTCCTCAGACAGTTCTTGCCCTGCTCTCCTCTTACTACTAAAACATTACATGACTCTTTGTAGAAGACTGGCTATTTATTGCCTCCCAGGTGGGTTGTTAACATTACTTTTAACCTGAAATACTCTGAATCACCTACTCCTCACCCATAAAACCACCTTCTCTGTGCACCTTGACTGCTCTCCAAATGTGCCATAAGCTGGACATGTTCTCCAAACCCTGAGATGGACACCTCACATTTCACAACAGCTTGTCCTTTGTGGGGGTCATCCCTCCGCTGACAGCAGGGAGCACTGCAGAACATTTGCTACAGCTGGAAACACATTAGTCTGTTCTGTGCTTCTAGGTTATTCCCGATGGATGTAACTAAACAGATGGAAGATTGGAAGAGTGTGAAGACATTTCGTAGTTTTGTATTTAATGGGTGTTTATGCAGTTGGAAGAAATCAATACAGTAAGCCTGTCATCTCAAAATACTCAAATCAGTAAATATTTCATCCCAAATACTATACCCCAGTTAAACATTATTCCAGCTGGGACATTACTTCTTGAATACTCGAATAGTTAGCTATCTCAAGATACTTTAGAGAAATACAGAACTAGTGCAGAATTAGGATTTTTCTTCCAAATTATTTCTGTGTAGTCTCATCCTTTCTCATCAACATGAATTAAGACCTAAAATTAAAATGTTGAAAGACTTGATGGTTACTATAAGTCCCCAGTATGGCTCTGCCTGAGCCACTTCAACCATGAAAGAAGCACATGGGTTGGAGGTAGCACCCAATGAACACAGCAATGTCACTTCTTGACCCAAATAGGTACTCAAATGCAGCATTCACTTTGTCAGTAATCTGTGTGGGTCAGCTTTAACTTGTGCTCCTGCTCCTCTTCCAGCACAGTGCAGGCATATTGTGAGCTGTGGAGCACAGTTTTAAATCTTTAGAAAAAAACACTACAGAGGATTTTCAGACAGAAGCAGGTATTGCCCCTGTTTTGGCTCTATTGCAATTATCCAAGCCTGACTTTGCAGAAGTTTCCCCGAAGGACAAGATGTAGCTAAATCACTAGAACATGAAGAAAATGAAAAATGGTGCCTCTCCTGACAGTGAAAATGAAAGAGAGAAGAGTCATTCTCAGGGGAACAGGGAATTGAAGAAGGTTTAGGAGCAAGGAGAATTAAATAAGTGACAAATAACACTCCCATACTCATCCACCACAGACCATGGGCAGCATAGGAAACAAAAGAAGCAGCAGCACACAGTGTGAGGTGACAGGTGATCGCCCTGTGAGACAATGGTCAAATCTGTTTCTACCATAGTGTGACAATAAAAAAGAGATATGGAATGGAAAATAACTATAGAAAATCACCTACCCAGGCACAAAATATATCATCATAATTTTTTTTACTTTTAAATTTTTTGTGGAAAAAAAAATTATTTTAAATATTTGTCTTGTCTCAAAAAAAACCCAAGTTTTTTTTTTAATTTGGAGCTAAATTAAAATCTAGATCACCTCATTTTATGGTATTTCTTGGCAGCAGGCAAGTAAAAAGATTTCAAGATGAACATTTCATAACTTCAGCTATGTCATACTTAAACATGAAATCTGTACATAATTAAATATAGAAATTTTTCTATTAAAAATTGAACAATGGTGGCTATGGAAAATTAAAGTCAGGAGTCTTTTTTTCCTTAACAAAATAGAGTATTAAAACATGCTTGTATTTTGCAATACAAAATGACTGAAATGTAATTATCTTCTATGAACCTTTCACATCTCTCCTTTCATACTTCATCCTGGTACGTTTCCATTTGTTTTTTAATAGCACCGTATTAATGGAACTCAAATTATTTTTAATCATCATCATCATCTGAATAATTTACCTAAAATCTTTCAGTCTTATTTTCCTGTTCAGACTATTTATAAAGCATATGCAAATGCTCTGGAAATTGAAGAAATACGCCACGTGCTAAGAGCTAAGCATAAATGTCTTATAACTGTGTGTACATAAACAAAGATTATAGATATTTGAGGAAATGTGTTCTTCAAGCAATTCATTCACAGAGACCTTCTACCTTCCAAATGATAAAACAAGTGAAAATAAAGAGGGCTTTATACCTTTTTGCTCATTTTTACTCTTGTACACATTACCGAGAGGACTGAATAGCTGGTTTCTGTTTCCTGTTGCATAAAGGCAGGGAATGGATTTGGCACAAGGAGCTCACAGGACATGGAGGTGGCACATCATCCACACCTCCTCCTCTCCCCCAACATGGAAATCTCTCAGCAGTGTAAGCCTCCTTTAATATTTCCCATGGGAAGACATTGATAGAGTCAGAAATGGGGCAACAAAATTTTCATGTTGCCAGGAGATGTGTTGTGCACTGTGGCACCATATTTTCTTTCTTCTGCCTTCAAGCACTATCATCAAGAAATGAATGTTTAAGTGCAAAATAAAACACATTGATTGCCATCCTGCAAGTCTGGCATAGAGAAGTAAAAATCTTTTTGGCTTCACCTTGCCCAGAAAGAGGAGATGGATCTCAAATATGGTGATGTCTGAAACATCACTTTGACAAGTGTTCACAGGAAAATTAAAATTTCAGCTGGAATGTGTAATTCTGCAGGCAGACCTGATGGGAAAACACAGGCAGCTGTGGGCCCAATCTCTCAGGACCACAAATAGCTTTGAAATCACTATAGAAAAGGACTGACCCACACTACCAAGTATTGGAGATGAAAAATCTTATTTGCCACAATCCAGAGAGCATAATACCTTCACTTCTAACTGGGTGCCAACATTTTCTGCACAAGAGAGAGGTGCAAAGTTTGAGACTTGCAATAGATTAAGGGAAGAAAACACACAAACACCCCTGGAAATGACCAATAATGGCCACAGTAGCCCACAAGGACATAACTTTACATACCTAGTCAGGAACTTTCTGTCAAAGCTGGCGTAAAATGCAAGGGCCTGAGAAAGGCAGGAAAGGCATGACCACATCAACCACACTTGTAGTCTCTACTACAGGAGAGCAAAGCTCGTTTATTTAAATAATAGTACCAGGCTAGATCTTCTCAAGCTTTATTTTGAAATTCAGCAAACTTCTTGAACCGAGGGAGCACATGGCAAGGAAACATAAAAAATGCAGAAGTAAAAATATGCAATAATTATCCCATTTGTGAATTTAAAAAACACATTAAATTAAATATTAAAAAAACCTCCAAAAACAAAAACAAAAGGAAATATAATAGGACCTGTCAAGTTTCCCCTGACCAAGAGACAGTGACAGATAAAGCCTCTTTATTATTAACAAGCCCCAGGCCTACTCAAACGACTGTATTTGGAAACTTCAACCTGTCTTGTCTTTGCCATCAATTTACAATGAGTTATTACTGACCCAGGTGAAGAACTCTTCTCTTTTTTTCCTAGCATAGCTTCTACCTTTGCCTTGATTACAATTCTGAGGGCAAGTACTAGCACAGACAGGAAACTGTAATGATAAATAATCACAAATTTCAAACTGAAGATTTAAAAAATTCCTATTAACTTCATCTCAGAAGAAGTTATTAGATGAAGATAAAATTTAGATAGCTATTCCAAGATATATATTCTGAAATTTGCCTGATTACAGACATGATAAATGGAATGAGAATAGGCTTAGAAAATTTAAATTGAGGCTTCACTGTTTTCAGAGCTTTTGAGGACTAGAAAACTAACTTGAACTTAAGAGAGATTAATTATAACTATGCTGTTGTAAAATGAAAATAACGTTACATTTTTTATCATTCTGGATTTACATGTTGAAACAACCTGTCAGGATTAATTCCAATTCAGGAAGAAATGCATCATGTATGATGTTTGGGGGGGAAAAAATTACACCTATTTGGCAGAGATGGCCATAAAGTTTCAGTGCTTATTCTTCATTACAAGAGTTCTGCTGTTCTGCAAGCATACATTTTATTCATAAATAACCTACTGGAATTTCACATGTGCCACCACATTACATCTTATTAGAGTCAAACAACTAACAATAGTGAACTCTAGTCCCTGGAAGGGAAAATGGTAGAAAACTGGAAATGACAGAAGAGATATTTCTGTCCATCTCTCTTTTTGCTCCCTTTCTTAGTGGAGTTCAAGGCACTGTGCTCATTAAACCTCTGTCTTATAGTAAAAAATATATAATATTAATGTTACAAATACTTCACATTATTAATAAATAGAGAAAAATCTTTTATGAATGTCCCATTGTGAGGAAATTTTTTGTGTTGTTCAGGTTCCTGATCAGGCTTCAAAATATCTTTTTTCTCCTTTGACAAGGTCTGTTTGACAATGGCAGAAGGCTGTCCTTCAAGCTAATAAATCACACAAATGCAAGCGCAGGGAAGGACCATGTGTTCTCTGCTAGATATTCCTAATCAGCATGACACTTCAAATAAGTTACTTTGGGCAGCACAAAAATGACCTTGGATTATTACTTTGATTCGTATTTTATGTTGTCAGCCTGCAGAATTTTAATTAGAATTGAGAGTTCAGGAAATCACTATATTCAATCCACTGGCTTCTTACAACCCTGAATATTATTTTAATTTAAGCAGTATCAGAACACGAAGGGGGGATTTCACCTATCCTTTTCAGGAAGTTAGGTCCACATTATTTATAATAGGCAGGGGGATACTTGTAATTAATTTTCCTTTCAAAGTATTCACTTCTGACTGGACCCTTTAAGAGTCTGAAAAGCCTTCTACAGCTGTCACTGCAAAAACAGAATGGCTATAGAATTAATAGAGCAAATGTCCTGTCCGTTTTCTGTCCACAGAGCTGAATGTGTCACTCCCAATCCTTCCTGTTTTGTGGTTCAAATCTGCAATTCATTTAAGATGCCGTTTTGTAGAGGTTGGAAGGTAATGCCTGAATCTTTTCTTCTTTGATATGATTGTTATCAATTTTACAACGTTTTACAATGAGCAATCCCAGTAAACTCCTATCCCTTCAGTTAAAAATTGGTGTGAGTTCTTTTATGCCTTCCAGTACATTCCACAGGAATTCAAGCATTATCATCAGAGTAATTATGCTGCTAGTCTAAAATTCTGTGCTTGACAAAGACTGTGACCAGCTGTGGTAAGAAACCCTGCAGGCAGCCAGCAGTGGAGAATATGCACCAGGGACTCTGACCTCTGAAAAATTAAAAATCGAGACATGCCTCATTAGTATCCCATGCTTATTCCAACTTTGTCTCTTCCCTGCATAAATCCTGGAAGGAGTAAACCTGCCCTTCTCATAGCTTTCTTTAAAAAGCATGGTGTGACAGTGTTCACAGGGGTTTTCAGGTGAGGGAAGAGACAAGAATGTTGACTCCATGTTCACAAGTCTTGATTTATTATTTTATGATATATATATTACATTATATACTAAAAAGAATAGAAGGAAAAGTTTCATCTCAGAAGGCTAGCTAAGCTAAGAATAGAAAGGAATGAAAAATAAAGTTTTGTGTCTCGGAAAGAGAGTCCAAGCTAACTGGGCTGTGGTTGGCCATTAATTGTAAACATCCAAGATGGGCCAATCACAGATGCACCTGTTGCATTCCACAGCAGCAGACAACCATTGTTTACATTTTGTTCCTGAAGCCTCTCAGCTTCTCAGGAAGAAAAATCCTAAGAAAGGATTTTTAATGAAAAGATGTCTGCGACAGCATGGTCTTCTTGTTGTCCATTATAACAATTCTGAATAACTTTATGATCCTGAAAAAGGATGAGGTTTCATTTTTTAAAAACCACCTAACTCTTCTCTGACTTTTAGCTTCAGCGTTATATAGCAATGAGTTCTACAGATGAGTTGCAGGTTGTGGGAGAAAGTAGAAGTGTTTCTTCAGTTTTCCATCAACTTTTTTAATAACATCACGCCAGGACTGGTTTCAAGCATCTGTACCTAAGGTATATTTCTGTGTGTACAAAACGTAGTGTTTGGTTTCCTCTCCTTGTATTGTTAGACACATAATCTTTTTTTTTTCTTTCTTAAGACAGGAATAAACCCAAAATTTCCTGCAGCAGGAAATGAAGTTTAAAAAAATCATCCTCCTTGGCTACTCGGAATTTCTAATTCCAATGCAAAGGTGCTCCTTTTCTGGGAATATAGCAATTAGCAAATTAACAGCAAAAGAGGAACAATGAAGGATGGTTGCGTGTGTCTTCTGACAGAAAGTCATTCCCCATTCGCAAGAGTTTGCAAGAGCACTCAACTCTAGCCAGATTCATTTCTTTGTTTTATTAACAAAGACAGGCAAATGAAGAAGAAAATGTTTCTTTGTTAAAGGTACAGACTACCACTATAAACCAGGTCAGTATTTCTACACTGTCTTCAGAATTGTGTCTAAAAATATCCTTTTCCTTTGTGTATATATATTGTTCTGTGGTGTTGTAACTAAGACAAAGGGTTTTGTCAAAGAAAAATTTTGTTAATCTTGAAGTTTCAATCTGTTTTTTATTTCCCAAGAAAAAGGAACTTTGCTTTTATCTCTTAACTGCTTTCTTGCAGCCATTACAAAAATATTAGAAATTAATTTGCTTTTCCATTGCCTCAGGAACTAGATAAGTTCCTTTAAAGTTTCAGTACTGCCTACACTCAAAAAGTGTGTGTACAGCTGGGAAGATGTGGGCAGGCAAGATATTAAAGTCCACTGACCATTTTTCTGAAAGGCTGTAAGAAATGGTGGGAAAATAGAAAGCAGTCATTTTGACATTAATTGACATCAATTGGAGAACACATAGATCAAAAGGAAATACTTGAAAAGCAGTCCTAAGAACAGTCAGAGTGGTTTCTTCTGCAAAACAAAGCCAATCTGATTTGTTCCAATTATTCAAAGCTGTGTAAGAGGTGGGAAAATCTTCTGGATTTGTGAATTTCTGAGACTACTTTCTAGGTTCATAATAAAACAAGCCCCATGAATGGATTTGCTAAAATGTAAATAAGCTGAAGCAATCATTTTTTGTAGACTAAGGCCAAATGGCAATGTGACTAAGGGGTTGCAATCTTCAGCCACTGAACCAGAATTGCAGATTCTGGTTGTGTTTCATCTATAGGGCACCTGCTAAAGGCACCACAGTTCATTAAGCTATCCTTGCATTCCTTCTGTTATGGAAAATAAAGAGCCTTGTTTTCTGCCCAGTCCAATCTACTCTGCCCCACTCCACAAATTTTGTGAAGGTACCAGGTTATTCAGAAATTAAATGTTGTGTGTCACCATGTATAAAATATGTTGACAATTATTGAGCTAATATCACAATTCCTAGAGCACAAATCTTATGAGAAGCAACTGAGGGAGCTGGAGGTCTTTAGCCTCGAGAAAATGCCCAAGGGTGGCCTTATCAATCTCTACAACTGCCTGAAATGAGATTGTAGCCAGGTGGGGGTCGGTCTCATGTGATTGTCATTATTAGTCCTTCTTTTAGTCTTCAGGAACACAGTGAAAATGAAAAGAAAGTTAAAGTACAAAATATCACTGTGAACTTCTGAGATTTACACATAATCTTTTAGTGTGTCCTAGGTGAAAAAAATGTTACTACATCCATTTATCTAACCAGTCTCAGTTCCTAATTCAGCAAGACATGTAAAACCACTGACTCATTCAGCAGTCTAGTTCAGAAGAGCATGTGAGGGCCCTGTGGCTCAATCCCTGCTCAAAATAGGAACAGAATTTTCAGAGTCTTGCCTGTTAAAGGACCTAAAGAAGGACTATTAATGATAACTATTTCATAACTTTAACACATATTTCAAACCACAATTCCTTTCAAAGTGTACTGTCCTTCTTATATTTAATTTCTAAATTTACTTATTGTCCTTTTTTCTCATGTTCTGAAAATAATTCAGAATCAGAATTACCTGGCAGTGGTATGATTAACATAATTTACAATCATCTTCCTTTCCCCACCAGCACTCAAATAATATACAAGGAAAAATGAGAGCACTTCAGGATATTGTAAGCATTATTATAATGAAAAATTCACCTAGAGTTAATTCTATTAAGGAGTCAAATGCCCGTGTCCTAACTAAGAGTCTTTGTGTGTAACAAAGTCCAACACCTATTATCTCAGACTCCAATCACTCATATGCTAGGCCATGCTACAGCACCAACGAAACAGGAATAAAATTTCCTGCAGATCTGCTCCAGCCCAGGATTTCCAAGGTCTGAGGATGTCAGAGAGACAACCCTGCAGAGCCACAATCGAGGCAGTGACCATATTCCCCAATTCCCCACCACAATGGATACTGCAGGGTGTTTCAGGGACTAACAGCCAACCAAACCCACAGCAGACAAGAAGAGGTGTTTGCCTTTTCCAAAACAACCCATG
Source organism: Molothrus aeneus (assembly GCF_037042795.1). Taxonomy (NCBI): domain Eukaryota; kingdom Metazoa; phylum Chordata; class Aves; order Passeriformes; family Icteridae; genus Molothrus; species Molothrus aeneus. The sequence goes on along the minus strand of NC_089647.1, from coordinate 34,966,001 downwards.
GTTAAGACAGTCTCCTCGGAAGCTAAAGGTCTGTCTCTTTTCTCCCCTGAGGCAATTAGTCTAATAACCCACTTCAGTATAAAAGTAGGGGAAACCTCTTTTGCTATCATATAAAAACTGTTCTGCTTTTATGATGTAATTAAATATTACTGAGACACAAGACAAGTATGAAAGTAAGCACAAAGTAATCACTCTTTAGAGTGATTCTTTGACCAAGGCAATACAAAACCTCTATTCTCTCCTCAACTAAAACATAAATCCTACTTCTCCCTTTTTGTTGATTGGGAGCATATTTGGGCTGCATGCCATTTTAGGTTGTTCTCTCATAATGATTCTAGTCCCTACCTTGATTCATCCCAGTTGTAGAAGGACTAATGCATTGTTTTGGTCATACCTGAAGATGAAAAATGCTCCTTCACAGGCATGGACTGCCATAATTTCCACCAGTTGTTTCTATTGCCTTCCTATCTGCACATCATTGACTTTGACCAAATGCCCTGACTGCATGAAACCACCAAGCACACATTCATGATGTAAAACAAGCTCTCATGGCCTGACACTTTATTGATAAAAGCAAATTTACTAGGCATTTTAAATATGCAGCAGGTGCCAACTATTTTGGTGTTTTGTTGTGAACTTCAGCTGCAATTCCTGCTAAAGGTAATCTGCTCATTTTTAGATTTGAAATGAGTTAACTGAAATATATGTGATATAGCTAAAACAGTGAAAACCTGCTTTAGCAATAACCTTGGAACTAAGAAACAATCTGTTACAGACAGACTGTTTTTATGCTAAATTTGTTTAAGTGTATAATTGGCATATTTTTCAAATGCATTTTCCCATTTTCTCTAAACCAGACATAATACTAAGTTTGCACTACCTTATTTAGGTGTCTAAGTTAACAGCAATTTTTCATATTTTGTTCAGGAGGATTATTCATGACTTAGAGCTAGTTTCTAGACTGACTGACCCTCAGTCCTAATGAGGGAATGGATGGAATGATTGCAATGTGGGTATTAGGCAGACTATCCATTTAAAGTCCCTAACTCATCTGTCAAAACTGCTGCTCCCAGGTGATCATGCATCAGTGGAATCAACTTTTTTCTTCCTTTTTTTTTTTTGGTAGAACTTTATTAAATGAACTCTTCATCTAACTTTTTTAAGCATACCTCATCATATGAGTTAGCAGTCTCATGTGACACTCTCAAAATTAAAGCTACAGGTTGTCTCTTCACAAGAGAAGCCTATATGTGTTTGCTGGTTTTGGCTGAGGTGGAGTTAATTCTCTTCATAGATTGTGTAGTGACATGTTGCAATAAAGCAGCCAGGACTCAGTTTCTTCATGCAGGAAAAGCCAATTCTTTATTCACATAACTCATTTTTATACAGTTTTCAGAGACCATGTTCAACTCCAGTTGGCTGGTAGTTTTCTTGCCACACAATTCATTGGTTAGAATCAAGGTGTTCAATTCAAGATGTTTTTGTATGTTCATGCTAACTCTCTCTTTTACTTAAGTGTTTACATTTTTCCTTTGTGGATTTTCATGGGACAGATTTCTTGTTTATTACAGTTGCAAACTGTTTTCTTAGCAGAATAGCTTGCTGTGCTAACTCCTTTCATTCTTATATTTTTTCACATGGGAAGTTAACTAGCTGCACTTAGAAGAAGTTACAGGCCAGCTGGTAATTTAGCAGAGCAAGGCCTAATTTTATAAGGCCTTTCTTTTATAACATCCCTACCTGTATGCAACAGTGACACATCTTGTATTTGTATTCTGTGCTTCTAGGTGCTCTTGCAGAGCACCTTGGGCAGTCACATTAATAGCACAACTTCTGTCCCTCGCCAACCTTGAAAATTGAGGACAATTGCACTCTTAAATCAGGAGACACTATTTGCTGGGGGAATCTGAGGAAGCAAACTTAATCTAAGTTTCTTTCTCTTCTGTCTGTACCTTTTGGACATCCAGCTGTCTTCATAGGGATGAAAATATAAGTAGCTCCCACATAAAAACTATGTGTTGGTATGAGCAAAATAGAAAGGGGATAAAATTTACAGATCTATATTTCATTTTCTAATGGAATTTAAATCATCCTAGGAACTTGGAGTGGTACCAACAGTCACTTCATTACCTGCCTAAGTGTAATATTCTCCTGTATGACATTAGCCCCTAAACTCTCAGGGTGTCACTCCTCATATTTCAGAGGTGAAGCCATTGTGTCAGGCTGCCCCAGGTGCTAGAGGGGAAAATCACTTCCTGCACACTATAACTGAGGAAAACTTTCTGACCATCTCTTTTGGTCTCAAGATAAATGTATTATAGTTGATATGCTGTGTATCACATAACATTTCCTTGTAGCTTGTTTCCCTTGTATTTAATCTATTTGGCTAAGGTGTGTTTTTCAAACAGCATCCATCTCAACCTGAAGACTTCAAGGGATAAATACAAGATTCCCCAGACAGTTTGTTTTGGTGCTTAATTGCTGTCATTGTAAAAAATGTGAGACTTCATTTGAACATAAATATGCCTCCTTTCTTCTGGCATAGAACTGGTTTTCATTTAACTTTTTTTCCTAGACAAAAAAGTAATTTTACACAAGACATTTCCCCCATTAATTTACTTATACAGTGAAGTGACTCTTCCATCTTCTTTTTGATGTATGAAATAGGCTGAGATCTTTTAGTCTCTCACCACAAGGTATCTCCTATGTTTTTGCATCATTTTAAGGACTCAGTAAATAATAATTCCTATGACCAACAGGAAGGGTCATGTTTCCTTACTCCTTGTTAACTTCTTTCCCTGTTTCCTTTGGCTGAATGGCATGGGAAAACAGTGTAATTATTGAAAAACCTAGCCTACAGCATGCTTTTCTCTTATTTTCCTCTCGTTTCTAGTTCAAGCCAGGCTTGAGACTTGAACTCCAAAGGAAGCTATTTTTCTTAACACAGAGGCAAAGGCAGTGGTTGCCAAGCAACAGGAGCCGTAGGAATTTTTTTTTTCTGAAAATTTCTTCCTCCCACTCAGACTTTTCCCAATTTGGAAGCTTACAGATACAGAGGATTTGCGTGGAAAAGCAGCACCTAATGTCCTTTGAATCAAAGCAATAATCAAAGGCCTAAGACTGTTATCACTAGAGAGTTCGGAAACATCTGAAATTTAATGCTGTCAGATTTGGCTTGGTGGCAGTCAGAATACTCTGAATTTTTAATGCTGTTTTACCTATCTCAACAGTAACCAGAAAATAAGATTCAATTCTTGAGACCTTATAGGTACTGCCCAATACTGAATTTTGATTATCCTGACTTTTTTTATTCCTATAAAGAAGCCATAGTGCTTAAGGAGTGGTATCACTACAGGACTCTTCTGTTTACCTAAAGATGCAAAAGTGCAGTTATGCCATTCTACAGATGGACAATTAAACAGTTACATGTTTGAACTCTGTCATTTTCATTGTTCCTAATTTTTTCCAGATAACTGTTCAAGGTTTACCTCGTGTGTGAAGTGGGCAGTACATAAACTGTTCACGTGGAAAAATTCCTGCACTTCGGGGCCTTTGTTGGACTCCTAAATTCCCATGCAGCCTTCTGTCCCAAGGGAGCCAACAGGCTGTGTTTCCTCCAATATCTCTACATTCCCCAGCCTCAGCTGAAGCAATACTTGTGCCTGTAGGGTTACGGAAACACTTTACTGCAGCAAATTAGGCACTTGGAATTCAAGCAAACAAGCAAATAGAAGACTTTTAAGACTTAAAGGCTCTAAAGAGATGTCAAACTGTCCCTAAATAGTCCAGCCATGGCCAATCTGCTCTACAGGCCAAAATCTTGAAAAAGGTAAACATAAGCCACTCAGTGCCATCACACTGCAGCCAGGATTGCTTGCTTTTGACAGACTGCCTCATTAGATAACCAGAATGTCAGTGAAAGTCAAAAAATCAGTTTTTATACTTGGGATCCTCAGTACTAAATGATTTGTTGAATATCACCCTAAGCTTCTCACAGAGACATAGCAGAATTGTGACTTGAATTCAGGTGCACAGAGCCCCAGTGTAATGAAATAGCAAATTCTTGACATCCCTTGCTAGCCTCAGCTACCCGTGCTGGCTGGGTGGTCAGGGAATTTTGCAGGCACTGCTCCTTTCTAATCTCATTAAAACTCTAACCATGATTCTAACACTCCTCTGCACAGTTCAGCACAGGAAACATCCAGATATTGCCTTCAGAATAACCCAGTTGCATTTCACTCTACAGGGACAATCAGCTCTTGTAGGACATGATTTCAATTCTGCAGCTATAGAAAATTTTCATTAATTCTCAGGAAACAAGCTGTCTCCTGAAGGTCATATTCCCCGAAGTCACTTTGCAGACACAGCTGGAGCTACAGTGAGATTTCTGCCTTCAGCGCTGACTACACTGAATACTGGTTTAAGAGAAAGTAAATCTATTTAAACAGCAACTAGCGTGCATTGTCATGAGGTGAAAAATTATTTTGTAGAAACAAGTTTTTTAGGAGAAGCTTCATCTTTTTTCAGCCCCAGGTGAGTTAGCTGGGAAAGTGGATGGCCTTCATCCAGTATGATAAAAAGGAATAAAATCCAAGACAGACAGCATATAAGTGCTGTTAGTCCAGCCTCATTAAGTTAATCAGTTACACAAAGAAGGATGCTTTGTAGCTTTGGGGTATTGGCAGGGGAAGAGAGAACAGTGACAGCAAGAAGAAAACATGATTAGTAATTGTGCAATAGAATGGGGGCAGGAAAAAAAAGGACCTCAATGAACTCCAGAACTGGTGTTGCTGCTGAGACCATAATTCTAATAATCCTGTGGTTATGAATTCCTTTTCTAGGCTTTCTTTAGAAGTTATTCTTTAGAATTCTGATGCATTAAGAAGTGCAATGCTTTTCCACTGCAGGTTTCTCTCCTTCGCCAGTTCCCAGTGTGCGTTCTTTCTGATGTACAGTGGTTGTTAGCGTCACCCTCCCAATTTTCAGGAGGACATTTTGTGCACTGCATGACATTTAGCAAATTCTAGAGTAAAATTGTATGAACCATGTGTTTTGCTGGTTGTGTTGCAAGAGTGCTAATTGTCACAGCTGTGAAGATGCCTTGGTCACTACAACATTTGTTTTGGTATGTGCAGTGCTACAGCAGGGTTGCTGCTGCTGGTGAGTCTGGCAGATTGGAATATTGCGTGAAAGCTGGTGCTAGGGTGAAAAATGTCTGAATCTTTTAAAGCAGACTGCAGGAGTTTTGTTTGGTTTTGTTTGCTTGCTTGTTTGGGTGGGGAGGTTGTGTGTATTTGTTTGAGTTTTTTTGGTGTATGTTCTGGTAGTAAAAAACAAAGGAGAATATTGAGGGATGACAGCAAAATTCTTACCCCTCTTTCACAAACCAAGGATCATCTGAATTTTCACTGAACAGATGATACATTCATACACGCATAAAAGCAAGATGCAGCCACACAGTTATTGACCATGAAAAAATGTGAGGGGGCAACTGCCTCTGCTTGTGCCTTCCAGTTTGCACATCCGAACCAGGAGTCTGGAATTTCCAGAAACTATGTCCAGACATGTGAGAAAAATACTCAGATAGTAATTTCTTTCAATGCTATTTTTCTATTTTGTTCTATTTCACATTATTATTCTGAGTAGAGTTTGCTGTTTTCATTTAAATATTTCCGAAAGCATATCAGTTTACTCATTTACAGGAAAAAAAACCATATAGAGTATTTATTACTGTTACCCTTTTTAAAGCATCTAATAAAACCGAAGTTATTCTGGGGAACAAAATCAAATCAGTGTAATAATTATCTGCTTGCTTTGATCCACTGATGACAGGAAACTTCTAGAAGGGAATACAATGAAAGAACTCCAAAACAAAAACCTAAACAAATATACATCCATGGTGCATTCTCTGAGTATCTTAGAGTGAAACTGCCTATCATAAAGCTGTTTCACATTTGAAGTTCTATCTTAAGCCTGACTTTCAACAGGGAACACAGTCACAAATTGCTGCTCTTTGGGACTAGAAGGAATAACTTCTGTATTGCACTGATAAAATACATGTAATCTTTTAGAAAGAGATACAAGGAACTAAAATTGAGATCCAGCTCACAGCTGCATCTTATTTACATCAGCACAGAAGCTTATATTTGTGTGCTTCCCACTTTCAGTTTGTTCTTAACAAAGCTGCATAGCTGGTGATCGGATAACTGGGCATGACCTTTGTCCTTGTCTCTGTCTTCTGAGATGGTGATGTGATTAAAGAACTCATACAACTTTGTGTATTCTAGCAGGTCTCACAGTTCCATTCAGATTTACAGCCTTCAGGTCCTGCTGCTCAGAAAGGATTTCTTCACAAATAAATAAATATTTGTTTTAGTCCTTCTGCCACCAAGTTAATTGCTGTTCATGTTTTGAAAATGCATTTCCATTTCAATATATTTTTTGCTATCTGTGCTGGTGTTCTGATCAAATGTGGCAATTTATAAATGGAGGTGTCTTTGTGTGGTCAAATTAGGTTCCCTTTAGAGAGTGGGGAGAAATTGTTATTTCAGAGTATAGTCATTTCACAAAATCTTATTTGGAAAAAAATTTCTAGACAAAAAACCAAAAGTGCCCTTATTTTCCTTTGACTGTGTATTAACTTATGTTTGCAAGGCCAGGTGTAGATATCTAGCCCAGATGTAGAAATTTAGAAGATTAAGGCCCTAGCCTCAGACTCTGTTGAAAATACATATTTAGAGGCACCTATGTAGGAGTCCATGTTCTGAGATAGGGGTCTAGGCTCCCATTACAGAACTGAACATCTAGAGCTCACAAAAATTGTTGGTCAAGATACTGCAACCTATCTGGCATCTCCTGCTTCTGAAGGGTGCAGGTGTGCAGTAATTCCTATGTCTTCATATGTGGGCAGTCATCTCAAGTACTTTAAATTATCACAAATAATACTAGTTCTTAGCATTTAGGCAACCGAATTCACCTCTGAATCAGCTTTCTTCTTTGACTCTAAGGGAATCCTAAGCACAAAGCACGCATACAGATACCTTCATTTAGGTTCCCTAAAGTGGAAACCAATCCCAGTTTTACTGACAGAAATTAGGAAGGGCTAAACCCACCGTCCCTCCCTCCTTCCCTCCCATCCTGATGATGAATAGATTCTGTGAAGAATTGTACCAGCTCTTAACTGTATTGTAATCAGGTCATTAAGTGCTTTTTCATTTGGCACACCAGCACTCAGATCTCAGCACGAAGCACTTTGTCACATTCAGAAATATATATATCATAAAACCGCATCATTACACGTACAAATTTATATAATCATGTACAGTGCACAGGGGATAATGCACAATGCTTAGTACTGGCTCTTGGTTGCAATTTAACACAATGGCAATCAACTTCCCTGGCATGATAATGACTTTAGGGTTACTGAGCACATTTTCAACTCCAACACCAAGCCTGCAAGTCATCTACTATATTTGAGGACTTAGTCCCAAATTCATCTGTCCTTACTTTAGTTTCACAACTGGGAAGCATAAGCAAAGAGCTCAGCAAGCTTCTTCAGACTGTAGTTACACCCAGGAACTGTGTTTTTCTGTCCATTGACTATGGGACATTTTGTACTGCTGTTCAGTTACTGTGTGTATAGCTGCTCAGCATAGATGAGCTAAGTCTCACCTTAAAAGTAGGGATTGACTGCAGCTGATATCTATTTTTGGACTGTCTAGAAGTGCAGGGTTAAGGGAACACAGCTGTGGTTGCTCAGCATCACTGCAGTAAAATAATGAAGAATAATAAAGTGGCAATTCTGACACAGAAAAAGCTCCCATTAAAATTAACTAGGAGCTTGGGTTTGGGTCTGAGAGAGCCAATTAATTCTGACTATTGACTTGGCCCAACATTAAAACTACCTAGAGTACTAGAAATGGATGTTCTGATTTTCAGGACAATGGGAAAAAAAAGTCATTTGCTGTAACACCAAGAAATGGATGATCCTGCCATTCAGTATAACACTAAGGGATTGAAACATGAATGTTTCCTAGAAGATAAAGTACTGACTACCTACATCTGGAATGTGTGCCTTCATCTGATTTCCCTGGACTTTTCCAAGGTCTCTTAGCTCCCTATGGTAGGACAAGATGGCTGCTCTCTGCCATTTAGTACTCCATAAAGCAGCCAATTGACTTAAATCACAGGTTGTCCTGCAAAAAAAACCTGCAGATAGTCTTACACTGCATACTTATACTTAATCTGATAGTCATAAGCATTAAAATTGTTGTAAGCGATGCTCATTTCTGATTGCTGACTAAAAAAAGAAAAAGTTTTATGTTTACAATCAAACAGTCACAGAACCTCAGCTGTATTCTTAGCTCTGATACCCACTTACTTGGTGACTTAATTAAGACCATTATCACTCAATTTTCAGAAGTGCTGAGAGCTGTTGTTTCTATTGACTGTGTCTTTAAAAAGTGGGTGCTTAATGCCATGGAAAATTAAACTACTAATCTTTCCTGATTTCTTATTCCCTTCTGAAACTGAAGATATTTAGTATTTACCTAACCTTCAAGAGTATTTGGAAGACATATCCATTAGTGATCCAGAAGTTTGATCTATTCAGTGGATCAATCTGTAAATAAAATAAAGATGGAATGTCAGATTTCTGACATATGGCATTTCTTCCAATATCAGATTTTCAGAAAACTCTTTCAGTCCTACCATTTCAAGAAAAAACAGAGAGCAAAAAATTCCCAGTGAAGTTCTGAGGGATCATAAAAGCTAAAAAATCCTTGATCTATAAATGTTGAGTGTCTAGAAAGTGGATTTAGAGCAGCCAATGGAGAACAGAAAAGCTGATGTTGTTTCTAAGAGCCTTGTTTTTTAAAAAAAATTGATTATTTTTCCACTTATTTATACATATTTACTAAGCATTGGCAAATATCTTTTTCCCATTTTAAAAGAATGGAATAAATCTTCATTTACCTTCAAAATTTTAACTGATTATCTTTTCCCTGTCTTCTTTCTTTATTTCATGTGAAAATATATAGTTTTCTGAACATTCTCCTTTTGTACAAATGCCATTAGATTTTTCATTACAGTGAAGAGTATCTATTATTTTCTATTACATTAAGTATCAGAATGAAGAAAACAGACACGGTGGAGACTCATGGGATATGATGGCTGTTATTGAGTGTGACAGACTGGCTTGGTTGACTTCTAGGAATTTCTAATAAAAGCTCATGGGAATCTGCACCAGGGAGATGGTGCAGAAAAAGAGTAAAGTGAACCCGTGAGACAACATAGCATTTATTCCCCAAATTCCTAGAGCTCAAAGGCATACCTAATGTGCTTTGAGTGATATGAATGAATAGGTCCAGCTGAGAGCTGACATGCTTTTTTTTCTTTTTAATTTGAAAATCACTTTTTCTGACTGCAAATCTGGGACTGCTAAAGCAGTAGCATCAGCAAAAACAAAAGCAGGAAACTTGAGAATTACAGCTTTAGGCATCTTTCTTTAACCATTTCTGCACTGGTGGATGATTCCAATGTCATCACAATAATAAGCAGGAGAAAAATGTTTTCTTACTTATTGAACAACTTTTGAACATGTTGTTGGTTTACTAGACAGGAGGAAGAGAAGGGAAACAATCTGAAATTTGTCTGGTTTTGGTAGAAAAAGAATAAAAATGCCCACAAGTAAACATTTTCATTAACTTTTTAGTGGCACAGTATTTTTCTAAGTGTTTGCACCAGAGGGATACAGTCAAGTTTTACTCCATTAAAATTTACAGTTTACAGATTAACAGTGCAATATGCCAAGAAATTTTTACGGATATCTCAAAGCCAGATAGAATGTGATTGCACCTGTATGACACCCATGCCAGCTCCCTGAGACAAGGCCATTACACAGTCTGTCCTAGATTCTCAGCAGAGCAAGCAACATGCCTTAGTTAGCAGGAATGGATCTGTGTTAATAATTCTAGAAGTGAAAACTGATTAACTTGGGGAGGAGAGCACAATAGCACTGAGATCCCAAGCTTCTACCTAACAAAACTACCATTACAACAAATCTTGGGTGATTCAGGCTAAAGGCACAAAATGGTCAAAGAGCCAATGGATGGATTTCTTCAAGGTCCTGACAATCTCCTGGGACAAGCTGTTGAAACAGGTCAGAAGATGTAAGTGTTGAGCACCTTGCCACATCAGATCTTTTTTTGATGACATGAATAAGTAGATCCCTTATAGTAAAAAATTCTCTTTGTGTTGTTGCTCAGATACAGGGCAGAGTCCACGATTCAAAAGCAGTAACCTGCCTTCCCTGGTTATCAAGACCATTGCAAACTGTATAGAAAACTATGTTCAGCTTCCTTCAGTGCGTGAACATCAGCTATCCATCCATCCATCCATCCATCCATCCATCCATCCATCCATCCATCCATCCATCCATCCACCAACCCTTCCATCCTCCATAGGAAGCTAATCACACAAATGGCCATGCTGAAGTCTGAACATCCTCCCAGCATCTGAAGTTTCAAACATTTGCTCCCAAAATATTAACTTGGACAAATTCCTTATTCTGGCAAAATTATCCCAGTCTTTACTTAGCCCTTGTGGCTATTTTAAGTCAGGCAATTAGCCACCCTTTATAATTGACTAATACTTTTAAAAGCAAAAATGTCATATAATATTTTCCCCATTTTTCTGACAGTTAGCTGGTTACTGCAAATGTAGGCCATTAGAAAAACAGTATAAACTCTATCACATTTTCTTTACTTCATGTATTTATTATTCCTAAATATTTGACAGAAAAAGCATCTATTAATTTACAAATGAAGTATTTCACACCCTGCCTGTCTGCAGCAATGGGATAAGTCATTAAGAAAAACTATACCTGGAAATACAAGCAGCTTTGAGAGGGAAGAATCTCACTCTCAATATAAAATTAATACAATGAAATAACATAAATGAAGTTCAAGAAGTAAGGAAAAAATAAATGGTACTTTGCCAAAGTCCAGTTATGCACATGTAATATGATATATACAAAGATAATAATTCCTATGCCTTTCATTTGCCTGCAAATCTCCCAGTGCATTACTGAGCAATAAAGAGATCCACTCAAATGAACGTGTTCACAGAACAAAAATTTGAAAGCTGGATAGACTGAGGCAGAAAAGGAAAAAAGAAGGGGGAGTTAGCAATTCTTTATTAAATGAATACCTGTCTTCAAAGAGCTCTGTTCTTTTCAAAACCAAGTATAGGGCAAGACCAATAGTGTTCCCCACCAACTAGAAGTGAGGGGGACTAGAAGTGTACACAGCTAAATACCACAAACTAAAATAATCAGAATTCTTCTATTCCTCACAGACCACAGGGATGTTGTTCTTTCTGTGCCTCAAATAGTAGATGTATGGCTGAATACCATGAAATCTTCCTCTGCAGTTACCATACTTCTAACACAAAGTTGCATCTGGGTACTTCCATCACAAGAATTATCCTTGTGACTTGATAGGGTTCACAAGAACCTCCACATCTCAGCAGTATGAGGAGCATTATAACTAAGTTAGTCTATTTCATAGCTGACCAACTCTTCAGTACAAACATCTGCCACTTTCCTTCTAAAGAACAGACACTTTTTTGTTATTAAGACTCTGGCATCATTCTGGCAGAGTTCAGCTTCGGAGAGTTTTCTACTTTTCCAGTAAAGAAATAGTGCACTATCTGAAATAATTTGTCATATGAAGAGGTTTGCATCAAAAAACATATTCCTGTTAAAAAATTGGTTGGCATTTTCACCTGTTTTATACAGGCAGGGCATCCATCTATCAGCAACTTGAATTTTGCGAAAGGAAATGGAAGTAATACTTTCCTCTGCAATTAAGTTGCTTAGTTATATTTTTATATAATGTCCACTTGGAATATCATGTGACTGTGTAGCCCTGTTTTGCTGGGAATCTAGAGCACAGATACTGGGTCCATAGGACCTTAGGACTGAGGACTCCCAGGCTTGCTTTGTCCAAACCTTTCTTGACCTGTCTATGGTTTCTATGACTTGATTTAGCTGTAACAGCAATTTCTCTAATTGATTACGTCTCTGTGTGTAATTTTTTTTTGCTTTTGTTATCTGCATTTTTTTTTTGCTTTTGTTATCTTCATGCAGTACAATTGCAGTTTTATATAGGTAGAAAACAGTCATTCTGTGTGGAATGAGATATTTCTGATTAACACAGTGATGTAGTATACAGAAATACAGATCTAGCAAAATAGAAGAGGCCTCAAGATATGAAAGCACAGGATGGAGCAGAAAGGAGTACAGGCATGGGATGACAAGTGGTGGGGTTGAGTCTGGCTCTACAGCCCCCACACTAGAAACAATTCAGAAATGGGCAGTTAAAAAATGCCCTGGACCTGGACAAACAGGCTTTACTGGCAACAAAGAGAGCAAAAACATAGTATCTAATATAGATAGATATAAGATGTGTATCTTACATGCTGAAAGTAAAACATTATTTTGTCTTATTCATCAAAAGTAAATTTAACATGATCCTGTGAAAATGGTACTCTTAAAAATATTAACATAGCTCATATTTGCAATTATTCCGCCAATACTAACAGTTGTCAAGAATTCAAATACTTCTTAGGACAGAAAAGATCTGCAAGCTGCAGAGAGAGGGAGGTTCTGGGTACTCAGTATTGGCCCAGCTTCACTTGCTTGCTATCAATGTATCAACATTACAGACGATTCTATAAAGCTTTTTAAAACCATAATTTTCCTAATTTCCTCATAAATCTCTTCCTGGTCATTATATATCTTTGCCTAGTATTCTTGTGTTCTTTACAAAACATCTACATTTTTCTTCTAACTTGTGTCCATTCCTTACTTTCACTGTCCATTTGACCTGAGCTTCAAGACCTTGCTTTCTCCAGCTGTTTATTGCTCCTTGGAGTCTTTATTTCTAGCCAGAAGACCTTTAGTCACAGAATAGCATTTCTAGAACTATATGACAAAATACCAGCAGTAGCCCATACCAGCTGTTCCTCTCATCTCACCAATTGATCATCTTTCTTAACATTTCTGTGATTAGAGATAACATTTTTATTAGGTTTTATGGAAGAAGACACCTTCACCTGGTCCCTCACAGATGTTCAATTGCACACAGCAGGCAGATAAAGGTGACAGCATAACTCCATCATGTCTCTTCATACCCTTTTTCCAGAGCCATTGGCATCTGAGAGTTTCCCAGCTGGCAGATGAGTGGGAAATATGGAGGCAATTGGATCAATGAAAGTATTTTTTCCAGGGATTGAAAGTGTAAGTTTAATTTTCCAAAGGTCTCTACTAGGATTTAAAACAAACCTGGAACTGAGAGAATTCAAATAGGAAACTTCCATAACTAAGCTATTTGGAAGGTTTTGTTTTAAAGGCATATGAATTGGACTTAAATGCTTAGGACTCTTTCTTTAAACATCCCTTTCATCTATTATTAGAGATGGTACTGGCATTTCAAATTTGCAAGTAAACATTTACAAAAAAAACTCAGCTGCAAAACCCCTTAATATACAAGTTCTCCGCTGTGTAATTTTAAAAAATTTTCAACAGTTTTAAAAATCAGAGGGGGTAATGGTAACACCAATGACATCCACAATGCTTGAAAAGCTTGGGATCACTAAAGAAAAATAGCACAGAATATTTTTGCCATGGATGTAACAACAATGACATAATCCAGCCAGCTAACTTTATTATCAGTTTACACCCACTCAGCACAATAGCACTCTTCAGAAAAAGACAGATGTAGGAGTGTGGAATATAATTTTGCAGCAATGATCAGCATCATCGCTGTCAGACACTCAGTGCCAGGGCACAAGGCTGCATGACCTGCAAAGTGACAATGAGGCAGAAATAAGAACTGGCAGCTGGATAAAAGACCAAAGTGCAGACAACTGTTTTGCTGATGAAAACCAGTAGCAATTTTGCAGGTGCTTTAATTTATCTAAAATTGCAGAATCTATTGCTATCTCCCTCCCTTCTTCATTCTTCTTCTGGGTATCCTGAACTATTACCTTGCAGTACGTGTGAATAGGTTTTGAAATTTGGAATTTAGTCCAGTTATGCTGCCATTTGTCAGAATCTGGCACCTTCTATCAAAATAATTCACTTGGATTCAAATCACTTCCAAACTGGTGGCAATATGATGGTCTTGCAGAAGTCATGGCATTCAATTGTGTTTCATTTGTAAAAATGCAGATGTCATCATTTTTTACCTCAGTATAATTGTATTATCTCTACCTGTTTCCTAATCTACAAATCTATACAATAAAGCTATCACAAACTATCTCAGACTTGACAATCAAAATTAAAAAAAATAATGGCTAGATTTTTAAAATTTTATCTCAGGAGCTCTTTTAAATCCTTAATTAGCACTGCTTTCAGACATTTCAAATATGTGAACTATTCATTTCCATGGTGTGTTTGAACAAGTGAGCTCATACCTCCTGCCAAGTCAGAATTCATGGCACCTTGTATCCACCATTTTAAGATTTGATCATCCTTTCCAGTTCAGTGGTTTAAGTCCCTTCCCAAGTCAGTCAATTCTAGAGAGTTCAATCTTAAACTGGAAGGATAAATTGTCATGTAGAAGTGCCTGTCTCTGTCCATTAAAAGCTAAACCATGTTCCTTCTTCAAACACATGAAATAAAATGGAATTGGATATTTTTTCTTCCATTTTGAGGATTATCTAAATTAACCTTCTCAGAGAAACGTTATGCAATATCATAAGGCTTTTTTATGTAGCAGAGCACAAAAAGATCCAATAGCTAGGACATCAGCAAAATTCAGACTAAATTACCCAGATATTAAACAGTAAAATCAAATTGAAAAGAAAATGAAATGTGATGTTTCAAACACAGACTCACTAATTTTCTAACTAGTAGATAAAAAATAACTCATTAAAACATCATAACTTATTGCACCCTAAAGAACTATTCCACAGATCAGTCATCTTCAGTGCTGATACTGCTGGGTTGCCTTATTACAGTTTTGTAGCCTTTGCCCTGATCTTCTTGGGTTTTGTCATTACATGTGTTAATGTCTATTCTTGTCTTAATTTCTTCTTGAAGGGCTCTTTCCTGCAATAACTATTTTATTGCATAAATGATCTTGCTAACCTTTTCTCCCATTTCATTTTAGGAAACATTTAAAGTCCTTATTCTTCTAACCTATTTTTTAAAGTTCTTTATTATCTGTCTTGTTATGTTACACATCCACATTATGTTTAACATGTAAGATTCTCATGTAATGAATCATCTCCCATTTGGGATTTATTTGAAAATTAGGTCATACATAAAACCATTCAGAAATCCTTCATTATAAAATCACTACAACTATGAAAAGTTAGTTGAAATTATGTCTATTTATTTGTGAAATGGAAAGATGCAGAAAAGGGGGATGATTGCCTAATACGAGACAGCAAAGATGTGAAAAGGGATTATAGGGCTGTTGAAACAGAAATACTTGCATAAAGAAATAAGCGGAGTTTACTTTTCTTAGTGTGAACAAACTCAGAGGAGACAGAATTATTAAATTCAATCTTAAAGGAAAGCAGAACAACATATAAGATATAGAAAAGTTCTGGTTATGCTTTTAAAGGATGGAGGAGGAGGAACAGAAAGAAACAAATGTCCTGTAAAGCTGAACTGTGAGTATGGGAAGTTAAGGGCTTGCCGCAGGGAGTTAAACCACCTGCAGCCACAGGAGAGCCCCAGGACTGCGTGGCAGTGGCAGTCTTGTCAAGGCAGATGGCCAGTCTGACAGTGTGGCTCTGAGCACACACCAGAGTGTGTCCTACAGTGCCTCTGCTCCTCACCCTACAGCAAGGCCCACAGGCTGGGAAAGAGGCATCCCCTTTCCCTACTCAGGCCATGGACAAGCATGTTCCCCTCCACTGGTTCTCTGGGTCATTCTTCAGGGGCAGTAGCTTTCTTCTGGTCTGCGGGGAATGCTGACACCCTGCTTTCTCCCACTGCTTGGGAGACCAACTATTAAAGTGATGCACATGTGCCACTCTCAAAAGTTGGCCCATATATTGGGCAGTTGATATTTTATATATATATATACTAGTTTTTATATAGGCCCTGCTCATCCTCGTCCTGCACTGAATCAGATCACTTCGGTGTAGTTCTGCTGGCACAGCCCATTCTGAGGTACTAGATAGAAATTCTGCTCCTGCATAGCTGAAGGAGAGAAACAAGCCAAGATTTCACAATGCTGCAGTAGTTTCTACAAAACTTAACTGGACCAAAGCTTCGTGTCTCCAGCTTTTGTAGTGACCTCGGGATAAAATTGAGTATTCTTTTAATCATGTTATGCCAATATAAATTAGTGAGCCAAGCTGTGCTGAATTTGGCTTTGTTCATGGTTCTTGCTCCAGCACAGACCATTGAACAAGAGAGGAAAACTGAGCAACATGTTAAAAGATGAGTGATCAATATCCTGGTGCCAATTAGCAGCCTTTTTGCACCATATTCACAGGTTTGGTTCCTACACAGTTGACTATTAAACTGTTAAGCTGATTTTTTTCCAGGTCTCAAATCAGTGTGATTAGCAGTTTCTCAAGAGTTGAACAAAGTCTATGTTGATACCAATGCCTGGGAAAGTGGTAGAGGAATTAAAATTCATGACTCTTCACAGAGGTACAGATCAGATAAGAATTTCACCAAAATATTTATTTTTACTTGCTACAAAGAATATTTTGGGCAAGCTCATATGCAGCTGACCAAAATTTGGTGAAATGTATATTTCTGTAGGATTGTAAGGTAAACCAGTTTTAAGTGTAATCAAATTATAAGCAGAAATGGACTAGAGTGGAAAGGGGAAGCTGTCTACCCAAGGCACATTTGCATTTTGTTTGATTATGCACACTGAAGAGTGAGGGGATTAATTTTTTGTTGAAGTTGCAGTGAGACTCATAAATAATTTTTTTTTTGTTTGCATGCTTCATTTTCTCAATTCAGAGATGTGTCATTCTTGTTTGGTTTTAAGATGAAATTTGAAATATTTGAACCCATTTGCTGTAACTAACGTAATTAGTAGAATAACTAGTTAACATGATCATTCAAAACTAATCAGAAATTATTAATGACCTATTAATGACTCACTGTCAGAGGGGTCGGAGATTATTTAAGTGGTTTTAGACCATGTGTTTTTCTGCCTCTTGTTTCATGAGTGTTTTGGAGTGTGAAAGAGAGGCTTTCAATTGTCGGTGGGAAATTACAGATTTCTTTTTCAAACAAGGGATTTATTCAGGCAAAGGAAAGGAACCTTTATTTACCCCATGTAAAAATAGCCAATATACATTTCTGGGTGACCACATTTCCATACTCAGCTCAACCTTGGTCCATGCTAGCATGGAAGATGATTCAGCTGGATGGTAGTGTAGCCTGATGAGTTGACATGTGTGCTGAAAAATCACCATTCTTTTCCTGCCCCTGCTGTTAATTTGTTGTGTGATCTGTAGGTCAGCCATCTCTCCCTCAGCTTTCTAGACTCTCTTAACATATATGCTCCCTGTGGCAGCTTGGCAGGATGGTGAACCTCAGGTCACAAAGAGAATTAAGAGGCCCTGTGCCTCCTCTGGTGTACAAAGCCCATCATGGCCCATACACCACTTTGGAATATGGACTGTGATGTTGATGGAAGCATTGAGACTATTGCATGAGACTGTTGACTGTTCCCTTAGACCAGGGAAACTGTAGTGGATGACACTTCGCTGTTTACATTCATCAGAACACATACTTTAAGGCTGTCTTCTGTAATTATATTGCAGATAATTTTCATGCTGATTACAAGCACTTTACAGTGGCTCTTTTGCAGTCATTGATACAATTTTTTTAAATCCGTTGTCATTTCTTGTGAAAAGCTGTCTGAAGTGCTGATTACAACATCCCCACTCAGCTCTGTAGGGGGGGAGAAGTAGGATTGCAGCAGGATTGCAGCCTAATGGACTGCAGAGCCAGATAAAAAACAAAACCAAAAAAAAAGGCGGATGGGGAATGGCACAACTAGACAGAGGAAAGCAAAAGGATGAAAATCTACATTCTGAATGTCATTGTGTCATTGGAAAGATTTCACCAACATCAACCCAGGATGATTTCAGGATCCTTTATCATACCCTGGCAGCAGTCCACACTTACCATCTTGTAACCTATGCTGTAAAACTGCTGCCTTCTTTCTCACTTGGTTGGTTTCAAGAGTAAAGGTTCCCATGGTTGTCTGGGTGCAAGAGGAATGGACTTGGAGTACACATGACCTTGTGCCATGGGCTGACTTCTCATGGAGTATTCACATTTTTACTGCATAATTAGCTGCTCTGGGCAGTGCCCTTATTGGAATGCCCTTGATGTGCACTTAGTGGGAGGAGCACTTTAATCAGATGCCTCATACCTTCTAAAGAAGATACCTCAGCCATGGATAAACTGGAATGAGTAAGATACCCTACTCTACTTAGCACTCTATGTAAAAGGGACACAAATACATCATGCCCTTGTTCTAAGGCTTCCTGTGACAACTCAGTTTCTGAGGGCAGAAGCACAGCAAACATACCTTTGTCTGGACAGCAATGTGAGCACCTTTGTTTAAGGAAACTTGTGGAATTTTTTATTCTAGTCTACCTTAGTTCCCATTATGATGAGTTTCAGTGTTTGAACTTGAATATTTCATTTCTTATCAAACCCCTCTGAACCTAATGCAGTGCTGTCACAATAAGTGACAGCATCAGGAGCACCAGGACAGAGACAACACAGTAATTACAATGTGCTGATTAATATGAACGAAAACAGTGGATGGGATTAATGTTAAGTAGACCAACACATGAACTAAATCTTTTCTCCCTACCTTTCTAATTGCTTCCTACTGTATTATCTGATTCTAAAACCCAAATTAAGAACTGCATTTAAATTTTCCCCTGAAGTACCATAATTTATCTACTTCTTCTTTCCTACTCTTTTGCTGGTATTTCATTTTGCTGTCAGAATTTCATATAGAAAAAATGCTGCAATAATCAGGGAAATTCAGTGTGGGAGTGTCCCAATGAAATTTTGCTGCTATACATGTATGTTTTGCTCGTTTACTGTTTAAAGTTCTCTGCAAAAACAGGACCAATTCAAAAGTTTTTTCTGATCTTCAGTAGTACACAGAGGAACACCTAAACAGTACAGATCTAAATCATAATGGAAACAAAGATCATACCAGGAATGTGAATCTTTCAGCAATTTGTCCAGCTACCGAAATTTCTGCTCTGAATTATTTTCTATGCTGCAGCCTCATTTACTTCAGTTCACTAGAATAACTCCAACTCCTACAGCACCCTGAATGGAAGTTGAAAGCTTTGAAAATGGCATTTTTATGCTCTCAAATGGTAATGAATTTCCTTTGGCTAGTTCCCTTAATTAAAGGGAAGACACAGAGCCAACAGCTGGAAATGAGGGGGCTATGGCTGCAGCAGGGATTGCAGTGAGTTGCCTGGGCACGAGGAATGTGTGCACAGCATGGGGAGATGGGGCACTGCTGAGTCCAAAATAGAATTCTTGTTCCACAGTTACAGGTCTGGAAAAGAGTTATTTCTATATGTGAATTTTAACTATTTCTCTCAAGCTTTTACCCAGATTGCTAATACCTCTGGCTTTCCTCTGCTGTGCTCCAGAGGTCACAGACTGAGGATGTCTGTGGGAGAAAACACTTTTCTCTTTCCTGAGAAAACACGGAGGCAACTCCATGGTGCAGTGGGTCCAGAGTAGTTTCAGGATCAGATGGATGCATGGGAAAGGGGTTAAAAAACAGGCCAAAAGCATGGGTGGTGTTAGAGAGAAGTATTGGAGAGGGAAGGAGTTGGTGTCTGAGCTCCAGAGCAGGTACTTGAGCATGGGTGACTCACTCACTCATCAGGTTTTGGAAACTTTGGGTGCTGCTATTGCAAAGGTCTTTTCTGACTGGCATTCCTCATGTTTCCCATAAGCTTGTTACCAGGAGCAAGACCTAATTACACTCTCCTGAATATTCATCTTCACATTGTGTGTGCTGTGCCTGAGACATACCCCTGAATAACCCCTTCCCCTTCTACAGATATTTGACAGCTACTAATGCAGCAAACCCGGTGCAGCAGGGAGGAGGTTATTATTAGCCCTGTTGTGCAGAGAGGAAGATGAAATGCAGAAATCATATTACTTTTGTCAAGTTGCAGAGAGAAAATGTGGCAGTGTTACTGCTGCACCCATGAGTTCTGGCTGTGAATTAGGAGGTATTTGGATATGAAGTCACGGGTGAAATTCCTTCTGCATCTTTGTCCTCTGCTGAAGGCTGTTATAGGTTTGTACCAGAGGGTTACTAGGAAAGAACAGCCTTTGGGCTTTCACTTCTCTCTGGCTGCTTCTTGGGAGACAAGAGGGTGGTGGAGACTCTTTTGATGCTGTACCTGGTCCTCCTCACTCATGGAATTGCCATGGTCTGTTCAGAATTTTTCTAGATAGAAATAATCAAGCAATGATCTGTTTTTCAGGGGAATAATTCTGAAAAGGAGTCTAAAAAGACAGAGAAAGGGCTGATAACCTTTCAGCAGATTAATTTTCTTACTCTTCTGGAAGGAGGCTTTTGGCTAAATGTCATCCAGGTGATGAGTGGACCTTTGTGGAGAATGGGCATTTCTGTGTTTCATACATTTCTAAATAAGATCTCTGAAATCCCAGTGATGGCCTGGAACTTATCTCCAAAAGAAAGCAATAATAAAGAGGACTCCAGCCATAGAGCAACCACTGCAGTACCAATGCACTGAACTGTGAAGTCTTCTCCCCTTTATTGAAGTGAATCAACCATTGTGGCTGGAGTTATGGACTGCCTGTGAGGAACCCTGCTGCCATATGGATCAGGAAAAAGCTAAAAAGGGTAGGGTATTGATCTGGCACTTTGAATCAGTTGTGTGTTCTCCAGTAATCATACACATACAGATATCAAAGTTGAGAAAAGAGCTGAATCTGGGTTTTCCATTTCACAGGTGGTAGGCACAGGTATCTCCCTGCTCTGAAATGGAGGTAAATCACCATTGCACCTGAAGGATAACCCTTCCTCAGAAGCCCTGGTAAGATCCCAGTGTAGTGCTTTCCCTCAAATTTCTAGCATTTAAAAGGAAAAACAACATTTTTGTTATAACATGTGTAAAGTGCTGAAAGAAGAATTCAGTCTTGTCTGTGTAAGGCTGCGAGTTTTTGCCTGAAGCAAAGTTACAGGATTTATATCCATCTTAATGCAGTTACTGGGAAGTTGAATCACCCTTTTTGGTGAGAAGAGAACTGAACTGAAGGCTGGTTTTTAGCCCCACAGAGAAGGCAGTGCCTCCAGCATCCACAATAATATATGAAGGAAAATTCATTTTAGTTAGAGTGCAAAGGAAGAAATAGATTTATTTAGTACTGTGAGAGGGCAACAAGGGAAGTGCAAGAGAATAGAAATATTTAGTAAATTAAATATAAAAAGAATTTTTTTGCTTTAATATCAGCTATTTACTGCTTTGGCTCAGTGATTACTTTATGCAAAAGGCAGTAATTTAGCATACTAATGCTCCACAGTGTGACTCCTATTTCTAGCATCTATTGTTGTGATGAATTACATCTATTTTAGCAAAGAAATGGTATCATTGGATGGAACTTGCTCTAGGTATTTTTATCTTGCCTTTACTGACAGATTTAGACATAATGATATTTTAAAAGAAATCTATATACAATTCTTAGAGTCTACTCCCAAAATAAATAAAAATGCTTCTTCTGAAGATGATTGGATGTGGTGTCTTTGGGAAGCTGCTATGTGTGCTTCAGCAGTTGCACACTGTAAAGACCACCATCTGCATCCAATTGTAAAGCTAGACAAGTACAAGTTTCTTCTAATCAATGAATCTTTTTATCCCTTTACAGTCACCAGAAGAAGGAAGCATCTAAGCCTGCTGGATGGCTGCAAGCTCTTTCTTCTGTTGTCTGGTCTGCATTTGAATGTTTGTAGTTTTGTAGAGCTCCCCCTGGCCAAGGGAGCCCATGTGTCTTCCCGTAGAGGCAGCAGGAGGTTGTGTGGCAGAAGAAGAGGGAAGCCCAGATGAAGGCAATCAAGGCCTTCCTGCAAAAATCTCCTTCTATTGCCAAGACAGAGAGAAAATTGCTGAAGCTCTATTTCACA
Organism: Molothrus aeneus; assembly: GCF_037042795.1. Lineage (NCBI taxonomy): Eukaryota > Metazoa > Chordata > Aves > Passeriformes > Icteridae > Molothrus > Molothrus aeneus. The sequence goes on along the minus strand of NC_089647.1, from coordinate 34,943,802 downwards.
TTCTTTCATCTTGATGCAACAGCTACTGAAGACAGGAGCCAGCGGCACAGGTTGATGGAAAAAGAAGTCCTTCAGGGCATCAGGGCTGTGACACTGACAAACAATGGGACACCAGATGACTGGTGGGAAGCAGGGAGACTTTATTACCTGTGTTGGAAGGCAGAATCACTTCTACACCTCTCAAGGTCAGATCTGGACAATGCCTTGTGTTGGTGGGTGGGAACCAAGAACCTCTGCACCTGTATGTACTATGTGACTAAAATGTGATGGATGCTAACACTCACAAAGGAAAACTAATGAATCAAAAACAAAGCCTACCAGAGAGAGGAAAGAAGAAGATGACAGAAAGGTGTACAGGACCTCCAATCTGTGTCTGTTGCTTTCTGCAGTAACACCTTAGAGAGAGTTTGTGATACTTGGGGTCAATCTTCGCCCTTTCCTGATGGACAGGAGGTGTCCATATAAAGCTGCCCCAGGGACACCCTGTGTCCAAGCCAGTCACAGCCCAGTGCTCACTGCTCTATCAAACCCATAACAGCAAGGTCTGCCCCCATTCCTTTGTGTTGTCCAACTATATTTGCTACCTTATGATGATTTTTTGGGATTTGCTGCCTTATGACGTGATTCTTAGCTTAGTGTGAATGATCAGAAGTAGGCTGATGTCAAGGGTGCTGGTTTCTTGTTTCAATACTTCTTTGTTTTGGGAGTTCTGACATCATTTTTATGCAGTTATTATTCCACAATATAATATTATGCTTACTCAAAGTAATTTTTCTTTACTCATGGTAATTGGCTGAGGTTTTCTGTATCTGGTAAGGCCAAATTTTAGCATATATACCATGGCAAACCATGATCATACAATTCAGTTAAACTAGATGGAAATAATTCCCCACTGAGACTGAGGGTTCAGGGTGGTGTATAAGGCATCTGGTTAAACTGTAGACACCTGAACTTTTCTAATTTTGGACTTTAAATGGCCAACTGCTTGCCAAAGCTGCATGAAAAATGGCTTTATGACAGGATAGATTCTTGCAGTCTGTGGCCTCTTACTAGCAATGACAATCCCATGTGTCCTTGGCCATCATGCTTTACTACACTGTCAGTGTCTTCAATACATTGGGCAGAAATTAAACTTTATATATGTCAGTCCAAACACTAAACATCTATTAGCAGCAGAAGACAAACTGGAAGCTGTTTTATTTGTCTTTGATTTATAGCTTTCAGAGGGTTGATAATAGCTTTCCAATAACCCCTGGTGCTTTGCTTTTGCTTTCACATGCACATGCACACACAGAAACCTTCCTCTGATTTCTGAGACTACTGGGATTCATTAGCAAGAGTATTCATCTTGTTAAGCATGCATTAATAGCATCCACTGTAAGTCTTAATCTGCTGCTGTCAAGTGATAATTGCAGAACATGGTGATTGCATCAACCTTCATCAAGTCCAGCAGATAGAAAAGTCCTTGCACCCTTGTTTTAGGCACTTGCAGCTGCAAAAATTATTTCTGTGCCTTCAGTCAGGTTAAAAACCTTTGACACATTTCTGATTACAAAGAACCATAAAATTTTTCTTGCTTCCTAACTTCTGACTAAAGTAATTATTTAGAAATTGATCCCGTCCAACACAGGTCAGGTAGGCTAGAATATTCCTAAATCCAAAGTAATAGAGGAGAAAACTCTGGGTTGTCTGCATCCCAACTAACCTTCTTTGCTGCAGTTCACAGTCAAAAAGGCACTCTCAGACCAAGGTCCATCTCATCCTGAAGAAAATAACACACCAACACTTTGGCTATTCCTGGGCAGTGATCCCACAGCGCCAAGATGACAATCCAACCACCACTGACTCCCAAGCACAGTAACCTGGAAGTAGGCAAGAGGCTGGGAGGGAATATAGTCAGGACAGCTGATCCAAACTGGCCAAAAGGATATTCCATGCCATATTTCTGCTCAGCAATACAAGCTAGGAAAAAGGAGGGAGGTGATGGCGGGACTCAATCATTATTAATGCATTTGTCTTCCAAAGCAACCATTGCACATACCAAAACCATCCTAGTAGGTGGATGGAAATCACCTGTTGATGGGAAATAGAAAAGAAATTGAGTTATTTTTTCCTGCTTCCACATTTGGTCTTTGCTTGTATTTATTAAATGGCCTTTATCTTGACCCATGAGCATTTCACTTTGTTTTCTCTTCGGTCCTGCTGAGTTGAGGGAGTAAGAGAATGGCTTGGTGGGCATCTGGTGGCCAGCCAAGGTCAACCTACCTTAAAAATTCAGATGAATTTTGCCCATTTTTTCTAGGAGAGGAGGAGCACAGGATGAGTAGCTCAGATATGGGCATTCACAGTAAGGTAAGGTGAACACCACCATTTACATCCTTTCCAACTTCCTCACTGAGGACTGAGTATCTTCATCTCTATTATCAGCTCCTGATATGAACAGCCCTTCTGCAGGCGTGGTAGCAAACCCACTTATGTCAGAAGGAGTGTTCACTTGCTCGAAACCACATAAGCTTAACAGCAATGTTGGATCCAGATAATGGATCCGTTGTTGGGGGTAATTAGCACTCTATGCCTTAGTTTCCCTGTGTGGAATAAATGTTGATTCATACTTGCCAAACACTGAAGACAATGGATGAACAATTACTCTTTAAAGTCACTCTAACCCTTCCCAGAAAAAAATTATCTATGTTTGTCCAAGGCAGAGAATCTCATTTCTTCCGGATATGTTACAGTCTCTCTCACACATTTTTTGTTTTCTAAAAGCCAAGTAGCCTTTTCAGTTAAAGCTTAGGAGGGCGAATATTTATTTTTGATAATTCTAAGCTGATTGTTATTCCAGTTTCTACCTGACCTTATTTCTCAACAGATTAATCTAGTCTGTCACAAGGATCTTACAAAGAAATAAACAATTAATAATTTCTGGCACTCAAATAGAAGCTTTCTTTTGCCTAAACTCCAGAAAGAAAAAAGAAATACAAAGAAGTGGAGCCTTATATGCCAACAAACAGAAATCCTACTTATTGACAACTACCAGGGGCTCTTTGAGCAAAAGAGCAGTACAAGGTCTGGTCTCTGGACAATGTTTCTGGTGATGCTCAAGCCTGATAGCATTAAAGGATAGAATTTTGCAATTTCTCTTATGCGGCGAACTATGAAGTTTTCATTTCTAGTTTATTTTTTTCATCAATTCCTTAATTAAAAGTAATCAGCAGACTGCTAAATATTTTTTGTCTCATAATAGAAACTCACATGCAGATGTAGCATAGAATAGCAATTTCATTTCTTCATTAAGCAATAGTTGACTTGTAATTTCAGGCTGGGAAGCTTTGTCATTGTAGGATTTTACAGGGATACAAAGTAACCTCCTCATCAGAATTGAACACCTTAGGTACAACAGGAAAAATTCTGGTAAAAATTTGTTTACATAGCTGAATTTTTATGACAATGAAAATTATCTGAAGTTACACAAGTTGCCACCCTATAGAGTTAGCTAAAGCTTCAAGTTGGATCTGAGTTCTGACCCCACTTTCCTCCATATGCCAAGCCATCTCACTGGAGCCTGTTGAAGTTTTAAGTCAGGTTTAATGCCAGAAAACACTCAGAAAGGATGTAGGATAAAGGTCCCACTGTTTATTTCAGCTGTCATATGTCTGTTTTAAAGTGTAGATAAAGACAAATCCCCCAGTGACGTTTGATACTCCTCCTTCCCCAGAGAACACACAAGGAAATATTCATACACATACCCAAATTTCAGCACTCAAGAGATCCTTCAGGTATATCCTAAGAAGTTCTACTCACACGGGGGAGTGAACCTGGCAAGATGAAGATTTGCAAAATCATGCAGAGATAGTGGCTGGGTTTAACAGAGTGTTTCACTCTGCTATCTCTGCTGCTAAGACATAGTTTTAAAAAGCACCATATAAGTATTCCCTAGGTTTGGGGATGTATAACTGGATTGTACCCATATATAAATTCAGGGATTTGAGGAGTGGTTCATAGCAAAGCCCTCTTGCAGAAATGCAGGATGACTACCCACATAAGGTTTGGTGCTGGAAAAATTGGGCTGTAGGGTTGCCTACTGTGTCTCAGTAAGGACCCTGTCCTGATAACTAATGGATAATTATCTATTCATCCTTGTCCAGTGCCAAAGCCCACGAACATGCTTAACCATAAACCTTCTGAACCTGTAAGATATTCTTGTTTGCACATTCCAGCTTGTGCTGGACCTTGAACAGAGCACTTTTGGATAAAGTGGTTTTACACCCAGCAGATCTGCTATTAAAGCTGGCGTAGGTGGCCAGTGGTATCGTGGTCAGCATTTTGAGATGTACTTTGTGCTTAGAAGTCTAGCTTCACATCAGGGCAAAGACTGATCACAACAAAAAAAATCTAAATTAACTAATTTAAAGCTTTTATTTTTAATGGGGACATGAAACCAATATGGGTTTGAAAAGAAGCTATTTCAGGCTATGGAAAAGCATCTCTCTAGTATTTCAGGCTATGGAAAAGAGTCATCTCTCTAGTGAAAAAGATAAAATTTTCCAAACTAGTTTCCACACCTCTGTCACAAGCTCTATCTCCTGCTGGCTCCACAGGGGATGAGAGGTTGGCAAGTTTATCCTGGCTGAAAATCACACATACTGTTCTGAGCAACTCTTGTGCAAATAGCTCTCCTCTGACTGAAAGGCTCTTCTAGCACTTCACAGCTCAGCTGGCTGGAGAACTCACTTCCATCTTGGATAACTCTTAAGTATATGGTCCCCCAACCACTCTGGCCTTTTACCTTATCAACCTTCCTCAAGCACTGAGGTTTCCAAAGTGAAGTATTTGGACTTCCAGACACCTGACTTGCCTCAAACTGTCCTCAAATTGCTAGTGGTTGAAATTTGACCGCCTGGGTGACAATGTGGCTCTCTAGCATCCCACCATTGTGACCAAATGACAAAGGCAGTAGGGAGATGAATTTATGCTTGCTCTGTCTGAAACTCCTTATACTCTGTGAGCCTCAAAACTGTCAGGATTATGCCTGTACCAGCTTGCAGGAGATAATCAGCATGATCTCACACAAGCATACAGAATGTGTTTATCCACTAAAACAGCTTGCTTCCTTCAAGAAATATTTAACCTATGGAATTGCAGACATATTGCAGAATATTTTTTCTGGATTTTTTTCCTTGTATTTGTGAATCATCAGTGGTCTGCTTCTGTGATATTACATATTCTATGCAAGAGCAACACATTATGTAAGTATATACCCCATTTTTGTGCCATAATTGATATTCAAAATTAGGTGGGATACAAACTAAATAAGTTAGAACAAATTATGTTAATATTTGCAGTTCAGAAAAACATATGCTAATGAATTTATAAGATAAAGACAGAGAATTTTTTTCTTCTCAAACATATACAAAATTCTTTTTTTATGTAAAATGATCTTTCAGAGGCTGTGATTGAAAAAGACATCTGTTACTCAGGCAAATGAGCACATATTTAAGTTAAGCCACCAGCGTAGACTGAATTTAGTGTCTCCACTAATAGGTATGGAATGTAAGAGAGTGCTTGTCTACTCCATGGTTGAGGACCTGTATTTCCATATAAGTATTTAAAAGGAGCTTTATCCAGGAAACATGAATTCCAGTCACAGATGCTACCAAGAGCTCTTCTTCACTCTGTGAGAAAAACTGCCTGAACAGCCCACAGCTCTAAAACTAAAGTAGAAAAAAAAATAATTTTAAATTATCGAAATGATGACATTTTTATTATCTCAACTACAGAACTGAAATGTGTGACCAAAAATACAAATCTAAATGTATCAAGCTCTCTAGTACCTTCTGGCATGGAAATTACCTACCTGTCAATTCTAGGACCCTTTCTTAGAATAGCATGATGGATATGACCACAAGGATACAATTTCCGGTTTTAAAATGATGCAGCACAAACAATTTTGGCTATTTCTGAAAGGAGAAAGAGGCAAAGAAAATATTCTCTAAAATCCTAAACAATTGAGAAAGAGTCAATAAAAGCTGTTTAGAGGGTTTTTAAAGTTTCCATGCTTGGAATTAATAAAAACCTATGTAGATTTGGCCCTGATCAGCTTGTGCTAGAGGACACTTATTTAGGCAGAGTGGCCATCGGTGGATGGCAGCCTCCAGGTCTCTTTCAACTTCAGCTATTCTATGATAATGTTCTCTTATTATATTCAAGCCTATTTTTTATCCTGATCTGAACTGATTTTCCAAATGATGGAGCAAACAGATGAGAAACTGTTTCTTTAAACTCAGAATTAAGCACAGCTGAAAGAAACTGAAAACCTCAATCATGACTAATTATGAAATGCCAGTTACAGATTATTTCAAATCTAGACTACAGATCATTTAAACCTTTCTAGCCAGTTTTTAAGCCTGTGTGGTTCTTTTTTCTTTCCTTTGTAATTGCAAGAGGAGAAACTTTAATTGTTTCCAAAACTTGTGAATGTTTTTCTTTGCTTCTGAATCTTGTCTGTACTTGATAGACTTCTCATAGGATTTTTTTACTGTGATGTTTTAGCTATTAAATCCAAAAAGAGTGCCTTAGGATGAAATCTTCATATGCATTTTTAACATAAGAGAGATTAGGAAGTCTGAAAAAAAACAATAGCGCAAAAAATTGTTTGTGCAGGGTTTCTTTTTGAGATTTGCTACTATTTAAGATAAGTCTTTTTATAACCAACATTTAGACAACCTGCTGTTATTGATCCCACAAAAATCCTGTTTACTATTAGTGGACTGCACACAAACTTACCAGAGTGAAGGACTATAGGAACAATAACCTGCAGTCTTACAAGACTTATCATCAAAAAATGTGTCATATTGCTTCTCTTTCCTATGGGCAAGAGTTGAAAATTATCTAAGCAGGCTATGGGAAATTAAGTTTCAAGATGATTAGGGAGATACTTTCACTTCAAACACTCTTGTGAATATGTTAACTGAGCTTCTGGAAGATTTCCATGGCACTCCTTCAAGGAAATACACTCACTGGCACAGTCAGTCTTCTACAAAAAAAGGACCACAAATTCAGTGATTCACAACTGGAGATTTAATGTGGATTACAGGTGGATTACTGGGCCTCACCAGTGCTGAGTACAGGGGACAATCCCTGCCCTGCTCCTGCTGGCCACACCATTGCTGATCCAGGCCAGGATGCCATTGGCCTTCTTGGCCTCCTGGGCACTGCTGGCTCAGGTTCAGCTGCTGTCAGCCAGCACCCCCAGTTTCTTTTCCACCAAGAAGCTTCCCAGACACTCTGTCCCAGGCCACTAGCATTGCATGGGGTTGTTGAGACCCAAGTACAAGGCTGGGCACTTGGCCTTGCTGAACCTCATACAATTGGCCTCAGATCGTCAGTCCAGCTTGTCCAGGTTCCTCTACAGAGCCTTCCTGTCCTCCAGCAGATCAACACTACAGCCTCATTTGGTCTTGTCTGTGAACTGACTGAAGGTGCACTTGACCCCATCATCCAGAAAACTTTAGCCCGACACTATTTCCAGCTGCAGAAGTTCCAAAGTAATTATGTATTTCACTTACAGAATAAACCTTCTAAAATGTTTACTTTTCCTCATTACAATTGCATGATCGACTGTTTTTACTAAAAGCAAACCTGAGGAAAAAATATTAATTTTTAAATGTGTTGAAACCCATAGAATTTGGGTTGAATTTGACTCACTGTTTCATCTCGCTCTGCTTCCTGTTAATTAAGGAAAATTAACAGCTGCCAGATGGATTTCACCTGGATATCTGCTTGTCTATATCTCTTCAGTACCAAGATGAATCGAGGTTTTACTCAAAAAAGGTTAACTCAACAAATACTGTTATATAAGGTAGAATAGAAGGAAAATTAGTTACTAGTGTTCATAGGTTTCCGAATACTGAAGGAACGTCCAGACTCTGGTCTGAGGAGATTTAACACTAGAAAACAATGATAATGAAAGTGGGCTTACAATTAAATTATCTTATAATGGAAGAAGAAACATCCTTTTTCGTCCTGGAGTGAGAAAATATCACCCCTTAAGTGTCAGGTAACAGACTTAAGTATGTGATAAATACAAATGACTCATAAAGAAAAAGTACACTGGGTAATTCTAGCCTGGAACAGAGTACCCTGTAGACAGAGCAGCAGCAACAAGGCCTGCCACGCTATCTTCTACAACATTCTCAAGGGTGAGGTAAGGCAAAATGACCTGGATGAAATTCTTGTCACACAAAAAACTCATTGTGAGCCACAGTCAGAGTATAATCACCAAGAAGTTACACCAGTACTTACACTTGACTGATTTATCAAGTGCAGCTCCTTCAGGAGTCTATCCATGACCTAGTACTAACTATATTTCTGTCCTACCATCCTTGTCATTAATATATGTAGAGATTGAATTTTCAGCTGATAAAAATGGAAGAAACCAGGACTTAAATTCCATGTGACCCTGATAAACTTAAAAAGTAGCCCAACAACATAAAACAAAATTCAAAAAAATATTTCACTCTTATGGGATTGATTAACTTTGCAATTACTCAATGGGAAAAAAACTGCTTTGGAAACATTTCTTCAGTGCTGCAGAAATCTGAAAGAGCCACAAGTCACACAAAAGTCAACAAAATAATCTGCAGAAGACATGAAGTAATCTTCCTGCTATCTGTAACTTATTAAAGTTCTCAACAGGAGTTGTGTGAGCAGATTTATGCACCACAATGAGCCACTCAAAGTCTATAAGAAAGCAACAAAGGTAATAATTAGAGGACAGCAGAATGTGTCTCAAGAGGAAAAGGTGAAGAGTCTGGGATTCTTGATGCAAAGAAGAAAAAGAAGAAGAATCCCACAGGAGTAGTTTTCAAATATGTGAATGGTATTTTCAAAGAAGGAAACAATTTTTCAAGTCCATTGAGATTGGGAAAAGTGCCAAGATCTAAAACCCACAAAAAGGAAAAACTTAATTTGACAATAGGAAAAGTTTGTCAATAGGTAAGACAGAAAAACATTAGAAAAAATGGCCTAAGAAACCTCTGAAATTGAGTGTTTATGAAAGACATGTTAGACAAACTCCAGTCAAATACTTTACATAATGATTATTTGGGCTGAGAGGTAAATGAAATAAAGTTTTATGGTGCTTTCCTGCTGTATTTTCTATGATTCTAGGAAGCCAAACACCTCTTCCTCGTATCTGTCATTTACCTCCAAGGGCAAACACTTCACTCATAGAATCCACTCAGTGCACTGCAGGTTCTGCCACAGTACTTTTGCTGTGAGCTACACCCATGCTATAGTCTCAGAAAACCAAAACAAGGTTGGTTATTATACAGGTCCCTTAATTTGTACATCTTGGAGGCCTTGACAAAGGAAACATCATTGTTCTCATAAGCAAAATATGAAAAGGATGAAAGTTGCCCAAAGTCAGTCACAGAGACAGTGACAGAAAGATGAAGGCACATTACATCTCTCAAGCTCTTATTCTCTGTGTAGTGTGATAGACAGACTGGTTCATTCACAGACTCATCCATTTAATTCATTATGTACAGCTTTGAATTCTATAATTGGACATTTTTATATACCATCTCACCTTTACACCATACCACAAGCACACAAAGATGACCCTCAGTCCCATAAGCATACAAAGAAGACTAATGTTAACTGAAATTTGGCCTTGCTTCTAGTGCAGAAAGGTAGACAAGAGCACCAAGAGTTCTCATCTGGTAACTTAAAATATTCAGTATATCTATGGTTCTCTAAAGAGACAAGAAAGCTCCTACATACAGACTCTTGAGTAGTAGTATCTTGAATGTACCTCAGATGGTTTTTGATTATCTCCAATGAGGGAAACTCGACAGCCAGTTTAGACTGAATTGGAAGTACTCTGACCCGTGATGGCAGTCACATACACATCACTGCAAGAAGAGCTGGAGAAGATGTGCCAAAAAAGGATTAACTCCAGCACAAACATCCTCATCCTTCCTTCTGGAATCAGGACTAGCTGGGTCATCCTGCCTGCAGAGAGAAAAGACAACACCAATACCGAAAGACAACACTTTGCCTATCTGCAAAGAGAAACCATCCAGACCAAACAGAGGTACTTCTTTGTAGAATAAACCAAGTCTTGGTTATCAAACTCTCATTCTGTCTCACTTTCTCTCACCACTGCATACTGTAGTTCTACTCTTAACCTCTTGTCATCACATCAAACACAAGTTTCTGACTGGGATCCAGAGTTGCTAGACCTGGCCAGATAAGATTTCATACAGACTCCTCCTGAGCGAGGACCTGAATCACAGTCTTAGTGACAAACTGGTAACACTGAGGTAAGTTTGCCTAGATATATCCCTGAACCCTTTTTCTCTCTCTGCCTTCTTTCAATACTTTTTTTTTTCTTCTGGATTTCAGCTGGGTTATGCACATACAAAAATTACTTATTGAAGTACAAAATAGGTGTATATAGTGACACATTTTCTCCTGGCATAGAGACAATTGAGCTAGAGAAGAATGATAATAATAAAAGATTGAACAAAGAACAACAGCAACAAAAACTGCAAGAGTATATTTGTAATTTTTTACTTCTCCTCAAAAACTGTCCCTAGCTACTTTGTGTGTTTCTGAAGTGTTCCTTTTATTCCACTTGCCTAAAAATGCATTGTGCAGGAGACTGAATAATCTACCTACGAAGATGCTCACTTGGATATGTTCCACACAAATAAAAATTCTATGGATGGCACAGGATTAAATTTTTTTTTAACTTTTCAGTATTGACAAATAAGCATTATTTGCAATAAGTAGAAGATATGTAGTCCATCAGCACACACCTTCTGTTCTCTATACAATCACATAAAATCTCTTGTCTCAGACCATGACTGCTTAAAATCCACCCTGCCAATTTTTTAGCTGTGGTCAATTAAACACTGCTCTGCCATGGGAGGGATACCATTTCTCACAGATGCTCAGCTGACTGCAAAACAAAAGCAGACTGTCACAGACTTGTGGGTGTTTGACAACCTGCTCTGCACAGCTGCGCGCCGAGAATGCAGGACCGAGCACAGTTCAGTCCAGCTCCTGTGATGCATAATTACTTTTATTCCATTATAATAAGGATGTTATCCTCTCTGTAATTAAACCTGTGAATCATTAAATAGTCACTGCTTTAATATTTACAGAAGCAGTGAGTCTAATTTCTCATGATACTAGTGTCTGGATGTATTTATGATTTGACATATTTTAATGAACTCCAAAATACTTTTTTTCTTTTATCAACTCTGACAGAGAGAAGTTCTTCAACATAGTAGAGTGGCAATTTCCTGGGACTGCAAGGGATCAGTGTTTATCTGTCCTGTATTTTCTCAGCATATCAAAGATATCCATTCTATTTTTTACTATCAAAAATGACCTTTACTCAGGAAAAGTATACTTGGTTTATCCTTCAGTTCTTCCCACCAGATTCACCAAAGATTCAAAGCCCTGTTTCTTTCATTCCTGAAAGACATCTGGAAGGCAACTGAAGCCTTTAAATCAAGTCCTTCCACTTATGGCAAAAGCAAATCAAAGCTGCAGCTTCAAAACCCTCTGATTGCACCATCAGCTCTCTGTTGTCACCCCAAATCAATGCCTGAAAATGGCCAAGGATGGTCAAACCTTGTCATCCACAGTCTTTCTGGCTATGACTTGCAGAGCTGGGCAAAGCTGATGGTGAAAGCATGTACAGGGCACTTAGCTGGGCTTGTAAGCCGATATGAGCCCATCATGCACATCTGAGCACAGCTTAGGTAATATGCAAGCACAAATTAAACATAATGTTTAGGTCAGACAGAGATACAGCAACCATCCCTTCCTGTCTCCATCGCTCCCTCTTAAAAGAGGTTTTGTGGTTAATCACTGCCTGTAGATACTCTTGGTCACAGAAACAGAGGTTGATTTGGAGCCACAGCAAATCCAAGGAGATGAAAGAAATATTTCAGTAACATTACATCTCTGGTATCCCGACACTTATTCATACTCCTGCATGCAAATATTTTGCTCTCTCTGGCTTTACAGTCTACCAGCCTGTAAGAATGCTTTTAGCTTTCTTACAGTAGGAAACCACTGTGGGGTTCCCAGCCTGGGCACTGCTGGAAGGTACGGGAGATGCTCTGGAGTGCTACAGACAGTGCTTTTGGGCAGCTGAGTGCCCCCTCCTATGGGTTTGTGGGCAAACAGAACTGGGGCACTGCTTTAACCACTGCCCCTGGGCATTGTGGTCCCTACAATATGAAATCCGGGTGCTTAAATGCATGTTACTGTAATCAGAAAAGAATGGCTTTCACTCAAACATCAGACACTTCCTTAAATACTTGGCCACTTCTACTGGCACATGTCCCCATTTCTGTTGCTAATAATAGAAAGAGATATTAAAACCCGAGCTCTAAAATAAAACTCTTAAGGCAGCAAGTGCACATCTGAGAAATGTTGTTTTTCTATCACTTAGCAGCACACAAGGCAGGGGAAGTCAGTGCTATCCAGCCTGGTACACCAACACAATTCAGGGTGCAATGAGCAGATCTGCCCAAAAATGCCGATGTGGTGCTGTATCCTACAGCCAAGGGATGCCCACACCATCCATTCCCAGGGGTGCAGTTCACCAAGGACACTGAGAAGACACTGGCTACTGGCAGAGTAGCCCAGCATGTCCATCTTGGGCTTGCTGCTATTTCAAGAGCTAAAGCCCTTTGACAGGAATGCCATAAAGAGCACAAACGCTACATTCCAAGTAACTAGGACAGAAATAAAGGAAGAGGGAGACATTTCCAAAAAGTGCCTTGACCTTCTCTCTGCCCCTATCCTCACCGGTAAAGCAAACACCAAAAAAAAAAAATCCAAACAACTAAAATCCTTTATTCTGCAGTTTGTAAAGACAAATTGTGACCATTGAGGACTGCATTCCAGAGCACTCAGACATGGAGTTTTTGCATTGTTTTAAATACAAGGAGGAGGAGCAGCAGCTGTGATGCAGTTCAAACCACACATCAAGATATATTAGACCAGATCCTTCCTTCCTTCTGGTCCATCAACTGCTCTAAATGTTTCTAAATAATACACGTGGGCTGCTCTGACTCTGAAGTAGACAGAGCACAATTTGGCATGTGGCAAACTGCTTTGCTGATGCTGCAATGATTTTCCCTGACTCTTGGGGCCTAGTAGCAAACACTGAAAAACAGTAGTTTAATTTAGTGGAACGCGTGCTTGCAGTTTCTATTTCTTTATCACCAAGGAATAATAACTCAATAAAATTAAACCAAGATTTTTCACCCTTTTAGACCCTGGAAATTACATTTAGACACTTATTTAAGTGCTTTGGTGCACCTACAAATTTCACTCTAGTCAAGACACAGATGCTCAAAACATACAGACCCCTGTATATTTCCATTTGGATGTTTCCACCCTTCTCACTGAAGGCATTTGTGCACATGCCTAATAGGACTCGACTTAAGTCAGAAGAGCTGAATTAAGCACCTAAGTAAATACAAGCCAGACTCTGTAGAATTAGGAGAGAAGGGGTTTTGACAAGAATATAAAAAATGTACCAATCTAATTTAAATTGACAGTGCCTCTTCCCACTCTTCTTCTCCCCACTGCAGTGTGATACAGTTCTCACCTACTTTCTCACATAAAATATTTGGAGTTTCTTTTTGCTCAGGATCCCTTCTGTTGTTGCAGAAAAAAAACTGCTCATTAATGTAAAAGGGTTTTGTAAATAAGGCCAGAAGAAAAAAAATCCTTTTCCTAAATATCAGTTATAGGGATCCAAATTAGAGTTAGTGAAATTTGAACATTTTCATCCCTAGCCAAGAGGAATAAATGCTGGACAGCTTTGCTAGCTGCTCCTGCCAGCCAGACAATGCCAGAGCAGGGACATAAAAGCTAACAGAAACAAAATGCATACCAGTGTATTTCATAGATCTAGGAAGAAACCATGTGCTGCTAGGAAAATGGGATTATAATTAATATTTCCAGCTTCTCAAAATTTCATTTCACATATTGGGATTAATCTGATTTATAAAATTTTCCAAATTCTTGATTCCTCTAGAATTTTAACTTTCATTATCTCCTACAGCTTTTGTTTTGGTTTTTTTAAGGAGCAAATATTTATATTTAGAATTTAAAATGGTACATAAATCTCTTAAACATTGTTAATGACTGCAATAAGGCATTTTGTTCAGGCACATTAATTAAACTTGGAGCTCGTTACACCTGACAGAAATGGTATCTGGAATCTACAAAGGTATTTTTGAGATTACCATGAAGAAGAAAGATTGTCCAAAACCTGGATTATTGCCCTGCATTTCAGATGACTGATTCAGATCCTCAAAGCATACAGGATTCAGCCAGGTTGACACAAAGGTATTCCAAGAGAGGACTTACTCTGAAACTTAAGACAAAAAATAGTTAGACTTCATCTGGCATAACTGACCTTAATTGACTCTGACGAGCAATTCTGCAGTTTTTGAGACTTCTTCAAATGAGCATTTGCATAGATCAGGAGAGTTCACCAATCTTCCAGTGAACACTATTCCAGCAATTTCATAGGGTAGGATCTCATTTACCTGTCTCACTTATTTATATTGCAAGCATCTTGTCATGTGTTGGTTTTAAGAAAAAAAGAAAAACAAGGGAACCCCCTTTTGACATGATCCACCTGAGCATTATTTAACAATTATTTTGCATGAGATCAGGAGGGCAATTCCTCTCAACTCATAGAATCACAGAATCATGGAATGGTTTGGGTTGGAAGGGACCTTAAAGTTACCGAGTTCCAACCCCCCTGACATGAGTGGTACCTTCCACTAGAACAGGTTGCTCAAAGCCCCATCCAACCTGACCTTGAACGCTTCCAGGGATGAAGTATCCACACTGTTTCACACTGGGGAATGTGCACCAATGCCTCACCCCACTCATGGTGAAGAATTTCTTCCTTAGATCTAATCTGAACATACGTCTTTTAGTTTAAAGGTCCCATTATCACTACACACCCTTGTCAAAAGTCCCTCCAGCTCTCTTGTATTCCCTCTAGGTGCTGGAAGATGCTAGTTCTCTCTTCTAGATGCTATCTCTCTTCTGAACAGCCCCAACTCTCTCAGCCTATCTTAATAGGAGAAGTACTCCAGCCTCTGAGCATCTTCCTCATCTCCTCTGGACTTGTTCCAACAGATCCATGTCCTTCTTATATTGGGACTCCCAGAGCTGGATGCAGCATTCCAGGTGGGATCCCACCAGCACAGAGCAGAGGGGCAGAGTCCCCTCCCTCACCTTTCTGGCCACAGTGCTTTGGATGCAGCTCGGGACATGGGTGGCTTTAGGAGCTGCAGTTGCACATGGCTGGGACCTGCTGAGCTTCTCGTGAGCCAACAGCCCCAAGTCCTTCTCCCCAGGGCTGCTGTCAATGCCTCCTCCTCCCAGCCTGCGTGTTTGCTTGGGATTGTCCCAACCCACATGCAGGACCTGGCACTTGGCCTTCTATTGAACTATTGAGCTTCATGAGGTTCACACAGGCCCACGTCTCAAGCCTGTCCAGGTCCCTCTGGATGGCATCGCTTCCCTCCAGTGCGTCAGCTGCACCACAGAGCTTGGCAATCTGCTGAGGGTGCCCTCAGCACCCTCATCCAGTGATCAGTGAATCCACTGTTCACATCAATGAAAAAGACATTAAAGAGCACCAGTCTCAATAATAATCCCCAAGGAATTCCACTTGTCACTAATGTCCACTGGACATCAAGGTATTAAACACAACTCTCTAAACGCAATTTGTCCTCAGAGAAAGCTGTATGTTTCTTGCCGTTCCAGTTCAGGAAAGGGTTCTTCAGTTCAAAACAAAATGATGCATTTTGTCAGTCTTCCAGACCCAGATCCCCAACCATAATGGGCAAGTGACACTACCATCCATGTATTTGCACTCTTAAAAAGGCACCAAATAAGCCAGCTCATACTGACTGAACCAGCACAAGGTAAAGAAAGGGAGGTGTACTGAAGGGCAAGAGAGAATTAAGAGCAAAGAATAGGAAAAAACCCCTAAGATTACAACTTGTGGCAAAGGGAAATAGGATATATACTCTGTAAGAAAAGCTGTAGCAATACTGGTCAGTAAAAGACCCTCAAGTCACTTTGCAAGTCATGTCTCTTTTATCCTTAACTAAGAAATAATTCCTCTAGTGTCTCTTCTATTTTCTATGTGCTCAAGAGTCCTTTTGAAACCTGCCTTGGAAGGCAGCCAACAAGTCTCTGCCACTGTGCAGAGGATCTGCAGCTGAATACCAATTGATTTCACTGTGTAATACACTGAGGCTTGATCTATGCACCCAATGCAGAAGAGGAGACTGAACTCTTAGTAACTTGCTTTGATAAAGTGAACATTTGAAGTAGAAGACTGGGACTAGTTGATATGAATTATCTTTGCCATCCAAATGGCACAACACAGACATCCTGAGAGAGCTCTGGTAGCTCTGCTGTTGTCCTGATAGTTATAGTGTAGCTCAAACCAGCAAAAAATTTAGTCTTTCAAAATCAGAGGGCTGCAATACATAGCAGATTGTAGAAAAGATCCTATAAAACATAGGAAACAGTGGACTGTAGATAAGGGACAGAGTAAAAAGTCCTTCAGCTACCTTTGCTTCTTCAGTTTATCATGGAAATTTTCTTGCCTGCATAGCAAATTCACCTTCTAATAACACTAACTGTCATGTAAGATATAAATGTGCCATGCTAAATGTGCCACTGGGCATCTTCTCCTTTTCTAAGATCAAGGCTTTCGGAAAGAATTCTGCCAGCTCATACAGAGCCAGGTATCACTCAGCCATATTGAACCACAGAGCAAGGGGAAACACAACTGAGCATTCTTTTTCCACTGTATGTTCAATCTACATGTGAGCTACATAATTAATGCCTTGCAGCCAGGGGCTGTCTGTGAATAAAAATCCAAACTTTTATTTATAAAGAGAACATAGGGAAGCAGAAGGTCACTCTTGGGTCAACAAGCCCAGTCTAAGCTCATAGACCTTTTTGAACCTCAGTTTGGATATCTAAGCATAGTATTTCTCCACCTCAGAAGGGTACTGGAGTGAAGAGCACAGAGAAGGATGCAGCTGGAACAAGGTGCACATAGACAAGCCCTGTTATCTTGAGGAAGTCTTAAACAGGAGTTTAACCACTCATTATCATCATTAGTCTTCGTCAGGGACTTTATAGTGTCTCAGATTTTGTTGAATGTTCTGTTAATATTTCCTCCAAAATCCCTAACATACAACTTTCAGTTATAGAATTAGTTGAGCCACATTCTCTTGTTTGCAATTATTTGAGAGTCAACAATATCTGTTCATCCTGGAATGTGCCCTGATAATAATTATCATTCTTGATTAGTTCAAAATCTGACATGCAACTCTAAATGAAAATCATCATCAATTTCATCCATAATAAATGTGAGATGCAATAAAGAAAAGAAGTTTGCAGAAATCCACACAGACAGTTTCAAACTTCAACCCCAAATATCTTGCATTCTGTTCTGGCAGGAGAAAAAGAAGACCAAAAAAAAATTGGAAACTTTTAAAAACAAAATGGCAGACAAATGTTCCCAAGGAAAAGTAAAGATCATTCTATCCTACTGTAGGTCACTTACAGAAATTCAAAAAGTGAGACTCATTTCTCATATTTATGCAACCCCAAGAGCTTCCCTACTCTTCATCATTCCAGTATGTCAGAACATTAGGGCATTTTATAGAAAGTGACAGGCTGACCTGTGCTTTCCTTTGGGCTTATCAACAAACAGGATTTCTTCTTCTTTTTGAGTTTGCCTAAGGTAATTCCTAAGTGACACAGGGATTTCCCAGTGGCTCATCTCAGTTTGCATGCTACAGATATGCTTGGAAGAATATTAGGCAATACAGTCCTGGAGAAAAGAATGGTGGAGAGCAGATTCATATCAAAGCCTTCTCCAAGCTCAAGAGTGGTTCAATCCAACATGCAAAAACCTATCAAATATGTAATAGGAGGCCTGCATGCATTAACAAGGAGCTTCTGACTAAACTTAAACATAGAAAGAAAGCATACAAGCAGTGTCAGATCAACCAGGAGGAATATACAGATTTTTTTTGTGCCTGAACACACACAAAAAAAAAAAAAAAAAAAAAACACCAAAAAAACAAACAAAAAAAAAAGCTGGAGCTGAATAGCTGAATCTGGCAAAAGACAAGAACAGTAAGAAAAGTTTCTCCAGCTCTATAAATAGCAGAAAAAAGATTATGGAAAATTTTTGTTTCAGTATTTACTGATAGAAGTGGACTTTGGGAATCTCAGACCTTAAACAAGATAAAAAAATCTAGATAAGGCAATTTCCCCTCAATGAGGGGAAACAGGTCAGGTAACACTTGAACTGGACATACATAAGCCCATGGGAACTAATGACAGCTGAGAAGCCTTTTGATGACATCGTGAGGCTACTCTTGCTGTGGTAGTCCAGGCAATTGGAGGAATTTCCTAAGGACTGACAGAAAGCAAATGTCACTCCTATCTTCAAGAACAGCAAGAAAGAGGATCCAGAGAAGTACAGACAGTTAGCCTCACTTTGATCCTTGGGAAGGTGATGGAGCACTTCCAAATTTGTTTAGCACAAGTAGGTGACTGTGAGTTGTCAGCACAAATTTATGAAGGGAAAATCATGCCTGAACAAAAAGAGCCTTCCATAAGAAGATGAGTATCTTACTGGATAAGGGGAGAGTAGTGTATGTTCTTCATTTTGATTCTAGCAAAACCAAGCCTCCCATAACTTAGTGACAAACAGATGAAACGCAGACTAGACAAATGGACAGCAAGGTGGGCAGAAAACTGTTATCAAGTGCCAGGCTGAAAGTGTTATGGTCATCAGGACAGTGTCCACTGGAGGCCACATATTAGGGGTGCACCTCGGGGCTGGTACTAAAGCCAAAACTGATCACCATCTTCATAAATGACCCATTAAATGGGACAGACTGCATCCTCAGCAGGTTTTTAGGGGATTCAAAAATGGAAGGAGCATTTGATGCACTGGAGGGTTGTGGTTCCATACAGAGAGACCTCAACAAGCTGGAGAAATGAGCCAACACATAACAGATTGAAATGCAGCTTTGCAGAGGCAAGACATTGAATATGAACCAGAATTGGGCAGTTGTGGCAAAGAAAATCAAAAGCATAATGTGATGCTTTAGGTAGAGATTGCCAGAAGGTGAAGGGAGGGGACCTTCCCCTGATACTCAGCAAAGGTGAGACATCTGGAGTGCTGGATCAGTGCTGGGGTCCTTAACAAAGGAAGACAGGAGAGAGTCCAGTAAAAGTCATTCAGGAATTGTAGCACCTGCCATGCAAGGAGAGGTCAGGAGACTTGGGACTGTTCAGCCTGTAAAACAGAAGGCTCTGGGGCATCTTTTCAGTGTCTATAAATACCTGATGGAGTGGAATAATGAAGATGCAAACAACCTCTTCTCTGGTGATGACCAGTTACAGGACAAGAGGCAATGGGTACAAATTAAAAATGAAGAAAATTCAATCTAATCTTTTTTTTTTTTTTTTTTTTTTTTTTTTTTTTACTTATAGGAGAACAAAGCACTAGTGCATGTTGCCCAGACAGTCTGTGTTTGAATAATACTTTGGGAGATCCTTTGTTTCATACTGTACATGGTTCTGTCCAACCTGTTCCAGTTGACCTTACTTTGAGCAGAGGGTAGGACAAGGCTATCTGCAGAAGTCCCTTCCTACATTAGCAATTTTTTAACTCTGCAATTCTATATGAAGTCATATTCACACCACCAGCTTTTCGAGGCATTACATGGTTGTCCCTAACAACTCAAGGTCAAGCAGCTTTCACAAGTACCAGTACAATACAAGACTTGCTATGCCCTTGGAAAAAATCAGGCTCACATCTCCCCAGACAGGAGGGAAGCAAACCCAGCTTTTCCACATCCTATGTGATTTCCTAACAGATGGGCCAGAAGGTTAGTGCCAATGCAGGAAATTGAACACAGAGTTTATTCCCAAGCCTATTTCTTTCTGTCCTTCTAAGTGGAAAGAGCTGGACTCTAGAGGGTGATGGAGAACAATGGTAAACAAGCTGTTGCTGTGCATTGCCCTCTGAACAAAAGTGTATTTTTAAGAACAGTTCTGCTCTGTCCCCATTAGTACATGAGGTACTCATTCTAATGAGGTTTTCCAAGAGCTATTGTTTCTGCCAAGCTTCATGTCCTACATTTGCATACCCTGGCATTTACAATGCTTTGAAAATTAAGAAATAAAAAGTACTGCCCTTTGCAAATCTTAAACCTGGCTATACACGCACAGCTTTCAGCCTGCAGGCTCACAGCACTTTCATGGACAGAAATAGCCTAGACAAGTAGCACCCTGATCATTTAGAGAAGAGGCAAATCTGATGGGCTGCAAGGAAGAATCAGCTTGATGGGCTTTTGGGTGCTGCTGAGCTGATGGATGGCAAACTGACTCTACAGCAGAGGCACTAAGGGAGGTGGAGTAAGGAAAAGAGGGAGGAAAGTCTGCAGCATAGGACTGTGACCATATTGGTGACTATGCAAAAGAATGTTGGTAGAGAATTCTATGACCTTTTTCTCTTCTCTGGCCATAGAAGGTAGGGGAAAGGCAAAAGGAAATGAATTCTTCAGTTATAAATAAAAACAGAAAGGTAACATGAAGATTACATTACCCCAATGTAAAATTAAATTATCTACTCTGTTTTTACTGAATAGGGTGTTCTAATATAGAGCCCTGACTCAGATTTTAAAAGCAGCTTGTACCAAAAAAAGGGAAGAGAGCAGTCAATGATTTTACAAGGTCATTATAGAAAGACTTGGAAATACCATTAAGCTCCAAATGAAAACAAAGTAATTTAGAAGATTGCTTTGTTTCTTGTTGTTCTTTTAAATGCATGCCGTTGAGAAACCTCATCATACACTGGCGGTGTTATGAAGGTGATAAGCAGGCCAGATTACCCTGAGGCTTCTGCTGGATTTCACAGCACCAAAGAAAAATTCCTTCATTTCTACAGAAATAGTAACACTTTACCTAAGCTTCAAATGGACTTTTGAGCACTGCTTTTCCAAAAGAATTTGGATGAGCTGAAGAGATTTTAAAGGAGCTCAATGAGAATGATCTGTTTGCTTGGTCAGTTGTCCTCAAATACATCTACAAATCAGATGAATTGTTGAATGATAGAATAAATCATAGAATGGTTTGAGTCAGAAGGGACCTTAAAGATCATCTAGGTACATCCCTCTATGGTATGGGCAAGGGCACATTCCATTAGACCAGGCTGCTCAAAACCCCATCCAACCCCGATGAACACTGCCAGTAGTGGGACATACACAGTTTCTCTAAGCAACCTGTTTCACTATTCTCATGGTAAAGAATTTTTTCCTAATATCTATTCCAAATCTACACTATTTCAGTTTAAGCCTTCCTCACATGATCTAAGTCTTCTTCATGTCCCCTGTGGATATAACAAAACAAATTTTTTCCCCCTCCCCCTGCAGGCATTTTCACATGCTACAAAATTTAAAAGTAGCATTTAGTTCACAGACCAGAGAGAAAACTTCAAAGTGCAATTCTGTAAACCAGATCTTAATTTCCTTGTAAGATCTTGTTCTATATGTTATCTGTATATGAACCCTGAAAGCAGTCTGATGTTCACCATTACTAAACCAAGGAGCTGATACAACAGAGTCAGCTCAATGCCACTAAATCCAGTGAACTCAGATAAAATACAGAGGAAATACTTTTCAATTTTAAATTATGATACAAAAGTTATTCAGATTGTTTTATCCAGTTCTCTGGCAGCCTATTTTGATCTTTTCCATCTCATCTTAATGCACCAAGACTTATATGACTACACGGAGATTTAAGCTGTTACCAGACCCACAAGACAAATGTTCATTAAGCTGTGGAAGTTTTAAGGCATGGCTATCTTCCATGGACAAAAATGCAACAGGATGATGAATTATCCTGCTCGGGCGTTTGTGTTTGCTTTCCCAATGAATGCACTTTAAATTGCTGGTAGGAGAAGGTTTTGCTGAAACAGATGGGTGACATTAATACAACAGAGTACAACTGTCAGTGGTGGAAATTTTTGTCTTTATCTTTGTACTCTATTCCTGCATATATGTATAGGGTTTTTTCCTCTTTAAAAAGCTTTAAACTTGAAGAAGTTTAAAAAACTTTTTAAGTTTTAACTTAAATAAGTGTTGTAATTAATAAATATTTCAACAGGTTGTGGAGAAGTAACTTTAAGAAACTGTTACAGTAGTTTTGGTTTTACCTTCGCTGCATAAAAAAATTTGCCATGGCATCATTTTCCTTACCTAAAATTTAAATTAACTCTCCACCACAAAGTGAAAAGGCTCTGCATTTTCAGGAATAAAACAGGCTTTGTTCACTTTTTCCAACCAGATAATGAGATGGGTTTTTTTTAATTAATTCCTCTTCACCTTCTTACAACTCCTTCATTGCCTATGTTGGACACAGTTCAGCCTCATTTCTCAGCCAAATCCTGGCCTGATGCCTCAGGTGCAGTCCTTTGGGCAGCTCACTGCCACCCTCAAAGAGCCTCCCAACATTCCACACAGGTTCACACCAAGGCAATGTGAAGTAACTTCTGTCTCATTAAAAAGGCTGCTGCAAATAAAAAATGATGCACTTATTGTAACACAAAATCCCATAATTATAAATTTGCATGGTGTGTCTACTGAAGAATATCTGAAACCTTAAAAAATTGTCTTCTCACCAGAAATGCTCTTTATGACCTGCCACAAGCTGGGTGTCTTTAGAAAACTGTTTGAAATTTTAGAAACTGCTTGAACTTTTTTTTGAACTGTTTGAAACTTTTAGAAAACTACATCTCTCTTGCCTGGATTATTTGAACTATACTCTCCTTATAGGAGAGGTTGCCTGCTACTGTGCTATTGTTCAGTGGCTAGCAAAACAGGCACCTCTGTGTGCCACTAGGTTGAACTCTGTATTCAGCTGCTCTTTGTCAAGGCACAGTCTACATGTTGAACTGCTACAGCACTGAAACAGGCTCTTTGGTACCACAGGCACACAGAAAAACAAACAGAAGATGAACTGTCCCCCACAGGGTTTGTACTTTATGGCTCTGTGCATCATTTTGGCTAAATGTTGACTGGAAAATATCTCTGAGCCTTCAAGATTCCCTTGACAAGCTCTTTAAAAAATAAACTAACTAGAACTCATGATCTTTCCTCACAGTGCAAAGCTCTTCACTTTAAAATACGGCCTACAAACAATACCAAAAGCTACTTTTTTCAGGTGAGATGTGCAATCAGCTAGGAGTTGTCAATTTATGTGATTTACATCCACCACTTGGTACATTCAGGTGCAAGCCTGAGGTAGGTCATCTTTAGGATCTTATTTTAAAAATGCTTGAATTTGACTCAGAATTTTTGACAGATGTAGTTTTGGTAGAATCCTTACCCAGGAAAATATGCTGTAGTTTGCTGAGTGAGAGCTAGTCCATGCCATGGCTTGTGCCTCTACTAACCCCTATTCTCCATCCCACCCTTTTGTTATTCCTTTAAATTGAAAAAGACAGTCAGCTTCAGTTGCCCAGTGGAGCAGGACCTGATAAGGATATTACTTCAAGAAGAAAGTGACTCCAAGAAGGTCTCTCCAGTCTTGAATAGGGGAAGGAGGGGATCCTAGCTCCATGAAACCCATAGCTCCAAGAAACTCCCTACAGAATTGTACTCCTGAGGTGGAATAGGTGTGGTGATAGACAATATTTCAAAAGGCAGTTGGACTAACTGCATTCAAAGGCTCCTTTTACTAAATTTGGTAGAACTTATCTAAAGATTTGATTAGAAAGAAGGATAAATAGGCCTTCTTCCCCTAATCATATCAATATGAGAGTCACAACACTCTCCATTACTGTTTGCAGGTAGAGTTTGTCCTTACACTTTGTCATAATTTTAACTATTTGCAGTTCATTCTTAAATGAGAGAAAAAATAAGAAGTAGTGTTACGTATTTTGACATAAAGTGGATTTTTAAAGTTCCCAGGTAGCTTGAGTCTTACCCAGAGCAGAAGCCAATTGCTTATGGTTTTATAGTCCAAACAACCTTTAAATAAGACCAAAGCAAGAAGACACTTTCATTGTATGTCCTCTGTTGATCCCTAGCAGTAGCATTTTCAAAAGGACTTATTTTTGTTCAGCAGCTCTGAGAACACTGGAGACTCATTCACATTTCTTCTGATCCTCACTCATAGTATAACATCTCCAATATTAAAGAATGCCTTCTATTAATGCCTTTCTCACCTTTTAGATCACTATTTCAAAAGATCAATGTCAGGGCAAATCTTCCCAGATGAGAACTTGTTGCTGTGTCCTTACAGCGACAAAAAGAAGTCCTGGGTATGATACACCATGATTAGAGTATCAGCCTCAAACTGCAAGGAATCTTGTAGCAAAGTAAAAGGGGTGCTCTTAACCCCTGATATGCTGTGCTGGGGGTGAGAAACACTCTCCAAACTACTTAGAGGGCTCTCAGTTCCTCCCTGCTCCTGGGGGATAGAAAACATGGGCACTGCTTCATATACACAAAAGAAAAAGCTACTCTATTCCAGCAAGGACAAGAGAAAATACAAAGCTGCAAAATACAGACAGGCAAGGAAACAAAGGTAAAATGGGAAACTTTAGGAGGTACCACCCATTGCTGAGGTGTTCTTCAGACAGCTGAATGAAGAGAGTTTTGCTCACCAACAACCCTTCTGTATGTAGCTCCCTGGAAGAGACCAGGGAAGGTGGCCAATGACCACAGATATGGTTACTCACCTGATTCACAGAGCATTTCTCTGTCCTCTATGTATGTCTTTTTTAAGGTCCCACTCTCTTTTAATCAGCTGTGTCCCTGCGATATTGGAAGCGATATTAGGCACATTGATAAAACTTAGTGGAGATTTGCCAGCCTTTCCTTTTCCAGTTAAATCCAGTAGTGAACATCTCTTGTATATCCAGGCTGCTAATCCAATCCTTCACCTGGACTGAGCAGCTGCATAACAGTGACTTGGAAGTCAAATGTTATAACTCTGAATGTCTCCCCCTTCCTTTTATTCTTTCCCCAGCTCTATATGCCGAGCATGGTGCAATGTGGTATGGAATATTCCTGTAGTCAGTTTGGGTCTGCTGTCCCAGCTTTGTCCCCTCCCAACTCCTTGTGCACCCCTAGCCTCCCCACTGATGGGGTGGGGTGAGGAGCAGAAAAGGCTTTGTCTCCATGTAAGAACTGCTCAGCAGTGATGTAAATATCCCTGTGTTATCGACATTGTTTCCAACATGAATCCAAATCATAGCTGCAGAGCAGCTACTATGGAAAAAAAATAGCACTATCCTAGCCAAACTAGCACACTAAATAACACTTTTTTCTTTAGTTTGCCATATGTATATCTTCTCTAGTGCTCAGATAGGCACAGGAACAGGGTAAAATGCACACATATATCCTAACAGCTAAGTAATCTCAGAGACAATCCAGAAGAACATAAGACCTTAAGAACCATAAGACAGAAGGCAGATAATGTTTCTACATCTCTTAGACGAATACAGTTGTGGAGATCATTTCCTAAAATCAACCCTATCCTTTAAATCTGCTTACAAAAGCAAAGAGAACAAGATTTTTCATGCCAAGACGCATTGAAATTACACAGTGCCCAGCAACTTAAAAAAAAGAAAAACAGTTGTGTCTGAATTCTAGTCTCTTTACAAGACAAAGCCCTGAAAATTCAGTGACAAAATGCTGCCAAATATCTGCGGGGGTTTTAGCCTTACCTCAGTCACTGCAGGCTGTTTCAAAGTAGCACAGGTTAAACACTGTGAGAAGGGGGTGGAGGATTAGATCTTCCCTCAGCTCATACCCACTGAGATGTCCTGGGCAGGCAAGCAAAAAGAAATGAACAGTCTCAGAAAGGTACAGCTCCAAATCCACTGAAGATGCTACACCAGTCAACAGTACATGGCACTGGTTCAGTCTTTCAAGTTTCTTCACTGTCTCCCCTCAACACGAAAGCAAAATCCTTCCCATGACTCACTGGGCTGCTACCTTGGTATGTGAGGGTTTCTTTGTATATTTTAAGCCTGACCCGAGGGGTAGTGCAAGTAGAAATGTTACTTTGCTTTCTTTGGGATTTTGGATTGTCTCTTGTAGCTCACTTTTCCAGTCACAGAACTTCGCCTCAGGCTGACAACAGAACTGGTTTCCTTGACAACCTCTATATATCTTGGATGTAAATATCTAAAATAGAATCTATTTTTCTTCCTTGCAGAAGCATGAAATACCTGTTTTAATTACTAAAGAGGTCTGGTAGGCCAGAATACATTAAAATGAACCTTGGACTTCACACTAGAACATTCCAACTGTGTCCCACAGGTCCATGGTGCATTGCACCAGTGTTACTGACAGAGCTTTGACAATGGCTTTTGGAGTGGTCACAATTCTGCCAGCCTATTTAGCTGATCCTTCTGCCACTTGCTCTCACCCTTGCCTCTTCCAGGCACAGCACACTAAGATAACCACTTTTTCTCTCAAGGCAAAACTCATTCCCTGAAGTAGAAAATACAGAAACTCTCTCCTATACTGAGGGTCTGGAAAATTGCAGAAATTCAGTTTGTCACTAAGCATCTTTGTAGAAACTTTGATCAAGAGTTGTTATCAGTCACTTTTTAGAATCACAGAGTCATCAAATACTTTGGGTTGGAAGGGATCTTAAAGGCCATCTAGTTCCAAACCTCCTGCTATGGACAGGGATGCCATTCACAAGATCAGGTTGCTCAGTGTCCCATCCAGCCTGGGCCTTGAACACTTCCAGGGATGGGGTATCCAAAACCTTTCTTTCAGACATGGACACAAATCTTTCTGCCCTAAAATCCCACCACAGTCAGATCAACAGCATTCAGATTTTACCTCTATACTTTAAAGGAAATATTAACATGCAGTAACATAGAGTGCCCTCCAGCAAGACAGTGCCATCCATGGGATCAATTTTCCATGCTCCAACCATCTGAGCATGGTTGGAGAGAATTCATTCAGTTCACTGTAAAACCACCCTGTGAAATTAGGATTGAAAGCTCATGTCAAGACACATTCCCAGGCATCTGAGAAATCATAGGTGCTCACAAAGTCTGGGTCACTGGGGCCATTATGTTGTTAACACACCATTTGATAGGCTGCTTTTACTGAGCTGCACAGCAATTTCCACCATAACTGCACCAGAAAGGCTCCTGCTGTGTCTCTGCTGTGACTATCCACTCTCCTCAGCTGTTAACCTTGGCCAGTAGTTAGGGCCCATGCCAACCAACATTCTTCCAGACATATGCAGGACATAGTTTGGGGAATAGCACAGGACAAGGACTGTACCCAGTGGGAACAGATAGGCTTTTTATCCTGCTCTGGACAAAAGAGAAAAGAGGACGTGCCATAACTCTTGTTTTCAGGACCTGAGACAGGATCCTGGTGCATTTCACTTTAAGCACGAGACCATGTGTACATGGACCAAGCATAAAGCTTGGTACAAATTGTTCCAATTTTACTCAGAAAGAAAACAGCTATGGAGTCCAACCTCAGCACTTCTCCTGTAGCCAAAGAAGGCCATGTCATAAAGTACCTAGAAAAGGAGATTTTTATTTTTCTCAAAAGCAGAACAGCAAAACACACCTGACAACCATTTTTGCCCAATGACACATTTCTGTTCATATCAGCTGAGGCTCTGCCTTTTATAACAAATCGCATTTAAAAAATTAGAACTTCAAGCATTTTTTCACTTGTGACTGGCCATGTTTTATGGTCACTTCACCTTCTTTGTTCCAGAAGTGTTCTCTACAGTGTTTGGTATGCTCCTCTCTCTCTCTCTCAGTACACAAAAGCTATCCAATACTGGACCTACTCTGGTTATTGACACATCCATATTGACAAAGAGGCTTTTTTCCCAGACAGTCTCTTCTGGAACCAAAACTGAAGTTTTATCAGCCACTGTTCAGGCCCTTTTATTCCAAAATTTCATTAACAACATACTTTCTTGAAAGTGTTCTTTCATGTCTCCACATAGAATCATAGAATAGGCCACACGGGAAGGGACCTTGAAAGATAATTTCATCCAATCCTTTGTGGGAAAGGAAGCCTAGTTGAGATTATCTACTGTCTTGTCTAACCATGTCTTGAAAATGCCCAGTGAAATACATGGGATAAGAATACCATGCTAAATGATCAAAATATTTCCCCTATCCTTAAAAATAATCTAAATTCCATGAAGCAGCCTAGGGGAAGTTTTCCCACAGAAAAGCCCTAGAAATCTGTTGTAACACACTGCAGGATGTCCCAAAGAACTGCACGGCAATTCAAGGCTGTAGTAAGCCAGGCCCTTGTAGCTTGTCTCTGGAACTGTCTTTTCCACCACAGCAGCCCAGAACCATGGACCTTCCCTTTGTTGTCTTTTAGCAGCAGCATAGATTCTGCCTAAATATCTGCTTACACACAAACCTACAGAAAAAGAACAGCAGCAAAATATTTATGACTCTCTGGTATAAAGTTAATTAGCCGTTTGTCTGCCATTCTATAACTCCCTGTTTTAACACAATTTAACACAATTTCTTTGGGTGATGATTTAGGACAATATTAGCTGGAGAGGCCATAAGCCTTCTGTGAATTACCTGGTGTAAGCACTTAGCTAATATGCTTTACCTCTAACTCAGTTATGTCTCCATAGTAATTGCTGTTTACACAGTATGTTTGCTAACTCAGGATATTATTCTTTTCATGTGATTCTTCAAAATCAAGCTAATATGACACCAAGATTATTAATTTTCATTGAAATGCTATGAAAAGCCTATTAAAGTGCTGGACATCAGCCTAATAGCAATATATATTCCTTTGCTCTCTCAGGATCTGAAGTGGACAAAATGGCCATTGATAATAGATGTTCTATTCAGATGAATAACTGAATGGGGCAGAGTTTTAAATACAAGAGAAATCTGAAGTGATACAAGTGTTTTATTCATTACACAAGGGCTGGATTTCCATTCAAGTGGCACTACTAAAAGGAAAACAGAAATCATGATAGACTGCCTCCAGCAATGTGATATCCACCTAGATCTGACCTCTGTAGACGAGGAGCTGCACCGTCTGACTGCTGCTGAGGTCTGAGGTTCTGAGCACTCCTTTAAAATAAAATATTATCTGCTACACAGAGGTTCTGCTGTGGCCTGACCCTACTGCTCAAGACCCTCTACCAGCACAGAGCTGGAATAACTCTTGTACAGAGGCCAAGACTGCAAAGGTATAAATAGCTTGGACCTCCATCTGCTGTTAACTGGTTCAAGTTCAATGAATTAAGTTAATGGTAAATGGATTTATATCTGAGGATGACCTGGCCCTGAGCATCTTAGAAAGTCACACACATTCTATCCAGACACAACGAATTATCTGGTTTTCTCAGACATTTTGTTTGGTATGGATAGCCACTGCTGTGTTCACTCTGCCTTTAGATTGAAAGTTGTTCGGGCAAGGACACAAGGACTTTGCCATCAGTTCAGGCCCATTGAGAGGAAATAAAACAGCTTATATTGCTAAAGAACAAAACAAAGCTGCAAGGGACAGAGCCCAAGTGACTGTATTGTGAGTCTGGAGAACGCCTCAAGGGAGAGTTCCAGGGATGGGACAAAGGAAGCCCCAGGGTGTCACTGGTGTCACTTTCCTTAATTTTCTGGTGCCTCAACCACTCCTGAAACCATAATGAGAGGAGGCTCCCAAAGTTGTTCTTTTCAACAACCCATATATTTTAATGGAACCTCCTGAAACAATTTTATATTTTGAGAAGACTGTTTATTTGGATCTTTGAAAGAAGAGATTAGTCAACAGGATTTACTGCTGGGTAAGTTAGCTTCATCAGATATTGCTACCTTTATTTCCAGCCTTCACAAACAAGCAAGCAATAGTTTAATTTATGCACATAGATATATGTTTTTTATCCTTTAAATCTTACCTAGAATTTCTGAAAGGATTGCCTACAGTCATGAAAACTTGAAAAACAGCCCTTTTTGCATAGGTATGTAGTATAAGACTAAAAACTAAGTGCCTCAGTAAAAAGCATGGATCATTTTTATAGATTTTGAAAATGGAAAAACCTCAAAAACTGTTTGCATAGGGCTTCTTATATATAAATATATACAATAAAAATATTTAGTTTGTTATTACTATTTATTATTACATACTCATTACTTATATTCATACCAAATATTTTTCCAAGTCATCCACTTTCTTTAATGTGCTTTTTCAAAACAGTTTTGTATACACTTAGTCAGCTATTTCCTTTTTTTAATAATTTATTTTTAAATGTGTTAATTTATTTTTTAAATAGAGGATTACAGTTTATAGTAGAGTCTGAAAGATGTGGTTTCACAGTTTATAGTAGAGTCTGAAAGATGTGGTTTCACTGGGGCTGTGGGACAACTAAAGCAATAGATTCAATAAGGGTAGAGTGGTGAGATACATACAAAAGTTCCCTCAGGGACCTCTAGGTACAGACCTGGTGCATGTTGAAGAAAAAGATCAGTTCATTTCATTTTATGACCTCTTTCCAGCTTCATTCTGTTTCCATAGGTGCATAGTTAAATAGAAAAGGAATGTTTCGTGACTTAATTTAAGGAAATTATCAGGTATTTGTCTCCAACCTCAGCAAGAATGGAATGAGAATAGAGCTCCTGGTGTGCACCTTTCCTGCAAACACCCAAACTCTCTACAGATTTTCCTTGTCAAGGTCTTTTCACATAAGTAGATTTTCAGATTGTTTCTTTTCTCTTGTGACTTGCCTTAAGCAAAAGAGCATTCTCAGGTACTCAGAGGCTTCAACAATAGCACAGAGATTTCCGATTTATTTATTACCCTTATAAGCACAGACACATAATCTCAGTTCCCTTATCTTAACATCTTGCTTAACTCCATTTTCTTATTTTAGGAGTTCTAATCCACAATCTGAGAAATAATTAGTCCATCCAGGAACCACTTTCTAAGAAGCTGCACTTTGGAGTTCTAGCTTGTGTTGGAGCCTCCTTCTGGCTCTGCCCTGTAGAGTCCTAACATCAGCTCTCTGTGCTTTGGACACACATACATTTCTACACGATTGGATTTTCTTTCTCAAGAGAGTCACAACAAAAGAAACCCTGTTTTCAGACAGGGACTTCTCAAACTTTAGGGAAAACTATAAAAATTTACTTCCTAATTTCTAGGAATCCAAAGCAGAGGTTAGAATAAAGCCTAGTTTTTCAAATTTGCATTTCAAAAAGGAGAAAAAAATCACAACAAATAATTCCCTTGTCAATTTAGATGCTAGTTAAAATGCAGACTGTGCAGTTCCAAAGTGTTGGCATTATTTGTATTTTTTTCCTGTATAAATTCCCCTTAGGCAATTCATTACAAGGTTTGGTATTCACTTTTTAAATTGCTGTGCAAGTTTATGCTGCCATTATACTAAATGTTGCTATGCAACTTAAAAAGCATACCTTGGAAGCATGAGAAGTTCTGTCCTACCAGATGCAAGCTAGCAGAAAATGCTACATCATCTCCCTAAATATCAGTTATGCACTAGGCTGCCCTTGGAGTCTGCAGCTGAGATGGGCTGCGTGATCCCCTAGGCTTCCACCTCATGGGCAATTTCTTCAGCTAACAAGCCATTTGTAAAATGTTTGGGGGAAAGAGTCTGTCCTTACCTCTTATGGCAGCTGTATTTTTTTTAATCATAATTTCAGTTCTGGAGGGTCTTGTGCTTGCTGATAGGTGCCTGGCACTTGCTCAGGAAGATGACTGGACCCAGCTGCAAGGGAGTGACAAAGGTCAAAGCAGCTTAGGTAAGCTTAGGTAAATCTCTAACCCTTCCAGAGTGAGAAACTCTGTTTAAGCTTAGGAGAGGACACAAGCCACATAGAAAATTTTCTGATCAGGTTGAGAAGTGTGCAGTGATTTTAGAGTACAAAAGTCACAAAATTAAGTAGGAGTTGAGAAGTCTTCCTGTTTCTTTAGCATCAGTTTGGTCATAGACACCTACTCTGTGTTCAGAAAATCAGTCCAGCCCTCTGCAGTGCAGTCTCAAAGCATCCCTTTGCTTTGAAGTCAAACCCTAAGGGGAAGGGGGGCTAAAAAACCTGCAGAAAGAGAAGGTCATCTCCCTCATTTTTTAGTAGCTCAGCAGTAAGGGAACATGCCAAGATAAGGAGCGTGGTTATTATCCCAGTCTGTCTTCAAGGATTTGAAATTTTCACCTTCTAGGCAACTGTTCTTATCCCTGGGATAAACCTTACCTGCAGAATTTGCCAAACCCTCTAGCAGATTGTTTTACTTTGATGATTCTATAAATGTGCATTAAAGAGAGAAACTGTGTGACATAAATTACACATTTGCTACATTGATAAATAAAACTTCTCTTCCCCCCACCCCTACCCCCAGGTGACACTTCTCCACCAGGCAATAGCCTTGTTCATGCATCTCTAGCCCATTAAATGTCAAACTACTCCACTAAAGTAAAATAGTTTTTATAGACTAGATAGAAAAAAATCTCCCTTTGGTGCACAAGGCTGTGGTTCAGGTTGCTGGTGATACTGCTTCCAATCCTCTGAGGCCGGAAAATAGCAAAATCACAAAGCCTCATTACTAAGCACCGTGAGGAAATTCCACAACCACCTCCTCTTGCAGCTGCAAGCCTGACCCAGTCTTCCAGTATGCATCCAAATCCTTAAGAGTGAAATGGATTTCATAGGTACATTCCCCCAGCATGTGGTAGGCTCAGACATTTTCCTCTTCACAGGGCTGGCTCTGGTGAGGCACCATATCCTCTCATGCAGCTTCCACTAGATTAAAAGGCTGATGAAAGCAACAGAGTAGTGCTTACCAAGTTGCAGCATAATTCCTCTTGCAGATGTAAGTTCTGCAAGGATCCCTTCTGCATTTTGGTCTTACCAATGAAATCTGCAATCTGTTCCAAAAACACCCCAGGTTTTACCAGACCTAATCTGTGGTCTGTGTCTGGTATCTAAAGTACCTGGTTCATTCCCTTTCCTCTTATCAGGATGCTGCTCTGAATGCTTTCAAGACCATAAATTTCATGGAGGATACAGATGATTGCATAAAACCATCTGGACTTGCCAGGTGGTATAGTATGTATTAATCAGCTATAGAGAGTAGTTTCTTTATGACCATTGCCACTTACCAGCAAACTTCAGATTCATCATATTTTATCAAATAAAATTTCTGTCATTTTATTCCTTAATCCTAATGCTTAGTCTGAAAGGTCTACAGGCATATTCACAAAAAACAGCATGAAACACCAGGATTAAAATTGACTGTGAAATTGAAATTCATCTCCTTATGACTTTGTTGAGTCTCTAACACAAAACTTACACTATTTTTTTCACCTATATCTTATCTGCTGTCTACTATGTACAGCACTCCTTGATCAGATATTTAATGGTCTATTTTTTCTTTCCTCTGGAAGGTAAGCAGTCCCATGAATGCTTTACTTTCAGATCACAGAGCACTTTAAACCAAAGAAAACTCTACTTCTCAGCTGAGCTTGAGCAGCTGGCAGACAGAAGAGATGGAGACAGCAGCAGTTTTCCTGGAGGGCAGTGTCAATAAAAAACAGAGCAGGATATTGTTTCCCAATAAACAAGCCCACAAAGAAAGATGAGTTAAGTTCCCATTTCAACCTCACTCATACCTTCTTCTGCTTTGACCAGAAAAAGTCAAGAGCATGGACATTATTGGTAGATAAATCTACTGGGAATGATGCAAATCCAAAACAGGACATTTGTTATAGAAATCATGGAGCTACAAAGCTACTTGTACACTGGAGTGCTGCTACCACTCAGGCAAAAAGGTAAAACTTCTTGATTAGATAGATCTCTTGATTGCTGTTCTTGATTAGATAGCTGCAGGGAGAGGGGGGGAGGAAACAGCAAACATTTTTGCTCAACTGAGGGCTATCTGAGCTCTCCTTATACCAGTGTTTATGAACAGCTGTTACCTAGCTATATCCCAGCTAGCCACAATGCCTTACCTAATGCAAGGCAGTCATTTATTAAATTGGGGGATATTTTCCTATAGACCATAATGTCTTTCTTCCATTTCTCTCAAAGAGCAAAATCTCAGAACTAAAAAGGCAAGGCACCACCTTCTCAGTTCCCAGTACAGTTTGATCAAGGATTGCACACATCCGCCTCCTGCCTGTTTTGTTCACGTCAGTATTCTGGGGTGCATGCACCAAAACCAGACAAACAGATGCCTGCAGAAAAGGTTATGCATGCCAGGATAGTATGGCTAGGAGCTTGAAAGCTGATATTCCCTGGTGGCCAGCTTCACACAGTCTTCAATTACTACTGATGATCTGTATGCACTGTTTGCTGCAGCAGGGATCTGCTTACAAATTAATGGTGTTCAGGTTGCCTTAGGAGGCAACCTAGAGTAAGGATATGGCACACTGAGAACCCAGACCTCAATTTGTTCTCCACAAGGTCACCCTTGAAGGTATGTGCTATCCCTTATAAATCCTTTAGAAACTTCACTGTGTTTCCTTGCCCTCAAAGTGGGTTTTCTCCCAGAAAGAAATATGGAACAATTATTCCTTTGAGAATTGATTCTGTTTGAAGAAATCTACAATTCTGACAATTTGAGCTGTATGTAACAGGCTGGAAATATGAGAAATGGGAACTCTAAGATGGCTTTGGCCATTAGAACCCACTGGCTTCCAAGGCAACATGCTACTGAGAACAAAATTTCTGCTTTGGGTGTTGAGTGTACCTATTCTCTTGTGTGTGCCATGAATTTATTGTATGCTTTGACAGCCTTGAAGAAGACTGAACTTCTTTCATCCAATTTCACATCTAACTTAAACACCATCAGTCCAGAGGCACAGCGAGAACTGAAATGTTTCTGAACTCCTCTCCTGCTGAGAACAGAAAAGGCTTGATGAAGGTCTTCACAAATTCCTAAAGGTAGGACAGTCTGCTTGAAAAGAAGCATTTGCTTGAGATATTGGTTTTGCTTTGAGTTTGTTGGTTTTTTGGATATTCTTTTTCTGCAGCAGACTAGAAAGAGACAAGTTTTTCCAGAAGGAAAGTTTTGTCAACAGAAACAATATATTTTATTAAGCAAAATGTTATAGCTAGAAAAAAAGGCAAGCACATTTCAGGAGTGCAAAGAACTGAAGAAAGTTTATGTACCTTAAAGCTTGCTATCTGCTCTAATACAAGATATTTCATCTCCCTATAATCCTTGTCTTGTTTATAACCTTTGAGCATCATAAGCATGCAAAATATATATTTATTTGATATGAAAAATCTCTGTGTAATAGAATAGCCAGGAGGCCTCTGGGAAATAAGCTGAATTGATTTATAGAGAAAAAGTGAATGCTTTTTTTATTATTATTTACAGAACTAACTTGGGCCCAGGATCTAGCTATATGCTTGGTTAGTTAATATTTTGCAGTGGAATGCTTGTTCTTTCTATGATATTAGAGTCAAATCTACTCAAGGTTGGAGTTATCACCCATTAAAACCGTGCCACAAAAGTTGCTTTCTCACAAGTAGACGATTTTCAAAAATCAACATTTTTCTGACCAAAAGGAATCTCTCTCAAAATAATTTCATCCACCTCTTTGTCTGTCTGTGGAGGCAGACAAAAATTATTATTAATACAAAAAAATAACAGAAAGCTGGAGAAAAAATAATTCTAGAAACAAAACACTGTAATGTACATAATAGTTTCTGTCAGCCTGGACTAGGGAGTGGGAAGAAAGATTTAATAAAAAGTAGAAAAACAGTTCTCATTAGTGAGTAGGCAATTTCCAGAATGAAGGGCTCTTGAAAACAGCTGTGAAGTGTTGACCCTGGCTGGACACCATGTGCCCACCAACAATACTCTGTCCCTCCTCAGCACAGTGGGGGAAAAAATAAAACTAAATTCTCGAGGATGGAGATAAGGACAGGGAGAGGTCACTCACCAATCACCATTGTGGGCAAAACAGACTCGACTTTAACTCAATTTATTGCCAATAAAATCAGAGTAAGGTAACCAAAAATAACAGCTAAATCTTAAAAAGTCTTTCCTAAAACCTCCTCCCCTGCAGCAGCTCAGGAGCACAGGGAGTGGGGGCTGTGGTCAGTCCATCAGACCTTGTCTCTGCAGCTCCTCCCTCCTCAGGAGAGGATTCCTCCCGCTCTTCCCCTGCTCCAGCCTCAGCTCCCTCCCCAGGAGACAGCCCTTAACAAACTGCTCCAATGTGAGTCTCACAAGCTTCCCAAGGGGTCACAGCCTCCTTTAAGTTTCCACTTGCTCCAGGGGCTGCAGGTGGATCCCTTCTCCACCCTGCACCTCCATAGGCTGCAGGGGAATCTCAGCTCTGGTGCCTGGAGCACCTCCTGGCCCTCCTTCTGTACAGACCTTGCGGTCTTCAGGGCTGTCCTGTGATATATTCTCATTCCTCTCCTCTGGCTGCTGTTGCCCAGAAGTTTTTCCCCCTTCTTACATCTGTTACCTCTGAGGTGCTTCTGCCATTGGTGCTGGCCTCAGCCTTGGCCTGTGGTGGGTCTGTCCTGGATCTGGCTGGCATCAGACAAGAGGGAAGCTTCCAGCAGCTCCTCACAGAAGACACTACTGCAGTCCCACACTACCAATACCCAATATAATACGTGGCTTGAATTAAAAGGGGAAAAGGGGGATTTAAATCAGATCATGACTATAGAGTTCTCTCATAAAGGATGCAATTGCATAAGGCTGTTATACGGTGATGAGAAGGAAAAGAAAATATTGTGTTATTTTTAAAATGGAGGGGAAAACCACACCAAACAGAAAAAGTGGTGTTTAGCCCTTCAACAGACATCTTAAAGAGACTCCAAGTTAACTCTTAGAATCTCCTTTTCTCCATGGCTCCAAAGTACAATTCCACTTTCTTTTCAAGAATCAAGAATATAAAAACTGCACTGTCACACATTGTTTAGATACTGTAAGGACTCTTCCCATCTGCTGCCAAGTTTTCCCTGATGAGTCGCCTTCATAAATCAGCCTCATTTTTCATTTAACTTTTCACCTGTCTGATGGTGACAATAAACTCCATCTGTTTTTACAGCTGCTGCCAGGTGCCATAGAGGTACAACTCTACCTCTGACTGGGTGGGGAGTCCTTTAGGGGTCAGTTGATGTGACTAAGCTTTCAGGTCCAGGCAATCTGCTTTGAAATTCCTGTCATTAAAATGAGAATAAGGAATGAAAAAAAGGAGGGGAGGGGAGGCTGCAGAAGTAGAAGGGATGTGACCATGACACAAAATTTCCAGACGATGACAAAGGGAGGGATTAGAAGTGTCAAGCTCAGCTAAGAGGGAAGGAGGTGCTCAGGCACCCCAAAGGCTGCAGTCCTAGCATGCAGCCATGCTGAAAACACGACTTTTGCCAGGTATCACTTCTTTTCCTTAACTTTGAGTACTGAGATGTTTTAAGCAGCATGATTCCCTATGGTCAGAGGGATAAAAAAAATTAACTTCTTACCTTTGACTTTGAACTAGGACAATTTTCCTGCATTATCAAAGTCACTATGAAGCTTCCCCATTTATTCTGTCTCTCTCTGTAACTGATTCTAGACCCTAAGTCTCTTGGGTGAGGTTCACACAGATAAAATTCTTTTATTTAGTTTCATTTAGCAATAACAAAAGGCTGGTTTTATCCCAAGATTTGCCCTTGGCAGACATCAAGCCCAGTACACTTAGCCTTGATTCCAGGGCCAATTTCAGGAAGTGAAGCTGCAGCTGGCTGTTTCCACATGCCCCATGCTGCTTCTGTGTGCATGCTGCTTCCACATGCCCTTCATGCTGCTTCACAGTTTATCTGCGTAGAGTGCAAGGTGGCAGCTATGGAGAAAGGTGTGGGTCAGGTAGTGTCAGTTCTCCATGTCTTCTCTGTCCACTTGACCCCTTTTTCCCTTACAGTGACAATTTCCTCTCCAGCAGGTCAGTCATGGGGAGTTTGAATGCCAACAGGAGCTCTATGGAATACTGCACGTTTCCATACATCCATGCAGTGCATGGAGCCTCTTCCCATCTGAGGTCAGGCTGATTCCCTTACGCATTTCACAGGAAATTCTCCTAATTACTGAAATTCTTTTGGTCTGTTTTTTTTACTGGGTTTTTTGGGTTTTTTTTTTGTTTGGTTGGTTTTTTTTGGTTTTGTTTGTTTGTTTGTTTGTTTTTTCCCAAGTCAGTCATCTGTATTTTGGGTATTGCTTGGAAAACATTCCAGAAGTTTTTTTAGTGGCCACATAGTTGCAACTCTCCCCCCATCTTTTATTGCTGCCTGAAATGTAAATGGCAAGAAACACGAGCCTGTCATATGGAACAAGACATCCCAGCCTATGTCTGCTCTTGACTCCTTATTATCTGGCATCCCACAGGCTGGAAGCCTTTTTTGTTATTCCAGTCTATTGTAGAAGATGCATCTTCATTATTATTTTGACTTTTTATCTGCACTTTCCCCCTACAAGCTCAAACTGACAAGTTCTTTCTGACTATAAAAATATTGCATACGCACATGCTTATTTTAACACATAGATTTCTTTAACTATTCCTTTTCTCTTTTTCAAATTTTTTTTTGTATTTCATAGGATTTATCCTACCTCATATTAGCTGGCAAGATACTTCTGTAAATTGTCTTTACAGGTAAGAGAAGGAGATGACAGTTTTTTTCATGCAAGCACAGACTCCTGTTCAGACCTCACTTACTCTGTATGGATTACCGGGAGAGCTGAGACAGCCAGCTCAGCCTACATGTCTGAATCTCAGACTGCTAATGTTAAATGCATCTCACTCTCTTCCTGGTAAAACTAATCACAAAAACTGAAAAATCAACACTTACAAAATTTTTTAAGCTAAATTTTATCTCCACTGGGCTTTTTTTTTTTTTTTTCATTTTCTTCAGTGCAAGTCTAGGGATGCATATAGATAAGGATTCAATTTGGACAAGTTCTTTGCTTAAGCAGGAGCTTAGGTACTATTCCAACAGAGTCACAAGTATTTGCATAGCTGCAATAGGCTGAATATTGTCTCTTTAGCTGATGCTGACAGGGATCAAGAACACCACAGTCTGATTGATTGTTTTTAAAAACAGGCTGCAACCAAAAGAGTAAAGCACAATAAGCTTTACAAATGTTCCTATTAACAACACCCACAATAAGCTTTACAAATGTTCCTATTAACAACACCTAATTCTAACCATCTTCAAAATAATCATCAAGGTTGAAACAGCAGTTTAAGCTCCTTCTACACTTGACAGAGCGATACAGTATCTCCATAGAACATCTTTCCAGCACTAGTCTTAGGAAGAGATGACATGGCCCTCATACACATTTGCTTTTCCACCTTAACTGCAGAAGAAGGCACAACAGCTTCTTCAGACAAACTATCCAATTTTTAAGTAGCTAAAGTTAGATAATACAAATTTTAGTTTATTTAACTAGCAGGCATAGTCTATCAGTTATGTTTTCATTAAAAAGTATTTACTTAATTCCCTTAGTGCAGCATCTCATAATCCATGTAACTATTTTGGACAGACATTTGAGCAGCAACAAAAGGAGAGTTCACGCGTCAAACATGACTGAATTGATTCTGTGGCAAATAAACTAATAAAATGCCTTTCTACAATAAGCAACCTGAGACAGCAACACAGTCTTAGGGTGTTCAGCATCACAGCAACATCTCCTTTATATTTCAGTGAGTAAAATTGGGATAGCTTCATATCAATACATTCAGCTTTAAAGTGAGAGTACATAAAAGAGCTGATGGTTGGAGCATGTTGCTCAACAATAATTTACCTCACACAGAATTATTGCCGTGTGGAATACTGCACAAAAATACCTAAGAAGTTGCTGCAGTTTCAAGAGACTGGAGAGAAATCTGCTCTTTTGGGGGGAAATTGCGACATCTGCTGGTTTTTAACAACAAACCCAGAAATGCTTCATCATTACCGGTTTCAGAAGAGGCACACTGTGTGAGGGCACAGATGTGACTTTGGAGACACAAACGGTGGTGACAGTGCTGCAAGGCATCAAGGCAGGAGTTGAGGTTCTGGAAACAGAGTAAAGTCATCAAGGGTTAAAAAAAATTTGAAGATCGGCTTCACAAAAATGTTTCAGAAAACATCAGAGATCACTGGAGTCTGACAGAATTACTCTCAAGACATCGGAAGTCAATATTCAGAAAGAAAGTTTAAGTTCAATTTTCTGTCTTTCCTGTTGCTCTCCTACAATTTCACACATAAATATAATTTAACACTGCATCCAAAATATAAACTCTTCAGTTCTGCAGTGAGAAGAAAAACCTTGCAGGGAGAATAATATAAACCAACCCATTGTTAACAACTTTTGCTAGTAGATATTTACTAATTAGAAAAACAATATCACAATGCACTACGAGTTCTGGCCTGTTCTAAGGTGCCTGTTTTTAAATAAATGGTAAAAACCAGAACAATTGTGAATGCCATCTTTAAAGATATGTTACTTTTCAGAAGAAAGGGACTATGAGTTTGACAGGCTCTGAATTGTTCTGCAGAATTCTATTTACAGCTAACACTTGCACATCTCCCAGCAACTGCTGCTTTATTTCAAACGTGTGTGGAGCGATCTATTCATAAACTGTGTGCACAATCATAGTCATACGCCACTTTTGAACATTTACAATTTGAGAGGGCTCATGAAGACAAGAGGAAGTTGTATTTTTAAGTATGGAAATAAACACTGGAAATAAAATTTTTCCCTTCCCCTTGGAGGCCAAAAGTCTGGACCCATCCTTCTCAGCTTAGAATTAAACTTAAATAGCATTCAGTGCTTTGTAAGTTGACCTCCACTTTGCTTTGTTATTGAAGTATAATATATCCAACATGGCAAAGAGGAGTCAGGTACAGGCATGGTTGCAGGAAAATAGATTATTTTCTTATCCATTCAGGGTATAATGAACAAAAGAAGTATGTTTGTCACTCTAGGCAATGTGCCTAGAGCTGGGGTCCTTAAGGAACAGAGGGTTTTGCAAAATCCGCTACTGTTTAACAGACCTCAGCAGCACTGATTTCTAAACCAGGAAATTAACAGAAGGCTGCAAAGAATGAAATGTCTCCAGTTGTATCCTTCCAGCACTCCAATAAATTTGTCAGCATATTCTTGACATAGACAAGATAAAACATAAAGTTGACAGTGACAAAGTGCCACCACCTGAGACACCGAAACAGGGAGTTTTTCTGCCTTCTTGTCAGCAGCTTGTTTTAAAAAATCCCTACAACAGGACGAGAAAATGAGAAAGACTAGAGAAAAAAAGAACTTTTCAAAATGTCAGTACCCAGAATTATGCCCAGATGCTCAATAGAAAACCAGTCACTGAAAATGTGGAATTGGCATCATTGTATTTTGATGCACAGCAGAGAGACACTTCCAAGGCAGAACTGGAAAAGGACCAGCGTCTGCTACCTGCTAATTAACACTTAAAACACAGCATTGCAGGTGGCTGAAACAGAACAATGCAAACCTGGAGCGTACAGCATGCTGAGCCCTGCTCCACTGGGAGAGATCTTGCTCCCTCCCTCCTCGCTGCAGAATCCATTCCAGAGCTGCCTGCAGTCTTTTGCATTTGTCTGCTTCTTCACTGCCTTGACAGCCAGTATTATAGTTATTTAGATGTTGTGTAACTGTATTACTTAATGTTTGCACAGTGCTTTGAAAATGTGAATTGCTATCCAGCTATTCAGTGTTATTATTTCCATTAGGATGAACCATAAAAGCATACTGAAAAAGACAGTGCTTAAGTTGAATAACCTCCTTTAAAAAGGAATAGCAAATCCATCAGGTCTTGTCAAGGTGTTCCACTACCTAAATATTTGAAATTGTACCTGCATTTGCATTACACATACACACACTTGGACATGCATATGATTTTATTTCAAAGATCAGTGAACTGGCTTAACTAGTCCTTTGGTTTATTACTATCAAAGAGAACATATAAAACGCTACACCGGGAATATAATAAAGACTTGGTTAAGTTAAAATTTAATAGCATATCTTAATGATAGTATTAAGAAAACTAACCTTGGAAATGAAATTAATGACATTCTTTGATGTTGCTCTGTCTCAACTTTGTACCTTGTACATGTCAGACTAATTTTATCAATTCAGGGAAATAAGGCAGAAAGGTTGTACAAATGTAATTATACTATTAACATTTTAAAGACAAAATTTTAATGTGTATACTGTAACCAAAGTAAAATTACTTTTCTAATTCTGGGATAACTGTTAAAAAGAGTCATGCCTCTCAGTTTAAAACTAAGCATATGATGAATTGCATCAGTAGGACTCCAATAGTATAGACTAATACTTTATGGCAGCTTGACTTGCTATATCAAGAATTCTGTGGGTTTGAAAAGCTGCATAGTCAATCAATTAAAAAAAAAAAACCACCACAAACAACTGTTTTCTGGCCATATGGGCATAAATAATTCCAGTCCTCCCAGAGATTTATCTCAGAAAAAAACACTAGCTAGAATAAAGTTTCCTAATTCCTAATTTCCTAATTAAAAGTAATTAGGATGGAATTAATTGAAAAGACATTACAAAGAAGACTGGTAATAGTTGTGGTGGATGTAGAAGCATCTATGTTTGCACAAAGAGTTTTTTATAATGAATGGGATAAAAGAACAAACCTACTTGTTAAAAGCCAGTCCATTTCTCCCAGCTGTAGCTTTTAATTTAATGAGTTATCCTTCTCTTTACAATGTATGCCTCATTTAAAAAGATTGATAGATTAATATTACTGATGTGATAGCTTCAAAGAATATGTCACATCTGATGACAAGGTATGTTTTCTTTAAAGATGAAATCAAATGAAACATTTGCTTTTTAACACAAAATCTGAGGGTCTCAGTTCACATTTGCTGGTTCAGAGGAAGTCTGGAAGTACCCATGGGTTGAGCATTCTAACAAACTGTCAGGCAAGCTAGAGATTGTGAAAAAAAGGTTGGGTTTCATTAGTATATAGTCCAAATTTTTTGGACTATAGGCTTAAAGATTAATCAATGTTTGAGAAAAAGGATTAATCTGAGGCTCATGTTGATATCTCCATCCTGCTGAACCAGTCCCTAGAGTCTCTGTTATGGCTGATAAAGGAAAATGGGCACTCTTAGAGATAATTTATCCCAATGTAGATTGCAAAATGTAATAGACAGACCTCCATATGGAGAGACCGGAATGAATAGTAAAATTATGAAAAAAATAGATTCCACATTGGCTCCAATACTGTTATCAGCAATTAATTGTCATGGATGTGTGTCTAGAAGAGAAAACAAAATGTCTTGAACATTTCTGTGTTGCCTTCCTCTCTCCACCTCAGTTAATAGAAAGAACAGTCTTAGAAGAGGAAAGGCAAGGACCTTAAATCCTGCATGAGGCTGTCTTGATGTCTGCAGATTCATTCAGGAAATAGAAACTGTGTCCCATCCCTGGTTCTCCCAGCTGCCCTTGCTTAGCTACTTGGCACTTCCCTAGGCCAAGAACCCTTGGGAAACTGCCCTGGCTATGGGAAGACATCCAGGAGAACAGAAGGGCTTCTCTTCTTCCATCATTTTGAAAGAAAATAGGGGGAAAATTCCCCTAAATGTCAAAGCAAAAATAGTTTATAAAAACCCTAACCCAAACACACAAAAAAGAGCTCTGTAGTGAGCAAAATCTTCAGATTTGCTCCTCCAGCTTCACCTCTGAAGCTTCCCTTCATGAGACCAATGAGATGGTTGATACATAAACACCATTGCTGCCTCTATCCTAGCATCCTTTCAGCCTCCATTTGGAACTTCTCTGCAGATTCTCCTTCTGTTACCTCTGTTTGTTAGATTTGTTCATTAAACACATCCAGAAGGAAAGACAGAGTGAATCAAGCCTGTGCCATTATGAGGCTGTTTCCAGCCACCCTCTTCACTCAGCTTGTTAGCTCTGCTTTCTGGACCTCCCCATGTGTTTCTTCCCTAATCACTCTGTTGGCCTTTGGGTGTGGACTGGCTCTCACAAGTGATACCCATATTGTTGGACAAATGGGTAGAATGGGGAAAAATCAAACCCTGGACCTGTAAACATCCACATCACCTCCAATTTATTCCTGGTTCTTATCTTCCTTTCAGTAGCAGTGTAGATGTAAGCACGGTGTCCTTAAATCCTTGGTATAACAGTACAGATTGCTTCATAAGCTCTGCCTGAGCAACTATTCAATGATGCTTCTCCATGCAGGGAGCTCTGAAGAGCTCATCCTTCCTTGCTGAGCCTTACACTTTCACTTCTAAATTAAATCCTTGGCAGCCTTGCACATCTGCCAGAGGACCTCTGCACAACACAAAGCATATTGTGGTTCCTCCCATGGCAGAAGGTCACATCTCAATTGCTTAAGGAAGAGTGTGTATGTTCTTCCAGATGCTTTTCATACACAATTTAAAAATGGGCTGAGGTAACCTCTGTCTTTTTTTTAGACTAAATACTCTGAAACAGCAATAAGCTGTTGAAATTCAAGTCATATCTTCTATCAAAGACATGACTTCACTGTACTCAGAAACACTGTCTGGGGACAGCCAAAAAGGACAAATATTCTGTTGCTCTTCTGGCACCTCCAGGGAGACTAATGAATCCATCATGGGAAGGTCAGAAAAGGCAGCACCACATCACTTCCAAGTCACTGCCACAGGAACACAGGAATTATTTTAATCTCAATATTTCTCCTTCAATTGAGCGAGCAGCTGTCTCTGGCAGCCATGTAAGAGAGGTTTGGGCTGAAATAATTTAGCAATGTGGAAGGATGGAGCAAAGCAAGTG
Source organism: Molothrus aeneus (assembly GCF_037042795.1). Taxonomy (NCBI): domain Eukaryota; kingdom Metazoa; phylum Chordata; class Aves; order Passeriformes; family Icteridae; genus Molothrus; species Molothrus aeneus. The sequence goes on along the minus strand of NC_089647.1, from coordinate 34,898,872 downwards.
GAGAGAGAGATGGAGGTGGAAGCTGTAGTATAAAGTATATAAAATTACACTATTTATTTCCTCCACACTCATGATGGGAGGAAGTTAGAAGGAACATCCTTGTTCCAGAGAGAGTTCCTCTGAGAACAGATAATCAGAGAAAGCTGTCATTTATCAAGTCACTCTGGCTGTCACTCTGTGCTGCTATTAACTCTGACTCAGTTCCAGCATTTCTGCATCAAATGATATTAACACCAGCCCTGTGGAAATTATTGTTTCTCTGTTATATCAAAAAATTATCAAATACATGTTATTCCTTTTTTCTAAATAGTTTCTGCTATTTGGTTTAGAAGCAAGCAAGAAACAAAGGAAGCAGGAGGAAGACAGTTCTGAGAGCACTGAGCTGCAAACACAAATGTTTGGTTTATGTAGGGTGGACAGTTATGAAAGAAAAGTGACATTTATGAAAAAGCACTGATGGTGAACTTGAAGATGCCCATTGCAGAGGGGTTGGACTGGATGATCTTTAAAGGTTCCTTCCAACCCAAGGCATGCATGCATTCTGTGATCAGTCAGGTGGTTCTGAGGTAGCCCTGAGGTGGCACATTTTGCAATGGCCATTTTACTTTTAAGGCAAAAGGAAGGAATGGTGTCCAATTACCCCTTTCTACAAACTGTCACTAAGGAGAGTTGTACATCTGCTTTCAGAGTAGGGAAATATTCTCAATAGCAACATAATCTCCAACATTTTGGGGCTCAGTAAAGTGAAATGCATTTTTCACTAGGTACCAGTAGGACTGCAATAAATATATCCGTTTCTTCTCATCATGCCTGTGTGAGTTGAAGCATAAAACAGATTCTGCCTAGATTCCTAATCTGGAATGTATATTAAAACTGTTTGGATTTCATCAGTAACTAATAGAAATTATAAGTCAATGATTGGCATAGAGACCTTTAAAATCTTAATTCATAAAACAGATTATTGCAGCAATTAGCCTACAAATGAATTTTGTAGTGAAGAATCAGCCAGGTATTCTTCCAACTACTGATAAGGTTAAGGTCCAAAGAACATGATGAAGGGCTTCCTGGTGAGGCAAAGTTCAGCTTGTTGAATGACAGCTGTGCAAGCTGTTTTTTACACTAGCTCTGCAGAGGAAAGTACTAGACAAGTACAATGCCAAAATTTGGAAGGTATGTATCAGCCAATCTCCTACCTTTGTAGACTGATGCTCCAAACATCTCACTGAGGCTACTATTCTTCACTTATTTCCTGTTCTTATTGCTGAACCCTAGTACCTCTACTTCAACTCTGTCTATGAGCTACAAGAACCAGAGATTTTCAAATTCCAAGGTGCATCAGGAAGCTGCAATTGTGCAGTGATGCCTAGGACTTCTGCCAGTGCAAAAGAAATCAGATTCTCTTTGAGCAGCTGCTGAAGGAGAAATACAGCCCTTTTTCACACAGAAATGCACTAAGCTCTCTCCTGGCAGCCCATTGCTTTACACTGTATGTTACATCATTAATCTTGTCCTCTCAAAACACTCAGAAAGCAGCAAGAGTGAATTCCACAGTATCCAAAGGAATTTTACAGACAAACAATTGACCTGTTATTAGTGTAGATGGCATGGAACTTCACATCCCATCGGACATGTGGTTGTCAGTAGGTCTTAGCAGGGGAGCAGCTGCAGTCTCCTTTGGAGCTGGCACACCAGGTCCTCTCTGGGAGCCCAGAGTTCTCCTTTGCCTCTGAAAGAAATCATTTCACTTCTGTCAGAAAGCTAGGATGAGAAAATAATTAGAAATATTTTGGGTATTTCACCACATATTTGGTTTGTGTGAGATATTTCCATATAGAGGGAAAAAGCATGGCTTAACATAGAATTTGTAAAGGAAGAAGGTTATATAACCTTCCCACGAATACAACAATTAATTTTATCTATTTTCAGGCTTAAGAGAAATACTTTTGTTCCTTATCATTCATGTGTCTCTATAAATTTGTCAGTGGGAATGTGACAGTGTCACTCACTCAAAGGCAGCACTATCCCAAGGAGTATTTTGCAAATGTTACATCACAGGAAAAATTAGTACCTAAAAAATCCCATCCTTAGAGAGGTCACTTGCTGTCTAGAAGAAAGACAGATTCCAAGGCAATCAGCTGTCTAAGGGTTTTTCAAGAAATAAGTCTCACAAAGCCCTGAAAATGTTTGATGCTGTACAGCTGAAGCCTAAGGTGTGGTCTGTGTCTAAAAATATTAAAGAACTTTGAGATAAAAGTTGTGTTCAATACTTAATGCTTCATAGTTCTGGACAATCTTGAGCTCTATGGTATATTTTCCTATTTCATTTTGAATGTATATAATATATTTAAATAAAAATGCTTCTACTTAGTAAATGTGTGTATACACATACTGATATATATGCATATATATGAGTGTGTGTATATATATATATATATATATATATATATATATATATAGGGTGTGTTGGTACTGACTACTTACTTGCTGAAAATCCTTCCTCAGCATGTTATGATTTTAGCAAAGCCTGTGAAAGAAAGACAAAAAGATAGAGTGACAAAAACTCATGTCAAAGAATTTTCTTTTATAGGATGAAAGGACGGGGAGTAGATTATTATGAAGACTGGAAACAGAATTTAAAATAAAATAGAAAGAAAGGCATGGGAAATTAGAATTTTTGGGCTAAATATGCTGTCACCTTTTCCTTAAAGGCTACCAGAAAAGTTCACAAGATGGATTGTTTATATTTCAGACAGTAATACTTTTTACAGTTTCTCCAGAACACATCTCTACCCCAAAGAGTACCTTTTCCCCCTCTATTATCCTAATATGAAACAAAAGTGATTCTGACTGCATGACTAGAAGATGACTGTAGTGAAAAACTCCAGTGACAGTAAAACAGCAACATATTAGTAAAGTGCCTCAACATATTAGTAAAATAAACTCAACACTTTCATTTTCTCACATATTTGAATTGGTCTCTTTGTTATTACTTGTGTTAAAAGAGCTTCATGGCCATTTTTCAAGGCAAAATCATGGGCACTGTTAGTCCATAACACAAACAACAAAACAATAAAAGAGATTTCTGAAACAGCCAAGTGTCTGCTCAAGGAACTAGGAGATGAGGACCATAATCCAGGATGCAGATGGTTCTTAATTCTGATAAAGTTGTAATTTCCATGTTCCCTTCTCCTCTGGTGATCTTAGAGCATTTTTGAGGGGGGAGTGCCATCCCCTTCTCCACCTTTTACACATCTGGCTACAGTCTAGGGCAGTTTTGCAGAAAGCCCATCTGCCTGTTTCTAAGTAAAAGCATATTTCCATGTCCTTTCATTTCAATTTAGGGGTGGTGAGCAATACTCCCTATATCTTATCCCTGCCTAAATTTCCAGTTACAACACAAGTATCCAGAAAGAGACAGCTGTCAGCATAGTTAAACTGCATACAGCAGTAGATTGGAAAGATACTTGAGGGAAATTCCTTATTCCTGCCTCGAATTGCTCCTTTGTCCAGAATTAATTTATTAATTAATTTCCCAGGTTATTTTCCAATTTCATTAATTTACAATTAATAAAACTGGAAAATAATCTGGGGAGAGATTTCATAAACATTTTGGTTAAAAACCTTTATCTTCACTGGTGTATTCAAACTTCCAGTAATGTTTGGCTTACACATTTGATAAGAACTTTAATGGAAAGACCTTTCACATAATGTGTTTGAGTAACAAAGAGAGAAATGAAGCATTTACAGGGCAAACAATAATACATATTTTTCACTGTACTTACTGTATATTTAACATTTTCTGTGATTGTTTGTAAAACTCACAGTACCAGGGCTGTTTCAACAGTTGAACTTTACTCAATGACTTTGTCAACTTCATTGTCTTTCAGCATTAGTCAAATATTCTCAATTAATTTTAGAGTAATGGGAATTTTGGAAAGCAAAGATTGTGGTGAATATTTGATGAAGTAATGGTATGTCAACAGTCTAAGCATGGCTTGATTATGGAAATGAAATTTAGGCAGGGAATTAAACTATTAAAGCAGAAAATGTCTAATTAAATGGAAACCATGCATTAACTTCACTTATTCTTTACACAAGGATTATTTTTCAAGTTCTATTTAAGTAGTATTATACAGCAACATATAATTAAAAATCTAATACAACCTTCAAATTACAAAAGGCATCCCACTTTTAACAGGAAATAGCAGCCCACTTTTAACAGGAAAAAACAACCTATGTGAATGATTTCTGTTAACTGAAACAAATATTTTCACTTTCAAAATGTATTTGATGTTTTATGTTCAACACACAGAACACAGAACGGATTTCAAGGAAAAATGTAAAAGCAATAAGAAAATGCATTCACAAGTGTATGAAGTATTTAGATATCTTCTAGATAGTAGAGGAAATGCCCTCATCTCACATTAGCATGCATATTCTGTAAAGTTTACACCCAAAAGCTCAACATATATATCATCATTGAGTCATTTACTGAATGTCACTCTCCCAGTTAACACATTTCAATAATTCAGTCCCAAATCAGATACAATTGGACAAGATTTGCATTTACAAAAGATCATGAATAGAAGAAAGTCAGCCTGCAGATAGCACAGGCACTGATGGCAATGCTTGCCAGCCCCTAATGCCAGGGACAGGCATGACAGGTTGGTCACCTTATTTTCCAGCAGAAGATCATAGAATCATAGAATTTTAGAATCATAGAAGCCTAGAATGGTTTGGGTTGGAAGGGACCTTAAAGATCATCTCATTCCAACAGCCCTGCCTAGGGTGGGGATACCCTTCACCAGAGCAGGTTGCTCAGAGCCCCATTCAACCTGCCCAGCCAGGGATGGGGCATCCACAGCTTCTCTGGGCAACCTGTGCCAGTGCCTCAACACCCTCTGATGGATTCCTCATGGTATGCATTGCACCCTCATATATATTTAGGATCCTTTATCCTGATGCCCAGCTTTGTCCTCAAATGAGACAAACAATTCAAATATTCTATCAACAGTCCTTGTGTCATTGTAATGTCTCAGAGGCCAAATGACAGTGTAGGATGGTGGTGAGGCTGATTAAACAAAGAACAGTCTCATCCTCATAACTGAGTGTATGATCACTGAAAGAAAAACACAGGGATAGTTTATTTTATTAGAAATAATCTTTCCATGGAGAAAGAACTTTTGTTCACAATTGATAAGTGATTTCAGGTGTAAAAAATGCATTAAAAAAATGAAAAATTGTTTCTTCAATTTTAGATGAAGAAATGTGATGTTTTCCATTTAAAACTCTTTTTTAAAACCCTATTTTTGTTTTTATATGTCATTTTATTTTGTTTTTATATGTCATTTATATTTATATATTTTATTTATAAAATTTATTGTTTGAATATCAAAGCAAAAATTCTGTTAGAATTACATCTTTTTAGTCTACTTACAATCTAACAACCACACAGGCCACTTAGACTAGCTAAAGATGGGAGACATAGGTAGTCAGCAATTGCAGTTTCCTAGCAGTTTAAATTTTCCCAAGCTATTTCCAAACATGCACACAAGTAATTGAAAAGATCTTAAGAGTGAGACCTCTGACCACATCATGAAGATGTCCGACCCAAACCTGACATGTCTGAGGGACACCTCAGAAGAATTTGCTTGAAAATTGAATGCTTGCTGCAAAAAACTTTTATATTTTTAAGTTCAATTAATTTCTCACGGATGTTTGGTAATTTTATGCATCACCCTAAGTAGCCTGACAATACTATATTCTTGTTAAAACTACCTGGAACTCATCCCACAACACACACAGAAACAAAAACTGATGGCAAATTCTTCTCAGAGCACCTGTAAAATTAGGAACATGAATAACTAAACATCAGAATAGTAAAATTTTTTTTTAAATTGTTCTAGCTGGTTAGTATAATTACCCATGTCACCGCAAACCAGTTTTTCCAGTGGAGTTTGCATCTCCAGATCAGCACTTAAGTGCTGTGTATAGCTAACACATTTGGGGCATCAGGGAATTTAAAGACTGAGAAAAGCTGTTGAGGAGAGAAAGTAATGGTGTTTAATACCAAATGAGATCAAAAGAAACCCATCAGTATGAAATGGGCTGTGTAGAATATCTCCCAGTATGGCAATTGCATTAATGAGCATGCAGTTTCATGAAGCCAAGTTGTCACAGACACTGGACTGTGATACTAATTACACCCTGTGAAATAGAAACAACTCAGAAATGTAGAAAAGCTGCTCTAAATCCTGCAGCCAGCTAACACGTAGATGCAGATTCACTAGGAAGATAATGGTGTGAATTTCCTTGCTCCCCAGATTCTGACACGGGAGAGTTAACTTGCATGGATCAACAAGAAAAGCGGTCAGTGAAATACCTTTGCTAATATGAGGAAGAATTCTTCAGCTCTAGAGCAGAAAGCCAGGTCAATCATGCATGATTCAGGACATCTTATGATGGTAAAAGGACCTGAACACAGGAAATTCAGACCTAGGATTCAGCAAGTTACAGGTAGGAACTGCAATTCACCCTCTGCAAGCTGTAAGAGACTTTCTGACTCTAACACTTCTGTACATGGCCCAGCCAACATCTGCAAAACAAACCAAATCTATCCAAAAACAACTTCTGTGAGTGTAACACACTTCCAGCAGCACATGGGTGGGAGCTCTTACAGCTGCATGGTCCCAGCATAGCCAGACTCAGAGCTCTTCCTAGAGCACTGAGGAAAGATTGTTATCTCCCTTAGACACTTCTTTAGTGATGCTTTGAAGTCCTAATAGACCTTTGCACCTACTCCTTAGAGACTCATGTGGTTTCTGACACCTATAGGATAGCGTAATTGTTTCAAACTAAAAGAGGGTCAATTTAGATTAGATATGAGGAAGAGGTCTTTTATAATGAGGCCACTGCACATTATCCAGAGAATGCTGGATATCCCATCCCTGAAAACATTCAAGTTCAAGTTGGACTGGGTCTTGAGTAGTTGAAGGTGTCTCTGCTCCTGTCAGGGAAGTTGAACTATGTGGTCCTTGAAGGTCCCATCCAACCCAAACATGATTCTATGGTTCTACATTGCTGCAGACGTGTTTTCAGCTGTTTGAGCTCAACTAGTATGTAACATCACTAGCAGAACTAAAAAATATTCAGGACAAGGAGTTGAGACAGAGGAGATCAGGCAGAAAGCTGAGTATTTCTCTAGAATTACCCTGTCACAGTTCATTCTGACCTAAGGCCCCAATTTTCTCCCTTTCTTGTCATTATATTAGTTTTGCTGGCTATTTTTGTGGAGCAAATTTCTTCCTTGCCCATTGAAATGATTGACAAAGTATACGTAGTCTCTAAGTAGACTCCATCTCCATTAACTTCCTCTTTTTGGAAAGGAACACATCACCTGCCTTCTCTTTGCATTGCAACAAAAATGCTGTAGGAAAATGCAAAGGGAAAAGAAGACTCTTCTCTGGATAAATGTCCATATTTTATCCTTAATATGACATATTAGATGTCATGTATATAATTGATGGCTCTAAAAGCTATTCTTACATTTCAGTATTGTCTTGCTGTTGCCAAGGAGTCTTTTTGTAAATACTTGCTTTTGGAAAAATGTAGTGACAAAACACCTTCCAGGTTTCCATGACTGCTGCAGTGTTTAATTTATTTTGATTAATTCTGTGTTTACATTTGCTTTCAGTCTTATTTCACTGGAATAAGAGGAGCTTTTCCTTTCATTGCCTCATCGTAGTTTGTTCCAGCTCTTGGCTAGTAGTATTTCCTGTAAACCTCATAACCCATATGCAGCACAGAAGAAAAGACACACAGTTTTAACCTTCATTCAGTAAAATACAGAGTGCTCTTATTGCTAACAAAATTAAAACATGTGATTCAATTCCTTTGGAGAACTTTCTCAAAGTTATCTTCTCAATTCATGTCTTCCCTTTCATATTTGACATTTTACATCCTTTTAGTTGTAGATCTAATTTCAACTACATGGCTACAACACTGGGTGTGTCATTTTAATCATCCTTAGTCATGAACCAGCTGAAAAGATTCCTGCAATGGGTGAACCACATAAAACTTACACCTGAAAAAATGCATGTTTATTGCAGATTTCCTCTCTGGTCAAGTGTGCGAGTACAAATCCATGTTAGTAGATGCTGTCCCTGACAGTCACGTAGTTTGAAAGCTGCTTGAGTTTTCCTAAGACCATTTTCTTCAAGGGAATATATAAAAAAGTAGAAGCAAAAAGAAGTCTGTTGTCTTCCTCTCCAGTCTGTTTTCAAAGGCAATGATACTCAACTATTCCTGCACTGAAGCATAGTAATGAGGAGACTTCTCCCATCTGGCCTTAGCTGATTCAGACATATCTTTCAGTCTTCTGGCTTTTCACCCCAGTTCATTACATAAAGAGAAGAAGTTGTGCATGTTACTAACTTTCCAGGCTGATTTTTGTGTGAATTTTCAATAAGGATCTGCCTAGGCTTTAAAACTGACTGGAAAAGTCCTTTCTCCTGTGAAGAGAAGCAGCCTTTGCCCCTTCTATTCATTTTTACTATGACTTTTGGGGACATATAATTCAGAAGAAATCAATTCACTGATTTTTACAAAATTTAACGTATTCCAAAATTTTTGCTGTTTTAAATAAAAGCACATTTGAACGGCAAAATATGCATAGTTGCAGTGATTTCTGGTTTTCCCCTTTACTACTTCTGGGTTTCTTCCTTTACTGCTGTGTCTCCTCCATTTCCTACGTCCCTCTGTTTAAATATGAAGTTAAATAGTTTCCAGATGCAATTTTACTGCTCCCTTACCCACATAATGAAAACTAAAAGACACTGTAGAATCCCTGTTGAGGCACCACCATCAATAAGTTTGGCAAATAACTGCCATAAAGTTTTTTTATTGCTCTGCTGATTTAAAAAGTAAGTCATGGAGAACCGAATGACGTGCAATAATGGTTTAATAGCAACAGATTCACTTTGGGGGTGTCATGATACGTCTTGAGAACTTTTGTTTAAAATATTCAAATATTCATAAAAACACATAGGATACAGTTCGGCAAGTGAAACCTTTCCTAGGCTATAAAGTCCGTGGATTAATCCAGTTATATTTGTGTGACAAACAAGGCTGCTGAGAAAAATCACACCATGTTTATTCCTAAAGCCAAATACTTATACAAATTTACTTTGATTTTCTTTAACCTTTCAATAAAGTCAGGTTTTTTTGGTTTATAATAACAGGATAAAAAAAAAAAAAACCTTTCCCGATTTTGCATTTCATGTTGAAGCTAATTTGATGCTTCTGTCAGAGATTATTTACACCTAGAACTCAGAGTAAAATGACAGACTCTGGAAGGCTAAATGAAGAAGTTTATCTTTCTAATCCTAAATTTTAAATGCAGGAAAAGTTTAAGATTCAAAGTCACCTATGTGAATCTGTCTCCCTCATAGTTTTTTTCCATGAAGACTTTACTCCTCCCTTCAAACAAAATAGAAAATAATTTGTGTTTTATGGTCCAGACACACTATATTTTTACTGAATCTTACCTTGGACCAGGTAATGCTTTTGGAAACAGAGTATGAACCAAGATGGATGGAAAACATTAATTTCTGTATGCAAAATTTTTCATGTAAATCACATATTTCTGCATGTATTCTTAGAATGGTAACAAGTACACCTGATCAGTGTAAATGAGGTCAGAACTCAGGTCAGTGAGTAAACCAGTTCCCTTCAAAACCACACAGTACATCAGGATTTACAGAGATTAAGAAGATTATATTGGGCAAGTAATTTTCAAAACCAGGGAGAGTAAGAATGACCTAAACATGAGACTTTAGGAGGAAAAAAAAAAGAAAAAAAAATTAGTGGAAATAAGCAACCTAAAACCATTTGGTAACAACTTCAGCCCTCCTAAAATCCCCATCTGCACAAGGAAGGGCAGAGGAAGCCAGTTACCTGCCCACAACTCCTCCTCAGGAAGGTTGGTCTCTAGACCTGCACTCCAGACCTCTTGCCTTGCAAAGTTCTGCCCCAGCCAGGACATGGCAGCCCCTTGGCCTCCAGCTTCACTCATACAAGAGCACATAACCTGAAAAGTCCCTTCTCTTGGTTCTTCAATTTACTTTCTTCCACACTCAGCACAACCTCAGGGTGCTGCAGCTGTTTAGCTATTCCTTATTCTCCAGATGAACACCAGCTCTTGCTGTATGACACCAGCTGGATTCTCCCTTAACAAGACCATGTGACAGCATCCACTTATTTTGTGGTGCAAGTTCAATCAGCACTGGCTTGACCCAAGGTGAAACTTGTAGCAAAAGCCTGTAGCTGCTGTCAGAGGAGAAGTAGTTCTGTTATGTCAATGATGCTTTTGCTACTTGCTTTCAGGAAGGACCAAAAAAAACCCCTTTTCTTCAGTCTGAAACCCTTCACTTCAGCAGCTTTTGCCTTCCCTTTTGCTATTGCACTCAAAAATGCTTGTCTTTTTAAAGAAAGGACTCCTTTTCCTTGGAAACACGTTCCTAGCCTCCCCAAACACTCCCGATTTTCTCATTTGCAGTCATTTGAATGAAGTTAGCCACTGCTACAGGAATCTTTCAACATCTGGCATTTAAGAAAAATAGCTTAGCAGGAGACAGAAAACACTCTTAAAATTTCTTTTAGAGTAGAAAACTCTGGTCTTTGAAAGAAATGCTTACCATGTTGAAGATCAGATGAGGTCTCGGCTTCCAGTACGAGTCTATATCCTTTTCACTGGGATTATAGAGACCTGTTTTAAAATCTAAATGCTGCCATGGAAACTGTCTACATTCTTTTACTCAGTGGGAAAAGTATTTTGCAAAAATTTCTGTTCCAGACATATTTTTATTCTATCTCAATCCATTGAAGCTGTAAAATGGAATGACCACAGCTCCTTGAGATGCTCATGAGGACTTGAAGTATCAGGATGCAATCTGCTTAGGCCACCTCCCATACTGACATGTGGAGATACATGCATTTGATGACCTCATTTTGCATATAGATGTCTATACAAATAAGTCACTAACAAATAATGTAATGAGAGAAGCAGGATCACAAAATACTCTCATGGTTTGTAATAAATTACAAAATTTTTATGTAGGGCCATACCAGGTGGAGATTTCCCAATTAGACCATTAAACATGCTTGTCCTGATAGTCCCAAGTCAGACCACAGCAGAACATAGGTAAATTAATCAGAGAAGAACACCTTCTCATTTCTCATCCATCAAGGCCCATGAAATTAGAAGAAAAAATATAGTGCAATAGATAAAGAAGCTATTAATAGTCCACAAGAGAGAAACTCACATTGCTGAGTGGACAGTTTGGCATAAATATTCTTTTCTATCTCTAATTCCTGGGAGCCTGTGGAAAAAGATATTGACTAGATAGAGATGAAGTATGAGTAATTTCATTATGTCACAATTTTATGCTTAGCATCTGGAGATTATTCTGTCTCCAAAGTAAGAAACTCATATATGGCTACAATGAACAATGAATCTGATTCTCATCTCTATTAAATTATGCCTTCATTGCTATTATTTCAGCCTATTTTTTCTCCTAATATTCAGTCATACTAATATCAGCTGATTCAGGATGTGAATAGCTAATTAGATCTGCATGATTTCAGGAATCTTAAAGAGGAAGCTGAAATTTGCCTGAATTTCTATTTAAAAAAAAGAAAAAGTAATGTTAAAAGTGTCAAGATGTACTGCTCTGTAAATAAAACTTGTTTTCATATTCTAACCAAGTGGAATAGACAGTTTTGTGCCTCCTGAGTAACCGTACGATTTAGGTTACTGGCTGGTTTCATTAAAGGTCAAGACACAACTTTCTTTTGTGGCACTGAAACATTAGAGAAGTTAAATTGTGAATCACACAGTCTTTGGTGTGATAGCCTCCATCACCAGACATGTGGAGCACCTAGAGGTATTATCTTCTACAGACACTTGTCCAGCTCTCCCACCACCCCATTGTATAAAATCTCTTGGCTGCCTCGCTGATCAGGGTCTATTAAAAGTACTAACAGCAATTTGAATCAGAATTAAGCACTTGGAGTGACAGGGCAAAGTTGATTTGGACCTCAAGGCATATTGTGAACGTTGAATATCACTGCCAGATCAGACAAACAGATGCTTTAATCTGCTAGTTCAAGATATGTCAGTGAACGGGTCAGGTCATACACAGATTTTCATTCTGTTTCTGTCTCCCTCTCTGAAGTTTCACAATTACTTGTTTCCTTTTCCAGCCAACTCACCTCAAAGCTTGTAAGCAAAAAAAGTACAGAGCAGGAGCTCTGTACTTCAAACAGAAGTTTGCACTAATTTGCCTTGAAGGGTGGTGTAAATCTATTTGAAAACAAAGACTTTTTGGAAACATTTCTCATAGAATCATAGATCTGTTAAATTTGAGAAAGACCTGCAAGATCATAGAGTCCAACTTCTATTTCCCAAAACACTGTCTTTCCTTGAGATGGGATAAGGATTTGCCATTAGTTCTCTTCACCACAGACCTTAAGATATGTATCATTGCTAATTGTGTGGACATAAAACTTCCACAATTGTATCAGCATCCTATTTTAGCTGCTTTGTTCTCACACAGACAAGAATCTAATTTTAAGAACAGGTGTTCCAATTACAGTATAATTTATGTGATGATACTTCAATATTATTTTGGATTATAGCAATTAAATTACAATCCTAGTCCTTCCAGTGGTCACAGTGGTAATACCACAGACATGAACAAAAGCCAGATGAGATCCAAAGGGAATGGTAGAGCTTTGTTTGCCTGGGCATCACTTTTGCCAAGAGAAGTTTTCATATTCATGCCTAATTTATTTCCTGTAAACAGTCAAACACTGAGTACATAGGCAAAATGGAAAACTTCCAGATTCCATTTACTGGTGTGGTTTGAAGGTGAATAGACTGCGTTTAAACTGGTGTAAGATCCATCCAGGGCCATTTCTTCATTACCTGGACTGTTCCCTCTCCACAAGCCTAGCACCCTCTTACACTACACAGTTCCTTCTTTTGAGGTGCAGTGACAAGGGACACGTTGTGTCAGCTCAGCCATCCTGCTGCCCAGGACCATAGGCTGAGCTGTGGCTGACTGCCTCAGCCTTCCCATTTCTGATTTACAGTGCATCCCCTAGGTCTGCAACCTGACAGTCATAAATAATAAGTCAAAAATAAGTAAGTCAATATCAGTCAAAACATATTTCAGTTTCTAATCACATATATCTTTCCCTCAGCCATCTTCTTCCCCACATTTCCCCTACTGATTTTTCCTGAATTGAGACTACACACAGTTGTAATGCTAATGTCACTTCAGACTAACCTCAGCCCATTCCCCAAAGATCTTGCTTGTTCCTTCCCTGTCAAGGCTGACATTACACAAAAATGGTAGGACTGAATTAGGCTGAAGGTTCATCTCTCTGACACTCTTACAGGTACATGGCCTCCAACAATTTCTGAGATTTTTTTGAGACACACTGGGATGGCAATCAGGTTCCTAAATAAGAGTGCCTGCTGCTACTTCAGATCCTTATGTGTGTTCTTGGCAACCAGCTGTTTCTTCAGGAGGTCACCACTCTTCCACAGATCCTGTGGCATATCTTTTAGCTCCAGGCAGATGTGTTATGTATTTTAAGGTACCTATTTCTCACAATAAATCCCAAAAGTCATGTCTCTATGTTCAATACTGTTTGATAAATTTCTGGTCTATGTATTAGTCTACTCTTTTTAATTACACAGTTTTAGCTCTAATCTCATGGGAAGGTAGTTCACAAGTTTTAAGAAAAATTGCATGCTTTTGTTGGTTATGAATTTGTTATTGCAGTTAACCTGAGCTGAAAGAGAGGTCTCTTGGAGCCATAGGACAGATGCACTCAGGTATAACTAATGCTTTCTTGCCTTAAACCCATACCTAAGCACACTAAAATACCATCACCATGCTCAACAAAGCATATTGTCACATAGCAGTGTATAATAAGGCAAGTTAAAATTTAAATAATAGCCATAACTGCAAAAAACCAACTGGTGACTTGAGATATGGCTTCAACAATGGGATGCACAAAAAAACATGTGCAAGTACTAAAGTCTGCAAGAGGAGAACTAAGGATGTACAGTGGGCAGGAAGGGTATCTGATAGAACTGGAATTCCTGTACAATAAGCAAAACCCCTGCAAGACCCGATCCCAAAACCAAATATCAAGATGAGAATATCTCCCTTTTTGTTTTGGGCATCAGGCAGAAATACCTAAAATTTCAAGAATGGATGAGAAAAAACAGGAAACACAGCCCACTTCAGTTCTGGCTTCCCACATCAGAGAGCTTTGAGGACCATCAGAAACTGTAGCCATCAATCTGGAGTGAAACAGCATCAGCTCTGCATGCATACTCACAACTATAGCTCAGGATAAGTTGATAAAAGACAATTTTGTTCTAGATATGGTGATAATGAAATTCTTTTCAATGTCATTGAGATTCTACAGACCTCCACCAATTCCCACTCTTATCTATGTGTTTAAAGAGCTCCTGCCTATTTATCTGTTCAAAATATGGAAGAAAATTTTTAATTTTAAATACCTGTAACCTTTTCCTAAGCATTTTTCAGTTCTGCTACAGCTTTTTAAGGTGGAGGAAATAGAATTGCTAGAATTTCAACTGACCATGGCCCAAGTAGAGACATAACAACATCCATAGCTACCCATTCTGTCCTTTCCTTACTAATTCCTAACAGCTGACTCTCCATTTTGGCTGCTCACAGAATTTCTTGTGGCTAAGGCAGAACAGGCTTTTCTGTGTGGCATTGTGAGGTGCAGGTTAATTGCTGCTGTTTCACAGGGTTTGTATATTATATTGCATGGACTCCTCCAATGCACAGATTAAGTTAAATCATATTTATTTTTTTAGTGTAGGATTAACACCTCCAGTTGCAAGTAACTTAAAACAGGATTTTTGCCTAATTAAATCACTAGCTCAGTTATTCTCCCTGAACTTGACTATAATGGAGGGAGAAAGAAAAGAGATATCCAGAAAGGAGCATAATTTTTTGAGAGTGTTCATATAACACTACAGAGAAAAAGGGGCTTGGGCTTTTTGAATACCATTCTGGCTGTACATTGGGATACCAACAGTACCATATCCTCTTACAATGAAAAAGTAATTCATGGAAGTGAGACCAAGTGTATTTATGTTCCTTTTCACTGCTGGTCTTAATACACAGTTCCTTTTGGGGTTTGCTTGGTTTCTTTGAGTCTCAGTCCTCCACAGACTTCCCAGGACTCAGCACTCTGTCATAGCTTATTTTATTCTTCCCACTGCTCTGCTGGCTGTAGGAGTTCAAGACTGTTAAGTTCCAAATTATTGTTCATTATGGAAAATGTGTGAAGGAAAAAAAAAAAAAGAACTGATCACAACAGAGATTGTAGAATATTGTATGCATAATCCATCAATTCCATTAATAGTATATTCTTGCCCTTGATAGCCACCATGATATCAAGTTACTCTGGATTTCCTTCTGCTCCTGTGTCTTTGCAGTATGACAGATTTAGATATCAGATATTCACATATCTGGAATTGGGATATTTTTCCTATCTTTATGCTTCTGCAGGACTAAGAAGTCTTGGTATCTTGTGCTTAACTTAATTTTAGATATTCTGAAGGTTTATTTAGCAACGGCAATAAAAAGGTATACATAGATATGTCAAGATTGTAATCAAATATTAGGAATATTCATGAGTGTAGAGATTTTATGTATCAAGTGATATATATATATATAATGAGAGGATACTGTGGAAATTGAGTTTAAAAAGCCTGTTTCTCCTAGAGCATAAATTTCTGCCATTCAAGCTGAGTAAAAAAAGAATATATCTATCCCTAATGAAAAAATTCATCAGCTCTTCAGTATCTTATTAGCACAATATAGGTTTCAATTCTATGAGACTTCAGGAAGATTTAGATAAAATATCACACAGTAAGTTCCCTGAAATTTAAATATTTCTATAGTATTTGTTTTGCTTCTCTTTTCCAGAGATGAAAATCAGTTTATCTGCAATGTTTGAGTGGAGTAGTTTATCACCTTGCTCCCTGAGCCCGACAGTCACTGACATTCTCATTTTCATTTTCCCATTGCTGACAATAATTTACCACATTTGTCACCCTCATTGATTTTACTAGCTGTGGATCCAATATTTCCACCTTGGTACAAGCAGAACTCTTCCAGGTCACCCAAGTAATGGCAGATAAACAGAGTCCTACACAACTTCAGGCATAAACAGGTTTTTCTTCTATAAATAGTCATATATAAACATACAAAATATTATATATATACACACACATCCCCATATTTTACTGAAAATAGGCATTTTTCTCTTATGTATCTATTTCACTACCAATCAGCCTCCTAGCTACAAAAAGCCAATTCCCTTTGTCTTCTAGCATTTGTTTTCAGGGGCACAGAACAGCTCTGTGCTGCTGAGAGTACACTGATGTGTTGGCAATGAGCATATTTAGCTCAGTTCAGGACAGTCATTGTTGCCCAGCTGTGTGTCCTGTGCCTTGAGCAGCCCTGAGAACACAGCAAGAACTTCAGCCATTATCTTAGAGTTTGATTATTTTATTGACTTTTTTTTGGTGCCTAGAAGAAGGCTTTTTGATGTGGGGATCAGGGGAATGCACGGACTGCTGCCGAGGGTGGGCCATGAGCCAGATTTTATTCTGTCAGAATGGGCAAGCCCTGGTGAAAGCTGCCCAGAGAGTCTCCATCCTTGGAGATACTCAGAACCTGTCAAGACACAGCTCTATATGACCCTACTTTGAGCAGAGGGTTTGGACTAGACAATCTGAAGAAGTACCACATCCACAATCCTGTGATTCTATCAAATGTTCTACAACAGCCATCCCCAAAAGAGCTACTGCACCATGGAGTGCACTCTGGAGTAGGGGTTTACACCTATCCTTACTCCCAAGAAGGGAAAACATCTGATGGAGCTGGTACAACATCTGGTGGAGCTGGGAAAACATCTGATGGAAGAAGTACCACAACACACACCAGGCACTGTTGAAGACTGCTTACTGTCGTAACTCAGTAATTTTTTGCAGGGAAAAAAATTACCACAGTAATTTTTTGCAGGGAAAAAAATTACCACAGTAATTTTTTGCAGGGAAATGAGATTTTTTCTAACAATTCAGGATCTGACTCTGACTGAAAGCAACAGGAAGAAAGTTCTTTCCTCCTCTTTGGTAATTAATTCCCACCATATAATAGAGTGAGTGGAAACACTTCAGATCAGGTTGTAAACACATAACATCTTAGTCTCACCTCTGTGTTTATCCTGTCTTTTATCCTTACATCTGTGCCACAGTTCTAAGACACAAGGAGCTCTGAATAATGTAGTCTTTGCCAGATGACAGAAGAACAGTGGGGTTTTTTGCCGTCAAGTGCCGCAGTCCTGTTCTGCAGCCTCACACAATATTCATCTCATGTCTGAACAGCGCCCAATCCAAAATTATGTCAGGTTAAAAATCCAGATTTTTGAACAATCAACATCTACACAACATTTCTTCACAATCTCTTCTCCTCTCCAAACTGGACTTTTTCATGTTAACACAGGAGCAGGACACTTAGAACTATCTCCCAGCATCGACTACTGTTACCCTAGAGATGGTGTCTTATGATAGCAACATAAATGTGTCACAACACTGATGGGACTGCTGTCCTTCAGTCATGTCTTTATAGATATGCAGCAGACACTGACCCAATTTCCACAGCTTTGGCTTTGTCTTGGGCACGCTGTCTATACACAGGAAGGTCATTTCAGTAATGACAATGAAATGTCTTCACACTTCAGTAAGCTGGGAGGATTTGTAGAGCCCTGTGCTCTCTCTTGCTTCTGCATTTGGTTGGTGCAGGTAAAGCAAGAGGAACTCTTTCATTATTACAAAATGCCTTCATTTCCTTCATCATTCCTTCATTATTTCCTTTTCATGCTACTGGGAACTGAGGTACTGAGTGAAGGAAAACTTGTCTCTCTTGTTCACAGATGAACAACACATGCACGTCCTGTGTTTGAGCATTTTCAGACTCTTTATAAAAATAAGTGATAAAACAAAACAGCTTGCTTCCTTGCTTTAAGATTAAACACAGGCACAGCCAGAATTTCACAAAAAATTATTCATACCATCAATTTTTAACTGAGATTAATTGACCTTTCAGTACTGTGAACTAATAAGTCTTTCAAGGAACGGTACAGTATTAATTAGAAAGGGAAGCTCTCAATGGTTGCTAAGAAACAAGTATATATTTGTAATCACTTTTTTACCCTTGGCAGCAATGCCTTGTCATAGATTCAAGAATGTTTCTCAGAACAAATCCTTGTCATTTTCAATTAGCAGGCTAAGAATTTAAAATCTAGTTGCTGCTTAGTATAACAAGACAGGAGGAGGTACATCTGCTGAAGTAAAGATAGAGAATCACAAATTATATCTATATTAAAGACCTAAACATCACATACGGGTCTGGGCATGCTGAATTAGCAGGTCCACAGCATGGTTTTCATCTAGGTCAACTAACAATCTCACAGGGAAAAGCAAGGCATGGATATGGGGGTACCATGACCAGGCAGCTCTTCCAGCATGCAGCTCAGATTCAATCACCCTTCCTTAGGATATCCAAGACAGCTTTGTCCTGCTGACTGGCTTCTGGGCTTTGGTCACCAGCCTGCTTTAGCTGCAGCTACAGGATAGCCATAGAAATCTGAAGAAGTCAAAGAATACATAAAAATCAAAAGCCAAATAGACTACTGAAAGATGGGACACTTTAACACCTTTGCAATTTTCCCTCAAAAATGACTGTTTAATTTTTTTCAAATGACATCTCAGCTATGATTGTTTTTGTGATGCGTAATTGCACTTCTTTATTTTAAATATTCCCTAGTCCATTGCAATGTGCGCCTTGGAAAACAAGCCCTTAAAATCCTGCACAGCATTCTGTTTATGTGAATTGTTGCTTTTACTGCCATGTAGCCACTTCCCATGGGTAAAGTCAGGAATGTGCTGAAGCATTTACAGAACTTAATGGACTACATAGGAATATGGGAAATCAACTGCATCCAGAGCACTTCCAAAACATGAAGACTAATAAAACCAGAAAACCCTAGAGATCCCTTTTTTATTTTCATTGGAAAGGATTACTAGTAACAAAAGAGCAAGATTTTTAAACAAAAACATGACATTCATAGTGTCACTGTTCCTTTTAAAACAGTGTCTGCATGTAAAGAATGACCTTCAGCTTTTATGAAAGATATTTTTTCAGGGCCCTGCACAGATTGGTTTTTGATACAGAACCAAAAAATCCGAAGTTTGAAGCTAAAATGAAAGTAAGCAAGTTATAAATCACACAGGAAGGTGATGAGAGGGAAGTACCTGGATCATTTGGGAAGCTGGTCTTCAAGAATCACAGAAGTTTGAGAACAATCTTAAAGACAGTGATTCAGGACCTCGCCCTGGTTAACTTTGTGATAAAAATACCAAAGAGATCCCTTAATCAGAGTCTGGGAAAGTTTGTATTTTTAAATTACTGGAATTTCTAAAGGGGATGGAAAAGGTTTTGTTATTGTCTACTGATTGCATCTGTGTTTGCCATATTTACATAATGGATTTATTTCTGTCTCAATGCACAGATTATTTTCAGGAATGGAAGAGAGGTGTTGCCTTCTTCTGAGGCAACAGAAGAAGTAGTATAATTAGTTATGCTGAGATGGATCACAGCTAGAAACAAGGGATTGTGTCTCAGCAGATCTTGTCCCAGGGTTAAACACTCTAGCATATCTGTCAGGATTGAAATTTTACTTGAATAAGTCTGGCAGTTTGTTTTTCTAGGATTTCTTCTAAAGCACAGGATCTAGGTCATCTTGAAGACTATTTGTTTTACATAAATGTCATTGAGGGAGGATTACTCGTCCTCATCTTTCTTGCTGCCTTCCTCTTCAATTTTCAGAAACAGATGCTCTATGTGCTCTGTGGGATGTCCATCTATGATACAGCTCCCAAAGATCATGGAGATCTGAATTTGCTAGTCCAGGAATAATTTCCCATCCCATACTTTCTTTTTCTTAGGTATTTGGGAATAAGACATTGACTCTTCAATGTAACAGAAAAATTATGCTTCAGAGGGTAAAATGGAAAGTGAACTATTTCAGATTAGAATTAAGATATTTTTTTTCCTAACATAAGAATACTGAACTTATTGGAACAGCTGTCCCTGAGCTGCTATACATACCCTTTTATAGTCACCTTTTTGCATATAATCTTTTAAAACTTCAAAAGGAGGGAACTTAGGGTGGCTGGACTGGCTCTGCATGGCAAGCAAAACTGGCAACAGCCACTTAGTCTCACTTTATGACATCTTGCATTTTTATCTTGTGAAATTACAGACATAACAAATTCGGCCTAGGGGGAGGTGTAAAATAAACACTTTTTTTTTGCATTCTCTTATGTCTTTTGATATATTCTTACAAAACCAGGTAATGTCATGGCATAACTACAGCTTTTCTGGGCTAGTCAGATTTTCAAAGATAGAAAAATATCCTCGCTACCTACATGGATATTATCATGTAGCAGCTTGGAAGAGCAGTCTGGCACCTGATCTGCAGAGCAGCATCTTCCTGCAGCAGCAGTCACTTCCCAACTCCAGTACAACCCCAATGCCATACACTTGGTTCTTCTGCATGAAAGTCTATGTTATCCTATGCAATTTGTTTCTTTGAAGATAAATATTAGCAATTATTTCTATAACAAAATTTCTGAAGAAGTATTTTTTGTGGTTAATTATTGGCCGAGACAAATATTAACCACCTTCTATTATTATCTCAGACTATGACTCCTCTTTCAACATTAAGAACTTGGAAATAGTTTTGTACTCCTTAATTAGCCCTCCTTTATTGTCCTACCAGCATATGGACATGGTATTAGTCTGAGCAAGGGCAATGACTGTTATCTACTACCTCAACTGATTAATCTTTGCTTGTGAAAGAGAAGCTTAAAGGAAACATCTTGCTAATTTTGTAGAAAAACTGACTAGGTAACACATTTTGTCCTTTGAAAGGGAAACTTCTATTAAACACAGTCATTCCTCACCTATCTCATTATTTCACACTCTTTGTTAAGAACATCTTCACCAGATAAAGAAAATATGAGCCTATTAAAGTCAGTATGCTTATTGATGGGATACGTAACTTACCTGTGTAGTTAAGACCAGACATTTACTTTTTAGCTTCTAATGTAATCCAGAAAAGCATCCTCAAAACTCCTCCAAAAAAATGAGCAGATGGCGACTTTGTCCTTTACATAAACCTTTCATTTTCTATTTAAGCTCTGAACCTTCTCCAAGCATTTCTTCTGTCTCCTTCCCATTCCTATCTCAGTGAAAACCCTCAAAAGAATAATCTTTAACTAACGGGATACAAGACACTTTTTTTTTTAACTAAGTTCTCCTTCCTAGTGGCCATTTCTCCTCACTACTCTCCTCAGGCACCTTCTTGAGTCACAGGGTAGCTGCCACTCAAGGATGCAGAGAGGCCAGGGATATACAGGGAGTACAGCATCTGCTCAGATGCAGCAAATCACCCCTAAGCATGCACATCAGAGGGACACCTGAGAGCAGCAGTGAAAAGCCAGCATCAAGGTTATACTCAGGTTCAAGAGAATGGTGATAATTGCTAATCTCTCAACACCCAAAGGAGAAGTTGATCAAATACTGCCTTGGTCTGGACAGTGAGGCATGTCCCATTCACAGTCTGTGGGATGCTGCTGGCACACTGGGCAGTCCCTGGAGCAGACCCTTTACCTGCTCCTGCCTGTCCAGAGCAGGATTTGTTAGTCTATCCTTTGGTCCTGTTGTGAGTACATGCTTGTCTGAGTTGTGAGTACATGCTTTTCCCCTCTGCTGAGCATTCATGAGCCTCACAATCTCATGCAGGAAAGCAAACAGTGTGTGGGCAGCTCTTTCATGCCACAGCTTCTGCTGCACTCTAGAACTGGCACCTGGAGCTGCTAAAGAGATGCTGTTTCTGGTCATCTTTTTTTCATTTATTTTGCCAAAGACCTAACAGCCCAAATCAGACCCTACTACACACTGAGAGCCAGGTGGGTCTGTGTTGTTCAGAGGAACTTTCTGGCCCTAATCGTGGGGACCATAACCTTCTCTCAGAAAGTCCCTAGACACATGCAAGATACGCACAATTATGCACATGAGGTTTTTTCTCCTGGATGCCCCTGTTCTGATGACACTCAATGAACAGTTATTGGCAAGAAAAGCCTGTAGTGAGAGGTCTGCCATGCCATGACAGCCACATCACATTTACACCACTGCTTTATGGGAGCAGCCATCATCATCCTGTAGGGTATAAAAGACCAAGACAGTTGTGATGTCCTTATGATATCACAAGTAAGGTGGTCCATGAAATTCTGCCTTGGCTTTTCTACCCTCTCTTCCAAAGAGTCTCTTCTAAAATAGTTCTTGAAATACTTGTTTTTTGCAAGAATCAAAGGATAGCCTTTCCCAAAGACATAGTGTATAGCTTTTATATGAATGCCAGAGTGGCTCAGGTCACCCTAAAAAAGGTTACAGCAAATCATGTTCTGATGTTGGTATTCAACCTACTATGTACCACAGATGTCATATTAAAAATTTAGAAACTCTGCTAGATTAATATTGCAGTTATCTTAAAGCAGAAGCATACTGAAACTAATACTAAAACACAGAGACATTTCTTAAAAGCATCCTATTTCTTACTGCATTTTATTACACCCTTTTCAGCTCTGTGGAATTTACTGTCAATACTAATGCAGAGTATTGTCTTTTTTCTAAAGCTCTGTCATGGCTCAGGGATAGCACTCCCCAGTTCAGTGCCCCTGCCAAGACTCTCACCAGCAGATGTCACTTGCTCACTCCCTCCTCCATTCCCACTCCAGGGATGGGGTTGAGATTTGGAAGCACAAGGATGAAAATTATGTTTGAGATAAGAAAAGGAACAGTAACTGCTGCAGTACTAATAACAAAATATATAAGACAAAGAAACTATTTACATGGAAATAAAACAATCTCCTTCACCCCCCAGCCTCCCATGATTTCTCCAGAGGACACACCTTTACTCACAACCCTGGCAAGTGATAGGATGGTATCAAATAACAGCAGGATCTGGCCATGTCCTCTTCCCAGTTACTGTAAAAATCTAAGCCCGTTCTGGCCAAAACCAGGACACACTCACTAAATGTGCTGACAAAATTTTTATTAACCAGCACAACAGGAGAAAAAACAGGTACAACAAGCAATACTTTAAGAAATGGCTGTCATCTTCTCTCTTCTAACCAATCTTTTCCATGCCCTTACCAGCCCAGCAGCAAATTCAGCAGAGAGGGTGAAATAGATAGGGATAGGCAGGTGTTAAGATCTGTGTAAACCATCTACAAAACTGCTGTAAAATACTGTGACTACAGCTATTATTTTGTTGTTTTGCAAAAACTGAGTGGAAAAGTCATTTCCTAGCAATCAATGAACATAACTTTGCCAGAACAATCAATCACTATCCCAGAATCCATTATTTCGAAAGGGAAATGTTTACAAGAAAAATCCTGTAAGTGATTTGGAAGCTAAACTGAGAAAAGAAGTTGCCAAGGGCCATCTTCTCAATGGATATGTATCATCCACTTAAGAAGCCCGTGGCTCAGCATCACCTTATACCTTACAGCTGAGATTAGAGAGGCATAGGCTGAAAACCTCCCCCTGCCACAGGCACAATGGTCCATCACAGGCATTTAACCTAACAAGCCATAACTTCTCCATAAAATGTGGATATCACTTGGGGTAATTCACCAAGTTTCTAACATTTTCACATTACCTCACATATAAATCTGCATTCCTGTCAAAGTGAATTATACTTCAAAGGCCAGAATTAGATTTCTTGTTATTGAAACACGAACCTTCCTATCCAAGTAGGTTTCTTATTCTCATAGGGCAGCATTTTGATCCCCAAAAAAGCACAGTGAATGGACTTCTACAAAAAAAAAAGTAGATGTGAAATAAGGACCCACGGGTGATGGGAGATTCCACAATGCCATATTTAGAAGTCAAGTATTGAAATCAGAATTCAGGTGTTCAGTTTAAGAGTTAGCCAGGTTAGGTACCCTGAACACTGCATTGGAAGGAAAGGCTCTGACTTCCCCCCCAGCAGCACTGGCATGCCCTCGTGCCTGAGAGAAAACATCACAGAAACACAAAACATCACTTGGACACACATCTTCAAAACTGAGCCTAGGCACCTCTGCAAAATAGGGATTTAGAGCCTCAAATTATATTTACCTTCTTATCAGTGCCTTAGTGGTACAATACCTTGCCAGGAAACGAGAGTTTAAAGTAGGATTCAGAGTACCAAATTGCTCCATTAACATATTCCACTGTCTTCATCAGAGAAGGGCAGCAGAGTGGAGTCTCTTGTAATAGTGTGCACAATACAGCTTTATAAATGTTCAGTAAAATACTAAAGTGGCTTTCCTGGATCATCTATCCCTGGCATATCACAGCAGCCACAGGGTATAATCTTTCACATATAGTCATAGAACTTGCATGAATTAAACAAAGTCTGTCGTGGACAGTGTATCTTATTCTCTTTACTATAAGAAAGTTGTAAAACCTTAAACCTTGTTCTAACTAAACCAAAAACCAAATTCATGGAAAATTAGGTTATACCCATTTGTTCTTGTGCCAAGATTGGCCTTTAACAGAAACATCTAAGCCCACTAGGACATGCTTTTACTCCTGCAGTACTTGTTGAGAGAAATATATCTTCTCTTAGTCCTAGTTATGATCAAGTTAAGTTAAAATCTGTTGTGTGAGGAGACATGCATGCCTCCTTCCTTTCTGTGGAACTCAGAGTTGCTCTCTTTGTAAGACTTTTGGCTTCAAAGCTCTTTCTTCTTGATGGTAACTCTTTTAACTGCATTCCCCCATGCAAGCTGCTCAGGACCTTACGCACTTTCTACCTAAAATCCCTCTGTTCACATGCCCCAAACTCACATTTACCTTTTTCACAATTTATTTTTATTCATGCCACAGCCATTCTGTTACAGGGAGATTTATAATTTTTTTCCTTTCCACTATTTCTTCCAGCTCCTAAGTTCCCATATTTGGTTTGTAATGATTTCATTACCTCAGGAGCCCAGGTCTCCTATTCTTACCCTGCTCACCATACACCTTTTCTTGTGTGACAGTCCAGATTCCATGTACTTCCAACAGCTCTGGAGATTTACTGTGACAGATTTATTACTGAATTTTAGCAAGATTTGAGGCATTGCATTTCCACTGACTTCATGCTCCAGCTGTACCTGTGTAGAAGGGTACAAAATCATGACATATTTGATGATGATAGAGGGGGCACATACTGCTTATTATTAGTGTTAAGCTTCTTTTTTTCCTGTCTTTGTTTTCTGTAGTTCCTATAGCAATTTGTTAGTTTTATGATATTTCAGTTTCTGTCTCTTTGCCTATCTGTGGGATTATTGAGCCCACTTCAGCCATTCACAGTGGAGCAAACTGGGGTCACTCACAGAACAGCCACACCAAGGGCAAACCAAACACAAGAAAAAACAGAGAAAGGAAAACATGACTAAAACCTTGGTAAGTCATGCATCATGACACAGAAAATGGAAAAGTATTAATGAGATATTTTCTTAATTTCTTTTTGCACGTGCCTGTCTCACTCAAGAATTTCAAATAAGGCCTATCACCGCCTGAGCTGAATGGAAAGAGAACGGCTAAGCACTCAAAGGCTCTTCATAATTTAGTGACTAAACCACTGCCTGCCAGTCTTTTATCTGCATTTTTTACTGACCCAGTCTAAGGAGTCAGCTCTGTTCCGTATTCCTGCAAATTCAGAGGCAAATTGCTCCAGAGCTGACTCTGCCCCATTAAAATGCCTATGATTTTAATGGAGATGAGCTCTCTGCATCTCAGTTCTCTAGCTGTAAAATGGCAAGTGTTGGCAGAAATGGATTAGAAGTGGAAGACTGGCAAGGAGGACTGTAAATCACTTGAGTGACTCTTGATAAGGCTGTGTGAACAGCAGGCCAGTCATGGACCAGGTTTAATGGTGCCTCTGTCTCCACTTGAGTACTCCTGTCCATGTGTTGCCTTGGGGGTCCCCTGATTCACATGGCATTGGAAATAAATTTACTCCATGCTCTAGACACAAGTTTCTGGTTGTCCCAGGTGTCTGCCTGTATCAACTCACACAGCACCTACTACTTTAGTGTTTGAGATGAAAAAATAGAAAACCTTTAGAACATATGATGTCCCTTTTTCTAGGGGATTGGCGGGGGCGGGGGGGGAGGGGGAAGGTGAATTTCTTTATTCTGCACTTCAAATTCTGTTTCTAAATGAGTCATGAACACATACGAGTTAAAGATTCCCTTCTGGCACACCTATGAGCATAAGAATAATTTAGGTATAAGCCAGTGAATAAATCTGTATCACATTTGTTTCTTTTTGCTCTTTGTCCTACTTCTTTCAATTCCTATTTATGAGGATCTTATTTTTCACCTGAGACTTGAAAAAGCTATTTCCACTAAGAAATGCAGATAGGGGGTGACACTCATACTTGTGTTAGCTCTAGTTTTCATTTGCAGGTACTGACCATCTGTCCAAACAGGCTGGAGTTAGAATAGAGAATGAAAACTTGCAAATTAAAGTCATCCTGATGTCAAAATATAATCAAATTTTGAAGAGTCAGGAATATTGTAAAGCACTAACAATTTTTTTAGAGATATTGTACTCAGCTGACTAATCTTTTATGAAGCAGTGTGGTGCCTGGATGAACATATCTCTGATATTCACTCCCTCCCCCAACTGGTTTCCACACTTTGCAAGCAATAAGCCATGTCAGATGGAAATTTGAGTAACCGAAGCTTTTTCTCATAGCATGTAATTCCGCAATGCCCAAAGGTTTTCTATTAAAAAAAAAAAGTAATAGAACTGAGAAAAATAGTTTTTCAAAATTAAAAAAAAAAGAAAATTGTAGTACATGAGGAAAAGAAGTCAAAGATTTTATGCCACTTTTTCCCCCACTGTCTACCCTCACAGGTGGGTGGTCTCCTCCTACACTTGGTTGCAGCCAGTTAAGTGCATCTGGCAGCAAACTCTAATCAGTCCCCATTGGTACTAAGAAATTCTCTGATCACATTTGTATCCTGATTTCTCACTCTCCATTTTTAGCTGGGTTTTGGTTGTGTCTACATCAGCTGCCCCCTGTCACCTCTTCCCTGCTCATTTCACATCCTCTGAAGCCTGTTCAGCCTCAGCAGCCCCCTCAGGCACGACACAATCACCCCTCCAAAAGTTCTCCTCTTGGCCCAGACACCTAAGGGAAGAGGTACATTTTTGGGAGGAAAGGAGCAAGATCAATCTGTTCTGGACACATGGCTGTGTTTTATCTTCCCAGGTCAGTAAGCAGCTGCGCCTGTGCTGCTCCACCTGCACCCACCCTGGTGCTACAAATAAACATCACAGAAGGTCACAGAACACTCTGAGTTGGAAGGGACCCACAGGGATCTTTGAGTCCAACTCTTCAGTGAATGGCCCATATGGGGACTGGACCCACAGCCTCGGTGATATTAGCACCAAGCTCTAATCAACTGAGCTACAAAATTTTACTAACCAGCCCAGAAACTGGCTGATGGGATGGTTTGCATAGGAATTTCTGCAGAGAACATGTTTTCTCGAAGTCCAGAACATTTCTTTGGTGTGCTGAAATTCTGAGCTCCCCATCTGCCTAATTCCCTGAGAAAAGAAGGGGAGCTCTTCAGCCCTGACAGATCCCCAAAACTGCCCTTTGATACTACCCCAGCCCTTGCCAAAGGTTTGTTTCCAACCTGCCTCCAAGCTGCCCACAAAGCTATCTGCTGTGGTGGCTGGCAGCCACAGGACCCCACTAAAGAGCAGAAGGGAAGAAATTCCTCCAGAGGACAATTTGCAGAAGGAACATGCCTTGCACACACAAATTGCCTGTTGGAGGACATTTTCTCTCTCTGCTGACTATGTGAGGAGCCTGGGGAGATCATATACTGCAAGTGCTGACTCAAATACTGCATTTAGGTGCTTGAAGTTCAGTAGCAATTCACAGGATTGCTAAGCACATATAGCTTTCTAGGTTTACAACAGGTAGGATGTAACTACATTTTGAAGCCTGTGATAAAATGCTGGAGGTAGAGGGAGGCCCTAATCAGTCATCAAGTACATCCATCACCAAAACTGGATTTTCATTTAATGACAAATTTCATTACATTTTACAGTTTGATTTTCGCAACCCATATAAGCCCTTCTACTGACAAAGGAACTAGAGCAGACAGTGGTTTTGTGTCTGCTACAGACCAGCAGGACAATTTCTGGAGCTGTGTATAGAATCACAACAAATTATTTGCATATGTCTGCTCAAGAAGCCAGATTGTCCCAGGGACCTTAGGGAAAGCCTCTACAGAGACTGAAGGGACAGACAGCTACCAAATGTTCCCAATCCAGTGCTTGACTTGTGCAGTCATACAGCACTGAACACAGAACTGAGCATTAAAATCTCCTCAGCAAAAGACAGAAATGGAGTCCCCCCATACCCAAATGAAAATTCTCACCTATCAGTCACATCAAACACCTTTCTCCTTCTCAGCTCTGGGAAGGCTTCAGCTGCCTGTGAAAACCTGCTGCTGCTTTGCTTTGTCAAGTCACTGCCCAGTGCAGCAGCGCCCAAAGCCCTGTGTCCCAGAGTGGTGGCACTCTGGAGCAAAAGAGCCAGTTCAGCTCTTAAAACTTATTCCCACTTGACAGGAGTGGAAGGCAGAAAGAAAAAGCTCTGACAGCTCCCAGTCAAGTACAAACCATAAAAGAATTTCCCTGCATACTCAACTCTTCATAGGTTAGCTAATAAAGATGGTGAGCACTGTGTTGTCAGTAAAAGCAATGATTTTTAGCTACCCAAAGCAGAAAAAATGCACGTGTTTCTGCTCAGCCACAGAAGTCTTTAACATGATGATGGCTTGTTTTCACCTTTTTTTTTTCACACCTCAATGTTGTAATTCCTCAAGGACCTTCTGACAATCGAGGTGTGTTTTGCAGTGACTAGAGTCATTGCATAATTGTGAACAAGATGACACATATTTCTTTTATCTCATTATCTTAATCTGAGTAGACCAAGTGAGTCACAGAGACAAGAATACATGCTAACATCTGAGGAAAAAAAAAAAGATAATTTTAGATATGATAAAAAAGAAATGGATGACTCTAACTGTTATATAACATGAACCTTTATATCCTCCTGTGTCCCAGATACAGGTACAGACCTGAAATGCCACAAATTCCCCAACAACAGACCAGGTTAAAGAACCTGCCCCCCTCTGTCCGAGACATGCAGCCCCACAAAAATAAGTAAGAAGAGATCAGGGAAGCTTAGTATGCATGCTGGCTCTCAGTGAAATTAACAACTGGCAGGAGGGAGCAAACAGCAAACTCACTGAATACTTCATTACCCATTTCAATTCGTTTGTTCCCTAAGGGAGTTAGTAGAGCAAAAGCACTCTTACACTCTCTAATCCAGTCCTCAAACTTATAATCACTTTGAGATAGGAAAGGCAATTTGCAGGGAGTTCATGGTAACTGACTCACATTTCCCAGTGATTTTATGCACTTGGCCACTGTACTTGTGCTGAAGGCAGGAAACCTACATGGGTTTATATGGCACAAAGATCTGCCTCCATTAACAACCTGTCTCCAAGGATGGTATCAGTCACCAGGAACCACACACTTGAGAAGGCCTCATTAGACAGTTGAAACCAAATAAGTAGTGCTAAACAGAAAGAAAGAAGGGCCAGCTTCTTCTCCTTGCATAAGTGGAGGAGTGAAAGGTAACTTCCCTAAGACCTGAATCTCAGCTCCAAGCAAAGTGCTTTGGTTCCCTTCAGTCTGTCCTCTGTGGTTCCCTTGAGTCTGTCCTCTATGCCAGCCCATGGCTTCTCTTGTCCTGGAAAGCTGCTCTCAGCATTTTGAAACCTCAACTAACATGCATAACCTGCCAGCAGAATAACTCTGATGCTCTGCTACTATATTCAGAGAAGTTACTCAAGATGAAAATAATCCAACTCAAGATAAAAATCATCTGTTCTCCAGTCATCAGCCACCCAGGGGATAGGAGTGTGCAGAGGATGGTCCTGTCCCTCCCCTCCTCATCCCTGAGGGAACAATTGGAGAGATTAAAACCACAGATGTATCCTGTCCCAGAGGAAAACAAATGTTCACCAGTCTTCTCCAAGCAGTCCTTCAGTCTGGGGGATATTCAGCTGGCAGGAGATGGTATTCATGATTCTTTACAACAAATAAACAGGAATCCTCAGATGCATCTGGTTCCAACAGTGTGTCTGCTCCTACAAGAGGGAATCCAATTCTCAAAAGGCTGTGCCAGTAGTAGGGATGCTGCCTGGGTGGGAATGGGCCTCATGGGCAGAAGGCAAGCAGGGAACAAAGACACATGGGAGTGGACTCATGGGTTTCTCCCAAGAAGATCTTGTGAGAAAAGGAAAAATAATAATATTGATAAGAAAGAGAAACAAATAAAACTAACAGAAAGGAATGTGGTAAATGTGAGAAAGATGCTGTACAAACATTCAAGCTGTGGGTGGGGTGTCATGAGTCCAGAGAAAAATACACAAGAGGTTCAGTGGGAGGCTGGAGCCTCAGAGTCTTTGAGGACATTTGCAAGCCTAGCTTAGCAGCTGAGAATGCCTGCTAGGACTGAGAGAGAAACAGCAATGCTATGTCTGTCCTGATCATGAAGTAAGGGGGAAAAGGACCCAAACTGCAACATTTTGAAGATCAAAATAAAGGTGTGTGGGCTGACTGTACAGCAGAGAAGTAAATATCTGTGATACAGCAAATGTTTGAGGACAGGATAATTCCATTTAAAACAAAGCTCTATTCCCTGAGTTTGGGTTTCATCAAGATAAGCCCTCACATGATGTATAGATGCTCCTCTTTCCTGGTTTTATTGCCAACTTTTTTGCTTTACTTTAAATAAAAAGGGAATATAACCATTGGAATTTTATGGACCCTCCAGGGGATGCCCTTGCCAGAACAGAATTTACTGCAAGCATCCTTAGCTTCCACAAGACAGAAATACTTATTAGATCAGTATGGATGAGAGAATTTTCAAATCTAACACCAGGGTATAAAAATTTTGTGCATAAAAAAGGCAAATTAGGTTTTTGCTCTGGAGAGAAACATTCATAAATCAGTCAGTGGATTGTATAATGCAGGAGGTAATGTGAAGCAAGAGGCTCAAGAAAAAAGAGAAATTAAGACAATCATTTCAGAAAATGGAAATAGAAGTAGCAATTTTTATTATTAAGTTTAAAATCCAATAACTCATTTAGCATAAAAAGTGGGAGTGTTGTAGGGAGGGGAGAATTTTTAAGACTCAGAGAGGCCATTGGTTTTCAGGAGAAGCAACAGCTGTTTTGAATACCCAGAAGAAACCAAGTGGGAGAATAGAAAGTTCAGCTTCACTCCTGGAAATCTGCTTGTTTGATGTTAATATGAAATATAAAGAAATGTCATAGAGGCTGGTTTTCTGCAAAATTCTATTATTCTATATAATTTAAAAACAAATGAAATGGTCTTTAAGATGTTTGTTTAGAGTTGACATTTAGAAGTAGGATTTATTATTTATATGCCTCTTCAGACAGTTTGTCCTTTAGCTATGCTTGAGGGATATGGCTTCAAAACATAAGCCATGGTTAAATAAGATTGCTGTGGAAAAGAAAGAGATAAGACAGGAGATAACTCAGGCGTGTCTCTCCAAGGACAATTCCTGGTCATGGTACAAGCTTGAAAACAATGTGACTTTAAAACATCAACAAACAGGAGCTCCATGCCTTTTGGTAACCATCTTTTACATCCATACCATTGCCTTTATCTGGCACTGAGGATATTTATCAATTTTCAAGATAAATCCTGTAAAACTAGCCACTTCTCATTACATTGTTTTCATATGAAAAAAATCAAGCCATAATTTAATATTTACTGTAAGCCAGGAAAATCCTGTGAACTTCTTTCAAGGTAGATTTCATGTTTCTATTCAAATTTTGTGAAATAATTGCTATGTTTCCTCAGAAAAACAAGCATAATGGATATTCCCCAATTTGCTTTTAGATGGCCCAAGTTGCTGGATTTAATTTCCAGTCAGTCTCTCCTAAGACTACATTGAAGGCAGGTTATATCAAAAACAGGGGAAATGCTGTTTGAACAAGGACTAGAGAAGTAGGGATTAAGGGATTCTTCTTCCAAGGAGACAAATTGATAGACTCTATGAATATAGAATATGAATAGTGTTAGTTTTTCAAATCGTCCTTAAAATTAGCAAATTAGTTCAGGCCAATTAAACAATGTGCATAGCTGGCATATGTGATTGTAAGCAATATTGTACCCACTCTGACAGATCATGGGACCATAAGGAAAGGAGTTGGAAATTTAGGTCACTTAGGTCTTAAAAAGAAAAGTCTCCCTATCTCCTCATAGTACAAATCATTATTCTGGCTGATTAGCCACCAAGTTTTTCCCAATCTACTGCAATGCCCTTCCTTCAGACCACGTTTGCCATTCTTGAAGTCAGCCCATTGCTGATAGGAATTGAGCACAGCATAAGAAAAAAATTATTAATTCCACAACATTTGTCTTTTGCTGACTTGTTCACAAAGTATTAATCTTCATTTGGAGCAGTGAGATCAATGTTCAAAGGATCATGTGTTCTAAGAACAAATTCATTCCAAGACTTTATAATCTGCTCTAGTATATTCCCAAAGAAAAAAATGCCTGAAACATATTATTCTTTCTGTTTTTTCCAAGGATTTAGAACAAATTCTTTACAAGTACCAAAGCATTCAGCACTGTCATACCACTCTTGTCCTACAAAGTGTTTGTGGCTGGTGTAATTCCACCATGTAATTCCACATTACTTTGTTCAGAGATCCACAGGGATCACTTCAAATGATGGAATAAAAGAACATACATTCATAATGAGTGCTGTTACTGGGATATAATTTTGATAAGCTTCAGACAGACTCCCCCCCTCCTAAGGCATGGCTGAGTGCCCTGCTCACGAGGCACCTGAAAACACAAATAAAGGGTCTAGTTTTCAGTCATGAGTGGTCACATACATTTTCATGAATGATCTTTGCAAATTTGGTGAGAGTTTTTGTGTTGCAATTCAGCAGTGCCACTGTCTGGCCCTGGGAAACTCAGTTCTGCAACAGGAGCCAGGGCCTCACTCCAGCTCTTAGGCCAGCCAGGAGAGCTCTCTGAGCTGTGCTGTGTGAGCTCAGTGCTTTCTGCTGCTCAGCATGGCTTTTGGCATGTGTCTCACTCTTGTAGCCATCTTCTATCCACACGACCATGAGTGCTTCCTCAGAACACTGATGTTGGGGTCCTGAGTCCTCATTTCACCCAATACCCAAGGTTTACACTACAAGACTGTCTTTAGCCTGGACCCACAGTTCCCTCCTGTTTTCCATGTTGTTCTGACTGCCTAGACTTTGATCACTCATCTTTCCCACAGCCATCAATTTAAAAATATCATTCATTTTTCTGACATCAAGCCCTGGCTTGTATTTCTTACAATGCCTGACCGCCATCCTCATCCTGGAGTCCAGCCTGGCAGTAGTCACAGTTGTGTGGGATTTGTGTCTGTGGCGTGTCCCTAGTGGCTGCAGCTACGGAACATCCTAAACTTCCCTGACTGTTGAAGATTTTGTTTACTTAAAGCTTGACAAGGTACAGTGCAAGCAAACTCTCAGCTATTTAAATATTAAGAGCAAGAGCCCAGGCATGAGTATTCTGACAGCTTTTCTGACTAACAACAGCATTATTCTTTCGCTCAGTGATTCAGCTCTTTCTACCACTAGTACCTTTCCTTTTGATTGTCTTGAAAGAACATTCAGTCTGAGGAAAAGCAGATGCCAATGCTCCCTGAGAGTTCCCTAGTGTGTCCCTGTGGGCCAACATTATCAACACTTTAACCAACCCATGAAAGTGGCCCTCAGCCCTCCTCCTTTTCATGACTTATTAATAGGCAAGTTTTTCCTTCAAACTAGTTTTTCCTCTATTATTAAAGTGTTTTTTTTATTGTGAGCAGGTCTGGAAGTAAAGTTGAAACTCCTCTGAGTTGGTTGTATCTGTGAAGTAGAAGCATGTACCTGGGATCATCATATACTCCCTCTCTGTATTCTGATAAACAAGTTCTTCCAAACCTGGATATCTACCTAAGGATTAAAACTCTGGAACCTAAACTGTACTCATATCTACTCTATAGCACCTAACATTAAGAGAGATGAAGATTTCCTAAAGCTTGTCCAAAAAAAATTAACAAAGTAATGTCAGGTTCCTCACAAGCAGTAAACCTCACTTTTGACAACACATAAACTCACAAACTCTTGTGAGTTAATGATCACTGCCTAAAGACCTTCATGCTCCTTGTTGCCAGAAGGAAGCATCTGGGGATATTAATATGGTTCACATAGACTGTGCATTTAACTAATGGCAATACATGTTATGGCTGATTGAGAACACAGGTACAAGGGATTTTCCTAGAAACTCCATGGCAAAGGTACAGGGGGCAACATGAGGACATGGTCTGAACTGAATCTACATTAGCTTGTGCAGACAGGCTTATGGAACAAGACTTCTTGTCCAAGATGGAAAGAACAGCAGCTGCCAGCTGTGGTTAATTGTTTTAGAGACCTAGCTGACACCTGAAGATTTGCCAACAGAATTTAGCCTTCTGTGAACAACTCTTCCATGACTGCAGGGAATCTGCCTTCTTCTTGCGCTAAAGAGAGTGAAAGCACTTCTTTTGGACCATGTTCACAATGTGATCAAAGATGCTGGAAAAACTGAGAAATGATAGGAAACAAAACAATGCAAAGCACTGGGGTTTGCCATCCTAGTATCTGTGAAAGCTATTAGCTGTGCAAAATTAGTGTAAAAGGCAATAGACATAGGTTTTGAACAAAGTATGAGTGCATATCAATCAGAAAAGGGAAAAGAAAGATGAGATGGGGTAAAATATCTTTCACAAAGTCTGTTTACATGCTTAAATCTCCTGTTGAAAGCCATTCTAAAGTCTCTTACAGCACTTGCTTCCTCTGGATTGAAGAGAATATGCATTCACTACAGACGCTCTACTTCACCATTTAAAAGTATTTCTTATCTTTAACTTTAGAAGGTTGATTCTATTAATCAGAACAGAGGAGAGTATGACAGCTAGAAGGGGAACTAGTGGAAAGCTGGGAATATTTAATGCAGCCTTTTGGGGCTCAGGGTATCTGAGCCTTATTTAATATTTTGACACATTGAACACTAAGCAATTTTTTTATCATCACCACTCAGCTCTGATACATAAATATAGGCATCTATTAATTATACTGGCAGATAATATATATGAAAATGCCTACTTAGCTTCCACTTATGAGAAAATGCATTACACTCATCAGAGCTGCCCCAAGGGCACAAGTGACTTGTCCTTGTGAAGACATGCTTGGCCCCCCAATTAAAATCCTGAGCAGAAAGCATCCACCTGTCTCATGAGACAGCTACTTCTGACAGGCATCAAAAAGTACCTTTCCTTAGCCTCAGGGTATAGGGGTCAAAACAAGCCAAGAATTAAAACATTGTAATGAGAGAGGATTTTCACTGCTTATGAAGATATTTCCTGCATAGTAAATGCAGCTATTATTTGATATGCAGCAGCCAGAGCTCAAATTGTGTCTTAAGATGGAATTTAAAATGTCAGCACAGTAGGAAACACCTTCCTTTTCAGGCCCAGGGGCCCACTACGTCAGGAGCAAACAGGGACATACTTGAATCACAACTTGATGCCCAGCTACAAAATCGCATCCTGGAACTGAGTGGGGCGGGCATCCAGTAGAATTCCCTAAGTACTGGGGGACAAAAACCAACTTCATGTGTAGGAAGTTGTCTTTGTTAATTTTTTTTCTGACCATCTGCTAGCTACAGGTTTCCCACAGTGAGAAATCTGACCCTGAGTAAGACTCATCTCATGGTCCAAAATGGAAGTCCCTGACTGATTATTGCAACCACATTTAAGAGTTAGACTGGTGCAACGAGCTGACCCACAGCAGCTCAATGCTTCCTGTGCCCTGGCTGCTGCCATGGACTCTGCTCTGCCCAAATCTGGACTGCAGGGAGCTACCTGGCATTTTCCCATGGAAGACACTGACATGGAAGTTGAGAAATAGTAACCACTTATCTAATGGTGGGCTGAAGCAAATCAGATCCCTCAGTGGTTTAAATCAGTATGTGTTGACTGGCTTCACATGAAGTTAGCCACATCCAGGTTGTACCCTCTTCTTTCTATGAAGACTCTTCTAAGACTTCCTAGAGGCAGTTCCAGCTTTAAGTAGATAATGATTTCATTTTGGAAAAAACCTTGAAGTCCCACCCCTCCCCTCCCACAAAAAAAAAAACAACCAAACAAAAAACCCAGTAGTGAAATGAAACTCATCCATGCCTAACTGTTTTAATAGTTAATACAGCCCTATTATTAATTTTAATGTAATTTCTCAAAAATCAAAATTGGAATTCAGGTTCTGGATCTCAGAGTAACATTTTCTGGTAGTCATCTGTTACCAACTATTTTTCCCTGAGCAACTTCTTTTCAGAGTATTGTATTCACAATTTGTTCATATTCTGTTCTTAATGTGATTTGCAAAGGGATATAATATGAAATGTGTAAGTACAAAGTGTGTCCTTCAAGTGTTCACAAAATAATTCTGGGAGAGAATTCTTTCTGCAAGAGTCTACAATACTCTGGGTATCAGATGACAAAAAAAAAATCTATCAACAGGTGAGTCCAGTTCATCTATTCTGCTGCATGTTAAGTTTATTTTTTATAGGAAATATAACTTTTGAATTGGTGATACAACTTTGAATAGACTTTTCAAAATCAAATACTACCTGGCTTTACAGTCTTAATATCAGAAGAGATGATATGCAGCAATGATATTAATAATAAATATTCTCAAAATTGAGATGCAGAACCTGAGTGCAGAATGAGATATAGCTTGCCTCAATACACATATCTGTAGAAATCTAATCAAGGCTGATCTTATATTCAGAGCCCGAGTGTCTCAGGTGGACTGGAGGCAGGAAAATGGCAAAAAGCTGTTACTTCTTGTAATCCTGGGCAAGGATAAAAGAATTAATAATTAAAGTCCCCTTGCTCAACAAGGAACCAAAGAAAATTTCAAAAAATCTATGCAGAAGACCTCTTTGAGAAGAAAACAAATTCCAACTGTCCCTGAAGTCACCACTGTTTTATGTATAACATGAAATATTTAGATGTTGGAGAACTGAAAACTGAATTCTGATAGAGCTCATTGTTGACTCACTTGCCCTAAGAACTTCATCCTCATATTTTCCCCAAGTACCTGCCCAGGACAATGCTTGCTGCAGACTTCATCTCTTTCTACCCATCTTTTATAGAGCCATGAAACAGGAGCTGCATCTGTGCCTCCCTGGCTCTGCATCACAGGATATAGAACACAATGAGAATCCCTACATGGGACTTTTGGAAGTTCACTGATGTTTTAAGAAAAGATAAATAGAGAGAGAGATGATGTTTTTACAATACTGAAGATTCCCAGAAGTTAGAACAGTAAGTTTTACTCTATACACCTCCGATTATGCTCCCCCACTTTGATCATCATCAGAGAATAACTGAATATAGGAGGAGATTTTGTAACCCATAGTGATTTAATGATTTTTCTTCAGATTTTGCCTTCTCCAGAAATGATTATTACTCTGTTTTGCTATGAACTCAGTTTAGCACCCAAGCAATCACTCACATTTCCTTGGTTCAGGCAGACTGGCCACAAGCAAAGCAGCAAAACCCTGTCCAGCAACAGCCAGTGGGGCACTCAGCCAAATTTACCACCTCTCCTTTCTGTATACTTCATGCTCTAATACATTATGTTATATGTATTTGTCACATGTCACAAACAATTTCTGCATGGATGGGTGTCTATGCACACACACTTTTCCCCACCTGTTCCTTTTCATACTGTACAATGATTGCCATCCATTCCAGGGGGCTGACAAGTACATTCTTGGTGTTGGGGACTAATTAGTGTATCTGTCATTGTGACCAAGTCCAGCTCAGTTTGGAGGAATTAGAGGCTTCTGTCAACTGCTACCAGCCTTCAGTATTTGATGTGGTCGGCAGTATTTATCAGTCCCCAACTCAGCACAGGTTTCCTATAATAGCTGACAGCTTCTTTCACTAGCTGTCACTCAAAAATTTACTGAACCTGCCCCAGGCCTGCCCCATTACCTGTATTTTCAAAGAACAACATCTCATACAAAATGCAAGCAAAGCCATCTCACTGTGCAGAAGGTATCAGCTTTCAGCAGCCATTTGTTATGTACACAGTCAAATGCCCTTCCATGGTCTCCCACATCACCTTTCACTGACAGGAGCTTCTCATAGGCCCCCAAACTTGCTTAGGCTGAATTCCTCTAAAATCCACTGTGCTTAGACATTCTGGGACTCTGTTGTGTGAGTGACAAGTGCCATCATTTCACTGCTGCTTTGCTCTCCTCACAGCTTCCTGCCTCTAGGCTTACACTGAGCTTTCTGTAGTGGTCACAGTACCAGCTGGAGTCTCACATTTGAAAATGCAAGAAGAGGCACTCTCAAGGTCTATTTGGGATTTTCTTTCTATTGAATTTGACATCTTCGACCAATAATAATAAATATCTCCAAGTGGATTGTAAGTAAAGAAATGATACACACCAACAACAATTTTGTTAAAATGTGGAACTTTGCCAGACTCAGGAAGATCTGCAGCACTTGGCAGCAGACTAAAATATATAAGTGCAACCAGGGAAATATTGTGAGTTTACTATCCTCAAAAAGTTTACTGTCCCAGAAAATTGTTGTTGTACAGAACACATGCCAAGTTAATATTGTAATGGATTTTATGGCTTGGAACAGCAGTTAGCTAGTGCTTGTAGCCAGAGGGCTATATCCTCAGATGGTGTAAAATAAGTGAATGTGGAGGCAATCAGAGATTTATCAGGAGCAGACTTTTAAATGTGGTACAGCTGGCCTGAGAATAAACCTGTGGTTGCAAACTCTTACAGAAATTGATTCTGTGATTTTGTATGATTGTGAACATAAGAAATGTATAACTTCTAATAAATTTAGAGGAAGAGAGATGTGTAAAGTCTTGAAGACAGATGGATTAAATGTAATAAAGCAGTCTAAGAATTTCTGTCTAATAACAGAAGACAATTATTCCTTGCTGATGCACATGGGACTATTGTGCCATGGTTATGACCACCTGAACCCACAGAAAAACCTTTGTTGTTCCTACCTGCTTCTTGCAGAGGTGCTGCAGGATGTGAGAACACAGCTGAAGTGGAGAAAGAGCAGACACCAAGCTGCTGTAGAATGGCTTCACCTTGTATTGCTCAGGTCCTTTTCTTTGCAGTACTGTATCCTGTCTTCTTCTGCTTGCAGGTCTGTTAACTTTCACCAAAGCTGCTTCATTATTTTTAACCTTTCACCTGCTGTTGCTTTCATGCTGTTATTCATATGGTGTTGCACCTGCAAACCTTGACATTATTCTTATCTCTGATTTCTCATGGGAAGAAACTGTTACCAGAGTAAGAATGACTCCTTCCTTCCCCTTGCTCTTCCCCACCCTTTCTTTTATAGCTTGGGTTTACATTAAAGGAAAAGCATAAATTAGTCAAGAACATAGCTAACATGGCTAACAGAGACTTGAACCTCCAGTTGGAGTGTATGTAAATACCCAAGCTCACTGTGAAACACTTGGGCTCACTCAGAGCAAACTGTTTTAAGCAGGAATATCCAGAAGGAAATTTGAATAGGTCACAATGAAAGGCATATGGTCACTATGGAAAAACATGGAGGAAAATCATCATCATTAGCATCACCTGGAGAGGATCACCAGAAGATACCTTCATTGGAGATTCTGCTGCACCTCTTTTTGGCCATCCACGAGTGAAAGCTTCTGTTTCCCCTGTTCTCTTTTTTTCTCTCCTTTGTATTTTTCCCAGCATTAACTTTAGAGTGGGTGTGTGCCATCAGCTACAGACTCCATGAATAAAACTTTAAATATTTAAGTCTGTCTCAGCATCCTTTGTGTGATCCTTTGTATCTATCTCAACATCATATGACCAACCTTATCTTGCCTAGGGCTGAAAAAACTTCCTTTTGTGCCAGGCTTGACACTGACTTAGCATGTAACTTTTTGCAAGTTATTCCAGCCTAGCTGCTGTCTCACACAGCAGTGATGTGCCTGTAGCAACTAAGCCAGAGCTCTGTCCCATCTCTTTAATGGAAAAACTCACAGTGCAACCCAGCCACAGCCTAAGTGGACTTCGGTCTCCCTCTACCAACATCTCTGTCTTGGTATGTATAAACTCTCCCCTGGACTCTTCTATAGCTTTATCTAATACAGAGGCAATCTGAAAATTGTTTTCTCAGTTAAAGCTTAAAATAGCTGTGTGTAGGAGTCCATGTTTTATTTCTCCCATATCTCAGTTCCTCAGCTGTAAAGTACCCTGTGGTGTGGACTCTATATCCCACAACACAAAAACCTTTTTCAGCGGCTTGCGTACAATTATGGCACAAATTGCACCAATGAAGTCAGTGATGGCATGTCTGGGCACTACAGCTATGTCTATATCTGTAAGTTAAAGAGTTGCACAGAAGGCTCAGCAGTAGAAATTAATTGTCTGCACTGTAAATTTGCACTATTAAATTATTCCAGTGCTGTTTGGGCCATGTCATATGGCTTTGGCCCTCTCCAAAAGACTCTCTGGAAGAACTTTAGAGCTAAAATGGGCCAGGGACAATCACAGGCAGTTCATATGCAGCCTCCACTTCGGGGGGTAAAAGAATTCATTTGGGACAGTTCTGTAACAGCTGGTCCTACTGCTCCTGGGTGAAAAAAACCCTGGAGAACTAAGTGACAGTATGTAGTCCAATTAAACATGCTTATGCAACACATTTAGTCCTCAAAGATGCCATTCCCCATTCCAAAGGGTAAAACCACTTTCAGAAAGATCATTAATGCATAAAAAAATCTGTCCAGTATTATTACTTTGAAATGTCAAAGCCTTCCTGCTTACAGTTTCAAAATCAATATTTAGTCTCTTTAGCAGATGTGGTTTTAGCTCTCGTTGTTAAGCACCTGTCACCCTTCAACACTGGAATCTGAAAGAGCTCAACACTTCTGAAAAAGAGGACATTTTAGTCAGCTCCTGGATAATGGAGCTGAAGCAGAAGAGACCAATTCCCTTCAATTTTCTAAGCATGGTAATGAGGGAAACTCTTCTTCTAAGCAATGACCTAATTTGAAGGCAAACTTAACTGCTGTGCATTCAAAACAGATGTTCATTCACTAAGGTTGCTTAGGTTTTTGCATGGAAATAGAAAATTGAAACATTGCATTCTCATTATTGAGGGAACAATGAAGTTGTGAAAAGAAGCAAAAATGTTATAAAATCAATTCTTCCTGTCAGCTTTGGAATAATCTGAAATATCTAGAAGTGCATGGTTGTATGACTTTTCAGTATCAAGCAAGGCTGATTAAATGAGTTCGTCAAATAGAAAGATCGTATTATAAAATGGTTTAAGCTGGAAAAGATCTCCAAGATCATCAAGTCCTACCTTTAATCTAGCACTGTCGGGTCCATCACTAAACCATGTCTATAAGCCCCTACCAGCACATCCTTTAAACACCTTCAGGGATGGTAACTCCACCACTTTCCTTGGAGAGCCTATTCCAGTGTTTGACAGTCCTAGCAGGGAAGAAATTTTTCTGAATGTCCAATCTAAACCTCCTCTGGCACAATTTGAAACCATTTTTTCTTGTCTATTTTTTGTTACTTGGGATAAGAGACCTCTCCCATCTCATTACCCCTTCCTTTCAAGTATTTGTAGAGAGCAAGAGCAAATCACCACAGACCCAAGAGAAATTTTCCTATATAAGCTTGAAAACTTCAAAATGAACATGACTGCAAAGAAATTAAAAGAATCAAACAGAAAGTTTAGCCTTCAGAGGAACCAGGGCTTTCATGATGCCAGAAAAGATTCACGCACCAAACAATGAATGGAAAATCAG
Organism: Molothrus aeneus; assembly: GCF_037042795.1. NCBI lineage: Eukaryota > Metazoa > Chordata > Aves > Passeriformes > Icteridae > Molothrus > Molothrus aeneus. Next base: position 34,856,598 of record NC_089647.1, on the reverse strand, counting down.
TGCAGAAAATATTCAAAGACTGTTCAGCAGTGCGCATTCTTGGGCAGCTGAAAACATGCAAAACCACAAGTAGCCATGTGGGTGAGCTATGTGCTACGGACTTGCATGTGAATTGAGTTTCCTATTTGTTCAGTATTTACTTGCTCAGACTCTTTATAGCATCATAACAATTTATAGTTTCCAACAAAAATTACCTTTAGTTTAGAATAATGAAGAATATGAATGTAATATTCAGCTTTAAATTCTGTAGCTAAGCACCAGAATTCATGCAATCTGTGAAAGGACCAGCAAAGGAAATAAACAAATATATACGTATATAATAGAAACAACACTATATTTCCACTGTCTCTGCTTTAATGTCCTCCTTCTTGTATTCCTATTCACACAGAGTAGTACCTTTCTCTTCAAGCAGCCTCACTGATTTTAAGTTGCTGTAAGGGAGAGTCAAACTCTATTCAGCATATGTAAGAGACCCTTGTGGGCACAGTGAAAGAACAGGGTTTACACAAGATATGTGAAGGAGGAAGATGTTTAATGCAAAACACTTGGTCAGTTCTCATCTGAAACGTGAAGAGCATTTTAATAAATGTTTAGCAATGGCCTTTGTCCTTCTCTTGTGTCTATTAAAATGAGAACCCAGGCTCAACAAATATATTCCAAGGAATATTAGAAGATAAAGAACACTGGTTTTTTGGGTTTAAGGTTTTTTTGGGGTCACTGTAGGGGTTTGTAGGGGTTTATCACAGTTAATCTCAGTAACGATTTTTAACAGAATATATAAAATATTCTTAACATGGACTAAATATTTAATTCTGCACAAGTTTATATTACAGCTGCCATTTAAAAAATCTCACGAATAGATACATTTTAACTACATTTCTTGCTTTCCCACTTTAGAACAAAATTTGATACTAAACAGAATTTCATCTGTGATAATATCAGAATCATAACTTGCTATCAGGGACATTAAACAGTAGTAGATTTGTAAGTGAGCCATATTTGGCTCATTAATGTTCAACCTAAATCCTAATGACATCCTAAAGTTTATATTAATTCTCTGGTTTATATTGGGTATCCTTGGTTTATGGACTTGATCCTCTTCATTCTGCAGTACCCTGCAAGACTGACTCCACTTAGCTAAATGTTATTTTACTGTGTTATGAAGCCCTGTATGAATCCATGCCTCTTTGAAACATCTTGCAATGACAATTGACTTCCTTTGTTGTTCCCTGATATATTAGAGTTATGAAGCTCCACAGTGGCACATTTAACCATTGGGTTTCCTTCCATTTTAGCTCACAGAGTTGAGCATTATCAGAGAAGGATTGAGGGCAAAGAATTGAATGAAAAGTCATCCATCAGTACAGGGTCTTTTTCCTTTATTTAATTTGATGAAACATGCACTGCTATCAATTCTTCAGCCTTTCTGTGAGCAGGACTCTCCTGATCAACAGATGTGAATATTGAATGATTGCAAGATTATACCAGCCAAATGAAAAAATGCACTTGGTCCCTGATCTCTGTATTTATTCTACAATGGAAAAGTTATTCTTTCTCTGCAGCTAACAGCCATTCGCCAGGCCCAGTTTCCCTTTAATTATACATTTCTACAGTTTTCCAGGACCTTGGAGCTTTTTTTTCTTTGCTCGTTTTCTCTTTTAAAAGATGTTTACTATTCCTCCCAGTGCTCATAACTCAATAGCATTCATCTGAGCCAGAACAAAAGTTTGCTAAGCATCTGTTTGAAGCACCGCTGGGCAGGGCACATCACTGAACATCATGAGAGCAGCAGGAGCAAGTTGCTCCACCCTTTGTAACAAGTCAGACCCTCTGCTTGAACCTGCCTGAACTTGCACTCTGAGATCTGCTTGTAGAGGTCCTGAGCCTTAGTTGAAGTCATCTCTACTTACTCTCATGAATTTACATAAAAATTCTGCAAAAAGGAAAGCCCTAAGGATTCAAATGTTATTTTAGCAAAAGCACGTCTGTTAGATGGTTTAGCCCCAGAGAAAATTTCAACTAGAGAAGTTTCATGTAGGAGAGCTGGATAAGGTAAGGGCCATTATTTTTCAGGCTATAAAATTTCACTCTAAAAACTTCAGTTATGCTGAAAAGGCACAGAATTAATTGCCTTCTCTAATACAATACCTGAATTTAATGAAATTGAGAAGTTAGGACATTTTTGTGTTCGGCCCAGTTTTCATTTTCTAGATTGTCACTTCCACAGCCCTGAAATAGCCTTAAAGAGATATAGAGACAAAGACAGAGGAACCAGAGGCAGTTTCTCCACACTAACCTTCCAAAAGACTGAATTGGTAGAGATGGGAAAACCATTAAGAGAAAGGGAAGGACTCCTGCTGTTTTAGGACTAGTTGAGCAAACAGGGACTCTTGGCTACTACAGCTGGCTATGAGGAGTGATTGCTGAGCCAGGTGATAATTTCTAGGGAAGAGCACTGGCTTCACTCAGTGACCCTCTGAAACAGCTGACATCTGGCAGACACTTGTACCCTGACAGCAGGGGGGCTTCCCTCCCTCTCTTCATTGCTCTCACAGAAAAGTCAGTCAGGCTGGCTGAAGTGTGCTCTGGAGCATGTCTCCACCCCTGGGGTTCTGTGCTCAATGCAGCAGGAAGAATTCAGGAACTGGCTCATTTGTGTATGGGAGGCAAAGTGTCACCACCACCCCTGGGTTTGGGAAACAACCAGAACTTCTGGAGTGGTGATGATGGTTTCACTCTGTCCCATAGGGTGCAAGGACGGTGGCTTCAATACTTCTTTCGTCATGAGCATCCTCCTACCTCAGAGAGAAAGCAGTGTGGTAGGAATCTTCCTATTTCCCTTTCCTCTGTCAGTGTTCAAATGAAAGGTCAAGGAGCCCTACTTAAAAAAAAAAGTCATGCTTATCTTTTATTCATATTGTGCCAGGAAAGAGGACATAGTCTGTAAGGGAGTCTGACTTATTCTGTCCCCAAACCTCTGTTTACACAAGGAACCAATGTTGTTCAGTCCCACTGACCTTCATTGGTTCCACCATGGTCTCAGTATATCTCAAGATTTCAGATAATATCTTCAGTGTCTCACAATAACATGCTCACATGAAGCCAAGCAACACCACATTAATATTTATGTTGACAGATATAATCCATCCATAAAGCTTTTTTTTGGTTTTTTTCTGATAAATTGTATTATACCCACTTGGAAATGGTGTACAGCCTTGTGGGAATTTTTTCCAGGTGTGGGACAGATTTTTGATTATACAAGGAAAGACTCTATCAGTTGCAAAACACTGGTACTATTCCCAGCACTGGGAATACTGTCCTTTGCATCACAGGGTTATGCTCCAGTACCCACCCACAAGCAGATGCTGAAACACTTTTATTTTCATTACTTCAAATATACCTCAGTTTGCTTGTAAATCAGACCACAATGAAAAGAGATATAATGTCAACAGGCAGTTTGGCAACCATTAAGAACACCCAGGAGGAAAAAAATTTGTTGTTGAAGCTTTAATAGACCCCACAAATCTGCAACAGCCTGAACTAAACCTTTTTCTATATTTCATTTTATTCTCTTCAGCTATCAAACACAGATCCTTCAATAATTACTGTTGCATCATCCAAGCAAGCCTCCTGTGAGCCCTGCTCTATTAAGTTTACCTGGTTATATCTGCTCTTGGAATGAATACCTTGCATTTAACAAAAAGGTTGTTCATGTTTGGCTAAACCAGGCTTCCTGGGAGGACAGTGAAAGACATATCAAGTGCTGGTTAATCTGCCATCACTGAAACACTGATTTTATGTTTTTTCACTTGAATTATCTTGCTTCCATTTCTGATGCTTATATTCTTTTCCTCCTGAAGAGCTCTTTTAGTGCCTGTTGTCTCTTTCCATTGAGGCATTTGACCACTGTAACAAAGCCACCCTTCAGCCTTTCTTTTCAAACAGATTGAACTGAGTGCAATCCATTCACCCTGGAGTATTCTCCTCAGCTTTCATGTAATTTCACAGATTCACAGGCTAGCTGAGGTGGGAAGGCATCTCTGGAGACCATCTGCTCAAAACAGGGTCACCCAGAGAAGGCTGCTCAGGACTCTGTCTAAAGGTTTTTAATAAATATCAAATAATAATATAAATAATTATTCAAGTTGCATGGATCTATGTTCAGCTTTCCACTCAGAGGGTGGAATGGTAAAACAGAGTTGGTTGAAAGGGATCTGCAGTGATCTGCTCTATTCCCCCACACTCAATGCAAATGCAGCACCCAAGTGGGATCTTATTGCTCCACTCAGGTTTGGAAAATTTCTAAAAGTATCCCCATAAGTTCTCTCGGGTGCTGTTGCAAAGCTTCAGCACCCTTGTGGTGAAGATTTTACTTCTTGTGTCCAGGGGTAATTTACCTGGCCTCATGTCTCCCTGGTGCTTGCTATCTATGGATTGGGCCCTGCTGTGTTCAAATACTCCATTACCCCTGGAAATTTTAAGTTCACTATAGTCCTATGCATTCTTGCTTTTTAAAGAAAATAAAAATATTCAAAAAGTAGTTTGATTTATGTGTTCATCCAAGCTAGCTATAATCACCTAGGAGACAAAGTTTCTGCACTTGGATGCTCTAGACTAAAAACCACAGACCTCACACCAAAATGTTAGACAAGAGCTTCATAAATAACAGGAAAATGTGACTTTTTTAAAAAATTATGCTCTAATCAGCTTTTAACCAAGACTGAATCTTTCCAACACAATATGAAGGCCATGTGGAATAAAACTTCAGATCAACAATTCATTTTGATACAGAACTGGAATTCTGTATAGGAATAGTCTAAGAACAACTAGAATATAGAATTTGAGATCAAAATTAATTAAGTGCTTTGGTTTCACCCTATTTTGCTGTTCTTGACTCCAGTATGTGTTTGGGGCATTGCAGTAAGAGCCTGTCCTGACAGAGTTGTTACCTACAGCTGCACTGTAGGTACAGAGTAGTGGTGAAGAACCTCTATGTCCATGCTATATATTTTCTTCTTTTAGCTGCTCCCCTCCACCTGAACATCTGTACCCAGGTCCCATCCATGTCCTCAGGTAATGCCCTGTGGCTACAGTCCCACAGAATATCCTTCCCAAAAGCAATTCAGGTGCAGCAGCTGAGCCAGCACACACCCAGAGGCAGGGAGCTGATGAGTCCTCAAAATTTCCACGTATGGAAGGCCATGAGGCAGAAGAAGATTTGAGGGTGTATAAGATGTCCATAAGATTTATAAGTGTACCTTCATATAATCTGTTACATTTAAGGTCCCTATAATGGATTTGGGAGGGATATTTACAAAAGTATTTTCCCTACCATCATTATTTAGGGAGCAAAGAATTAAACACTTTCCTACAGCATACAAATCACTGTGCATGGGGAATTTCAGTATCTGGCATCTGTTCGGAGCATGTAACATACATTGAGTAAGGAATCTGATCCCTGGCTAGCTCATTTAGTAAGTACAGGCAAAGTCTTTACTCATTTCCTCCTGCTACAGCGCTGAGGTGGCAGCCTCACTACTCAGCAACCCAAACAAAGCTTTTAACCCTTAGCCCCAAGGCCAGCATGTAGGCATTGAATTTGCTGCTCAGCTGGCCCTGTAATAGTTCAGCCTCATTGTGGGGTGTACTGTGCCTGTGTTGTGCCAGGTTATCTCTGAGCTCCGTGCTCATGTTCAGAGAACAAACTCATTTATAATGTCATATTATTCAGAAGTCATACCCATGCATCATGTCATTCACTGTGTGTTTTGGCAACAGAAAAATAGCCTGTCTGAAGATGCATTCATTCTTGAAACAGAGAAGAATAATGTATAATTCTAGCACACCTCATTCCAACATGCAGAAGTAACCACTGAAGCTTGATTATTTAAACAGAAATGTATGGAATTGAAGAAACATAGAATCATAGAATGGTTGACTTGGCAGAGGTCTTAAAAATCATCTAGTTCCAACCCCCCTGCCATGGGTTGGGACACCTTCCACTAGAACAGGGTGTTCAAAGCCCTGTTCAAGCCCAGCCTTGAACATTTCCAGGGATGGGGCATCCACAGCTTCTCTTGGCAACGTGTTCCAGTGCCCCATCACTCTCACAGTAAATAATTTCTTTCTAGGGTCCCATCTAAACCTACCCTCTTTCAGTTTATACGTGTGTGTGTACATGTGTATATATGCGCACCATATGTAAACAGTCCTGCTTTGGAAGCAATCCCACTCATCTGAATTGCTGCACTTGCCCATTAGCCACTCCAGCCCACAGCTGAACAGTATGCCCTGGAAAAGCAATTATTCAGTCCTTACAGGTTGTGTGTACCCCTTTTAAAAGGAATAGGTTTTATAATTAGGGCAAAATGTTCCCCAGAACAGACTTGGATCCAGCAACACAGTTATGTACATATTCAACTTCAAAATTGCACACTGTAGTGCAGCCACTTATTAACTGTACCTCTGCAGAGCTACCAGCAAGCCACCAATGTATTTCTCTCTGGGTAATTTAGCTATGTAAGACACATCCATACTCTATTAAACAAATCAAGAAAGTATATTGAGAAATCTCATATGGATAAACAGATGCCAGAGCCTGAACTGCAGCAACTTTACTGCAGAACAACTTGGAGGCAATCTCTGTTAGGCAGTCACTTATATCTCCCGAGCATGTTGGAATTATAAAACAAAATGAACTAATTTATTTCAGGGAAGTAAAGTAACTCTGTTTCTCAACAGTAAGCCACAGAGCCACACTTACTCATTTTCTTGCAGACATATGTACATGCTATTAAACTGAAAATCTTTGAGAGTTAGGAGAATATAAAACTATCTCCACGAAATAAAAACAATAAAATATATGTTGAAAAAGAAATATCCAAGATGTGCTATCAGTAATAGATAATAAATAAAAGAGCATTTTGGAATTAACATGATAATAATAATAATAATAATAATAATAATAATAATAATAATAATAATAATAATAATAATAGTAGTAGTAGTAGTAGTAGTAGCTAGAACAACACCCCTATAAATAAAACAAAGGCAAAATTTTGACCAAGAAAATAATCACCAGGTTCTAGGTAAGAAGGAAATTATTGTGTTTCTGTAGAAATTATTGCTGTAGATAGAAAAGCTTCATATTACTGAAGACCTGGCTTTAGAAGAAAAAAGTGTTGTCTGGCTTTTCTCATTCCAAGACTGACACTCCCATGGCAAACACTCTGATGAGATTTCCTGTAGAGGTGGGTGGAGAGGGAGTAAGGTAAACAATCAAAGGATGAATTGTTATCCCACAGCACACAGCTGGACACTGCAAGCTAAGGAAAGCTGACAAGCATTGGATCATATAAATTCTATCCCAAAGATCTGCAGAAAGCCACAAGGCACAACAGAAAACCTTAGAAGGAGCCTTTTTTTACATAATGATTTGAATGCAGGAGGAAGAATTAAGTAATGGAGCCAAGTATAATTAATTGGGATCATAGTAAAGTTCTAGTGGAAGGTTGAAAAAGCAGTTGCACATGGAGAGGGAGGAACAAGGGCCACGGTAAAGAGGTTACCTCAAACTTACTTGTGATTCTTAGCCCTTAGAGGGAGGCATTCATGCCTTGAGTTTCTTGAGCAACAATGCCCTGAAGTAGAGACTGTGAATTTATAAATAAAAAGCTGCCATTACCCAAATGATTGCCCCTGCTGAAGTTGTGCATTTCAGTTCTCTGGTCAGCAACACACAGATGGGCACTGAGGAGGCAGGGGCACAGAAGCAACACCTCTGTGATGGTGACAGTGACAACCAATTGCAACATCAAACTTCAGATGCTGCTCTGTCTGGAAAGTTCATAATCTAGAACGAGCTTTGCAGGAGAGCCTGAGGTAGACCACCATGGTGTGGAGGACTAGGCTGGAGGAAGAGACAGACTCCCCTCTTTTGGCAAGCCTTGCGTTGTGTCAAGATGTCAGATATCAGCCTGGAGAAGAGAAGGCTCCAGGAAGACCTTCTAGCAGCCTTCCAGAACCTAAACAGGTCTACAAATAAGTTAGAGATGCACTTTTTGCAAGGACATAAAGTGAGAGGACCAGGGATAATGGTTTCACACAGAAAGAGGGTAGCTTTATATTGGATTAGGAATAAATTTTCAACTATGAAGATGCTAAGACACCGGAGCAGGTTGCGTAGAGAAATTGTGGATGCCCTGTCTCTGGAAGTGCTCAAGGCCAATCTGGATGGGGCTTGGAGCAACATGGTCTAGTGGAAGGTGTCCCTGCCCATGGGCAGGGATTGGAACTTAATTATCTATAAGGTCCCTTCCAAAACATTCTATGATTCTGTATTTTGGGTTCAAAGACACGTGGGGTGAAGAACAGGGTTTTGACAGAAGAGAACAGTTTTTGGCAAGCTGGAAAAGAGGACAGTATTAAGAATGTCCTTAAGGACACCATCAGAATCTGCAATGATGTTGAGAGGCAGCCAAGCCCTCACTGAGATGAGGCATAGATGCCTGGGGAATCATGCACTGTTGATAATGCACCAATATTCCTAGAGCCCCATACAGGAACTGCCTTTTGCAATTTACGTGGGAAAAGCGTGCTCAACATTTGGCAGACATTGAGCCCTCAAGGAATTATTGCTCTGGTCTCCACATGTCCTCTGGCTGCCCCCAGCATGACACACAGCAAATCTGACAGAGCAACGGAGACAAATGTTGATGACTGCGAGGATAAACGCCCTGTGCCATGTGTGGACACTGCAAGACTTCCCAGACAATGCAGCCCAGCCCAGACCCAGCTAATTTAAGAATTTATTCATCATTCATTGCTCTGCCTGAAATAATTTTGTGAGCTAAAAAATGACATTTCAAAACACAGCAATTACATTTGTTTGGGACAGGTTTTTTACGTTTCCATTTCTTCCTTATTTTTAGCTAAATGTGCATCTAGTTTTGTCTGAGCATTGTCCAAATCTCTTGTAATGAAACTTGCTTAGTGCAGGTCACAAGCCAGATTTCAGCAATGTTTGTAATCAGAATTCAAGCTAAGTGCATGCTGAAGGGAAGCCAGTATAAAAATGGTCTTAATATTTTCATTTTAAATTGAATTAAGAGTGCACAGACCTTACTTTATCAGAACAGCTACTATTTTCTCCTGAGAAAACCTATATACATTATTTTGTAAGGTTAGAGATATTTTTTGCTCAGCTCCAGGAAGGTAAGTGAAAACAGTTGGACTGAAACAAAAGAAAACATCTACAGGATCTTGGAAAACTCTTGTGTTTATGCCTTTGGGCTCCCATCTTCTAACACATACATGTGCCTTGTCAATCATAGTGGATTCAATGCCAAATTTTACAGGGCAAGGCCAGTTTTGCACATGAAATTTTTAGGGTTAAATATCTAAAATTATCACAAAGGGCAGGACAAGCAATAAGCACTCCTAAATTATCTGCTAAACTGATACTCTGCCTGCTGCTCTTAAAATCCAGCTGGTTTATTCAAATTGTCCTGAGAATACCAAAAAGCACTCAGCAGCCATCTATTCTGCTCAGGCCAGCAGCAGTGAAATCCCAGCTCCCTTTGAATATCATTTTTCACCATGTTTATAAAGTCTGCCAAGTTCCTGAAGAATTAAGGTCTTACTCAGCTTTGCCCTGATTGTAAACAGATAGGGAAGAACATGGGCAACAAGGAGTCCATATCTGTTTGCATCAAAAGTTCTTGTGTGGGCACAGAATATCAAGAGGCTCCTTCACTCATCCATCCAATCAGTTGGGTCTGAAAGATTAATTCTGTCCATGCTGGAAGGGCAGAGAAGGAGAAATTTTTAGCAGCGACCATCTCTACTGACTTGCTTCTACTAGTGTGACACTGGAATAAATTCCTTTAGTGAGTGAATTCAATGAATCTAAGTAACTAGCAGGGATACTAAAAATACTTTGGGGTATATATTTCATACACACACACACATATATAGACAATTATATAGATATATGTAAGTGTATATGTGTCTATATATGTATGTGTATATATATAAATGAGAATGTCATTTGGATCTTGAATTTTTGAGGGAAAATTTTTAAGCAACCATCAACTGCCTGAAGCCACAGAAGAGTGAGTTACAGTAATAATCAATTGTTCTCCATTATTAGTTAAAACTCATCTTAAACTGTATCTTGCCAGACACTCTGGCAGATCATTAAGGGACTTCTTATCTGTGAAATCTCCCTTCACACACAGCAGCCTGACAGAAACAGAATAATAACTATGTTGGCTCTTCCAACTCCTTCTGTCATTTTAGACTGTATTTATCAAAAGGGAACAGTGTTTCTGCCAAAGGTAATATTAACATAACTTAACATGAATTCCTGCAATTAAACCTCCCTGAGAAACAGGGTTTTCTTCAGTGGTTTAAATCCAAAACACAGACATCTGAAAGCAAATTTGACTGCAAAGAAAGGTGACAAATCACTTGGTTTCCATTCTCTAAAGAGGAAAAACAGCATTAAATAATTATGAAATTGGTCCAGTCCAAGAGAATGGAAAAAGAAAAAAACTTATATACTAACTCAGTGATACACTGAGGGAGGGAGGGAGGGATTTCTACCTGGAGAGGGCAAGGGCAGGTTGCTTATGGATCTGCAGATGTGGCTAAGGCTCACCAACAGACAGCCAACCTACACCAGCTTCCTAGAACACATATTTTTTATTTGGGAAGAAGACAATTGAGATCCCATCTCCCAGCCAAGACAGTTGTTTTCTCTTGTATTAAAATCAAATGATAAAATAAAGCCCCATCCAAAACCACAAAACTCTCCTGGTTTTGTGTTACAACTGGATGAAGCCTCCACTCAGCTTTACGTGGTTTCCACACAAAAATATAAATTATACACAGGTTTGGCAATAGGAAGAACCATTCCCCATTCAGGGTTAAAGTGAAATGAAATAAAATTAAATGAATGAAAGATGCATGTTTATGGGCTTCTTCTTAAAGCTTTTTCACAGCCGTATCTGTTTTAGAAATAGAACCAGTCAAATTAGTTGTACACTAATATCCATTACAAAAGTGGTTCTACTGTATTTTCCACCAATTCATCTCTTTTTTTTTCTTGGTGTTTTGTTTTTTTGGTTTTTTTTTTTAAGTGAAGAGGACTCTTTGTTTGGAAGGTTTTTGTCAATGTCTTGTTTGAGCACTTGTACAGTAAAATCCCAGATTCTTTCCAAATGGCCAATGCAATTATTCATTGTTTTTTGCATGTCAGTAACTACAAAATCATAGAGTATTGTCTCCACTCAGTTGGCAGGGTGGCAATGGAAGTACCAGAAGCTAAAGGAGACTAGGCTATGAACACTTTTCTGGGGAGTTACATTCTGGATTAATTATTCATGCAAAAATCCACAAAACTATCAGGATTTTAAAATGTTTTCAACTACACAAAGCAGTTTTTCCAGTATTCACAAATCCAAATGATTTTTTAAAGCCAGTCTTGGTATCATTATTTGGAAGATACTAAGTTATTTTTTCTACCATCAAATTAATCCTACACACAATTGTTTATTCCTTAAGCCTTAAAAATTATTGCATAGTATCCTCTGACAGTTACAGTATTATAAAAGCTATTTTAAAGTTTTTATTATACTCCTTCAAACTGTAATTGCAAATAGAGAAAATGAGGGAACAGGACTAGCACTTTTTAGCTAAAAATAGCAGGAATAGGGGAGTAGTAAGAGATTCAGCAAGCTGACCTAGAAATCAAGAAACTACACTGCATTCAAGTTGAATAATGTAACTACACAAAGGTTTGAGGTGAGGATCTCAACACTGCATTAGCCTTGAGCTCACCCATTTCTCTCTCTGAGTTACAAGCAAGGTGGACAAAACAGCTCCTACCCAAAGGGGACCAGCCAAAGGCCACGTGGATGCCTCCAGATCTCACAATGGCTGCCAGAGCAAGGATCTGCTCAGTTCAGATGAGATACCAGACCTTGAGATCCCTTGATTGCAGGCCATCTGATAAATGTACCAGTGTCAAGGAGAGAAACCAGCGTTTACTGAGAATATGTAGAGACCCGAGTGGGAGGGCATCGTTTCAGAGCTGGCATAACCCAGCCCTACAGCCAGCATTTTTTCTTTCTTTTCAAGAAAGAGGTGTAAGTTAGTCTCCAGGTGCAAAGATCAAAGGAGTTGTCCAAAAGAAGCCACAGAGGAAGGACACTCCAAGTGACCCAAAATGCCTCGCTCACTCACAAGCAGTGAGACAGGGAAGGGATTAAATCTGAAAAAAAAAGGCAGAAGAAATAGGTCCTTTCTGTTTACTGTAATAACAATGCTTGCTGAGCCATGATTTGATTTGCTCTCCATATAGCCACAGCTATTTAAGAGCCCAGGCTGTTGCACTGCAAATTCCACAGATGCAGAGTACCGGAATGTTCATAGGCCTCTATGCACAGGGCTGATTAAATGCTCAAGAAATTAATAATGACTGAGAGAACTATCATAATCTTCCAGGGCAGCAACAGCTGTGGAAATGACATTTATGTAACATGCTCCACACACAACTATTTGATGGGAAAGTTAAAACATTCCTATATGTATTTTTTTCCCCTAAAAAGGCTTCTCTGAGGTCTGAGGTCCTACACGAGAGTTTGATAACCTCAAAGGTCAGCACAACAGGTCCATAAATAAAGAGAGAGGAACTTCTCTCTGGGTCATATTCTATACATAGTGTTGTCTCTGGAGTCTGCTACAAGATAAAAACTCCATCAGAGAGAGATCAGTGCTCAGGAACACCAAGGAAAGGTGGCTCCTGACAGGAACAGCTCCCTTCAGTAAAGCGTTGTGAATGCCCCCGTGATGAGATGAAGGATCACAAAGCCAGCAGAGCAGCAATGGCCATAAATGAGGCAAGAACCAAGCCAGAGAAAAGGCTTTGGTGAGAGACAACCAGCTGAAGCCAGAGGTGGGTGAAAAAGGACACGCACCAGTGGGCAGCACTCACACAGGTGTTCTGGGGTGCACACAGAGGGCACAGCAGAGCAGTTGTTCATAATGGGCTATGACTAATTATTTTCATTCACCAGCACATTTGGAACAATATTTCTCAAACAGTAACTTCATGAATGGTAACGAGACCCTAGGGTATTTACCCCACCACTTATCTGTTATTAGAGCACACTACTAATGTGTCTGTGGGAAGCTGAACATTAGCTGAGGGGCTGGAATAAAAGGGCATTCAAATGCCAAGAAAAATTAATTATCTAAAAGCACAAAACAGTGATGAATCAATCAAAAACCAGCACACTAATAGAGAAAGGATAGGCAGGTCAGTTGCAGCAGGCATCCACCCTTTCCACCCTTCAAACATTTTCTGGATCTACGGATCAGAATTAAACTCCTGCTCCCTAGGGTCCTCCCTCTCACACGATGTGATGGCACAGCCAGACATGCTGTGCTGCCATGGCTTAAGAGATTACAGTCCCAGCATGTCCCTGGCCTCTTGTCCCCACCTTTGCCTCCCACTACATTTGATGCCAGTTATTATCCTTCTATAACCCCTAGCAAAAACTGTGCTCGTGGCCAGGTTTGTATCTAAGACATTTAAGTGCAGTTTTCTTGTTCAGATCTTTCAAGAGGACATTTTGGCAGCCTGCATCTTGGAAAAACTACATCAGCAGAACTTAGGGGGAGGTGAGGAGGACTGGTCATCAGGGTGGTGGGCTGAGCACTTCTACACCAGCTGAGCTATGGCCAAATCAGCCCGTTGGACTGCAGAAGAAAACAGGGAAACTCTACTTACAGCATTGGCCAAGGGAGGTGACATTGTACTTTTTTTCAAGATTTGGGCCAAATTCTGCCCAACCAGGGACACAGATAATTTTGCTGTTACTGTATTGACTAACTCAGCATGTCAACACTCTTCTTCTTCCCTTCTTCCCAACAAAAGGAAGGCATGGAATTTGGGGGATTTTGAGCAGACCTACAAGCGGTGAGATATCTTGCACAGAAATCCAGGAGAAGAGACGTTTTGAGATGTGGTATACACAGGTGGCACTTGTGACATGGAGACTGTGCAGAAGAGGATCTCCTCTACAGCCACAAATGTCCTTCACTGATCAAATCACCCAGAGAAGATCCCACATAGGAAGCACATGTCAAAGTCAGGACAGTGTGACAATGCTGTCAAAGCTGCTGCTACACAAGGCTTGACAGCCCTTGAGCTACAGCTGAATGCTTTGAGACACTCTCTTGTATTCCACTCCACTCCAGCACTTGAAAAATAAATCCAGAAGCAGAACTAGCTATGAGCAGAGGGCATACAACATCAGAAATTATTTTTTGGGAATTATCATGCAGATCTGGGGGAGAGGAAGCTGTGTCAGTGCCATCCTGCTGGGAGGACTAATATCACCCAGAAATCAGGACAAATGTGCTGGCAGAACCCAAGCAGAGCATGAACCTGCTGCAATGCACCACATGGCCAGGACTGCTGCAGGGAGCTCAGCACTGCACACAAATATCTGCGGGCACTTGCATATCATACAACCTACAGAGGGTCCTGAGAAGGCTCTATTTTGCATTGTAAAAGTATCAAACATGTTTTCAATGCATGTTAAATAGGACTTGATGTTTGATTTGAAGAATGGTACCTTCAGTGACTGAAATGTTACTACTCTTTATCCAATCACACACATACTTACAAATGCTGGCACTACTGACAATTGGTGATTTGATTCAAAACTCAAAGTGTCAAAGTGAAAATATCCCCCAGATCATCAGCATTTGGTTTTACCTGATGAACTTCATGGGAAGTATCTTTTCTTGCATATTAAAGCTAGGAGGAACCATATCACTGAGAGATCTGGAGCCATGAGGACTACTCAAAAGGCCCAGATCCCCTCTTTGGAAATTGTGTGAAAAATTCCATTATCAATCCTGAAAACAAGGCTGGTAAATTTATCTTCTCTGTGCCAAAGGAAATTAATTTTAAATGAACAGCTTAAAAATGTAGTTGAGCACCGTCACTTCTCTTGCCAGAGCTTCTACCCCTTGCAGCAGTTACAGCTTCAGGAGGTAAAATATTTCCTGGGGAGCAGATATAGAATAAATGACTAATCCTAGAAAGAAGGGAGAAAAAGATTGGTAGGTCTGCAGGTTCATGCAAGGGTCCTGTTCCTCAAGTCACAACTGTGATTTGGGAGGCTTGTGCCCTGCACCTTTCTTTCTCTGTTCTTCAGTCATACCAAGGACCAGAGAAGCTGTATTTGTGCCCTTGCAGCAATGTGACAATTGCAAGAGAAAAAGCAACCTCTTAAAGCATTACTGACAAGCTATTTCAGCTATGAATTCTGAATTTTTTTTAAAAAAAGTACTAAACTGTACTAATCTGTACTAAAAGTACTAATCCCTATTTCAAAGTAAACCAAGGAAGATACATTCATGAACATCCATGAATTATTATTTTGCTTGATGAGCAGGCAATATGTAGATGTTTGCTCAGAACAGCCCTGGGAGGTTCTGTATCCTTTTCTAAGAAAGGAATCAGTTATTGCAGTTAAAGACAACAGCTTAAGACCCTCAAAAAAGACAGAAAGTATATCCCACAGGCAGAAAGGGATCCAAATTTGCCATATAAATGAGTTATTGTGAATTTTTGGCTCAGCTCTGCAAGGCAGATTAGCATTCAACTGAGCAGCCACCTTCCATATGTCTGAAACCGTGTGATGTCGCTCCTTGTCAGTGTGTCAGTGCAGTGCAGCAACCACTGACTGCAGGTTGAACAAATACTTTCCACAATTGCAAAGAACAGATGTTGCACCATTCTCTCTGGCTATGAAAGATTGAAATAATTGGCTTTTGTGCTAATATACTTTTATGACTTCTATTGCCCCATGATCTCAACACTCTCTCATATCCCTACTGTCTTCTATGAAATGGGAACAATAACCCATTGACACAACAAAATAGGCTGTATTGGTCAAAAAGGCATCAGGAGAGGACAGGCAAACACAGGAAACTTTTCCTTGGTCAGTTCAATTGCTAATGTCTGTTAGTTCTTGCGGCATTCAATTTTCCTCCAGAGAGCATGACTGAATTAGGCTTTTAAAGTAAAACAGTAAAAAGTAATTAGACTGTTCTACAGGGCTCAGCTTAACTAGATTTTTTTTTTATATTTTGTTTTCTTTATTTGCATCTTGTGAAAAGCATACTGTAAATCACCGCCTATCAGAGCCACTTTTCTAAAACCATTGAATTGCTTTAAAGAGTCTGCTTTGTTTAAAACTTGACTAAAATAAACAATCTCACACAACTGTGAGTTACAAGACTGATACAGATCACCATTTCTTTTTTTATTTTTTTTTAATTTTGGAACATGTATTTGAAAGATAACAAAATTGACCATGAGAAAAATAACCCTTATTCAACCAGTCCTACTCCCTAAAAGTTTCTAGATCACTTTTGGTTTTGCATTGCCCATGTGAGCCTCCTCCCATGTGAGCAGGACCATCAAGATAGCTTGGTCTGCTTCTCTAGGTCCCTCAGAGTAAGCAAGGATGGTTTTCTTCTAACACATTGCAAATTTCTAGCCACAATCCCATACTTGTTTGTTTAGGAACTACAGTGGAGTGAGTCCCAGGAAGCCTGCTGCTTTAAGTGTGTAAAGACAAATAAATTTCCCATGTTTAGCAGCAGTACTGCTAACATGGCACGGCAGGTCAGTTATCAGTCATATCATTTTTTTAGCCACAAACCTTAAAATATTTCTTGTGTGAAATCACCACAGTACAAGAAATTTCAGCCTAAGTATCAGAGATGTATTAAATGCCTAAAGCCATTTTTTTTTACTCTTACACACTCCAGCATTTCCAAGTATTTATATGCCAGCCTATAGCTATAAACACAGCTCTGACCATAACCAAAATGAGACCTCCTTTTCCCCAGGCTGCACACATCTGCCACTTGTCTCCCTGAGTAACAGGACAACAGTTTGGAGGCAGTCCTGCAGGGCACAGAGCACTCTGTCCTGTCCAAAACCTTTACAGATGCTTATGAAACTGGAGGCTTGAGCTACAGGCTTTTAGTATGTGGTAGAGATAATTCATGCTATTAATGTATAAAATATTATAAAATCCAAACCATGTTTTTTTACTACCCTGGCCAGGAACAGCTGTCTTATTCATATACAACTAGTTCCCAGACGCATTAAGATAAACATCGACACTGTAACATAAGAATAGAGACTTCCAGGTCGGTAATCTTTGGCTTCCCCAAGTTGTGGGTCCACTGAAAACGATTATCGATCATCGCCCTGCCGCTTGCATCTGTCTCGAGATAACCGACGGCACCATCCTGACACATGTGAATACACGGCTTCTCTGGAGTCGATTGACAGCATCGAGACACCTGGACGGGACCTTTGTCCACCTGTGCGCATGGAAAGCAACAGTGATGCATGTGAACAGACACAAAGAACATTCGGTCATCTTTGCCTCGGGCAGAATAAACTGTATAAGAACTCGCTGCGTGAAGCTGCGAGCGTGAACTGGGCAGACTCTGGCACTCGGAGGTCAGATCCGTGCTCACCCGGCGCCGATCCCGGGCCCGACGCTGACTCTTTGGCTGTGGTGGTTTCGACAACCGAACTTCGGTCTCGCAGACAAATTAATAAATCTTTGCTAAATTTTCTTATAATTTTGGCTCACGATTTGATAATTTATAACAGGCTCAACCCTAAGTGAGGCCAGCAGAGAAGGTGCTGCTCACAAAATCACAGAATATTTGAGATAGGAAGGGATGTCTTGGTTTGGTCAGGCAAGGCTCCCCTTTCTTTAACCTGTGCTGATTGCTCCCAATCACCTTCTTGAGCTTAATGTGTTTGGAAATGGTTTTCAGGAGTATTGCCTTCTCAAGGTGAGGCTGAGCAGCCTGCAGTTCTCAAATCGAACTTCTTGCTCATCTGAAGTGACACTCATCTGGGTGACAAGAGTGACACTGGGTGAAAGAAATGCAAAAACTTAACTGAGAGAGCATGATCACCCAAGGCAACCATCCAGTTTTGCTCACCACCAAGGTTTGCTGCTGACCTTTCTCATTACTGTAAAAATAAGAGCTGTCCCAGATAAGCAAGGTAAAGTAAATTTCTGCTTTTTCTTTTTTTTTTTTTCCCTGTCCTGGATACTGTTGGGCACTGATGTCTGCTTAGGACACTTACAACTCATTTATCTGCTAATTGTCGCTCCAGGAGACATCAAGGTACTTAAAGTTCCCAATGAAGATCAGGACCTGTGAATGTGAGACTTCTTCCAGCTGTCTGAGGAAGATCTCAACTAGTTTTACTTCATCAGGTGGTCTGTAGCAGAAATCTGCAACAACAACACCAGCTTCCAACCCTGACCCACAAGGTCTCAGTTTACAGCTTACCCCTCACACCAAGGCAGAGCTTGACATGTTTCCAATGCTCTCTCTCATACAGGGCAACTCCCTCTCCTTACCTCCTTCTTTTGGAGCCTCTAGTCAGCCTTTATAGCACTTCAGTTGTGTGAAATATCTCATCATGATCCTAAAGAAGTTGTGGCCCTGCTATTGCACAAAGACCTCTAATTCCTTCTCTTTGTTGGGCTGCATTGTTGGAGTGCAGCACTTCAGGGAGGTGTCCATTTATAATGATTTCCCAGAAGAGGCATGAGAACTTTCCTAGTTTTTGACATGTTGTTGAGGACTCCAGTGTGGTGACTCCAGTCAGGTTTGCATGGGTTCATTTGGGCCCCATTTTTCCTGTAGCAGTCAAGCTGATGAAGTCCCCCAAGTCCTGAATCTGCCCACAAGGGCTGAGAAATGAAGAGGATTTGTTTTCCTGCCCTGTACCCTTTATTAAGCACTAGTCCAAGTTCAGAACAGATGTAAAATTTTGCTAATTCCATTAAAAAGTTTCACCTGATGCCTTTAAAGAATTGCATCTTTCTGCACATCCCAGTTTTACCCAGGTGGACATGATCTTACTGAGTAACTTCACACTGCAGATACCCAACAATCTCCCACCATTTACAAAGCAGGTCCATTTCCCCCTGTTACTTGTGTGACCTGCCAACATTCTCTTGCTTGGTATTATCAGTATTTCAATCCTTTTTTCACAAAGGAGGGGTGTTCACCCAGTCCTGATGTGATCCTTTAGAGGGACAGCCTGTCTCACAAGTGTTCATGAAAACAGTAGGCAAAATTTATTTCAGAAGAGGAATGGTGAGTGGAGATCCACAGAAACTCATTGACCACCTTGGAACTAAACCAGTCATACTCTTATCTGCTCACAAAAGATAAGTAGCCATGAGGCTTGAATTTATTCTAGTTTATATTCTAGAAGACACTGTTGTTCAGGAATAAATATCATATGTAAATAAAAGATTGTGAGCTATAGATTTTCAGTAGCAGATAAAACCATAAAACTTAGTTTATCACTAGACTCCATGCATTCCAGTAATGCTAAATATCAGACTACAGTGACCAGAGAACAAAAATTAGTGAACAAATCCCACACATTTCAATGAGTTTCATAGCTTATAGCTCCTTTGAAACAGAAAAAGTGCAAGATTTTATAGTATTTATACAATGCCACCTAGTGTCGTCTAGTGTCGTATTCACCAACACTTTTTAAACCAGAGATCTCCCAGCATTTTTTAAAAATCAGTGTTTGCTGGCACATTGTCACCAAAATGCTTTTCAAATGCTGAAAAACAGCAGTCAGATTACATGGCCAGACTTCATTCTTTATCTCCATTTTTTCCTGTGTTGTTCTTTACAGTGCATACAGGAATGTGACTTAATTCTTACTATTCCTAATTTGCAGCTATTTTAAAAGCCCTGATGTCACACACCATTAAAAAAAAAAAATTTATAACACTCCTGTATCTAGACCAGTTTTGTAGGCACTTTGAGGGACTATGTCATTTAACCCTTAAATCAATATATAAGATAGGGCAGATGAATTACAGCCCCAAAGTTTGTCTTTCTCTCTGCTGACTGTCTCTACTATTCTGCAGTAGAGAAGCAGGCAGTGTCTACCTCCCACTAGTAAAGTAA
This sequence comes from Molothrus aeneus, assembly GCF_037042795.1. Taxonomy (NCBI): domain Eukaryota; kingdom Metazoa; phylum Chordata; class Aves; order Passeriformes; family Icteridae; genus Molothrus; species Molothrus aeneus. The sequence continues at coordinate 34,836,528 of NC_089647.1, read as the reverse complement.
ACAAAATTTCTGGAGAAGGGGAAAAATGGAAGCCAGTGAATTCTGGCATCAGGGTGAAGGCTTCTGCCTCACCTAAGGGTTTAGCACTGCAAAATGAATTCACCACCATCAAAGATGAAGGGGGAACAGATGTGACTACAAGTAAAAGGCCTGGTCCTGCACACAATATTCCAGGTGAGACAACCCCCTCCCTTGCCCAGATGGCCATGCTGTGCCAGATGCCCCCTAGGACAAGTTTGGCTCTCCTGGCTGCCAGGGTAGTACTGACTCTTGTTCACCTTGCCCAGGACCCCCAGGTCCCTTTTTTGGCACTGCTTTCAACCACTCATTTCCCTGCACACACACCAAGGGTTGCCCCATCCCAAGTGTAGGATCCAGCTCTTTCCCTGTGTGAGTGACAGAGGTTTGGGTTCTGTGGCCATGGGACACTGTCTGCAGAGTAGCATCTGCTTGGAAGATGCTTCCTAAGCAGAGAGAAGTCATTTTTATGAGCTGATCTCATAAGGAGGGCTTTAAATTCAGGAAGATGATGGGTAGAGTTATTGGCAGTCTTGTGAAGGAGAGATGGACAGAATCACAGAGCAAAGGGCATGAGGAGTGATGTCATGGAAGGGACTACAAAGTCAGCAAAATGAAGCTAAAGATCTCCAGCATGTGGGCAAGGAGGTGCCTGCAAGGCTCAATTATGCAGAAATCTTCCAAACCGTCTCCAGAAACTCAGGGTTCTGTGTAGGCTCTCTGAAGTGCCTGTACAGTCCTGCTGTAGTATGGGACACACTCAAAACCACAAGAAATACTGCCTGAACATCAGGAGACACTTTGTTCATGTGAGGGAGCACCAGCACTGGTAGCCTCGAGTGCTTGTGGCCTCAATCCTCTGGGATATTCCAGAGCCCTCTGGACAACTGGCTCAAGGTAGCCCTGTGTGAGCAGAGGAGCTGGATGAGAGAACCTCCAGACATCCCTTCCAACCCTAACCATTCTGTGATTCTCTAAAGAGAGCCAGAGTCCCTTGATCAGACTTCCACACTGCACAATTCCAAGGTTCTGTACAGGAAAGAAGAATATTGACCCCAAAACCATTATATTTTTAAAAAGTGGATAAAAGGTCTTGATGCCAACCAGCTCAGTGTTTGGGCCTATGTACTTGATATTTTGGAACAGACTTGGAAGGAAAGGATAATTAAAGTCAAGAGCTAAAAGTGTGTCTTATCTAAGGAACATAGCATTCAGGGAACTGGACTTCTCTCAGGAGATAATGGGCTTCTTACATAAGTATAAAGCAGAGCATCTATGCTGTCTCTTTTTAAGCAACTAGTGGATATAGTGCTTCACATCCTAAAATAGGGTCTCCTGAAAGAGGAATCACCAGGCTAACAAAAGGTTGTTAGTGCTGTTTCTCAATATTAAAATGGGGCACCAAGCCAGTTTAATGCTTCTATTTCACTGTTGCCCTGTATCCCATTAAATTCAGGATTGCCATTACTATAAAAGACCACAGGCTTCATTCTTTCTCTGCAAGGCCTCAGGACTTGCCAGGCTTTGTTCAAACATGTCTTGGCTTGCCTAAAGTTTTGCTTTAGCTTGCTCAGCTCTAACAGCAGTTTTTCTAGAGACCACGGCCATTATTGCCTCGTTTGTTTTCTTTGTTATAATAACGTGGTAAAACTCTATTTTTTTATATAGACAATACTTATTCTGCACTAAATGAAACATTTATGACCCCGGATAATGATACATTGTATGGGGAAAGCAAGGCTGATATGATAGCAGAGGCCTTGAGAGAGGGGACACGGGATGCAGTGCAAGCAGGCAGAGGGTGACAGAGACATTCATTAGCGCTGGAGACTCCCCCAGGGCTATAAACAACCCACCAAAACCTGTTCTTTAAGGAGTGCACACCTGTAGCTGAGCAAAACAGCTTCAGGGGCAACAAGAAGACCAAAGTTGTCTTTGCACTGCAGTCTCACTGATAGCTGGAATTCTCACCAGCTGTCCTGGGCATTGATCTAGTAAAGCTGTTAAGCCTGTGCTTAACTTGAAAGAGCACTAATGGAACTCAAAACTTGAAGCAAACAGGACTTAGGCTGAAGGTAAAGTAGCTGTCTGGACTGAATGGGTTGTTTACATTAAAGTATTACAGTTCTGTGAAGCTGAGCAAAGTTTTCCAGTTTCCTCCTGATGAAGTAAGATTGCAAATACAAGAAGAATTACATTCTCAAAATGTAAGCATATTTGTGAGCACAAACTTATAAATACTTTCTTATTTACTCAGAGAATGATCTGTCTTCAATGTTACACTGTTTGCTATATACCTACTCAAAATTTTATGGTCTTAGTCTAAATGTTTATGATTTAAAATTCCCATAGTTTAAACATTAGTGACAAGGGCAAGCTAGTATCTTAGAGAAACTTGATCTCAAACCAGCTTTTTTTTTCCCTGAGGATCTATTGATTTCTACAGTCTGGGATTTTCTTCTTTGGAAAAGGGGCTGTTCTCTCCCCCACCCTTATCAGTACAGCTGTGTAATTTCACTAATCTAAATCATGCTCTTGCACCAGGCTCTGCCTCACTGAAATGCTGCTAAAGTCAATGTTTATGGGTGTGAATTGCATAGAAATGAGGTGAGAATCTGACTGATTTCAGTAGCTCTGATCTACTGAAAACTGGAGGGAAATCCAGGGCTGCAGTTTTCAAATTCTTCATGTCAAGATAACCAGCATCAAGTTGTTGCCTGTGCTCAGACAGAGAGTATTCAACTAAAAAAATTATGGTTTTTACCTGCTGAGAGTTGGGTCCAGAAGCACCAATGTCCTGTGATGACAAAAGAGACCACAGATCCATTAGACTGGGTCACTGTTGGTTATCTTAGCTGTAAATTCATAGAATCATAGAACAGTTTGGATGAGAAGGGACCTTTTAAAGTCATCTAGTCCAGTTCCCTCTGCTGTGAGCAGGCACATCTTCAAAAAGACCAGGTTGGTCAAAACTCTATCTAACCTAACCTTGAACACTTGTAGGGGACAGGGTGTCCACAACTTCTCTGGTCAACATGTTCCAGTGTTTCATCACTCTCATTGTAAAAACAATTAGTTCTTATAAGCGTTCTAAATCATCTCTCCTTCAGTTTAAAGCCAATACCTTTTCTCCTACCACAACAGACCCCGCTAGGAAGTTAGTCCCCATCTTTCTTATAGGTCCCCTTCAAGTACTTGGAAGTCCACAAATTCAGCTGTTATGGGATTGGAATGGTGGTGGGTGGGGAGGGAATTGGGCAGCCTTTGGGGCTCTTTCCCATGTGGATGTTAATTATGCAGTACTTACCTTTGAGCTCTTTCTGGGAATCCTGTACCAATAGGAGAAGACATCTTGCTCTTCTGCCTCTCTGGGTGATGTGATTTCAGTGCACCAATCAGCAGTGGGCTGACAATGATCAGAAAACCTGAGAACTCATCTCTCACAGGCCAAGGATGAATTCTGTACCTGACCAAGCAGAGAAAAGTAGATGAATTCTGTCTAGGCCGTATTAAGAACAGGTCAACCCTCATTAACTATGCTTGGCTTTGACCACACTGTTACTTGCATTACCATTCTTCTCCCAGTCTCAAAAAATATCTCTTACTGTATAAAGTAAAGGAGACTAAAGCATGGAAAAGTCTAACCAGAAACAGAGCAGAGCATTTATTGCCACTGGCAAAATCTCATGGTCATCCAATGACCAGATCTGGACAGGGAGCAGGGCCAGACAATCTCCCACAGTACCTCCAGAAAATACATCACTCTGTGATGCCCTGACAGTAGAACCTTCTTCTGTCGTACAACTGCAGATTGAAAGATCATCTTGATCCAAAACCCACATGTTTACAGTTAAAATGTTCTTTTTTTCCATTCAAACAGACAGGACATGATGGACACGGAGTGAAAGAGGAAACAACAGACAGACATTGAACAGCTTTGCCCAATGTCATAGAATAGACTGAAAGCAGAAATGGAAATAAAACACTGTGTACAAGTCCAAATAAAGAAGGAAATGAGAGTTTTGAACCACTAAATCAAGGAAGATCGAGGAACATGACTGCTGAGGAGGGAAGGTTTCCAGAAATAGCATGCTGCATACAACAATTATTCCCTAATGCTGCCTTCCAGACGTGTACAAAATCCCCTCAAAATCCCCATCTCCCCTGAGACAAGGACTGTGCCCTCGTGACTAATGGTGGCTTAAGACCTCAACACATGTTGCAGAACTCACAGACAGCCCTGGCTGAGGGGAAAACCCACCTGCCTGCTCACCAGGCCGAAAGCAGAGAAAGGGGCCCACATGTTGCTAATTTGAATGAATTTGTCTGCTGTCTGCTTAAGCCAGGATACTCTGGAGAGTTGATCTGGGGACCACACTCACCTCAGCAAACAGAGGAGGAGCTATGCCTGCTCCCTGCGGCTCCTCTTCCAGCAGCTGCCTTTCCATACCAGCCAGGAGCCCCAGCAGCCTGCTCAAAGGTGCTCGTGCCCACCACAGCCCTGGGGGAGCCCAGTGCCCCCCAGCACCAACCAGCAGCACAGGGCAGGCTGGAGTCTAAGCCAACATGCACTGTGAGTGTTTCAAATCCACTGTGGCAGGCCTGCATCGCTGGCTTCCCACGTCTCCATGGAGAGGTGTGAAGATGTTCCTGTGGGAAGGTGTTTGGTGTTGCTGCTTGCCCAAGTACCTGTAATAAATACCTCATTTAACCTGATTTTTTTTTTTAAAAAAAAGGTAATTACCCAAAAACGTTTCCATTTCTAAACTTTGCCACTTCTGTGACAAAAGAGAAAAAAGGTGCAAAATCATGTCTTTTTAAAAAAATGTTTTCAGCAAAAATAATGAAAGGAGAGCTGGAGCTCTTCATAAGAAGAGGAGACAGGAACTGTCAGGAAGCCTTGTGCAGCTTCCCATGGTCCTGTGACTCAGAGGGCTGCTGTCCCAGTGATCTGAGAGGATGTTCTCAGCTGTCATCCATGATCTTCTCACCTGCTACAGTGCAAGAACATTTATTCCATAAACCTTTCCAGAGAAAAATGTGTCAAACACTTCAAAACAAAATCAATGCATCAAACAGCAACGCCCACAAAGGAAAACATGGTTCTGCAAGTGGAAGGTGTCCTGCTTTCTGACAGAGCACACCATTTCTCAGATGCTGCAGGGTATAACTTGGGTTTCCCCTGGTTCACACAAATCCTAAGGAGGAGGGCAAGGATGCCTGGAACAGGCTAAAATAGACAGCTAAGCTCAGCTGCTCTTCCCCCACATGCTCCCAGCCTGGGCTGTAACCTGGCACTCAGGGTCTTCTCAGAATAGATGCTACTGACAACAACTGGCACAGAGTATCCCAGCTAACATTCCTATGGGAACCAAGAAATAATATCTTTCCAATTCTTTCCAGGCTGTATTGACTTTATATTCAGTGATTTAAAAAAATGTTGCTCTTCAGGGTTTGGTTTGTCAGTGTTAGAGCTGCTGAATATCTCTTTCTCCCCTCTCTGTCAGCAACAGGCTTGCTCACATCTGGCCTGTCTGGTCTTGCTCTCCGAAGACAGAGAGCAAAGTGCTCTATTTCTATTTCATTTCTGCCACTTATTTCTTTCTTTTTTCCTTCCTCCTTTACTGCAGTCACATGAATATGATCCAGCTGGGCCCAGGTGGCCAAGAAGGCCAGTGGCATCCTGGCCTGGATCAGCACTGGTGTGGCCAGCAGGAGCAGGGCAGGGATTGTCCCCTGTACTCAGCACTGGTGAGGCCACAGCTCAAATCCTGTGTTCAGTTCTGGGCCCCTCACTACAACAAAAAACACTGAGAGGCTGGAGCGTGTCCAGAGAAGGGCAATGGAAATGGAGCACAAGTCTGATGAGGAGTGGCTGAGGGAGCTGGGGGTGTTTATCCTGGAGAAAAGGAGGCTCAGGGAGACCTTCTTTCTTCAGCTACCTGAAAGGAGGATGTAGCCAGGCAGGTTTGTTTTCTTCTCCCAAGTGACAAAATGATGGGATAAGAAGAAATTGCCTCAAGCTAAGGGAAGCTATTGGATATCAGAAAACATATGTCTGCTGAAAGGGTGGTCATGCATTGTAACAGGCTGACCAGAAAAGTGGTGGAGTTACCACCCCTGGAAATGTTCACAATTATGAGGATATGGCACTTGTGGATATGGTTTTGTGGTGAACTTGGTGGTGCTGGATTGATGGTTGGATTTGATGATCTTAGAAGTCTTTTTGAACCTAAACAATTCAATGATTCAGTGATATCATAAAGAATCTTGCAAGTATTTCCAGATGTGCATAATGGTTCATGGTATTTCGTTGATTGGTTCTTGACTTGAGATCTTCTTGGGAGCCTGATCTTTATGCTGGGAGCAATCACCACTGCTTGCTGCATCAGTGTGATAAAAGGTTGTCATTGGATTTGTAGGAACCCATAAATAAACCTTCCAGAGATTTGGGGTGGGGCATCTTGTATCTTGCCTGTTGTTTTTTTCCTTAATAAAAGTTCACCTCTGTGAATACATTTTGTTCATCAGCTGCCTAATTTTGAAGGAGCTGTAGGCAGCACAAATTGCAAAAGACTCTTTCCATTGACCTCAGCTCCAGCTATGTTCTTGGAGGATGCAGACAGTTCTTCAGGATGGGTGTAACGATTGCTGTTCCTGAAAAGAGTTGCAAAAGATCCTCTGCCCTCTGGGTCATTATCACTGCTGTGTCCCCATCAGGCTCTGTGCACTGCTCAGCAAGCTGAGGCACTTTGGGCTAGCTGCATCCCTGCAGGGATGGACCAGACCCCAGCAGTCCTGCAGAGGACCCAGCTTATTCAGAATGCAGGAGAGGCAGCTCTGGGCAGCTTGGGCTCAGCATGGGGGTGAGAGCCCATGGTTACACCCTGTGTGGAGCACTCCCTGTGACAGGACTTGCCTTAGCACTCTGTTTATGGTGAGGTAAGAGAAGCTCATCTTGTACAAAACCTCACAAATGAAGTGCAGCATAGCAGACACAGGCCTCAGAAACAATTCTTGGGTACTTTTGTTCTCATATGAACTCCAGCTCAGGGGTGCATCCTGCAGAAACAAGAAACTCCCCTCCCGCCTGCAGGAATGACACTACACTTTTGGATCAGTGCATCCCTGCATGGGCAACCCAAGGCTTATCGACCCAGGTCATGGCACCTCACTTCCATCTGAGGGTTCAGGGAGACAAAATGTGGCACTCACTGCACTGAAAAAATGCCCCAAGATCAAATCCACCATCACCCACTTGCACCTCAGTACCTTCTGGTGGGAAACCATCTGGTGAGAACCTCTGTCCTTCCCCTGACAGCACTCACTGACAAACTGCATCCAGGCAAGTCACCTGAAAATGAGCACAGGCATCAAATGAGAGCTCTGTTTGTTGGTGTGTTATCAACAGCTGCAGATAATGAGTTTTTATGGTCATCACAGAGTGAGAGTGAAGATTTCTGAAGTGACTTGTGGGCTCCAGGTGCAGCTCATGCACTTGATAGGCTCCAGCTCCCACCTGAGTGAAGACTTCTGCAGCTGCATCCAGAGCAAACCCTATTTCAGACTTCTTTGTTCATCTAGAGACAACCCAAAAATCAGAAGGTAAAAGTTTGGTCTCAGGGAATTCAAATACTTCAATAGCACCAGATTTCATGCAAAAAATCTCCCTAACAGAGGAGGGACAAGTAACCAACCAGGTATTGATGGAAGAAATTGGTTTGACCACCATATATTTTTTAGATATAATTAAGCTCAATAGTTTTATTTTCTGTGGTTCATTTGTAAAAAAAGCACCATTACCAGGAAAAGATTGGAATTAACCCTTAGCAACAGAGATTTTATAAAACAGTTATAGGAGAGCAATACATACATACTTCATCTCTATTAAAATGTTTATTTTCAATTCTCCTTTGATAAAAAAAGAAAATCAAATGTCTATTCTCATTGTAGCATCAAATTAAACCACATGGAACAAAACTAAGCAAAGTGCCAAACTTTTTGTACCCTGTGCTGTGTTCATCTGCACGTGTGTGCTCCTATGGGTGTATTTTTATATCAGCCTAAGCCATCTCATGGCATCAGGGCACTTAGGGATGTGAGGGATTCCTGGGTGCTGAGGTTTGGAAACATGTTTATTGATAGGGAGGTATTTCTCACCTTGGCATCTGAGCACAGTGAGGACTCCTCATCTTCCATGGGGGAAGCTCAAGAAGGAACCAGGGCTGGATCTGAGGGTTCATGACAGTCACGTAGCCAAGGGCTGTGTGGCTGGAGAGTACAAACAACTGTGTCTGTAAGAAGCAGCAGTACTTTCTTCAGTTCTTTAAAACCTCTAAAAGGAGATGAGAGCAGAGGACAAACCCTACAGCATGGTACAGGCATGTTGCAGGTTTGATCTCCCTTAGGCTCCAGATGAGAGACAAATGGTTTCCTCTAAAAAGGGGCAATTTCTCAGGCACAGGAATGGCAGGAGAGTAGGAACCAGCCTACCAGTCTGCTGAGGTCCCCTGGTCTACTCCAAACAGGAACAGAGCTGCTTGATTCCACCCTCACTGCCTACCCCATGAAACCTATCCACTTTTTCATTCACAGTGTCAGAGCTTATTGGACAAACTAAAATTAAACCTGAGGAGCAACATTTCATCTGCTTCATGTGCCCCTGCACAAGGAGGAACTTAGAAATGCCAAATGCCTACAAACAACATGCAGTTGGCCTCCCTCTCCTCTCCTCTCCTCTCCTCTCCTCTCCTCTCCTCTCCTCTCCTCTCCTCTCCTCTCCTCTCCTCTCCTCTCCTCTCCTCTCCTCTCCTCTCCTCTCCTCTCCTCTCCTCTCCTCTCCTCTCCTCTCCTCTCCTCTCCTCTCCTCTCCTCCCCACACAGTTTTTATGGCCTCATGGTTTTGTTGGCACAAAGTGTACTGTCTTCCCTGTGGAGTTTGGCACAGATTCACATAGCTTTTCAGAAATTTTGTATATCTCATGAGGGGCTGCTTTTCCTCACATGGCAGTTACTTGTTTTCCTCCTTCATTTCTTGACTTCAAAGGCAAAAGAAGGTATTTTGTTTAAAGAAGCAGCAAAAGGATGTTGATGAGAGCAGAGTGCATCCTCTCAGCAAGGTTTTCCCCCTGGAACATGAAAATGCTCCTTCTGTGCTGTAGGATATCACCCCTAGGAAGGTTTCTCTGGCCAAGGAGGGAGGATGGAGATGCCCCTCCTGCTCCCAGGCACCCACCACAGCAGCCCCTGGGGATGGGCCTGCCTGGGACATGCTGGCTGCTCTGTCCTGGAGCCTGGCTGCAGCAGGGAGGGACCACAGGCAGCACGGGCCTGTTGGCAACACACCTGAAAGTCTGTGCACTTCCTAGTGAATTCACAGTGATTTCCAGGGAAGGACAAAGGGGGGAGCAAGAGGAAACAGGCACAGCCATCTCTGGTTTCCTCTCCTGCTTTGTCTGTGCAGTAAATTTTGGAGGTTAAAGCTATAAAATGCACATCACCCTGTCTGACCCTGGCCCTTGGCAAAGCAGCACTGCTCCCTCCCACAGTGACTGCCCACAGGAGAAATGTGTTTATGTGCATTACTGGCTCAGGCAATTAATTTGCAGCCACGATAATGAATCTGAGACCTTTTTGCCTGATTTCTCCCTCGCTGCCAGGCTGTCTGGGCAGTCCCTAGTAAGTCATTTCCCTGCATATCTCCTCAGGCCAATAGGAAACTCCATGAGTCACTTTCCTCCCTTTTAACAGCAGTAAGCAACAACTGGGAATCAGAAACTTCCTGTGAAAACAAAGGCACAGAGCCTTGCCTTGACAAGTCTAAATTACAACTAAATCTTTGTCAGTCCTCCAGCTAAGGCTGCCATGCCTCTCCCCCCACTGCTCTGCTCTATGCAGCAGCAGCCCCTTGGCAGCGCTGGAGGTGTGGGAAGCCCTGTCCCTCCTCAAAGAATCATGTAATGATTAAGGTTGGAAAAGACCACCAGGATCACTGAGTCCAACAGTTAACCCAGCACTGCCAGGTCCACCACTAAGCCATGTCCCTAAGCAGCACACCAACATGCTTTTTGAACACTTCCAGGGACAGTGATTCATTCCACCACTTTCTTCTGCAGCCTATTCCAATGCTTAGCCACCCTTTCTGTGAAGAAATTTTTACTAATATCCAATCCTAACCTCCCTGTATACAGCTTGAGGCTTTTCCTTCTTGTTCTATTGCTTTTTGCCTGTGAGAAGAGACTGACTACCCCTGGCTACAGCCTCCTTTCAGGCAGTTGTGCAATGTGAGAAGGTCTCCCTGAGCCTCCCTTCCTCAAGGAAAACACTCCCACTTTTCTCAGCCACTCCTCTTCAGTTTTGTGCTCCAGACCCTTCCCCAGCTCCATTTCCCTTCTCTGGACACGCTCCAGCCCCTCCATGTCCTTCTTGCAGTGAGGGGCCCAGAACTGGACACAGGATTTGAGCTGTGGCCTCACCAGTTCCGAGTACAGGGGGACAATCATTGCCCTGCTCCTGCTGGCCACACCAGTGCTGATCCAGGCCAGGATGCCATCGGCCTTCTTGGCCACCTGGGCACTGCCGGCTCAGGTTCAGCTGCTGTCAGCCAGCACCCCCAGGGCCTTTTACCCTGGGCAGCTTTCCAGCCATGCATCAATGCTGCATCCATACCTCTAGACTGAAGGGTTCCTGGGGGTGTTGCTAGGACAGAAAAGGTGAGCTCTCAGAGCTAATTTGTTTGTAAGCTCAACAAATTGACATTTGTTGGCCAGGACCAACCAGGACACAGCCAGCAGGTCTTGGGACATATCCAGGAGTTTACATGGGCCAGACCTCATTCCCTCTGGTCAGTGGTTGCCCTAGGGGACTGGCCTTGGCAAAGGGACCCTTGCACCCCTGTGGTCCTGTGGGAGGCAGAAGGCTTCCCAGCATTATCACAGCTCACAAAATCCATGCAGAAGTGGCAGCACAGAAGGTCCTTGGAGGTTTTCACAACTGAAAGGAGCACACCACTGTCAAGTTAAACTGAACCTCAGGTGGATTTTGAGAATCATGATTTGAAGCTAAACCTCCAAAAATGGAGACTGATACTTCTAAGTCACTTAGGTATCTAATCCGTGCTCTCGACTACTGCAGGAGGGAGCGTACAGGAGGGGAGGAAGATCTTGCTTATACATGACAGCATAAAGTGCTTTCATTGTCAAGTCTTGGACAACATTGCCCAACACAGCAAGCAAAAGGTCACTCTTCCCTTATCAAACAGAAAACTCTTAAGAATGAGAGCTCAAAGAAAGATTTGTTCCAAGGTTCTGAGCTAACGTCTGAAAACATGGCCTCAGCCCCCCTAGATTCCCAGGAAAAACACTTTGCATTGCTACACACACTGTTTTATTTGGACTCAGTCTCATCTTTGTGAGAATATTCTCCTCCCACTCCAACTTATTACAGCAAAATAATTTAAAACTAACTCACGGAATCAAAAATTAATCCCATGCTGAGTGGTATTATGATTGCTGGAGCAAGTAATAATTCCTGCCCAGCATCCTTGTCTGTGTACAGATCACAGCCAGCATTAAAGCCAAACACATCCTCAGCTAAGAAGGGCAGCCCCACTACTGCTGTTCCCAGCTGAGCAAAAAGGCTGAGCTCTCCCTGTTGGATCATCTTTGAAGTTTACAAGCCCTGGAGCTGGGATGCAGATAATCTTCAACAGCTGTAGGTTACCGTGGGGTTGGATGAGGACCATGCAGCTGAAGGGGGACAGACAGGTGAGCAGAAACTCCAGCTGAGGTGAGCAAGACTTCAGCATTCAGCTTCCCACAGGAGCACTGTGAAGGCTGCTATCCAGGCTCCGTCTTTCCGAGAGGCACATGAAGCCTGAAGTCATGCTCACAAACAGCTAACCATCAGAGACTGCACGGAGCTGAGTTCCCAGGCAGGCCAGCATGTGAAGGGCACCATCAAAGGGGAGGTTTTCCATCAGAGCAGATTTGTTCTGCGTGTTGCACATGGCGGGGAGCCGCTGGTCACAGCTCTGATGGCAGCGGCCAGTCTGGCTCAGCCCCCTTGGCTGGGACTAATCTAATCCGCCCAGTCCTGGCTGACTCCAGCAGGGACTTGAGAAACAGGCTCCAAGGCATCAGAGGAAGCCTGTGGTGGTGAGTGGCCTCGGGCTTAACAATCCCCAGTTTGTTCTTGTGGCCACTGGTTTCCTGCCTGGGTACCAGAAGGCTGTGCCTGGGCAGATGAAGCTGGTTCCATACAGAAAAGCCCATATGACAGGTGATGTCTTTGATCCGTGTAAGCCTGCAAGCATGAAGTAGAGCTATCAGCTACGTACCAGCCTTTTCATTTCCTGACATTCCTGCATGAGCAACACCGTTTTGTTTTTGGATCCAGAGCAGTTGGTGCTCCACTGACAGTTGTGGGACAGAGCACCTGACTGAACAAGACACCTGTTGATTTCCAGGACATCTCCTTGCTGTCCCTGTGACCTTGCAGAGGATTAAACTGTACTGTTATATAAACCAACTGGATTTCTTCATCACCCCTGATACATGAGCTGGGAAATCAAGGCCATGTGGCTTCAAATATGACTTTTGTCCAAGTGACTGTTCCTCATTGCACACTACCCAGAGCTCCTCTGGGTGAACATAATGCACAGATAATACTGCCTCAAACCCACATGGCAGTGATGGCAATGGGTTAACGACTGCACCACATGAGCCAATGTCTTTTTAAGCTTTTGAGTATAGTTAGAGCTGACATTTTGGTCACTTTTTCAACTAATGTTAATGGTCAAAGGAAAGGAGTTTCCCAGTTGAGTTACTCATCATGGTGAGGGGGAAAATTTCTTTAATTTTTTATTTGTTTTACAGCCAATAGACAAAAAGCAAACCAACATTTCTGGGTTCTTTAGAACTAGGTTTTTATTGTTTGTGTCAATGCAGTGCAATCAGCAGCACTTTAAGGTGGGACTCTCATATCAGATCTGTTCATCCCAGCCCAATTTGCCCTTTCTTGCAAGTTTTTGCCGTCTGCTATGGGAAAGCAGGCTTTCACTCTAAAATACAGAAAAAAAACTTTGCCTTTGTTCCTGACCCTGTGTGATCAGGTCTTCTGTAAACTTCAAGTAGGCCTGGGCACAGTCTCATCAGCTCCTGCTCCAACAGCCAGCAGCATCTTTTATCTCTCTATTGTGGCAGCTCAAGGGAAAAAGCATCCATTGGATTCCATCAGCATGAGGAGTTTAATCATTCACCTGGATTTCCAACCAGACTCCTCTACCCTGCATAAAATTTTGGCATTAGTGTTTAAAATTCTTCTGACTGTTCTCCATTTTAATTAGTGAGTGGAAATCTCCCTGGCCTGTGCCAGGGAAAAAAAATGGTCCTTGAGATTAAAGTGGGCTCTAGTTCACATTTCTGCTTGCCATATTCAAAGCAGCAGCATGTTGGTAAAGCAAATGTCCTGTTTGATGGAGATGGAAGGACATAATCCATCTGCTGCAAAAGTTGAGTGCTGTATCCTGAGTGAAGTGATCCCATTCCAGTGTGGCTAAAGGCAAGGAAGAGCACTGGGTGATTTTGCCAGTATATCCACAATGGCAATTTTAGGCTTCTTATGGGGGAAAAATTAATGCCTTAAATCTTAATGTATGAACAGGATAAATAAAACATCCAGGATCGGCTACTAAATAGTAAGAAAAACCCATGTAACTGCATAGCTCAAGGAAAAGTGTCATATTTTTCTGTTGCATTCTCAAAGGTGTGAGAGAAAATGTACTGGTTTTGTCAAAGGAGGTGACTAGTGAGGCACTCTTCCCCTGGAAATTGAGAGAAAAACCAATCTGTAAATGGAGACCTCTGGACCAATATTTAGGCATAAAGCTACAGCCACCAAAATGCCTTCACTGACCGGAACTGCATTTTGCTACATCCCCCTACTCCTGTGCTTTTCCACCAGAGCAAGGGCTCATAACACTAGTGTAGAATCACGTAAGTTGATAAAGACCTCTAAAACCATTGAGTCCAGACACAGAAAGCCTGGGCCCTGCCTCTTCCCCCATGTTAAATGCAGTTGTGTAAAAAAAAATCCTCAAAATCATAAAACCTCAGTATAATCCTCATGGATTTTCTAGCTACCTTTTTGTGCCTTGTCAGTGCACGCACACTCAAGGACCACTTGTCCAGAAATATTTTCCCCTGACAGAGTTGTCAATTGAAGCTGCACACAAGCTGTTTTGAATCTGAGCATAGGCTGGGCTCAGACCACAGCAGACTCTTCTACCTGGGATGTCATCAGGAATCTGTAAAAAAACTTTCCCATGTCCTCAAACATAGGAAAAGCACAGTGGCTTGGAAAAAAGGAAGGGAAACTCACAAAGGGGAATGACCCAGCACTGGGATGAGCAGAGGTGAGGGAGGCATGAAGAACTAAGCCATAGGCCATGCTTGTTTCTGGGAGCCATGGGTGAAGAAGCAGCAGTCTCCTGAGATGCCTGCAGGGAGCCAAGCACTGTTGCCCTGAGCAGACTCCCTAAGGACACCCAAACCTCTACTGCAGAAATGTGACATTTCAGGTTGACCCACTGCTTCCCACCTACCCCTGTATTCCTCTCTGCAAAATAAACTTTTGCAGGAAGTTTGGCATCACCAGAGAGCCACCATCCTGTGATGATGAACATTAGGAGGCAGAAAGGGCTGGCCTTTCAGTCCCATGTGGCCCGACCATCCGGCCACCCGGCAGGGGCAGGCAGAGCTCAGGCTGTGCGGCTCTTCCCTGCCCGCACATCAGGACACCTGGTTTGCTCTGTTTGAAAAAGAAACAGTAACATCAACTCACCTCACCTCATTACTCACGGAAGTGCAGAGCTGAAGCTGCCAGCTGAACAGCTCTGGTGTTATCTCTTTGCTCCAGATTGCAATGCAAAATGTATTCCATTACCATCTGTATGGCGGATTATCTTTTGTCAAGTGGGCAGTTTGCTTTATCTCTCTCTTTGAGTGACCACAATCACCCCTCCCTCGGGAGGGGACATCTGATAACAGACTATTGAATGTCAGTGCATGACTGATAAGAACTATAACATCCCATTGTGAGATGCTCCACCCAGAGGGAGGAGCCAAGAATTGCTACCCAGATAGAATCCAGAGGTTTTGAGACACCAGCACGGCTTTCTCCACTGGATTCCCCAGAGGAACAGCAGCTGTCTCTTCTTCTACTGGATCTTCAGAGGAAGAACATGTCCTTCTCTACTGGACCCCCCTGCTCCAACAGAACCACACCTGACACTTCAGGAGGACTGCAGACACATTTCCAATTGGACTGCCACCAACACCCTGAGCCACAGGGTGTCAGGTTGGGTTCTGACTCTGTCAGTGTTGTTCTGGTGTACTGCATTGTTTATTTTATCCTTTTATTTTTTCTTCCCTATTAAAGAACTGTTATTTCCTGCTCCCATATTTTTTGCCTGAGAGCCCCTTAATTTAAAATTTATAGCAATTCAGAGGGGTGGGGAGGGTTTACATTCTCCATTGCAGGGGAGGCTCCTGCTTTCCTTAGCAGACTCCTGTCTTTCCAAACCAAGACACTCTTCACTGACATTGCATTATTACTTTATTTTGCAACAAATTTAAATGCATGGTCACATTCCCGGCATTCCTTCACCACCAGGAATCACTTCCAGGGCTAATGCCTGCAAACTGAAGAAGAGTCCACTGGATTAGATATAGAAAGAAGCTTTTTACAAGGAGGGCGGTGAGGCACTGCCCAGAGAGATGGTGGATGCCCCATCCCTGGAAACATGCAAGGCCAGGTTAGATGGGCTCTGAGCAACCTGGTCTAGTGGAAGGTGTCCCTGCCCATGGCAGGGAGCTTTAGAACTAGATGGCCTTTCCTTCCAACCCAAACCATTGTATGATCCTATGACTTCATTTCACTTACAACTCCAGAGAGCTTATTAACAACGTGGCCAAAAAAGTCACTTTTTAAAGCAGCAACTGTTTATTATTGGGAAGAACATTAGGACTTTATTTTATTTTTCTCTTACATATATTCAATTTGAATAAAAATAATTTAAAAATTTTTAATTTCTCTTTATATTACATGAAAATAACTTGAAACAACTGTGAATTTTGGAAGCAAGAAACATAGACAAAACTGTTATTTAGCTGCTGAGATGTAGTTCCTGGATTTTTTTTCCCAAAAAAACCCCTCAAATAGCGAAACAATCACAATTGTCATTCCAGTGGAGAAACTTAATCCATCTATAAAATATCTTTAAGTTTGAGAATGGTATATTGTTACACTAGAAAGTATTCATAATATATTGTATGAGTTCTAATATACCACCTAAAATATATAACTTCTCAGACTTTACAAGGTCAAATACTTTAGACCATATTCCAGTGGAAAAACACTACAAATCTCTTACAATCCTTTTAAAGTTCTTGTTCAATTAACTTTTATTTCCTTTTGAGGAATTCTAATATAATTCCAAGCAACAAAATACTGTATACAAACTAGCTTGCAGAACTTTAGTCACACTAAATTGGACAACCACTGTTTAAAAGGATGAAGCACCTTTAGTAACAGTGACGATACATCACTGTTAGTGTAGCTGATGAAGAAGCAGATTTTGTGCACAAATTTGTAAAATTATCATGACAATAAATTTGATAAAAATGTATATTTGATAGTATATTCGATAGTAAGAAATTCAGCTAATTGGAATTAAAATATGGTTATGGCTGGGGTAAGATTACAGTGTTACAAGACAAAGAGTCTACTAATTAGTCTGGTTCATATTATCTGAAAAAGACTTCCAATAAAACACTGATTTCTTCTTTTTTCTTTTTGTTTTTAAAATACATGCAAACCTACTGCAATTTCCCTGGCTCATCTCGCTTCTTTTCCATTTTTTCAGTTGAATGTGAATATAGTTCATCTTCTCATTAACTTCTAGGGTAATGAACACCATTCAGCACCACCTGAATGGGTTATAATTAAAAAAGCTCAAAAAAGCAAAGGAAAAAAAAGCAATTAGCATGTCAAGGTTTCACTTTGGAACACAAATCTGCAGAAATATGTACTGTAAAAATGAGATGGACTTTGTGTAGGTAGTTATTTGCATTGAGTACCATATAAAATTTAATGTAACTGTGCCAGTCGTGAGTCCGATAGCCTGGTGGAAAACCACTCTTCACCAATAACAAGGAAAAAAGACTATTAATCTGATTGTCAAAACTGTTCTCTCCAACAGCCTAACCTCAGGGGTCAGTTCTCTTCCAAAGAAATGCTTGAAATGCTGGCTGGTGCTGCAGCCCAACAAACAGTCCAATGCCATCTAAGGTGACAATGTCAAACCCTTTCAAAAATAAACATTTTGCTTCAGTATATTTTATCTGGGGAGAGGGGAGGCGGGTGGGTGTTTTGCTTTGTTTTGTTTTGTTCTTGGCTTTTTTATTTTTGTAACTGTCTGCTGTTTCCAGCACCATCTCAGAGGCTGGAATGTTTCATTCCTTCCTCTGCCAGCTGCGTCCTTTTCCACTTGGCAGATGCTGACCACCACACCCGCCGCTCCTCGGCGCACAGCAGCCACCAGAACCACCTTCTTGTTTTCCTTGCCTGTTATCTGTGTCATCAGAGGAATTTACAGCCCTGGAATGTGATTTCTGAATCAATATGCATTTTCTTTTCCTAAGGAATGCCTTATTTTGCAACCACAGCTGTGAAAAAATACCCTAATTTTAACTAATGAGGGTGTGGTGGCTCTTTTGAGACAAATCAGTGACGCAATTTGAAAAACCAGGGAGGCATTTTCACCAGACTGCAATCTTTTTAAGATCAGGTAAAATTTTGGACCCAAACTATGCCAATTGTCTTCATTTCTAAATTAAGAATTACTTTTAGTTTTACCAAGAAATATTCTACTGGTATGAACTATGGAATTTTTGAAATTATGAAGCATATTTATGTTTTACTTCTCTTCTCTAAATATATTACTCATTTGTTTAATTCATTCAGGATTCTACCATACTGTCAACCAACTATAGCAATCCAGAAATGTTTTCTGCTTATGGAAGGGGCTTAATCATTAAGCCACACCTCCCTGCAAAGCTTCAGTATTTCTGATTGGTAAAAAGCTTTTCTCATTGAAGTAATACTGAAGTGGAGCCCTAGTCCTCCTCCATATATACGACTGTCAAGTTAATTAACTTTTCAGGACAAAATGCTGATCACATTCAATGTCGAGCCACACTGTTGTGTTCAAGACAGCTCCAGTGGTAGCTCCGGTGGCACAACTGTGTATCTTGGGTCAAGTTTAGGTGTGAAATCCTTGAAGTTCTTAGATGCTTCAGTACCAAACACATCTAAAACTTTCCTATTCATGAGAGCAAACCTGAAAAAGAAAAGACAAGAAAGTATGAATGCATGACTCACTTACTTATGAAAAATAAAATTATTTCATGTCATGAAAGTTTACCAAAATCTCTGACATATAGGCTTCAGCCTACACTGTTCAGATATTGAAAGTTTTTCACCTCAGGCAATAATGATTTTTTAAAAAATTGCATTTGAAAAATGTGGCTAATATTGTTTGTGTTAGTGTACTTCAAAAATGCAACTTATGAAAAAGGGTAAGGGTCCCCTTTTACTTTCAATTCCACAAAAAAAATGTCAAACCAAAATATACTACTGTTCTCTCTCACTCCAGAGCAAACTGTGGCCCTGCCTGCCCAAGTCTGGATGCCAATTTTCTGGGTGTTACAACCTATTTCCATTTTGTTGTTCTTCACAAAACAACATTTTGTTGTTCTTCACAACTATGGAATGAAAAGCGTATGAAATATCAAAAGAAATTGCCTTTATGGAGAGAGTGTCAAAATTACTATTAGAGGGATTTACTTCAGATAAAATAAATGAGCAGAATATAATTTGTATTCCTTCCTCTCCTTCAATTAAGGCAAGCTTAGGATTAGTACAAAATGAAAAAATGCAGCCAAAATTGGACATCTGTGCTGACATCATTCCCTGTATCATGTTTGTATGGCCTTAGAGGCTGCCTGAGGACTGCCTCCAGGCATCCCAAGGAAAGCTTCCCACTAAATCTTGCAATGTATTCAATCACCTCGTATGCTGTGTGTGTGCCACAGGGAGTGTAGGTTTAACATGCTCCAGGGACTGGCCTCTGATTTCACTTCTATTTTTACAGCCTGGAGAGCTCGTTGTCACAAGAAACATTACCTTTTATAACCCCATTCATAAACTGATCAAGATTTGGATGCCTTGTTCCTGCCACACACAGCATCAGTATAACAGTGTACACTTCACTAAACTGTATTTTTGTAAGTCAGTTACAGCAAGATCTCTTTTTAAAAGAAAGTTTTTTAGATTCCTGCAGCAAAGAGAAAAATATCCACTATGATATTACAGTGCATATTTATGATTATGATCAGTGAAAATTTTTCATTAGCTTTCCAAGAAAAAAAACCCCTTTCCCAACTGAAACAGTTAAAAAAAAAGTACTGAAACTTTCAAGTATTCTTAGGAGATATTCTGACATTTCCAGTAATGCTTTTAAACCCATAGTAATACCGTGTTATCAATCACTGTACATACTGATTTCTTCAACAGTCATTTACTGGATTCTTCATGTTCCAATAGAACTTGAAAGCATCCCACCCTCCATAGGGTGGGCTAAAAAGGCTTCTAGTAAAATACTCATCTGCTAAATAGTCTTCACTAGAGCAGTCTGCTCCTGTCATTACACTAAACCCAGCAATGTCAGTCCAGCAGCAAAGAACTTCAAGGGTACTGGAAACCACTTGAAAAGCAAAGTAAATCCACAGGAAGTTAGCCCTCATGTACTTGTAGCACTCTGCTGCTGGCAGTGAATAACACAGAAAGCTGAGTGTGATCAATGACAGGTTTAGACAAGCCAGAACACAGCCCTGAGTACATACCTGCCCCTTGTTAGTCGTAAAAGAAATTTCCAGTATGAAGGTCTCAGGTTCTGAACTTCCATGACAGCCTGCAAGGAGAGGATTCTGTCAGAGCCAGCTGACAGTGTCAGGCAAAAGCTTCATCTGCTACATTAGGTAGCCAAAATCAGCAAAAGGATTGTTATGGAACTCATTTTTACTGCTCTCTGCTGAATTCAATGCTTGTTTGACCACCACCAGCACAGACAAATATTCCCAGAATACAGTATTTTACCGTTGGTGACAATTAACTTACATCTCATCGCAGAGAAAGCAACAACAATCATTATTCCTATGTACGTGACTCTGGACTGGTGGATGCCAAATTTACCTCCTACTTAATCCCCTATCCATTCTGCATTTTGTGATCCACCATTTCTTGTAGTCATATTTATATTTCATGCTACATTATCTTAAATAATGTCATACATTCAAAATCCATGTCTTCTCTCTATTCCATTACTTTTCTGGGTCACTTAGAAATATAGAGAATAACAAACATCTCAGCTTAGATCCTTTTTCTAATTTCTCCTTCCTTCTTCCTGCTAAACCTAGCAATTTGTTTCTAGTCTTAGATTAGTTTTCCAATTAGTTATTAAGTAACCAAAAAACCCTTCTTTTCTCACATGAATTTTTTGTCTGTTAGTCTCACACAGTTGTCCCTGTCAAGAGTATTTTGGAGACCTTCAGGCACATCCCAAGCACCAAAATATCAATTCACTTTGATACTAGACTTAGAGCTATTCCCAAGTACATGGGAAGAATGAGGAGGAGGAGTGTCTCTTAAACATCCTGTTAAGCACAAGACTGCAGAAGATTGCTTTAGGGTCATTTTATATTCTCTTTATCGGGGGGCACAAAAAGTATAAATAGTTATGGAGGTCCAGAGAATATGTAGTTCATGCAGGGATGTTTCAGCAGAAGGTTTAGAAATGGTGAGATGTAGTAGAATAGTAGAGCTATTTGGGTAGCACTGAAAAGTTGATTTTCTAGCTGATGCAGACAATAAAAGGACTGAGGTTCAAGGCATGTAGCTAACTTGAGAAGTACAAAAAATGGTACTACTGCTTGTGTCAAATGGAGCACTTCAGTGTTTTTACTACTTTTGCAGATTTTTTCAATTAGGCAATATTAATTTAAGTGAGTGGAAACTTTCAGTTGATTTAAAAAAACATAAAATATTGTATTATACTGTTTGCCTACTTGAAAAACTGTCCTTTCACATGCTCATGGAAGTTCATACATTAATGTTCATCTTCCGGGTGAGTGCATTTAAGATTCTTTCCAAAGAATTCAATGTTTTGTAAAATGTATTCAGCTGTAAGCAAAGGAGAAACTGAGTCCTAGGATTGACCTTCCCCCAGTGACACTCAAAACCAGGATGCAGGAGGCCCAGGATGCAGGAGCACGATGCTGTGAATCACTACATCTCACCATCTTTTCTACAGAACTATCTCCCTGTTCTCCTCTTTTCATTCAACATTTGATGTAAAGAATTTCATGCTGTGTTAGAGAACATACTTACTGCCTGAAAGCATATCGATGTAGAAATGGCATAGATGATGCTATCTGCATGAGGAAAATAAGGAACCTTCCCTGCTTCAATGCCTTTGAAGTATATAGTCTATAAAAATAAACAAAAAATGTTGAATGCAACAAAATTACTTTTTTATTTTACCTTTTAAAAAGAACCATGCCAACTTTATATTTTTTTACATGCCCACAAATGTGATGTTGATTAAAATAGATTATAGATGTTGCACAAGATCAATCTAATAAGAAGCTATTACTGCACAGAACAGGACTAGCAACAGCTTGGGTGTTACAGAACCTAAACATAAAAAGGGGAAAGTTTGCTCCGTTAAATTCTTCATTTTAAAAAATCAAAAGAACAATCCAATAACTATTCCAACAAAGTGAATATTCACTGTTCTTAAACAGCTTGAAATCACATACTTTACTTTCTGAGAAAACATGTACAGTTTATTTTCCTGAGCACAGCCTGACCTTGCAAAGCAGCACACGCCTCTTTGGTCAGTTACCCTTGGCTTGCATAAGATGATAAAAGTAGTAAAAAAAAAAAAAGAAAGAACACACAGCGCTTTTCTTATTTCACCATAGCCAAGATGTTTCAAAGTCCACAGAAAAGCATCAGCAATACAAGATAATACTGGTTTTTTACAACTGGAGTTCTAAAAGTCATTATGGATAACTCAGATTTGCCTTTATATGACCAACTGCCTTCAGAGGTTGGTCTGGGATAACCAGGAGGAGGAAGAGAGTATCTTCCCTTTTTACATTTCATTTTATGTGTAACAAAAAAAAAAGTTTCTTCTTTTTATGTTCTTTAAAACCAATTCTGCTCTGGTAATGGAGGCGGATAATTATCACTAGAGAACAAGGCCTTCAAGTTCTGCAGGAGAAATATGTGATTCAGGTATGATGCATTGTGAAAGAACCTTATCAACTCATTCCAGTGGTGGTGTTGGGGAATTAACCATGACTAAGTCTCAATTTTCTGGAAAAATCACAGTCAGAAATCAAATGCTGGTTAGAAAAGTATAATCAACATACCCAAACTCTGTAACTATTTTTTTTTCCTGGGCTCCTAATTTTAACAAGTTCAGAGAAATAATTCAAGCTTGAAGAATAGTAATCGGAACAAAGTTCATTCCAAAGCTGGGAATTCAATAAGCTGTAGTACAGTGACAAACAACTTCAGCTATAGACCAAAACCTAAGCTATTTTGAGTTATCTTAGACTGTTGAATGCCAAAGTAAGGGAACAAAGGCAGGAAGTTAAGCTGCAGCTTTTGGCAATAAATCTGCAATTAAAGACTAGGTCTGATTTATGTTTCTGGCAGAAAAGACATTCTTGGAACTTTCTGATTTAAAAAATCTGCAAAAACTACAAAGCAAAGGGTTGTCAGGAGATTAAAAAACTTTGTGGAGAATATACATGAAGACCGGTGGAGAAAGGACATTTAAAATTAGTCAAAGAAAAGAAAGTAAGAAAGACATGAGACCACATGGCAGCATTGCCTCTTGGCACACATGCAGTGAAACACCATCACCATACAACTTTGTATTTTACTGGAATTGCCTGATAAAACCCCTGACGTTAATTTTCTTTTCTTCTGCCTTGAAAAATAGATGAAATGAAGATCTCCTTTAGGAGGATAATAACTTACCTCTACTAATTTAGACACCAGATACATAGAGATAGTTGTACTTTTGTAAAACATCATAGAAATTCCTGCTAGACACCCTGTAACAATTAGAAAAGCATTGTTAAGGTTGTGGTTTGCGTTGTTAAGGTCACTGTTGTGTGTCAGCCCAACAAACACTGCACAGGACTATTTATTTCTGCTGCTACAGACAGCACAGTTCAGTGATGTTTTTTTGCTGCCCAAATATGGTTTGTAGCACTAAAAAGAGAAAGTCTCAGAAAGCTGAAACAAATCTGTACTCAGGAGCACACTGTCAAATTTCTCTGGTTTCTATGGGATGAGAGATCTCTGTGGTTCCAACATGTGACAGATGCACATGAGGGAAGGGCCTCACCCTTCATTTACACATTTCATGGTAAAAGCATCTTTCTTTGGACCCAGTGGAGCTCAATGTGTATTCTGTGGAATATGGAAGAGTGAGTACTTTCATCTCACATGTCTACAGCTGCAAATTAAAGGACAAGTTTATATTTATGCACACCGTAATATACTGTCCTTGGAGATGACCATAAACTCCACATTTGACTGAATTTGCCTTACAATTTTAATTGCAACTCTTTCCTTGACACTACTTGAAACATCACTGTCACTTTGACACAACCTTGATGTACACAGGAATAGGAACAAAGTCCTATTTTCATCACAGAAGTCTGAAAATGGAATGGAAGGACAGACAAGAGGAATACTTGCAGAGTCCCAACACATACAACACAAACTTTCCATGGACTCACCAGCTACAAGTGCATGAAGCTCATCATCAAGGTTTCGGACCCAGCGCAGGAAGCAACTTGTACCCTGCAGGTGAACAGAATGCAAGCTTAGCCCTACTTATTTCTTATAACACTCAGACTGTAGGTATTCCTTATAAGCTAGTCATATAGCACACAGCATGAATTAAGAATGTAGTGTGATAATACCCATAATCATAGAATCATAAAATGGTTTGGGTTGGAAGAGACCTTAAAGATCACCTCGTTCCATCTCCCATAGGCTGGGACACCTTTCACTACACCAGGTTGCTCAGAGCCCCATCCAGCCTGGCCTTGAACACTTCCAGGGATAATGTAGTCTTCTTCTTCTTGGTAAGATTGTTACAATAAAAGGCAATTTACTTGATAAGTGAGCAGGCAAACTTTCCCATTTTTTGAGTCTTGTAAGGGAAATGTAAAATCCCATTGTCATTTCTTAAGAGCTGTAGAAACTTTCATTACTGAGACACGTTAGGTCTGATTAGGTAATCTTTACCACATCAAAAAACACTAATTACATCAAAAAAACCACAAGAAATCAACAAAACTGAAGAACAAGCTTTTTAAAAGCACTGGTGATACTAAAGTCCAGAGAGCTGGACATAGTACCCATAACAATTCAGTGTCTTAAATTTACAATTTACTGCTGCCATTTCTTTCAAAACTGGAGTTAGATTAAATTAAATTTGTCTAATTAATCTAATTAGTCAAATTAATCTTATTTGAATTCCAATCTAATACCAAAGCTAATCTTGAATTCATATCATCCTCATTTGCTGTACCTGCTAGACTCTTTCCCATGATAAAGGTCTTTTTCAACTACATACCAAACCTCCAGAGATTTTTTTCATGCATCCAATAAATTCCGGAACTAGGAAAACACATTAATCTAAAAAAGTAGAACTGCATATCCCTTGGATCCAAAACACACCAAGCATTTAATTTTTTTTTGCCATGGTCCAATTTTTTTGAGTGACTAGAATTTTTGCTGCCCTACTTGCCTATTTAGACTGAAAGAAAAATAAAATGCAACCGAAATTTGTGTAAGTTATGAAATGCAAACAATAACATATAGTCATAGAATTGGAGGATCATTTAGCCTGGAAAGGGCATTTAAAATCGATTCCAACTGTTAACCTAGTGTCCACCAAGTCCACCACTAAACCACATCCCCAAGTGCCAAGTCCACACACCTTTTGAACACTTCCAGAGATGGCAATTCCACCACTTCCCTGGACATCCTTTTGCAGTGCCTGACAACCCTTTAAGTGAAGGAAGATTTCCTACTATCGAATCTAAACCTCCCCTGGGCAACTCGAGGCCAATTCCTCTTGTCCTGTCGCTACCTGGGAGAGCAGACTGAGCTACACCTGGCTGCAGCCTCCTTCCAGGCAGTTGTAGAGAGTGCTAAGGTCACCCCTGAGCCTCATTTTCTCCAGGCTAAACTCCCAGCTCCCTCAGCTGTTCCTCACCAGACTTGTGCTCCAGACCCTTCCCCAGCTGCATTTCCCTTCTCTGGACATGCTCCAGCCCCTCAATGTCCTTCTTGTAGTGAGGGACCCAGAACTGAGCACAGGACACAAGGTGTGGCCTCACCAGTGCTGAGTACATACTTAAAAAATAGTAAAAAAAGGTCAGAATATGTCACCCTCATTTTATGAGTATCCACTGAGCTGAATTGCACCTCTCAATTGAAGCTTTTAAACACATCAAAATCATTTTAGCTTTTGCAATTTAATTTCTTTTCTTCTCAAAAGGCTTTTTTCTTAAAGTGTAAGAAACAAATTAATTTTTAAGTAAACTCTGAACAGCTCATTTGCACTTTGCTATGAAAAAATTTAGACTCTGTAACCTACAAATTATTGTCTCAATTTAATTACCAATCAAGTGAAGTGCTGTTTTACTTATGTTTAAGACCTCCTTTTTTATTTTTAGGTAAATAACATTTACCCTGAAATAATACAGCATGATCTTGAATTTACAGAACAAATAAAGTGGTAGCTGGAAAATGCCATGTGATTAAGAATACAAAAGTGCAAAAGACACTTCAGCACTGCACTGCGCCGAAGTGCTACTCTGCATTAGGACAGGTCCTTTGCCACATTCTCTTTTGGCATAAATAAACATAAATTGATTAATTCCAACAATGCTGTATGAATGCATATCAGTTCAGAATCTGTCATCTTATAATGGGGTAGAAAGGATACACTTCCAAGCAGGAAGTGCAATATCTCCTCATACATGCTGTATGTTCTGCAGTCTCCTGCTATTCAGTGTCAAGTAAGAATTCCAGATATGTGAACCAACAAAATCTGCACATGGCTTCTCTGGCAACACAGAGGCTACTGCAGTCACTACTTGTGCCTGCATGAAAATGCTTTTGTGTAGCAGCAAATCCCTCTGAAATCTGAATTCACTTTCTCTGAAGTACTCTCTATCTCCTGATCTTGAAAACAAGCTGCAAAATCCATCAGGTTTATTTAGAAATTACAGAAAAAAACACACAGAATGGAAGAACAGCTGTCTATTTACAATTTGATTACTGCAATAGTATAAAATTTGTCAGTAACATGCTGTAGGAAACAGCATCAGTACCATTAAGCAGCTTGACTTTTTAGCTCTTTGTGATATTTTGAAAAGTGAAATAAAAACCAGAGCATTTGTCATTTCTGTATGCTACAAACTTACTTTGTATATACTGACAAAAGATCCCAGAAAAGCTCCAAGCTGGAAATTTTCCTTGTTGTAGAAGAGGGAAAGTAGCCGTGATGGCTGTGTAAGCAGATGCCGGAAGGTTGAAGGAATCCGAAGGCAACACTGGATCAGGTAACCAATGCTAAACATCCTAATGAAGCCCTAGAGAAAAGAAATAGAGATCTTGTGGTAAGAAACCACAAATTCTGGAAAAGGAAAAGCCAAAGCTTCTACAGAAGGTTTTATTTTTGACATCAAATAGTTTAAAACCCACTCTGAAGGTAATATGTAAAACACATAAATGTATTCTACCCCCACCTTCAAACGCAAGAGTTTTCTTTTTCCCAGTTACCCTGTAAAATAGCAAATGCAGTAAAATCACAGACAATTGACTCTTCTTTAATTTCTGTGAATTTCTGAAAGGTCTCAAGAAAAAGTCTTCTATTCTACTCCAAAATTTTGTCCTTTGCAATAATCCTGATGACTTCATTTCTAGCTTACTGACCAGCTTTTAACCGCATATGGGTTTATAGAGGTTTATAGAGGAAAGCAATGCAGTGGAAAAAAATGAACGCTTCTGTACTCAAATGTCTCAAGAAAACAGTAAGGAGGAAAAAGTCCACCAAAAATAAAATTCAGAAAGTGTGAGAATTAGAAGTTAACCCTGGTGGCTTGGCACATGCTCACGGACCTTTCCTCAGCCAAACATGAGGTCGTGGGATGCCTGCAGCAAGGCAGGGAAAGGAAGAAACTGGAAAGGACTTCTTAAGCAGAGCTACTGAGAAGGGATAAAATGGGTTCCAAAGAATTTACTTACTATTCCACCTTGGATAAGGACCTGTTTTCTTTTTTAATAAGACACAAAACCAGATTCAACTTTTTTTCCAAATTATTCTCCCCAGTTTCTTCTAACTTCCTCCAATGCTTCCTACCATTATTCTTGCCCTAAGGTGAACCTTTTTAAATAATTCTGAAAAAATTTTACCCAGTTTTTGTCTGGAAGATTCTTTATGTGAAAACCATTTCTGCACTCACCTGCAAATAAGGCAGGCACCAATTACAGGGACACAATTCCAGTGACAAGGAAATCTGGCAGAGGGTTTGACTGAGCAACCTTTCAAACTCAGAAACTCAAACCATTTTTGCCTCCTAAAGAACTTTATAATGCATCATAAAGATCATAAAAAATTATTGTGGTTATATCCAGTAATAAACTCTTCCTGAAGCAATTATTCTTCTTGCTACTCAAGAAGTGGTTTATGAGAATCAAGTGGAAGAAAATAAGTCATCCAACAATACAACAGCATATTTTTTTTGATTGAAAAAATTCCATTCCTTCATGCCATTAAAAAAAAAGGAGAAAATGTCCTAAACCCAGCAGTGATGAACAAAGCCCAAAACAAGAAACAACAGAATGGCGTGTTTAATGTTTTTACCAAGCAAAGGTGACTTCAGTGGGGTGAAGAAACATTTAAATTACAACTGGCTAAATCCTCAAACACATCCCTGATTTTATTCCTATTAGTTACCAAATTAGAAGCGCTGAACGACAGGACTGAGGTTTAGTGTTGATGCCCATGAAATACCAAGTATTGTGCAAAATCTCCCTATTTAGCTCATTACTTCAACCAGGTGAAATCATATCACACCTACAGGTGGTTTTTCACAGTCACAGGAAGCATTATATCTTATAATCCATATACAGTATTGTAACCTTTATCTTCCATAAAAAGACATCCAATAAAAATGGATGTAGTACACAGCAGAGCATATGCAGGGCACTGTAATAAACACAAGTGAGCAAAGAAAACTCTGCTAAGAGCCATTTCTCCACAGAGATTTTGAGTTGGAGCTCAGATCAGCCAGAAGTAGTAGCACAGTGTAATGACATATCCCCAGAATTTGTTGAATAAACCTTTCTGCTTTTGAGAAACAAATTTCTTAATACATTCAAGATACTTGCTATAACTCAAATTCAGAAGAGCACATGTGCATATAAACAGAGTTCAGAAACATACCATAAATTCAGTCAACCTGTTGCAATATATGAGGAATTAGTTAAGATAGTTAAAATCAATTAATTAAGATATTCAATGTTTATTCTGGGTATAGAGTAGCCCACGTTCCTTCATGAGACAGAACTTTGAAACTACAATCATAGAAAATTATCTCAGAGAAGTCATGGATACCCCATTCCTGGAACTGCTCAAGCTCAGCTTGGATGGGGCTTTGAGTAACCTGGTATAGTGGAATGTGTCCCTCCCCATAGGAGCGGGGCTGGAATGCTTTAAGGTCCCTTCCAACTCAAACCATTGTATGATCCTACAACCTTCTTTGAGGTCACCCTAGTCACCAGTAAATTTGGAGAGTTATCTGGTCCTGTATGCAGCACCAGCAGAAGAAACAGACAACTGGACTTCTAGTGCTGGCTAATGGCTCCTCACTGTAAACAAGCAAAATCCTAAAGAGGAAAAATATTGTTCCACTGCTTCTGTCACAGCTCTTTTCAGACACTTACAAGAACAAAGCATTTCAAGTATTTAAAGTTTGAAGGGAAGTCAATGAACTCAGGTGGTATGGCGCTACTGAATGTTACATCACGTAAAAGCCATGATGCTGTCAATGAGCTAATGTGCATTTAAATGTGAAGCAGGAGAAGAAGAGCATGCAAACGGCAGTTAAAGCACAGATGTATTAATGAAAAGTAAACTTGTTCGAGGGTAAGGGAAAACTGAGGGGAAGTTTTGGCAATAAGCAGCTCATCACATCGTTATCAGGTTTGACAGCTCCATTACAGAAAAGGAACTGTAAAAACATGCTCAAATCATGTCAGCTGACAGTTGTTACTGATCAACTCCAGGAACAGTCATAGAACTGAACTTTGAGAATTTTGTATCTTTAAAAATATAAATACATAATTTTTTTTTTCACTCATGTTTTAATTTAAATAAAAAGTCACAGAATAGTCAGGAAATTGGAGGATCTGACTGCCACTTGAGCAATATCTTCCTCACTAGGTTATTGTAGTCATGAATAATTTACACCAAAATACTGAAGAGAACAGGTCCAAGAATGAAATATATTTCAAATGCACAACTGTCTTCTCTAAAGAGAGAACAGCCTTATAAAAATTTATTTTTAAAATTTACTTTTTGTCATGTCAAGTCTTTACTCAGCTTTGTTATCAGTTAGGTTTTTTCCTTCCCTCATTCTATTTAAGGATATATAAAACAAAACAAAATTATGCTGAATCAATAAGTGAAAAAGTTGTGTATTCCTGAATATCCACCTTCCTCCCCATCCTCGGGTTCCTTTAACATTTTAAAAAGTTATTTTTGAAAGTAATATGCATTAAAAGCATCTGAAGATACTCAAATACATTTTTGCTGCTCCATATATAAAACCAGGTCAACTGTTAAGGGATTGGGATCTTCTGGAGCCTTACCAACTCCCAAAACAGGCATAGCAGGTGGTACCACCTGTGCCAACCCAACGCCAGCTAATACAAATTTCTGCACAGTAATTCTCTGAAAAAAAATGCACCAATCACATTAATAATGGAGGATGAATTATACCACCAGAGATAAACAGCTCTTCCTGGGCGTAGCAACTGTGACCAATCTCTCATTACCCCAAGCCCTTAAAATAAACGACTGGAGGAGTGCACCCGGTGCCCAGCAGCGACGTTCCAGAGCCGTGCAGCTGCACGGGAACCAGGGCTGCCTGCCACAGCAGCACATTCCAGGTGCTTTATTTAGGGGGGACTCACAAGTGGGCTCAGCCATGAAGTGCATCACATAGTTAAACAAGTTCCTTGCTTGCTAGGCCATTTTTTCCCACACATTTTATGTTACTCATTCACTACAGCTAATCTGAAAGACCAGAGAACTTTAACCTCACCACCACCCCGTCCTAAATTGAGAAAATCTGTTTTCTGGCTTGTCACATTTTCAATAGAAAAGAATGAGTAACAGGCTCATTTCTCACTTCCTAAGCATATGCTTTTCCTGACTTTTACCCCTTCTTTGCCAGTGTTTGTCAATCCAACTTTTTTTGCACTTACTTTAATACAGTATGAGATGCAATTATCTCCATAGTGTTTACAGCATCTATGCCTTGGGCCATGTTTGCACCTGCAAAAAGCATAATGAAACACATATTAACTCATAGCTGTTTTCAGCAACAGGAGACTTCATAAATTTTTCTTGCCTAAAAATACATAAAGTGCTATTTGCCCAGCACTCATTCTCCCCATTACCCACTGAAGGGCACTGTGAACTTTTATGATGCCATAAAAGGACAATAAAAACTAACAATACTTTAGTTGTACACCAAGAAAAAAGTGTCTGCACACTTATTTGGATCCAACCTCTTGCCATGCTACACATAAAATGCTAAATTAAAGAACAAATTTTCTGCCGTGGTCAACAAGGAGAAGTGATGTGACCTCTCCTGGTTTGTCTCTGCTCCATGGTTCTGGAAGGATATTTGAGCAAGCATCTGTTGCCTGTGTCCTTTCATCTTTCACACCACTGTAAGGGTCACTGAAAGGCAATACAGATCATGCTAATGCACACCCTGTGAGCCTTCCCTCAATTACAAGCCTCGCACTTTTGGGCTATTTCTTCTGCAGTGTAGATTTTTATGTAGCTCTTCCTTTGGACTGAGAATTTGACCTTGAGTGTTTAAAACAGACTGGCTTGGGCTGGTGGGATGTGTGGATTGTACAGTTTCTAGCCCTGCATTATGTAGAATTAAAATAAGTAATTCATACTGGGTCTGAACATTATATTTTGCTATATCCAAGTATTTAAGATTTAATGTAAAATGAATTACACAATTTATATACTATGTCAAATATCTTGGAAGTTTTGAATTGTGTACTATAAAGTCTAATGGCCATAAATCATCTGTGAGGTCAGTTTATGTAGCAAAATTGTAATGAGAATGTTATCAGGTTACAGGCATTTAGACTCAATTATATTGAAAAGAACCATATGGAAGAGAAACCAGTGAGAGCATAAAACCTCCATATTGAAAGTTTGTTGAATGTCTGAGTTGGGAGTTTCAAAACCTTAAAAAAATTGTTCTTCTCCATCTTCAATCCTTGTATTTAACAAACAACAGAAGAGCAATGAACTATCTCTAGCAAACTGAGTCACACATATTTAAGACAAAACAGGCACAAGCAATTCAGGTAAAAGCATTTGATTATGGCTGGAGGTGTCTTTTCCTTGTAGGTATTTGCTGTCTAATACAGTCATGCCTGAAAAACCACTGATGACTTCCCTCATCTTTTTCAAATAAAACCCACAGCAAATCATAGGAAGTCACCATGTGATGGGGATCAATTCATGTTTGTTCATCATCTGAGCAAGTAAAATAAACCACTACTTTGAGTACACAATGCACTTGGAAGACTCCCTCCTGCATGAGAGCAGGTAGAGATTTGGTCATAAAACTGCTCTAGAAGAGGTCAGCAGAAGTGAAGATTCACAGGTGTCACCTGAATATACCCCCAACCCATTTTTTATTCCATCTTCCCTGTAAATGCATGACTCCCTGTGGTATCCAGTGTGCATGAAGCAGAGGAATCAGTCATAGCAGAAGTAAGTCATATGTTCAGTCTGAACATATCAGACTGAAAAGCTCACTGCTCTCCCTTCTTTAAGCTCATAAAAGAGAGTGAACTGGATCCTGTAGAGAGGGGGACACCCACCTTGCCTAACTTCAGATGTCTAGATCCGACCTCGTGTAAAAGAGTTTTAGACTCACTCTTTGCTTTGCAATTTCCTATCTCCAGACAGCAGAGGCAGCCCAGGTGCCATCAATCCTCTTTTTAGGTAGTTCTCCTTTATGCAATACAGGGGTGTAGGTCCCCCAAAAGACTATGTTACAGTCACTTATGGTGACATAAGTAAGATCTACTGCTGTGCAATTTTTCTCCTTCATAGTACCACTAGTTCCAGCAGAACTATGCCATGAACTGATTTTGCTGAAAACTGCAGAAAAAGCAACACCATCCTGCACTCATCATGGGCTGAATTTGCTCTCCCTTGTTAGACAACTGCATGTTGCAAGTTCATACAGGTCTTCAAGTTTTGCTTTCACCAGAGTTCATCATTTGCCACTATTAACTACCTAGTAAAAATGAAACAGAAAAACACTGAAATGCAAAGCAGAAGCATTACAAAACATTGTCAAATACAACATAACAGACATTAAAGTGCTCTATATAACAATGATTCCATTTTTTTTTTTGGTTTTCTTTTGGATTTTTTTACTCACACTTTGTCCATGAGCTTTTTTGTTAGTGCCAGTATGTTCATTGGCTGTGATACTTTTTCACTATGCTTGATTTTTCTATCTGTTTTTGAAAATGCTGCTTCAGGTGAAAAAGAATGGGTGGGAATTTCTTCTTTCCCTACAATGAACCTGAAAGAAAAAAGCAAAACAGAACAAAGCAATTACATAACTCAAAGAAATGCATGAAATCCTGTATAAGCCTAAGTCTTAGATCAGATTGAAGTTACTCTCAGGTGTGTAAAAACCCATTTTATACAGCTGCCAAACCTCATACTTCTTTAGAGAAGATCAATCCACTGACATATATTTAAAGATATACTTTAGCTAGAGGATACAATTGATGCTGGGAATTTTTTAAAATTAAAACCAAAAACATCAATAGGGAAGTCCACCTCTCAGACAAAGGAAGAGCACTAAGTAGGAATATAAAAAGGCACTTGAAGTATCTCAATTCTCTCCAGCAAAATGGGGTTACATAAAGGTTGATAATTACTACAATATTTTTATAAAACATCAATTTTGCAGAATCTTCAAAATGTTTTTGCTCCCACTGAAGCCACTAACTTTGTTTTGCTTGGTCTCATCTTCAGCCTTCTTTTCTTCACCCAGAAGTTGATATTGTCAATATATTGGCTCATCTTAGATGTAGAATTACTGCGCATCAATGGCAAGGGAGGACGCAATGGCAAAATGTTTCCTAAAACCATGCACTATAATCCAAGTTACACTGTACCTCGGCAGTCTTGGCAGTCTAGCCAAGGGTAGAAGATATAAAAACTTTGTCATTATGTAATGCAGCAAATAAGATCCAGGTAAAAACACAGCAGCCATTTGCTTCCAGGAAAAACATGGGTTATCATGAATCCCAGTTTTAGAAAGACAGAAGATAAGTGCTCCTTCCAAAACATGCAATCGTATGTCTGAGTTTCCTTTAACAACAGTCACAAATATGAAGGGATTTCTCTCTTGCTAGCACACAAAGTGGAAACTGCCTCAAGCTACACCAGAGGAGGTTTAGATTGGATATTAGAAAAATTTCTTCACTGAAACGATTGTCCAGCATTGGAACAGATTGCCAAGGAAGTGGTGGAGCCACTGTCCCTGGAAGTACATAAAAGTATTTAAAAGTAGTAGATGTGTTTAAAAGACATGTAGATGTGGCATTTGGGGACATGGTTTAGTGGTGGACCTGGCAGTGTTGGGTTAAAGGTTGGATGGGATGATCTTAGAAGTCTTTTCTAACCCAAATGATTCTATGATTATGCCTTCTTCAAAATATGTTGTATACCCAAAAGTTGGACAAATTTTAGAGCAGCATGATTTTTCTTAGGAATAATCTTTTCTTACAATGCAACTGCCACTGCGCATGATTCCTCAAAATCTTGTCTTACATAGTCACAGAAACTTTACTTACTTTAGTGCAGAATATGTAAATCCTTTCAAGCCATCTTTGCACCTGAAAGACAAAACCAAAAGATTTCTCTATAATGGGCTGCTGGCAATATAAAGTGTTACAGATTACATATGGCATAGAGGGGCTGTGGAGGAACACCAGCTTTTCATTAACAAAAAACAGCACGTTTGCAACAACTCTGTGGTTATCCTTGATTCCCAGTTGTCACCACAGCCTTGGGACATCTCTGAAACAAAGGACACAGCATCAAATGCCAGTGCTTCTCTTTTTTATCCAAACCAAGAGTGGAGAATTTTTTAAAGGATGGTAACAGAACCACTAGGGCAACAATGCAAGATGACAAAGAACTTTTGCTTTATGGAAAAATAGTCATGATGAGTTTAACAAAAGAGAAGTTTTACTGCAAGGAGAGAAAGGAGGGTTGGATCTCAATGAAACACCCACCCTCTTGTGAAAAGCTGCAGGGAATAGCTTCTCTGACTTTGAGATAAACTGTTGTACTTTGCAAAGTGCTGATCTCTGCAGCTTCTTACTTTAAGAAGACTCTTAATCTGAAAGTCCCAGTTTTTAAATTATACAGTCAGTGGTTGCTCTGATTCTGAGCTTGATAGTATGTATATATATATAATACATATCTGTTCTTACCAACTATAGGGTTCCTTTTTTGAAGAATGACCACAGCAAGGAGTCCATATTTGGCTGTGGAAGATTTGGGTTATTGACTTTTTTTTCCTGTCCAGGATACAATGAAAGGAGCTGAAGCTTGCAGCTGCTACTGATTCCTCCTGAAAAACCATGTTGATAGCATAGGAGAGAGGAGATATTTGTGTTTTCTCTCCTTTTCTTTTTGTAGAATTGTATGGGGAATACGTGATGGTAAAAATGCATTCCTGACACAGTACACAAAGCACAAACTAGTAACTTATCAACACCACCATTTCAAGAGAAACCCTACTCTGAGGGAAGGCAGGACAGCAGTCACAAAAGCTTTGTAAACAGAAGCAGCTGATGACAACCCTTTGCCTTCCACCTGCAGAGACGACATTGTCCCTGGAAGTGCTGTGCCCACACCGTTCAAGAGCAGGTGACACCATCTCCCAAAAGGTTCCATGCAAGTGTCAACATGTACTACCAATGGTTGGATACACGCAAACAGCAGGAAAAACATCAAATCAAAGATGTTCACAAATGAAGAAAGTCTTGCTTTGTCCTGGCAGGGGAGTGCCTGGTGCAGAGCTGGTAAGACATCACAGCACTAAACACTCCTGGGAAATTCTTTCCAAGGTTACGACCTTCAATGCATATGTTTCCAAGGACTTGGTTTTGTCAGCATGTGCACAGTTACACATAGCACCAAAAAAATCATTGCAAAGAGTTTGTCTTTTAAAATGATTGCAGTTAAAATATTGGTGACATATTTTATGATGTATAGGGGTTCAAGGTAAATACATAAAAATAAACTTGCTCATTGTATCTTTAATTAACATAGAACTTTGAAACCAAAGACACTTAGTAATTTTAATTGTGATTCTTTATACATACATACGATTCAGAAGCTGAAACACTGTCACAGCACTTTTACAGAACCATGGACTCAAAAATGGGTTGAAAACTAAATGATGGACTGAAAAAATCAGCTTAGCCCAGAGACCACAGTAAATGACTGTGGCAGAAGTCCAGAGTCCAAATGCACAGGTTTAATATATACCCCACTTCATCCACAGTACCACGGTCCAGTTTCCTAAGTTTTATTTTAAACCTGCAGCTGACTGTAAGTTAAATGCCCTTTGAGTGAAGGATGTCCAACACATTATGCCTGCAAGCTGCCAGCTCATGAATAGGCCTTTAGTTTCTACTTTTCCAGTAAATTAAAACCATACACAGACTGCAATCTAAACATGCACGTAAGTGTTTCTAGAATAATATCAGAACAGAAAAGTAATCACAGTATGGTTGTAATTATGTTTTCTCCTTAATTATTCCAATGTAACTGCACTTCCAGTTGCAAGTGTTCAATGATTCCTTTACTGCACCACCAGATGTCCCT
This sequence comes from Molothrus aeneus, assembly GCF_037042795.1. NCBI lineage: Eukaryota > Metazoa > Chordata > Aves > Passeriformes > Icteridae > Molothrus > Molothrus aeneus. The sequence goes on along the minus strand of NC_089647.1, from coordinate 34,800,089 downwards.
GCCCAGCTGTGCTTGAAGCACCCTGATGGATGCTATCCTACAACTCATTTCCTTTAAACTGACCTCAAAGAAAATGTCAAATCCTTTCTTCATTAATATTGAAAATCAGAAGACATCTGAATCACCAAAAGAGAAAACAGCACTCCAATCCCCTAATTTTTTCCTCCAAGAAACAAAAAAATATTTCTAATGCCTATTCTAATTACACAGAAAAGTCATTTCTATTCAGAAAGTACTTGGTGTATTGGAATTTATTAGCTATGCTTACTTTTCTTATTTTTTTAGTTGTTCTGTGTATTTGGAGCTACAGCTATGAATTTCCCTGAAAAATACATAAAAGTTAAATATGTAGTTGAGTAAGGAAGTGACACTAAAGACACAATTAGAATTTTTTCTTCCTTAACTTCCTATTTAATTTTAAAAAAGTAAAAAGTGCAATTAAGCTTTTAAATAAAATATAATTAGTATTGCTTGCTGTCTAAACTGTCTCCTGTAAAACTATTCTGCAAAACTAATGGGTGTGTGGGAAAATTGTTTATTAAGAGTTTTATAAACAGGAGTCCTAGAGAAACAATACTTGCAGTCAAGAGTAATTTGTACTGGAACTCCCCTTCTCTGGCATGGTCATTTTGCTCTTACGAATGAAGAGGCAACCAATGACAAAGCTGTAACTCTAATTTTTTGTTTTACACCATGAATAATGAATTCACTATATTTAAGGTTTCAGAATGCTGGTCTAGAGATTGAAATGATGTTTTTTTATTCACTCAGTAGGTACACAACACTGGCAGCAACCAAAAAAGCCCTACACGCTGACTTCAAGCACACTTTTTTTGGGGGGGTGTGACAACCCCCTTGCAGAGACACCACAAATTCAGTGACTGGCCTCCACAGTGACTGCTGAGGTACAACACTGGCTGCACATGGCACGTTTCACAAACACCTGGCTGCTAATAACTGAACTAAGAGTAATGATTTGCTTCATGCAGCCACTAATTGGTAATAATAATGCCACCACTAATTGGTTATAATAACTTTTACTCAATGCTTCATTGCTCAAGGGGTGAAAAAGCCTGCACTCTGCTGCTGACCCCCACGAACTACTCAAGCTTCAAATGAGCCTAGCACAATACATTACATGTGCCCAGCACTGTAGACACCCTGAGAGGGGAAAAATCTAAATAGTGAATTGTAAGGGTTTTTTTTAGGGTACTATTGAACTTGAAGAGTTGTATGGCATCAGAGGGACTCGCTGTAGCTCACCTACACTTCTGCAAGGGCATCTAGTGATAGGACAAGGACAGGCTTTAAACTGAGGGGGCAGGTTAGATATTAGGAAGAAACTCTTCACTCTGAGGTGATGAGGCACAGGTTGCCCAGAAAAACTGTGGATGCCCCATGCCTGGCAGCGTTCAAGGCCAGCTTGGACGGGCCTTTGAACAACCCCATCTAGTGGAAGGTGTCCCGGCCCATGACAATCATTAAGGTTCCTTCCAAACCAAAACATTCTACTGCTCTATGTTTCCCACCACCCTGAATGTCCCAGGGACCAAATCCCATTCTGCAGGAGGGCAACACCGTTTCCTGCCCAGCAAGCAGTAATTTAAATGGTGCATAATTTGGCTACATTCTCCCATCAGATGGGAACTGTCCCTGGTACAAAGCCAAGAGTGCCAGTGACTTTGCCAGCTGTCCCTGCTGGCACCATGTACCTGATCACACAGCAGAAATGCTCTACTCCATTCCAGCTTTTGTTTGGCCAGAGCTTGTGTTTGGTTGGAGCCAAAGGAGCAGAAGAATCAAGGAGCCAAAGCAATAAATTTGGATTCTCAAAATTCCCCTGCTGGGACTATTCTGGCACATAAGCAAATAGGGTTGATTTTAATCATGCATATTTATAAGATACATTTAACTTACGGCCACACACATTTATTTTTTCATAAAGAAAACAGCAAAAGTGGAATAGAGCCAAGGCTTGATACAAACTATACTTCCAACAAGACATGAACTAACTGTAATTATGTTTGTATATGTATAGAGGTGCTGTGCATGAGTTAACTGTACTCTCCCTCCATCCTGTGGGAAGAAATTCCCACACTGAACTGCAAGCCTGGATGCCAACAATTATATTTTGGGGGTTTTTATTAGTATGTCTGTTTTGGGGTTTTTTTATTAGTATGTCCTGTCATAGCTTTTCTCAAGATTTCCTCTAAATATACACTGCACAAGAAACCTTCTGAAGGAATGTCACTGTTCACCCACAGAACTGGTAAGCAGAAAGCAGCTCACAGTAGTAACAACAAGCCATGTTTAACAACATCCCCGCAGTGCTTACGGTATCCTTCAGGGTAAGAGTAAATTAGAAACTCCTACATGCAGAGCTCTCATTATGGCCACGTGGAAAGGAGATACTTCAAGCACAGGACATGTGTTAGCATTTTACTGCAGCACCTTTGCCTGTGAAGACTGGTCAGGGGGACCACGTTTCCCCATTAAGGTGTCTTCTTTATGGAGAAGGGAAGATCATCCCGATGAAATGTGACTGTGTCTGAACATGCCAGCTATACCTCTTGCTATTAAATCCCTTGCTTTTAGGAATTAAAGGCTATCTACGGTATTTTGTGACCTATGCTGATCTCTAGAGGATAATGCATTTTCTGTTTTAAGTTGCTTAGAGAGGTTACTATATCTCCATCCTTCTGATTTTCAGCTGGACTCCATGATGTTAAATATTTCATTCCTCATCCTCTCCCCAGTGCTAAAAGTCAACAGCAACACGTGCTATTTTTCTGAGATGCCTTCTGTATCTTATTTCTCTTCTTCCTTTTCTATCTTCTCTTTTGCCCGTTCTTCCTACAAGTTGAGCTGCTCTTACACACTTCCCCCCAACTGTCCTTCAAATGTTATTCTCGAAAGCTCATTTCTCTTTCTTAAGAAAAATTGCACTGAGGAAATCCAGAAGTAAATTTATGGGAAAAAATATTCATACCCAGATTATCTCTTGTCTGAATTTCTGCTTTTACAGATTAAACATATATTTTCTTTCTATTTTTACACACAGCTCTTACCTATTCAAGCCAGAACTGTGAAAAAAATATAAGGTGCAATTATAAGCCAAAAATCTAAACTCCTATCCCATGGGAAACATGCAGCTTTTGGAAAACATGTCAGAAATCCCATTAAAAACAATTGAAATCAGAGGAGTTGTAGTTTATAAAAATTATACTTCAAACTTTTAAATGTGCAAATGTAACCAGGATCAAAATTCAGTCAGAAGTCTCATAACTTGTGCTTCCAAATCAGATAGCTAACTTATGCATGTTTAACTAAAACACTAAAAAATGTATCCATGGCATTTCTTTTAGTTGTGCCTGAAGTATAAAATGATCTTTTGAAAAGGCCATGGTTTTGCAAAAATTACATGCAGTGAATATAAAATCATATTTTATAAAAAAGTAAATGAACAAAGAAACAGTAAATAGGGACAACATTCAAGGAGAAGGACAAGATAAGCACCATGGAGGACGTACATTATTTTTTTTCTTGACCCAAGTTGAATGCATCATTTCCACTACTTGGAAAGAAAAGGTGCATGGAAATGACAAATCATGTAGTCAACAGTGACCTATGGTTCCATTAAGCTCTCATGTAAATCCAGGGAATTACATTTTAAAACAAAAATACTGCAATTCTGTGAAGAACGTGACACTGCAATTAAAAAGAAAGCTGTTTATATTGAAGTTAAATTACAATACTGGATTCAGAGTTGTAAAACAAAGCTGCCATCAATCAACTTCACATCTGATTGTTAATCAAGTTTTCTGTGTTATTGTCAAATTGAAATCACATTTCTAGTGATGCTAATTATCCTACTACTTACAACACTCATTTCTTCAGAGGTTAGCGCTTTCTGAAATGTGCAAGTAACTGCAATTTCAGTAGGTCAAATTTCTCTTAAAAGATCTTGTAAATGACAAAAATTTTTTGTTATTTTAGCTGGATGCAGATGGTCCATATCTTTTTGTACCAACAATGCTGCACTGTGGGCTCAGGAGCAACAACTGAATCACTCAGATGGCCACGTTTCCATCTCAAAATCCTTCATCAAAGCCCCTGCCTCACACAGCTAATAGAAGAAGCCAACACAGACCCACAGAACAGTATGGGGTGAAGGTACCTTTAAAGATCCTCTAGTCCAACACCCCTGCCAAGGGTAAGGACACCCTCCACTGGATCAGGTTTCTCAGAGCCCCATTCAGGCTGGCTTTGAATGTTTTCAGCGATGGGACATCTACCACCTCCCTGGGAAACTTCTGCCAGTGTCTCACCAGCCTTATAATAAAGCATTTCTTTCTTATATCCAGTCTAAATCTACCCTTTTAGTTTAAAACCATCAATTCTTGCCCTGTCACTACAGATTCTATTAAAAAGTCTGTCCCCACCTTTCTTATAAATCCCCTTTAGATACTGGAAGGTGCTCTAAGGTCTCGCAGGAGCCCTCTCTTCTCCAGGCTGAACAACCCCAATTCAGCTTGTCACAGGAAAGGTATCCCAGCCTTCTGATCATCTTTGTGGCCTCCTCTGAACCTGCTTCAACAGGTACATGTCTTTCCTGTGCTGAGGACTTCAGAGCTGAATAAAGCTCTCTAAGCAATTAAAAAAGCTGATTGAACAATGAAGTTAAGGATTTATGTGCTTAATTCAATTGATTTGTTGAATTTTGCAAAGTGATGAAATTTTTCCACTACTCAATTTTGACCTTTTTCTTACAAGTGTTAACAAAATACAGCAACTTTCTGTTAAAGCAAAACCTAAACACTCTCTCCAAATCAGGCACAGAACAAAAATAGGAAATGGAAAAAACCCCTGGAGACATGAAGATGGGAAGTCAAATTGTCTCCAGAGGCATGAGGACACAGAGAAATGTACCTTGACACGTGTTCAAAGCCACATCCACTTCAGGAGCCAGGGCTGCACTGATGCCGTCTCATTGTTGTTAGAACAATGAGTCAGTCACTAAAGGGACACGCTGTTACAGGATTACAAAACAAATAATCCTTAAACCCACAAAGGGTTTTGCTCATTATTAAATAATAGTGGCATCTGCAGTGATTCTATCTCAGAAGGAGACTTGTGCTAAATTTATCTACTGCCAAATTTTCCTCTGGCTTTTTCTTATGGCTCTTTGCAAATGGAAAAAAAGAAAAAGAAAAGAAAAAATAAGAGGCTAAATTTGCTGGAACTGTTTTTTGTAAACATACTTAATGCTCTTTGCAAATGATTCAAAATTTCAGCAAGCTAAACCTCTCTCATTGATTGATTAATTAATTCACGCATTCAAGAGAAATGGATACAACACTTGATTTTCCCAAATGATCCCATAATTGGATTTGAGGGAAAGGTTTGGCTGTTTGCTTTGTTTCAATTTGGGGAAAATGTGATTAAAAGAAGAAAATCCATTTATATTTTTACATTTATTAATCCTATCTCTGACATTTAATAACAGATATCATCAGGATAAATTTATAACAAAATGAAAAGCTATAAAAATATTTTAAAAAATTAGCAATCATTCTGAATGTGCTCAGGCCATTGCTGAGCTAGAATAAACAGTGAAGATCAGTGAGTTATTTTCAGTACATTAACTTGAACTGAGATCTTCACTCTATTATTCAGAAATATTTTTAATTCCATATAATGCAGAATGCTGCCAAAATCATCGAGATTATTAACAAGTATTTAGCCATAAGCATTAGGACAACATCAGCTGGTTGTTACACACAAACTAAATGACTATGCTGCAAAGTTTGTTGAAATTCAACTTCTATTTCTTTGTGATGATGACTGTCCCTTGCAGATTTACCCACTGACCCAGACTTTAAACCCATATCTCCAAGATGAATGCTGTGTATTTGCCTCTGATGCTTGTAAGTACCATTGGAAGTCTTGAAATGAAATTAAAATGTAAAATCTGTTCTGGAAGAACCACATAGTGAATAAAGTGTTTGTGCACAGCCTCAAGAAAACACTATTTTGAAAACCAAATTTCAGTGCAACCACAGAAATCCACTCCTGAGTAACTCCCTTGCTGGCTTATACTTCAGCAAGAGACCACATTTTACTCTAACATAACAGTTTTATTTCAAATTACTACAATGCTGGTCAATTAGACCATCTTTTTAGTGCTGCACCTCCAGGTGCAATATTTGGAATAGAAAGTTGCATCACCAAAAAAAATCCAAAAAAAACCAACTTGAGAGACTGGTCATGAGACCTGGAGTGAGCTGACACAAAGCCCAAGCCTACAGGTCACAGTCAGAGGGAGGATGTGTCATTTCTGTGATGGACAATGCTTGTTCTTTCTTCTTCTAATAATCACATAAATGTGGCTTCTGAACATCTGTAATTGCTTCCAATTTTGGTTTTTTTGAAAAAACAATTTTTAAGAAAAAATTATCTCCAGACCAAGAATGTATATAATCATCTAGATAAAACACAAGATTTCCTCCAAAATATGAAGAAAAATAAAATTGTTTTACACTGACTAGTTGCTGCAGTTAACTAATTTAAGCAAGAGCATGGTATTTATGAAAATAATCTACCAATAATAATTGCTGGGAAGTTAAATGCTGTTGGTATTGTTTAGGAAATCAGTAGAACCTCCCGCAATTATTTCACTTTGTAAATATACCACATCTGCTTTTGTCAGCTACAAAGTATGTAGCATAATCTGCATTTCCTGGCAATCCTAGAGAAGGCAAGGTACAGACTGATTGTGAGCCACCAAAGTGACCTCAATAGTGAGAAAGCTACATAACTGTGGGATGTTTAGTTATTTTTAGAAAAGACAGTGCTAAACACTAACTATGGTACTGTCTGGGAAAGGAGGAATTAGACAAAACTGCAATTCAGCTGGCTTCCTAAGGAGGAAGGCTGTACATAAACAGACCCTGTAAGCACCTGGAAGACAATCACGAGGACATGACTAACAATGAACACACGCTTATCAAAAAAAATCCTCCCCATGAGACATGGGGTCTCATTTTATGACTAGGAACGCAAAGCGATATGTGTCATATGCTATTGACTTAATTCAGGCTTTGGATCTAAATGTGACATTTTCTTACAATAACAACCACAGAATGATAATTTAATGGATGATAGCTAGAATGAATATGAAAGTGGTTAGACAAGAGTAGAGAGAGAACAGTTATCAATGGCTTGCTGAAAAACTGGAAGGACAGACCAAATGGTATTCCACAAGGACCAATTCTGGATGTCTGCTACTCAGCAATTTCAGTAGTGAGAGTGGTGACAGACAAAAAAGTGCATGTCTATTACATCTGCAGATAATACTGAGCAGAAAAGGGCTACAAGGGCTGCTAAAACAGGCTGAGAGAGTTGAGGTTGTTCAGCCTGGAGAAGACTTTGGGGAGATCTTATATCACCTTCTAATACCTAAAGGGGTTACAAGAGAACCAGAGTGGGACTTTTTAGAAAAGTCTTAGGACACGAGGTAGTAAATTTAAACTGAGAGCAGATTTAGATTAAACATTAGGAAAAAAATTTCCTGTGCACATGGTGAGACACTGTTACAGGTTGCCCAGAGAAGCTATGGGTGCCTTAGCCCTGGAAGTATTCAAAGTCAAGTTGGATGGGGCTCTGAGCAACCTGATTTAGTGGCAAGTGTCCCTGCCTATGGCAGGGAGGCAGGAACTAGATTATCTTTAAGACTCTTTTCAACACAAACCATTTTGTGATTCTATGATTTTATGAAGTGGAAGACATTGGCTCAGAAAAAAAAGCCCAGGATGTTATTCATCAACTGCATGTGCATTATATGTATGGAGAAACAATCAACTACACAAATACAGGATAAGAACTGTGAAGCATTAAAAAGCAAAAGCTGATTTGGGATGTAAAAGAAAGGCTACAACTTGCAAAACACTGAATTGTCTTGCTCTATTTTATTTATCAAGCTTTATCAGCTGAAATAAGTTATCTTGTGCATCACAAAAGAGAATAGGGTAGAGGGATACAAGGGGGAGAAAAATATAGCAGTATGTGATAAATCTTTGCTACTAAAGTTTGTTACAAAGTAAAGAAAATAATCTGTTTCACTCATGTTTGTGGATGAGAGAAGAAGGAATAGACCAAAATTGTATTAGAATATATTCAATTAGACTCTGTAAAACTCTTATCCAAAAAAATGGCTAAGAATAGATTGCTTAAGGATGTCATGGACTCTCCATTACCGAAGACTTTAAAGAAAAATAAAAGTCAGATATTTGACAAGAATGGGGAGAAAACAAGACAATCTCTCATTAATTCAAGTATTTTTATTCTACATTAAAAGACTGAAAAATAGAGTCAACACTTAACATAAATGTCCTCACATATCCAAAATTTAAACCAATGGCATAACCTTATTAAGGAGGGAATGGAAAGTGGAGATTCTCTAAAGCTGTTTCTGAAGGTTTCTTTGTCCTTAATAACCAAGTATCACTGCAGTGAATGAAAAACCAGAAGGGATCAGCCAGTGATCAACCCTTGGTTCCTTCAGCTGAAAAAACCCTCAAAAATAGTAAACAAGAGCTAGAAAATCTGATTTTAACTTTGAATTCACCTGTTTCATATGGGAATTTTCATTCACTTTTAATGTTCAAGTCACAAATGTAACCATTTGTCCTCCTAGAATAAAACTGATCTTGCCCTCATTTTACATTTAGCCACCAAGATCAATGCACTTTGTTGTTGTTGAAAATATAAAGCCATGTAAAAATGGTTTTGCAAACAAACCTTCACGTGGCTGCAGTCCCAGCAGGCCTGGGAATGGAAGGTGTTGCATTACGTTTGCTATCCAAAAGTAAAGGTCAGTTTTGGAGCTCAACTTCATGAGGAAAAGCAGTGCTAGACAGTAATCAGCCCAAAGAAGAGGCACAGCCAGGTAAATAAATCCACACTGACAAAATCCACATCTGGAGAAGTGACACAACTGGCTTGGCTGTGGAGCACAACTGTGAGACAGTGGCAGGAAGGCCAGAAAGCACATCTGCCACTACTCCTGTGTTTGATACAAATGTGCAGCCAACTGGAATTAACTGTTCTACTGGTCTGCGCCAGGCACTTTTTTCAAAGTAATATATTTTGTAAGAAACAATGTCAAGTGTGACTGGTAGACCAAGGACTCAGTATGAAACTATGGGCTGTGTCTGTACCCATCCAGTTAACCTGGCCATCCTTCTCTCCTTTTCCTTTGAGTTTTCTTGTACAGAATGCTTCAGGAGAGATCTTATGTTTCTGTCTTGCTTCTGTGTTCTCTTCATAAAGGTTTAGTAAGAATAAATAAACAGGGATTGCCAATTACACGTCTCCTTAATTCCAAGAGAAGCACCAAACTAAATATGGCAAAGTAAAGAAAGAGTCTAATACCGCAAAGGAAATTTTTGGCCCGCTTGACCTGCTAATACTCCACATTTTAACAGGAAAGGAAGAAAATCAGCAGACAAAAGATTTGCACCATGTTCCTTCAGTTCTGACAGCTTTCCAGTGAAAAAGTTTAGAGTAATAGCCAGGACATTTGGACTGTTTTCCTCAGGGGATTACATTCTTCCATCTATCTCTTCCCAAGCCAGAACGTGTCTTTTTTCTAACTGCACCTGATGCTGACTCATGGACTGCTCTGGACACTGCAAAGCCATGAAAGCAGATTAGACAAGGCTGCTTAATTTTTAATTTGAAGTCATTAGGTGGAGAGGAATCCAAGTTCTAGTGGCATATTCTTTGTGGTTTTTTACTACTTTAATATACTCATCAATGTTATGTGTTCCTAACTTCATATCGCAGATGTTAATTCTTGGACTTATATCATTTTAATTGTTTACAGTAAAGTTATAAAAACTAGACAGCTGTGGAAAAGATCATTATGGTTTCAGAGTTTTACTTGTAATCCAGCAAGAAACCACAGCAAAAGTTTTACTTTCATCTGGCAACCACAGTTCAAAAAAAGTACATTAAAGTCAAGTTATTAGCAAGCATGTAAACCAGGCAGTACATTGCAGCTGTATTGTCTTTCATTCTACCCATTACTTGCTAAAGTCTAATTAAATTCATTGTTTTCCACTGGCTACTAGAAATACAACATTTTTTAACAACATAATTATTTTATATGTTTCACCCAAAATACACTGATAGTTGAAGGTAAAAAATATAAGCACTAGTTAAAGTGAAAGAAATGGAAAGTTTATGAAATTAGGTAGTCACATGAACGTGCAGATTCACAGTTCAAATTTTACTATATGCACAGAAAACGAGTTTTGAAATAACTGAAAATGAACTACTCTTCAATAGGATTTAGGAAACCCCCAGCACTTGTGCAAAGAGATGATTAGCACTGTATTCACCCAAGAGCTGACGTTTAAAAAAAATGTGAAGAAGCCATGTTTTGAATTGATGTATTTCAGTCTACGATGTTGAGAATAAGGAAAGGATTCATAGCAAGGATTAGGATGCTACAAATCATATGTAACATATGAATAGGAGTCTGTTTCCATGTATCAATAGGGGTTTAATTTCTGAATGAGAAGCTTAAGCAAGGGCACATTCTTTTGTAAAATATCCCACGGGCTTCCTAGAATACACAGATGTAGTGACATCCTCACTTCTAACTTTACTCAATAGGTTCTTATAAATCCTTGATGAATGTTTAATTCAATTCATTAAAAAGTAACTTATTGGAAATTGTTTTTTGAGAAGGATAATAAAAATGGAAATAAAGTCCATGACAGAAAGAAAACTACATTCCCTCAATCTAACAAGATATATTTATTAAGGAGAATTGCTTATAACTTCTCCAAGTTAGCTACTCTGACTGCTATCTGAAACCATGATTTCCCAGGGAAAAAAAAAACCTCAAACCAAACCAAAACAGCTGGAACACATCCTAGAGATAAAAAATAAATCATTTGCAAGTGAATTCCACACTCAGAAGCCCCAGTCAGTAATCTATACAAACAGCAAAACAAACAAAGCCAAGAAGGAGCATTAACATCCCTGGTAAATGGTGTCTACTAATTGCAGAGCATCAGGACAGCTTCAGTGGAAAAGCAGAGCCTGAATAGGATTGTCTGATAAATCTACTACCCTCAAACACTCCACATAGTATTCTTGACCCTGTAGGTCGCAACCTTTTGCTCCCAAGTCACTCATGCCAAAGGGAATAAAGAGGTTTATCCCATTCTGTTGAGTCCCTGTAATTATTTGTTACAGTTTTAAGTCATCCAGCATTATGTACACAGCAGTTTGGTGAATCACACATGCTCTTCTCAAACAAAAATTCAACAGACAAAATGGATGCAATTTAAAAACCAGTAAGATAGCCCAAAACTTTACAAGTTTAATTATTTTTATATTTAGCTTGTAAGAATTCTATGTAGTAAACAATTTGTAGCAGACAAATTAGATGTAATGGCCTCCAATTATGTCTAAACCAAACAAACGTGAATTAATTCACAATAGAAGAAGGTTAGACATTTATCTAAAGCTTAAATTCACAAAGATGGGAAAAACACATACTGACCACAATTAGGTAAGAAAAACAGTGTACCATCAGAGAGCAGCATAGTCATAAGTAAGTCTTCAGAGAGTTTTCATTCTCAAATTTCAGATTGCTAACAGTTTGCTGTCAAATATAATATTTCTTTTATGGTGTAATTTGGCTGCAGTCTGCCAAACGCACTGTATAAAAATGATTACTTCACCTTATGAATCACTTTTCATCAGCATACTTTTAAATACAGCTGTGAACTTTTGTTCTAGAGAAAAACAACAATTTTACACTGTTGATTTATCTGTGATGGAGCAGAGGGTGGAGCCTAGGGATTTAGGATGTTTTTAGGTTTTTTATATTCACTTATTTGTTCTGTATTTTAAGTATAACTACTTTTATAAATACATTTCAAAATACATAAAAATATGTGCATTGTTAGCTTGCAAAACAACATTATATGGCTTTCAGAGATTAATGTGTTTCATAACATGCTTGTGAAAAACTGACCTGGGGAATGCAGCCAAGAGAGTTTTGGGGGTCACACTGCAGTCTGGAATATCACTTTAGACTCCATTAGAAAGAACATTTTAGCCATATTGTTAATCCTACTAGTAATGGTAAGGTCTAAATGCCCTAGAGCCTTGTCCTCTTTAAGGGCCACATCTTGCAAAACATGCAGATGTATCTAAAACTGACAGTTTGAAAGGACAAAGTAATCAATGCCTGTCTTACTCATATCAAATCCCAGTAAGAGTACTTCATTACTTCTTTTCTCATTTTTGGATTCATGATCCATCCCTATGGGCCAGAAGAAATCACATGCATGAAAGTTTAATATTTAAGGAGCAAAGGAAATTTGATTACAAGCAATCTGCACCAAGAATAGGATTAGTGCTTTCAACAGTGTTTTAGAAAGGTTTCCATAGAGGTTTTTTTGCTGTTTGTTTATAATGTGCACAGAATCACATTATTAAATTAATCTCTGGAAGGCTATCCTCCAAAATGTTGTGTATTCCTATTATCAGTGCAAATATTCCATATTTCTTGATAGAGGCAAGCCACACTGATGTCCAGACAACTAATGAACCCTGTAGCTACAACCTTGACAAAGCAGCATTTTCCTTGACACTTCAGAACATTTACGTGGTCAAGTCACAGAGGCTCCAAAGAGCACTTGGTGACACACATTTTAGCTCTCACTTGATAAATGGATCCAGTTTGATCTAGACTCAGTTCCAGACCTTCTTATGCCTTGCAAATGGGTAACAGGGGCTGCAGAACACCTTTCCTCACATGGAAGGCTCATGAAGATGCAAGAGGCTGTGTAGTGGTGGTGTCAAATAAAAAGACAGAGTAATGCTGCACCTCTTCAATAAACCTACTGGTTTGCCAGGAGAAACTTCCACAGAGGAGGGGCATACGTACAAATCTGTTGGTGTTTTCTATATTGAAGCCAGAGAGAGACCATGGAGAAAAGACATCTTTTGTCTTCTCAGATTTATCTTGCCCTCCTGGAGGATTCAGACTCTCTTAACTCTCTTTGTTTTTTGAGATTTGTACATGTTTTTTTTCTTGTTGTTCCATCAATACAGAATTTGCATGGTTACAAACAGTAACAACTTTAAAAGTTATATGGAAATTGTGTCCCAAATTAATTTAAACTAAAAATTAACAATCATAGAATTAAAGAATTATTTGTATCTTCGGGTACCTTATATCTTATCTAGTTCATACTCCTCCATTATAGGCAGGGACACCTTCTACTAAACCAGGTTACTCAGAGCCCCATTCAACCTGGCCTTGAACATTTCCAGGGATGGGGCAGTAACAACTTCTCTGGGAAACCTGTGCCAGTATCTCACCACTCTCATAATAAAGAATTTCTTCCTTATATCTAACTAGATCCATTCTCTTTCAGTGCAAAGCCATTCCCCCTTTTCCTATCATTACATGCCCTTGTAAGAAGTCCCTGGAAGGTGCTATAAGCTCTCCCTGGAGCCTTCTCTTCTCCAAGCTGAACAACCCCATCTCTCTCAGCCTGTCTTCACAGGAGAGGTGCTCCAGCTCTCTGATCATCTCCATGACTCCTCTCTGGATTCTCTCCAACAGGTTCACATCTTTCCTGTGCTGGGACCCCAGAGCTGGACACAGCACTGCAGGTGGGGTCTCACCAGCACAGAGCTGAGAGGCAGAATCCCCTGCCTTGCTCTGTGCCCACGCTGCTTTGGATGGTTGGCTTTCTGGGCTGTAAGGGCACATTGCCAGGACATGTTGAGCTTCTTGGCAAACAATATTCATCAACCTCTTGTTCTGATACATCAAAGCCATGCCTTACACAATTCAGATTTTGAGTATCTGCACACAGTAAACATTTTTATTGCTACTTTATCTAACTTGCCAGCACATCAAACCCTAACTTGATGAACTTCTCTGCCTTCCAGGGCTTTTTTTTCCAAAAATGTAGTTTTCCTTTTTTTGCTATTAATACTTTTTAAAAAAATAATCTATACTGAGAAGAGTGCACATAAACAGTTACTCTTTTAGAGACAAGAAAAATACCAGACTTTTAAATACCCTTTATTATTGATTAGACGGGGGTTTTTTGATCATCCCCATTCAACTTCAACAGGACAGTGACAAAGTTGTTTAAAACCTGTTAGGTTAAATCAATTTTGTTTTTTTCATGAACAGTTAAAGCAACAATTTCTTCCAGGAGCAAATGAATTCACAGAGCCTGATTTCCGGGAAATGTGCAGAGCAAGCGTTTTCCATGAGTGCAACACCCTCACGCACTTCTCTGAGGTCTACAAAGGACCAGGTTCACCCAGGAGCATGTGATCTCCAGCACAGCTGTCTTGTCTGCACAACTGCTTATTGTCATGAAAAAAGCAGAATCTTCTGCTTGTATCTTTGGGACCTTTATGATTTTACAAATATGACCGAAACTGCCTCTAGGGCTCAAAGCCTCCTTAGGAAAGAGACTGGCAGAAATACAAGGGAGTGCTGTGGGTAACATCCTTTAAAAACCAGGTGAAACACAGGATTTCATTACTAATACATGAGGTCTTACAGTTATCTCCCCTGACAGAAACGATGTCTGTTAAAAGGCTAACCTGAAAAAGATACACTTAAGAAAAACAAACTTTCCCCTACTCTTATCTTTTTCACATCTCGTCATCTGTTTTTGTGGGAAGTTTCTATTAACATATGTTCACAATATGAATTTCAAAAGTCACATATTAAATTCAATCCATTATATTTTGAAATGGAGATTCTCATATATCACTTTTTTACCTTTTTTTGCCCTCAGATTGCCTCATTCTGCCAGCATAAATCAGCTCAAATTTAAATCCACAAAGAATTTTGAAAATCACACCATTTGTTGCTTAAAATCTCCTTAAATGAGCAGTTTTAAAATTTACCTGCATCATTTTTCTAAACAGATACACCACAGCTACAGTTCTTTTGCAAAACATTCAAGGAAACACCACACAATTACATGAACCACAAGAAAGAGCCATAGTTTGTTTGCCACAGATTGCCTTAATCAGTGCTTTAATGAATTGTGATTATTTGAGCTATAAGTGCTTTACGAAGAAAACCCACACTCCATAATACATTCATGCAAAAATCTAACTGTGGATGTTTATATAAATATAATGTACATTATAAATTACTCCTCAGATCCCAGCATTAGCTGAAAAACTGAAATATTGCACCAGCTTGCACATCAATGTCTATAAGAATAAATTCACATGTATGTCAAAAGAATTATTCACTTTACTGGCAAAACCTGACTTATTTCTCCAAGATGAGTCTCAATAAAATTTCAGAAAATGTAACAATGGAAAATTTGCTTTTGGATGCTGGTTCTTTGATATCATTTGGATAAAGGATTTTTCTCAAGGTTAGCTTAGAAAGAGCCTGTCAGTGACTGCAGCCATCACAACATAAAAGCAAACATTATGAAGACCATATTTCATTTGCAGATAAGAGCAGAATGAAACAGTAAATACACAATTTGGGACATTCACATTTTTTTCATTCCTAAATGAGGTTCCCAATATCAGAGAAACCTACCTTTTTCCCTGTTGATATTTTTTTAAATTGTGCTTTTTAAACTGGAGATCATCTGGTGGGTCACCCTACCATTCAACAGGGCATGCCAGAAAGGCATGGTATTTCATTGAATTTTGTCAAATTCCTTTACAATTTGTTAGATGCTGTGGCAACACAGAGACATGGCTGGAAGGAGACTGTACTGCAGGGTCACATCCATTACCTAGAGTAAGCAAATTTAATTCTCAGCAAGGAACCACACTTCTGGTAAGCCAATCTTCTTATTCCTTATTCCAAAAACTCATCAGACTTATTTCTGTGAAGCCTTTCCCTAAGGAAATGTGAAAAAAAAAGGGAAATTAAAAGGTGGATTTTCCTTTCCTCAGCATTCTGCTGGCTTCAGCAGGCAGTTCAATGCTCAGTTGAATCTATTTAGATTTAAGAGACATAAAACATGGCTTCAGATCGGGGTGGTCTGTGCAATGTCCAAGAATATATGAATTGGCTCACCTTCAAAATAATATTTTGCTGCTTTCTTTTCCTCAAACAATAAATTATATCCACTTTTGCAATAAAATCACAGGGTAGTATCTAACAATACTGTTCTTCCACATCTACTGGTGGGTGTGTATCGCTGACATCCACCTGCCTCTTCCATATAAAACAGCAGATCACTTCAGTAAAACTATTATTACAACTGGATGAGCAGATAGAAAGTCAGAGGCACTGGTTTTATACAGTTTCATAAACAGATCAAAGCTCTTTTTTTTCATCATGCCTGAAGCGAAAAAAAAGGCAGCTTTCCCTCTGTAAAATTAGCTATGTGCAAGGTGTAGCCAGAACTCTGCTGAAGCCAGGAAAAATCTGACAAGGAAGAAAAGAGCCATGAAACTGAGTTGTGCCATAAATTGCTGAAGAAGTCAACATATCAAGCTTCTACCTTCTGTAAGAGATTTTCTGTTATAAAATCATATTTTTAATAATATGAACATCTGTGCAGTGCTTCAATCATCTTCACAGCACCTCAGGCTTATTTAACACTACATGAGTTCCTGAGTGTAATCCAAAATTAACATTCCATCCAATCCAATTTTGTAAAGTCATACCACACCTCTAATTATGCGTTTTATAAATACACTGGTTTTAATTTTTATTTTATATTTCATAGCTCCCAATTATAACTAATTTTTACACAGGAAACAATTTTCAAGTCCTAGTAAGCATTAAGAGAATATTTTATCCTTCTGTATTACTGGTATTTCAAAAGTAAATCTGCTAAATAGAGTATTTAATTTTCTGAGACCAAAACCCACATTATGTCACCCTTAACTGTGTGGTAAGTGTCCATATTAAACCATTAAAATCCCATGCTGCCTGACAACCACCAGTCAAACATTTTATTTTAAAAAACACTGTCACAGACATTCAGTTTAAAAAATAGTATTTGGTTTAAGGATGGAGAATTTACCTAAAATTTGGTATTTTCTACAAGTATGTCAACAGCACTTAAATTTACTTGTGCTGCATCTATCCACTGGCATTCACTAACAGGTTAATTTCACCCTATACTTTTCAAGCAGCTTTGAAACCCAAAAAACTTAAATTTAAATGCACCAGAACAGTGCCTGCTCTGAGATCCCAACCACACACATGCAGCAATAGCACTGCTGAGTATTCACCACACATGCCATTGCCAGAGACCACAGCAGGACATGTGCTGTTCCTGAGGGACTCCAGTTGAGCCTAACAGAGCGCTCTGTGGATGCCATGACCTACACTCAAATCATCACCAACACTCACTTCTTCAATACTGAGGAATTTCCCAGATTCACCCTATCCCTATTCCCAAGGGATAGGGTAGCCATGCAGGAAGGCTTCTACATGGCTTTCTCTCTATTTCCTCAACCTACAGCAGTCAGGCTTTAAATAAGTTAATCATGTTTTCTCCTGATTGTTTCCAAGATGGAAAGGGAAATTCCTTCTCTTCCATTCCCCAAAGAAGGATTCAGAACCTTCACACCATGGACTACTCAGGAACCAGCTTTGTCACATCTGAACAGATGCTACATCAAACTGTAGATGCTACATGTATAGCCTAGGTTCACGACCAACCATACACCCAACCATTATCAGACTGGTTTACACATGACAGGCCCTCATAGGAAGGCTGTTCCTGTTTCTTGTGGCTACAGCAGATCCGTGGGGGTTGGTTTGCACCTTCACAAGACACACTCCACCCTGTAAGTGCCATACTCTGCCATTTAGAAGGTGCCACTTGAGCATCTTCCTCCAAGGAATGGGGCAAATGCTTGTTTATTAGCAGAACTGAAACACACAATGACCTTAACAAAACAGTGGTTCGACGTACGTTGTCCCCCTGCCCCCAACTACACAACCTATCATTTTTCTTTCTTACAAGACTCTGCAGAGATAGGAGAACAAGGAGCTCTGTCCTTGGCTCTGGGGAAGGAAGGCAGGTCAGTACAGAAGGCCTTGGTGCAGACCTGGCTCTAACAGGCACCCCAGCCACACAGTCCCCCCTTGCAAGTACAGAGCAAGGGCTCACAAGCAGTGGCCCCCAGAACACCATGAGGGATTTTCTGCAAGTACCTTCTAGCACTGAGACTTTAACTCAATGAAGGAATGAGACCTCCTGTGGGGCAGGAAGATGGAGGTAGGGGAGATCATTCACCCATGATTTGCACTCTGCTGCCAGGTCTCCAGCTGGAGTTAAGCATTGTGTGACAGACCTGAAATCCTGATCAAGTCCTTGATTTATGTTTTGGCATGCTTCACCAGTGCTTCTCAGCAGGACTAGATGAATCATTGATCTGTTCCAGTACAATGATTTCTATGTATGCTCATAACCTTGGAAGAATCTCTGTAACATTTGAACATGCATTTAGCTTGCTCAGTGCTCAGTTTAAAATGCTGAATTGTATTCAAGTTGCACACTTACGTTGTTGCTGCCTATGTCCACACATTAAAAAACACTAATTTTAGAAAAAAATACATTTTTTTAGAAAATAATATAATCATCTCTTAGATCTTTAGGCCTGAATTTAAACATTTAGTGAGATAAATGGTTCATAAATTAACTGTATTAGACAATGTTACTCTTATAAAATCCTTGACCCCAGAAAAGCTTGATTTAATTACTGAATAAAATAAACGTAGCAAGAGAGACAGCTAGTCCTTGAGCATTCCTCCTGAATTCTGTCTCAACCGTGCTCATGCAGGTCAGACACAGGCAGACAGTCATACGCAAATGAAAGCAACTAAAACTGCCAGTGCTCAGAGAGCTCGAATAACTCTCTATCTTTGCACAGCCAGGAGCCCACTGACATCATCCTTTAAAACAAATGCAAAAAAAGGAAAAATTATAATGATCTAAAGAAATTTCCTGTTATTCTGCTCTAGAGAAAACCCCCATCCCATGTCCTTCACATATGGTGGAAACCATCAGCATTTTCCAGGCTCAGGACTCGGGGCATATTTTCTTAATGAACATTACAGACAGATTTCCAAAGCTGTAACTTGTGAGGCCTTTGGAGCACCAGGAGCTCCAGACTCCTTGGGGGTCCCTGACCTCCTCTTCACAGGTGGGTGCCACAAGGCTGAGGACCAGACCAGAGCAGCTCTGCTTCCCACCTGCCACCTTACTGTCTCTGGAAACACTGAGTTTGCAGCCCTACCTCCCCTTTGGCTTTCTCAAATTGGGCTCAATTTGATCCTTACAGCTCCATTTCATGTCTAATGTACCACCTTGAGCAACCTGGCAGTTAGTATAGAGGAGAGACAATTACCTAGTTACAGAAATACTATACACAATGCAAACAATTCTTTCCTCTACATATCCAAGAATGCCTGAGGTTTTATAGAGTGTTACTTAGGAAATATTCATTACACAATTATGCATAGAAAACAATGAATATTTTGTTTTACTGAGTCTTGCTCAAGCTGAGGAGCACCAATGTACTCACCATCACCTACCAACTTACTCAATTGTGAAAAATAAGCAACTTCTTCCTCTTTGTTAAATATCCCCATCAGAAACCACCCGAGATTATTTTAGATTAAATATCCAATTCCCAAGTGTTACTTTTAAAACACCAGGCAAAATAATTCAGGCAATATTCCACTTCAATAATTTTTTAAATCAATAAATCTAAAAAAGTGCTTATCTATTATTACAACAAATAACAGCAAAGAATACTTTAACTAAAAAGAAAACTAAAATAATTCTCTTCCCCCCAACTTTTTTTTTAGTTGTTAGCATACTCAATATCAAAAAAGTTCTTAAAAATCAGGAAATGTCATTGTAGAACTGTAACATCCGGTATTTAAAAAGAAAAAGGAATTTACAATTAATTCTTTAAAAACACTAAATGAACCTTAAACAGCAATGCCTTCTGAAGCACTTTCATGCAATGGCACTAAGCTACAGATGTAGTTTATTAAACTTTATTTTTCTTTCACCTGCCTTTATCTTTAAGCTGCAATTCTCACACAGCATGAAATAAATGACACGAAAATTGCAACTTGAAAAGGACATTTGAGTGCACATTTTAAAGTAATGGTACTTCAAAAGTCTTAGGTACAGAGGAGATTTTTGGAAAACCTTTGTCAATATAAAAATGCAGAAGAAGTTATCTACCACCTTCTACCTACCCAGATATCTAAAACAAGATATCTGCACCAAATTAGACCTGACATAAGATGAAAAGAGCAAAGCACAGGACAAGAGATGCTAAGCAGAACAGGGAAGGTGTTGGGTTCTTGAGATGAATGTCAAGTATGCCAGGTAATCATTTCCAGCTAAGTGAAAGAAGCAAAAAAAAAAAAGTCTATTACTGAGCAGATGGCTACTGAAAGAGAAATTCTCCAAAAGCTCACTCTACCCAGTGGCAGAGTAACAGCTATGTGTAAATAGCACCCTGAGGTTTACCAGCAGACTGGTGGCACACAGTTTGCCAAGGAGCACTTGTGGAAGTGAGAAATCATCCTTCATTGCATGCACACACCATAAAGCCCTTCAGACCTGAATTGATTTTATCTCTACATTATCAAACACCTTCTGAAATGCTAAAGGGTGTGTGGGTTTTTTCATCATTCCCTGCTTTTGCAAATAAAATAAAATGACAGAAAAATCACAAGCCTAGCAAATCATCTCATTTGGGGAAAGGAAACCTCCGGGACTGATCTAATGGGCATAGGTTAGGATATCCTGTACAGAATTAAGGGTTAAACATTTCCAGTTTCCTGAAAAGAAAAGCCCCTCTAAATGGATGTCTTCTTTATGTGTAATCTATAGAACAGAGAAGAAAAAACTGGAAAAAACAAGACCTCGAACTTAAGTATTTGCAAATCTCATCTTGGTGCTCTGACAATTTAAAACACCAAATCTTCCCCTAACATGAAATCTTAAGTTATTTCAAGTAATAGAGGGCTTTTGAATATATATACACATATACACAATATATAGTATTTATATACAAACTAGTTTTGCTCAAAGTCCAAAAAATAGTTTCAGCTGAAGTTGTACTTTACAAGGAAGAATAGAGAGGTACCAATTAGAGGGCAAATAACAGAAATGCACATTTTAAATTTAATTTAGCAGAAGACAGTCAACCAAATAGTTCCTAGATCCTAAAACATACCATCACAGCTTTGGTTTGTTTCCAAAGTATTGTCTATTTTATATTAAATTAATATAGTAATATAAATTAAAGTTGTAAAATGCATTTGCAGATCAAATGCCAGAGGATTTCTTTAAAATTAGAATTGAAATGGAACTGAAAGTGCAGGCATTTCCACCTTTGAGTACATTATTTAATGAGACTAAGAATATTCAGAAGAAAATTGACTTTATATTCATTTTCTCTCTCCTGAGAAATGTTGCATTTTTTTTAATGCCCGTCATTGAAACCTAGATAACTGCTTGTCAACGAATACATGTGAGCACAAATGTGCATATCAGTCACAGTGTTATCTATAATCCTGAGTACCAGCTGGCATGTTCAACATTCTATTAATTGCTGCTATGCTACTTGATTGCAAGGGCACTTTAAAGAGGGATATGCACAAAATTATTATGCATAAAATTAGTCTTTTATATTTTAAAAATTAATAGTAGCTGTTTGTGAATCGAATGTGTCTGAAATAAGGACACACTGAGAAGCTGAGAGTGCAACAAAGAACCACCAGACTGCTTTGGTAAATCACAAGAGTAACTCCTGGGTAAGTCACTCTATGCTTCCCAAAGACAACTGACAGATTAACAGTGAACCTACTGTAAATTATCACATCTTCACCTTACAAAACATAAAATGCAGGCAAATGTTTCTTATACCGCCAAAAAGAAAAGCATGGATATCAGTTAAGAAACTCAAATAATTTATTCCTGCACTTTCCCTTTACGTTCATCGCTTCCTAAAACACACTCACGCACTTTGTAACACTCGATAAACTATTTTGATAGTGGTCGAGAGCAGCCAATGGTTTTACATTTTAATCAATTTGATTTACATTGTATTTTAATGTGACTCTTTAGACTAGAACTGCTTGGATGGGTCATGCTGATATAACTCGAACTGACACTGCTCTGTCACCTACTCACAGCACACTCAGTACAGTGAAAACATTCACACTCTTATCAGAAGCCACAAATAAAGCTCCAAACCTCTTAAACTGTTTGAAAGCTTTGCTTTCAGCACAAGGCTTACCCTTTGTTTGCTCCTGTGAGAAGAGGTGCATCAGCAAGAAATTATCAGTAACTTGTCAGTCTTTATTACAGAGTGACAACAGAGGATAAGTTAAATTCCAATTTCATTAAGTCACTTTTGGAAGGTGACACATGCTGAAAATCTAATAGTGCTACCTTTTAGCTGTGTCTAACATTTAACTTTTCTAAAGGACAGGGACAAATCAAATCACTTTCTTATTTTATCAACTGAATTTACAAAATTAGAAGAATGAAACTTGAAGCAGAATTCCAGAAAGAGGCTTTTATATTTATTTATACATTCTGATTTCAAGCATTTTATGACTTCAGTTTTTCCTCAAGTGGTATAGGCAGTTATCTCTTCAGTTAATTCTTCATGAAGCAACAGAGAGAGAAAAGATATTCTAAACCAGGAATTGAATAATTGGAAAAACCTGAAGTTCCTTGGTATTTCCATGGCACAATTGATGAGATTTTGAGATTTCAAAAGCCTTCTACAGCAGCTGCTAAATAAAGACCTGAGCTACAATCATGTATCTTTTCTTTCTTTCTTCAGGAGACCTTGCTCCTGGAAGAAATGCATACAAGCATGTATAGAGACCCAGCCTATGACAGTTACCACAGGTTTACATAGCATGAAGTCACTCCAGCACATCAAAGGTGTCCTCAACACATCATCTTCCTCTCTATAGCTGATCTTTGTTGCTTTGGTGACATATTTATTTTGCCAGCAGTCCTTCCTCAGAAATCTACCACTAAATACAATCTACTGTTCTTAGGCACCTAGGTTATCCAAAATTTATTATTTCCAATAGATT
This sequence comes from Molothrus aeneus, assembly GCF_037042795.1. Classification (NCBI taxonomy): domain Eukaryota; kingdom Metazoa; phylum Chordata; class Aves; order Passeriformes; family Icteridae; genus Molothrus; species Molothrus aeneus. Next base: position 34,776,940 of record NC_089647.1, on the reverse strand, counting down.
CTCTTTTAGGAGTGATGGTTTGTGCCTTATGCAGGAACAGTTCCTGCAGGGAACAGAAATCACTATTTTTTAAAAATCCAATATCAAAATTTCCATGCTAGTTCAACACCAGCCATTTAGCCTCCATGTATGAATGCTGGCCCCCTTGAGTTCTCCTGTGCTTAGAATCAACATGCACTCTCAGAGACAGGGTCATAATCACACTTGAACTTAGACCACAGGTCATATAGAATAATGACATAAAATTACAGAAGAAATTTCAAATAGTCACTTCTCCATCAAAAACAAGGACCGCAGCTCTACCCTTCACATCAACCCTGGTCATCAAGCCATCCCTCGCTATTTGGTGAGTATTAATATTAGAAAGTTTCTCAAATATAATTATTTCTAACCTATGTCTAGACCCTGCAATTTTAGACTATTATTTTTTTTGCTTTTTACTAAAAAGAGAGTCCTTCATTCTTGTCCTCATTACAGAAGTACTGCACACATGAAAGACTATTATCAGCTTAACATCTTTCTAGAGTAAACAAAACATTTCAAGTAATTTCAAGTTTCTCAAACAATATGGTCTATAAATGTCTGATCATTTCCATTCTGCTCTGGCTCTGCACAATGTGTCCATGTATAGATGAATTTTGTTACTGCAGCTGACATTATTGACACTAAGGAGAGATCAGTGGTAACCTCACATGATTTGTATGCTGTACTCTTATTTATGCCATTATAGAATCAAAGAATGTTTTGGCCTGGAAGGGACTTTAAAGATTGTCTAGTTCCAACTTCATTGCCATGGGAGGGGACATCTTCAATTAGACCAGGTTGCTCAAAGTCCCACCCAGCCTGGCCTGGAACACTTCCAGGGATGGAAGTGCACTCAGTCTCACTGTCTATACCATTAATGAAGACCACCAACAGAGCTGTGTTCCAAGACAGAACTGTGAGGGACACCATTCATCACCAGCCTCCACCTGGACACAGAGCCATTGATGACAACTCTCTGGCTGTGTCCATCCAGACACATACACCCAATTACAATTGCTTTTTTCCACATCTCAGTACTTTGACTCATGTCCAGGTTGCCATCTAATTCCTACACACTGCTTTGAAGAGCTGAGATCTGCAAAGAGGTTTCAAATTCTCCATCAGTATAGTTGATTCTTTTTTCTAAAGTGCAGAACCTTCCATCAATTTGCATTGTATATTTTGGGAGTATTTTCCAATTTGCCAAATTGCTCTGAATGACATATTCATTAAATCTGTGGAAAAAGCCAGACATCTTGGAAGACAGGTTTGGTCTCATTGTTCAACAACTTTAATAATGATCAGGATGATTACTTAGAGCTTGATATTAAATTTGTGGATGGAATCAATTATCCCTTCCACTCTGATGGTAAATTCAGTACTTGGGTTTTTCAGCCAGTTTTAAGTAGGAGGGTTTTTTTTCTACAGTGCACTTTCTGGCTTTTCCTATGAGAATGTCACATGAGAGTCTGTCTAAAGATTTACTGAAGATATATGATATCCTCTATTACTTCTGAATCAACGAAGCCTCTAATCTTCACAGAGGGAAGCCAGATTGACTTGACACAATTCATTCTTCATCAATAACTGTGCACACTGTTATTCACCTCCTTGCTCCTACTAAGTGTCTTCAAAGAGCTTATTTGAGGAATCATGCCTGAATTTTTGACATTTGCACGATCCTGGGCTAAACACTACTGTAATGTCTCATTGAAAAAAATTAAATATGTTTTCATTCAAATTTATAGAGAAAAAACCTCTGGCATATCAGAAAATTACTATTTAAAACACCTAAGGTATCCCACCTACTTTACAAAACAGACTTAAATCTAAAATGCACGAATCTTATTCCTTTCAGCAAATACTCAAATATGACTGTTCTAACTTAAATTTTTTCAGTGTTTTCCTCACTTACTATCTACTTATATTATCTTATTAATATAAGATTAATTTACTTCCTAATTATCTTATTTACCCCATGAGTGAAATCCAAGTTTTTTTACAAGTTATTAAAATGAACTATAGTTTCACCTTATCATGAGAACCATGGTTTGGCATTAATGTAAGAGCAGAGTCAGAATCTGAATTAAATTTTATTATTATATTAATCAGATCTGGTTTGTTCATGGTAAGGTTTATTTAGGAAAAAAATTTAAGACTAGAAACCTTTCCTCAGTATGGTTTCTAGTCAATGTATCAAACATATGAAAGAGAATAAAGAATGTCTCATTCTTGAGAGTATTTCAAATGGTCCATAAAGTCTCAGTTTCACAGAAGAAACTGGTTTTTCTTGCAGCAGTTTCTTTTTCTGTGAAATTGAGACTTTATGAACTTAAGCATGTCTGTGAAAATCATCTATGACATAATTTATACTCTTCCAACCAAATAAGCAGATGGTAGAATGAAAAACTATGTAAATCAATGTTTATAAAGTAGCAGACATTTGACAGGCTTCAAATTATGTCCAGGGTACACCGATAGATGCCATTATCCATTACTGTGCTTTCTCTGACATTTTATCTAAGGGCCAAAAGCCAAAAGAAAGACCACAAGCATCTGACCACAAAGTAGCCCTTATTTTCCTATTCTAGTCAGCAATTAGCTCACAGGAACAGAATTTCAAGTATTTCCAATGCCTGTAGTTAAAAATATGCCTTTTTCTAAAATGAAATACAAATGTCATATGCTAAAAGCCATATTTGGGGCTGCAGTCTTTGGACTACAAATGTATATTCAATTTGCACAGTAGTTACATGTGAAATATTTGATCATGTGCAACCCTTACACAAACAGAAAGACTGTTTATTTTAAAAATATATACCAAAACATGTAGACTCTAATGTAATGTAATTGCCTTCTGCTTTTCATGAAACGGAGATTTTCTGCCCTGTCTGCTATCAAATCAGAAACATGTGATGAGTGTGAGTTACCAGTTCAGGACTTCTATTTCATGACCACACTGGTGTCTGCAAACACTCAGTCTCGCCACAAAGGATTGTAGCAATCAAACAGACACAGGTAACATTCAAAAGACAAGCAGGGATTTCTGAATTCAAAATCCATCTTCTAAAAATTATAGGTCATTTCTTGGTATGACTCTCCCTTCATAGGTAGGTGAATTTTGTTAATACATAGATGGTTCTTAAATTTTTCCTAACTGCTGCTCAAAGGGATCTCAGGAGCCGATTTTCTTTTCTGATTTAAACAAGCAACTACACAGACCCTCAGCTCAGCAAAACTAGGTAACTATTTTTAAGAGAGCAGCAGCAGCAAAACCAGGAAGAACTGACAGGCAACAAATGGGCAAAAGAAATTAAGCTGAGCTGGGATAGCAAAGAAAACAAGAGGAGTAAAGAATACAGACTGCGTTGATGATAACTTCCTTCTCCAAGTGACAGAAGAGCCAATGAGGACAGGAGCTATGCTGCACTGCTCTCACCAAGACAGGGCTGGTGGAGCATGTGAAGCTCAAGGGCAGCCTGGGCTGCTGTGACCATGAAGCAGTGGGGTTCAAGATCCTTATGGCTGCAAGGAGGACACACAGCAAGCTCAACACCCTTTAGGAGAGCAGACTTTGGCCTCTTCAGGGAGCTGTTTGATATAATACCATGGGATAAGGCCCTGGATGCCTCAAGAAATCCTGGAGGCCTGCAAAGATGAACAACGGGCTTCTAGGCAAACTCAAACAAACAAACAAAAAAAAGCCTACAGAGGATGGCAGCAAGGACAGGCAGCCTGAAAGAAAAACAGAGAAATTGCCTGAGCAGCCAGGGATGAGGTTAGGAAAGAAAAACCCTGAGAGAATTAAATCTGGCCAGAGACACCAGGAGCAACAAGAAAAGGTTCTGTAGGTACTGGCAATAAAAAAGAAAACAAGGGGAAATGCAGGCCCTCTCTAGAAGGAAATGAGAGACATGGTTACATGGGATTTGGAGAAAAATGAGGTACTCAGTGACCTTTTTGCCTTAGTCTTCATCATCAAGTGCTCCAGCAACACCACTTGAGTTGCACAAAGAAAAGCCAGGGACTGGGAGATGGAAGAGCCATCTGGTATAGGAAAAGATCAAGCTCGAGACCATCTTTGGAACCTGAAGGTGCACAAATCCATAGAACCTGAGGAGATGCATCCAGATCCTGAGGAAGCTGACAGACGAAGTAGCTAAGCCACTTTCCATCCTTTCTGAGCACTTGTGGCAGGCCAGTGAAGTTCCCAGTGACTGGAAAAGGGGAAACAAAATTGTCACTTTTAAAAAAGAAAAAAACAAAGACCCAGGGAACACAAGTCAGCCAGTCTCACCTAAGTGCCTGGCAAGATCATGGAGGAGATCCTCCAGGAAACTATGCTAAGGTACATGGAAAACAAAGCAGTGGTTGCTGACAGCCAACACAGCTTCACTAATCATGCCTGACAAATCTGGGGGCCTTTCACAATGGAGTTACAGTGGTGATGGATAAAGTAAGAGTGAGTGATGTCACCTGCCTGGACTTGTGCAAAGCATTCAGCAATATCCTGCATAATATCCTTGTCTCTTGCCTCTTTCTATGGTTCTGTATAGTTGTTTATATACTACTTTCTACCTAATTCTCTGGCAGCAATTCTGTACCATGCCCCACTTTTCAAAGCTAAATTATGTCCTGTAACAAGAATGCAGGAGAGATAGTCTTGTGATTTAAGAACTGGACTGGAACTCTATGGCTTGAAGGCACACAAATTTTGTCTCTGACCTTCGGCAGGGTACTTAAATCTTCTCCTTTAGTACTCCGTATGTAAAATGTAAAGTGCCTCAAATGTATGTGAAAGGGTAAGTCAATTAGCTGCCGAATCTTTACTATACAGTACAGACCTAAGAAAAGGCATACAGAAAAATAATTTTAAATAAGGAAAAAAAAAACCTAGTTTCTTGTAGTGCTGACAAAAAAACATACATAAAATACATTTAACAGTTTTGAAATCCTGCAAAAATACAAGAGAATCCCTACATCCTGTGAATGGATCTTTTTAGCAGTGGGATTAAAGCAACAAGAAATCTTGTCTGCACTGCACTTCCACTCATAGAGCTTGGTACTTTAATGCCAGGATCAAAGACAGAAATCGAATCTGTGAACCTCAATTGCTTTTTCATCATCTGACTTGTAATATCAGCCTTGTTCTGGCCAGTGCCTGGGAGCTAGAGGGGTGATGTGAGATAGTGCCAGTGATCACATCCCCACAGAAGGCATTCCAGGGCAGCTGGGATGCCGAGGTCCCCAGCAGCCACAAGCAGTTTATTCTCAAAGCCTGAGAACCAGAAACTATTTCCTTTTTTTTATTTTGCATTTAAGGATGACAGGAAGATGATAAACAGCCAAAGCCCAGACACATCAATATGCTAGCAGTACAAAAGGCCTTTGTGATTGACTGACAAAACCTAAAGAAGGGGAGGAGACCCTCTTTTTCTTCCACTGGGGATGGCTCTGGATAGAGACGCCTGAAATTTTAGCCCTCAAAAGCTTCTCCTGTTACCACCAGATCACCTTGCAGGTAAACACTTTCCTGGTTCACTGAGTCACTGTTACGTATCTGAAAAAGAATCTCCACTGAAAAGTGATAATGGTGGAAAAATACTCCCTATTGTACAGCCGTAATTCTTGTACTGGTTGTCTGCAGGCAATGCATTTCCTCTCTTGAGGAGGCTGTGCAACTGGATCCAGCTACATGTAAAGCAATCTGTTAAAATGAGGACAGGATTTACTGTTGGAAAGAAAAAGTTGAAATACATTCCAGGAACCTCTGTACCATATGGCTAAAAGCGACTAAACATGGTAAATTAAATTTAATCTCTTCACATTACATTCAAAAGTTTGTATTTTTCTATACAAGAGTAAACTTACTGATTTAGCAAATGCAATGGACTATTTGTAATAACTGGTATTCCATTTTAACTCCTAAAGAAATATTTTTGTCAGCTAATTAGGTAAATTTTAAATAGTGTATGCACAGTACTAAAATCCCTACTTCACTTACTTCCGAGCATGCAAATTGGCATGTGTACCTTGCAATGTGGCAATAGAAACCATGATGTTCTTATCAAATTTTTTTCCTTTCTTCCCCTATAGCTGTAAAATCATTGGTACTACTTAATCCACAGGAAGCAATTAAGCAAGACTTCTGAATTTATCGTAAAAGGGCTTTTGTTTCTTTTAAAAGCAGTGAAGCCCAACAAAAGAGAAGTCACATGCTTTAAAGATTCTTTAAAGAATCTTCTTGACTTTTGACACATGTATTACCATTGAACAGATGTACAAGCATATCTCAATATGAAAAACTACAACCACAAAAAAAGATAGGAAAGACAGGAACTAAACAGAACATAATTTTCTTCCCTCACTGGCAGCTGAAAAAGCCTACTCTGCAGCCTTTTTGCAGACTGCAGGAATCAGGAGCAAAATGATTTAACATAGGGAAAATGAAAACTAACCCAAGTTCAGCCCACACATTTGATACTTCTCATTTGGACCTGACCTAACCACAGCTCATGCCTTCAAGAACAGAGCTAGTTTGAAGACAAGGGTATAATACAACCTTAAAATACTGGCCTACTCATTTCAATCCACTGTTAGCTTTTAAACTTGAAAGACAAAGTGAAAAATAGTATGTACTGTGACTGGCAAACTTCCTATAACAAGAAAGGTGGTTCAAGGGATTGAAGGCAGTATCTGTCTTTTGTAAAAAGCCAAAAGGACAATGATCACATTTATTCTGGGCTATCATTTGATAGAGATAACATTTAGGTACTGCTTAGGTATATAAAAACAGAGTTGTAGAAAGCATGCTGCAAAAGTATGTAATGTTTCTGTGTTAGATCAAGAGGCAGAAACAAAAAAAAGAAAAAAATTACCTGATGACCAGCAAATTAGTTACTTTTATGACCCACTATGCTTTTAAACAAGTACTTTATCTGAAGAGCTTTGGTAAAGCCAAAGACAAAAAGCTGCACTACACCCCTAATAATGCAACCACCCATGTTCTCCTACTCCTTTAATTACAGCTGGATCATGGCTGGTCAAAGCTCTGTCCTGCTTGGCTTCTTACTCCTTCTCTGTGGATACTGTTCCATCTCTCCTCCTCACATTTCTCTTTTCTTCTTTGGTCAAGCAGTGCATCTGATAACAGGAGTAGGTCAAGAGGAAACAGCCAGTTTTGAAACTCAGTATAATCCATCAGTCACCCTCAAGAGGACCCAAAGAAAAAAATATTTTGAAAGGCACTCAAGAGAAGCATTTGTTTTCCCACAGCACATAGCCCCATACGGAGCCTCCTCCCAGTCCCTTCCCTCCCCTTGGCTCCCATCACCACTGCTCCCAGTCGATCACAACTCTGGGAAAGCAATGCTAATCATCTGTCTCTGCTGATAGTGACACTGTCACTGTGACTCTATCTCACCTTTCCTCACTCTCACCTGCTTTTCAGGAGACTGCAGAGCTGCCGGCTCGGACGCGGCAGGCAGAGATGCCTCAGCACCAGGTAACAGCTGCTTTGATCTTACTACCAGATGGAGTGTTTGAAATACTGTAAATATATTTATGCTTATCCCTCTGAACACCTAAATCTTGTAGTATGAACTCTCAGGTTTGGTTTAGTTTCCTATGGTGCATATGGACATGCATCCTGCACCTCTTCTGGGCGTAGGCACAGACACGGTGACATTGCTTGCCTTGGCATGACAGCCACACCACAGCTGAATAAAATAACCAGCACAAGGATTAAAGGCTGATGTGGCGTGTGTTTCCTTGGGAGAAACTGTAAATACAGCAGACATCACTCAATCAACGACCATTATCAAAATGTCAGAAGTTTTCTCTCAGGGTATTTTCAGGAAATTAGTCCAATAACTCCCGGTATCTTAAGACTAAGTCTGTTCTAGCAACATTTCAGTATCACAAACCCATATATTCAGAAGGCAAACGTAAATATTAAATGCTACATTCTAATCACTAAACTAAATATAGTGTTAACACATTCTTTCTCAAGAAAAGGTACTAGAAAAAAAAACTTCATAAAATTAACATTACATGACAAGTATCTAATTTAAAGCAATACTTCAAATACTGTTACCAAATTGGCATGTACACTTTGAAAGAAAGAAATAAATAATGGCAAATTTAAACCTTTCCAGTTCCAAAGATGCATCTCTAGGACACAGAACAGGTATAAATACTTTCACTTTTTCCTCTTGACAAGGATCTAAAGAGATCACAGAGTTTACTGAAATTTTGAACTTTTTATTACTGTAAAAATTACAATAATTCTGTTTAGAACTTAAAAGGATATTTTTAAGTGTTTGACATATTTTATCCAAGGAGGAGAGCAGTTTGCTCTATGCTACCCTTTTCCGGTAATTTCCATCCAAGAACTTTGGCAATAACCCATAAAAATCAATACTTAAATAAATACTTTTAATAAACATGTCCTTTTTGGTTTTTTTTCTTTTATTAGCAGAACAAAAGGTAATTTTTTTTCATCCCAAAGCCAAGAAATGGAAAGATGATTTGGGCCATGTATGCAGAATAGGCTAGAAAAAAACCTTAAAATCATAGTATCTCAGCATTTCATTAATTCCAAACACTTACCATCCCTCATCTCTAGGTAACTTTAAAGAAAAATGTTAACCAAGATGTACTCCACCTGAGCTATGCAAGTAAGTTTAGTGCACAATCCTCTATTATAATCAATTAGAGAGAGGAAGCTCCTCAACATGAGTTAAACCTACACAAGATGAGAACTGCCTTTCATTTGCCCATTTTTTCCTCCAATTTCCTAATTTAAATCAGATAGGTGCCTAAAGCTAAAGATGACTCCTGGAAAGAGGCCCTAGAGACATGTTAAAGATCTAATTGTTGTAAGGTTCTCTTTAATGCTATGTTGGGGATCAAAATGGATTTCTTCTAATTTTATGAATACCACTCTTGTCTTCTTCCTCAAGTACCTCCCAAATGAATAGGTGAAAAATAATGATTCGCACTTGAAAATACAAGAACACAAAAATATCAAAAGTGGGGTTTGCTCATGGATGTTGTATAGCAGCCACTGTAAACAATGAAGGTGCACGATTGTCAGAAGAGGCTCAAACACCAACTGGAGATGCCTCCCCTTAATCCTGCTGGACACTGAAATTTTCCACCCTAAATATACTTTTTTTTTGGTAAAATCTCTAGGTCCAGATATCTTCTTACTTGTATGAAAATTTAAAAATCTCAAATTCTTGCAGTAATAAAAATATTCTTAAGATGCATCTTTATCATTTCTGAACTACACGTGTATGTCCAGCATTAGCCTGAGAAGATCAGTCTCCCTCTCCTGTGAATGCAGCAGTTTGGATCAGAGCTCCACAAAATTCAGCAATCCACAAAATTCCCCTGCAAATTAAATCCAAAAGTATTATATGGTATATCAAGACTTAAGAGACAAAAAAAGAAACAGAAAATAAAAACCAAAATGCAGTGGAAGTTTGTTAAAAGACTATGAGAGAACAAAAAATATGGTTCATGAAAAGAAAAAGAGTAAAAATCCTTTTTCACTTTTTATTCTATTGGTAGATAAACGGAACATGGATTATCTCACCTTTTACCCATATTTATATTTGAACCCAGTCTGTGCAAGTCCAGGAGCAGGTCTCTGGGGGGCATTTTTAGTTGGTTTGTGAGCCTCTCCAGAAGTGCCTGTGTTAACCCAGAAGGTTATCTTCTCATCCCCAACCCCCTCCTGCAATCCATGTTCTACTTTTGTTCACACTAAATAAAGCAAACTGGTATTTATAGCATTTCTTAGGAGGCTGAATGTTTTCATCTACTCACCAGGTCATCCAAAAACCTCAGAAATCAAGTTTCATGACATTTACCAAAACAATGCTTTGAATCACTAACTTTGAGATGTTTATATAAGGATAGTAAAAAACATATAAACATGGAAAAAAATCCTCATCTGTTTTTTTCTTCTGATTTATTACATAATAATTCAACAGCAGAGGGCTTTTAATGCACTCCTGTAACTCTACAGCAAATGGAAAAGGCTCCAACATAATCTTTATAAGAAAGGGGAAGATGATTTCATATTAAATCCATGTAACAGCACCTCCGACTGTTAAGCATACTGATTCTACTGCAGCAGGAAAGTAGAATTATAAGGCAAAAATATCTTTCAAGCAGTTTCCTCAGCACAGAAAGCAGTTTAGGTGATTAAAGAAGAGACTAATACGGCACTAGTACCACACATTTTTAAAAGAAAATAAAGGCACTTTGAAATATCATGTCGAAAATACTGAATAAATTACAGGATATGTGTTTCACAGAGAAAGAAGAGCAAATAGCTGTAATTTGGGAGGCTAGAATTTCCTTAATGAGATAGCATAAAGGGCTCTGCAAACAAAAGGACCTTTCTGAAAGGTTTTCAGTGTCTTTACACAAGTTTCAGTATTCTAGTAGCAGTATATAACACTGCATCTGCATTTCTTAAGGGTTTTTTCCACTAACCATTTTTAATCAGCACATAATGTATAAATGGCATTATGAGATCAATGCCATTTATATATTTCTCTTTATATCTTTCTCTTGTGAGCTATGCAAATCCTGAGTTATGAAAAACATGTTGTCCTGCTTTGTGAAATCACAGCAGTAACTTCATATTGTCTGAAATTACTGTTTCAGAACGTAACACTTCAGCATTTATCTCTAGAGAAGGCAGCCTTCATCCTCAACTCATGATCGATCAATCATCAGAAACATTCAGCCTTCCTTAATAGCTGGTTTCAGCTCATAGGTGGGGTTTTGCTTTCTAAAGTTCAGAGCAGATGAATTAACATGTGCATATTATAAGCTGGTGGTATATGGTCTAAGGATTAACTACTATAGCAACCAGTACTGTAGTCTGCCAACACATATTCACCCAAATTGCTGGATTTTCTAAGTTTATGTGGATAGGATTTCTATGTAGGTGTTCATTTATTGTACAGAGATTGCAAGTTTTATATTAAGTGGATTTCTTCAAGACGAAAATGCACAGCCATGCATCACCCTTTCAAAAAAATCTCTTGTGCATTATTCAAAATGAAACTGCTACTAAAAAGACAATTGCACTGTGTTTTACAAATATTTATTTTACACATGGTAGGACGCTTCCTGCTTCTTCATTTCATTCTATCCAATTACTCTAGAAGAGTATTCTGGACAGTACCACGAATTATTCAAATTGAAATAAGCTGGCATGAAACCATGGTATAATCAAAACCTTTCTATCTACAAACTTAATTCCATGCAAACTGCAATTTAAAAAACAATTGGAAGCATTAAAGAAAAGTGTACTTTTATTATAAGACACTTTAGGAACAGTCTCTGGGGACTTATCAAGTGACCTCTCTGCTGTCTCTTCTCCTTGAAGAGAACTAGAGTTGGCTAGACTGTGCATATCCAGAGGTACTTTCACCCAGACCCCTCTATACCTGGTTTCTTTAGGAAAGTAGCACACTGAAGAAACCCTACTCACAACATATCAGATGACACCACTAAGTACTGGGCTTTTTGAGTAAGTGGTGAACATTCAGACCCAGTGGGCTTCAATATCACCTAAAAATTAATTCCTACAGATAATATCCTACAGATATAAGAACATTCCTTACCCCAGACACACTTCTGCATCTAAGATTCTTAGGCAAATATGGGGGGAAGGGGGACAATCCTGTTTCAACTGTGGTTGCCTGTATGTGTGAATTGAATGTACATGGATCAGATTCTGCCACACTGTGTATACTACAGCTATCTACAAATGAGTAATGCATCTTAACTTCACCATTTCCAGTGGAGTGGAGCAGAAGCATTTTGAGAAAAAACAGAGGTCCAAGTTAGAAGAAAAGTACCACAAGATGAGGATGGAAGAGAAGAAATAAAAAAGTACTGCACTAAAATATGCTTCCTCTGAGTGTAAATATAACTCTGTTACTTGTAAACCTATCATCTGCATTTCAGCTGCTTTTTTCCTAGTATGTTCTTCTATTTTTTCCTGTCTCCTTACATGACCTTTTTTCTTCCCTCTTTGGTCACTCTCTCCTACCTTCTTCCTACTGTCTTCCTTTTTATGTTGCTCTTCTGAATTTACCTTTCACTCTGACTCTCACTTTATCTATTCTGGAGTAATTATTCCTGGTTTTTCCTTCTACCATTTCAGTTCTGTAACCTCACTTCTTTACTCCTGAGATTTAGCACCTTCTTTTTCTTGCCCTGTAGCAGATGCAATAATGTTTGAACAGTCCAAGAGAATTTGGGGAAAACTCCAGTAATAAATATCAAGGCTGCTTGGTGATGTTTTCAACTAGTATGAAACACCTGCCTCATTAACAGACCCTTATTACAGAATTTGTTTAGAAAACAATATAAGATAAAGATTATAGCAAGATACTGAAGACAATCAATATTCTAGAAAAGGAAATAATCAAATAAATCAAGAAGAACAACATCTATACTTCCACAGACCAAGACTCATACATCTCTTACAGCAGTATTTCCTGCTACAGTAGGGAGTAGGTAGGAAGACACCCACCTCAAGGGACAGGTATGATCATGTGGCAATTAAGTGCAATATTTTTTTTCTCTTGTAAAGGATGACTATCAACCAGAATACTGACCTTCCAGAAGCAACACTAAGCAAACTCAAATTTACAGGCTGCTGTTAACCTGGCAACCTGAAAGCTACCCTGGAAGCTGTGTGATGTATAGAACATACCTCCATTCTTCCCCATAGAAAACAGTTTTGAACTTTCCAAATCAAATAACTTTTAATTTCCTAGATTCAGCAAAGATCACCTAAAGTCATGCTGGTATGCCGTTACTTGAAAATGACCAAAGTCCATGTGAATGTTGTGGAGCATCTGTGCTCTCCATGCTTTCCCAATCAGCACCATTGGCTCAATCTAATGCAGCTACCGTGCATCGCAGTACAAGCTGTGCAAGGAAAATTATTCAGCTCAAAACTACCCAGAGAAGAAAAAAGCAGCCAAATTTAGCTAAATCTGGAGCTGTTAGGAATGCAGCTCCAACCAGGGCTACCTATTAGGGACAGTAATAATTTTTAAGATCAGAGAACCTGATAAGTTCAAATAAGGCAGTTTATATGAACTCAGAAAATAAAAGACTACTTTGCTTTTATTCTGTGCAACACTTGACTCCCAAGTATCAGTCAGACTTTCACAGCATAGAGGTAGACTTAGATTAAATCTCTTTTTAAAAAAGTTTTAAGCTTCAAATTACACCCTATAGATATTAGGATTTTATCTTTAATAATGAAAGACATTTCATATGATCTTGGTGATCATGATTGCTACTGCTCTCAGTACCTTTGTTGACATTTTAGTTGAGTGGAGAGGACAAAAAGTCACTCTGGGAACAAGTTAGGTAAAATGCAAAGGGTATTTTTCTGGTTTTCAGGTCAGTGAATGCTTGTTAGGATTTAACAGTGTTTTATAGCCAACAGGAATATATTCTACAAGCCAAACAGATCTGACTTTGAATAAGGTGTTTATTCCAAAAGTATGAACGTGATTTTGTCAGTTTGATCCACTTATGATTAAGAAAAAGGGTGAAGCGACTTTGAGCCATTTAATCAGAAATGTAATTTAATGACTCTCCCAATTACTTTCTGCTTTAGATGACAACAGAAACAGGAAGATTGCCTTCCCTAGGCACACAGGATTTTTCCAAGGCCTGTCCAAAATCTTACTGAAGGGCATCAATAGTTAATTCACTTATCAATACAGACAGCAACCAGCTCACAATCACAGCCAGTTCCAACAAATGGGCAACTCTGAGACCTGATTAAGTGACCTCTCTGCTGTCTCTTCTCCCTGAGCAGTTCACCAGACTCTGTTCATACCCAGAGGTATTTTCACCCAGACCCCTTTATACCTGGTTTCTTTAGGAAAGTATGTGAAGAAGCCTTCACACAAAAGAAGACTCACAAAACTGATTATACTGAGAAAGGAAGAAAAAAACCACCTCAACAACTAGTTTGTGCTAATTATTTTTGACAAATTTGTCTTAGTACATTCACTGGTGTTTACAAATAGATTTTTTCCCCAATAATTAAATTAAACTTGAGCCTCTATTTTAATTCCCCTGTTAAAACACAAAGACGAAAGGAATTAAATGTTGATGATTGCTCAACAGGATATTCCATCAGCCTTGGCATGGAGTCTCTATTTTAGAAGAGAAAGTGGTTTGGAGACCATTCAATTGCCAGTGTTTCTGTGTCAGGTCAAGGAAAAATTCACCAAATACATCTGGGCTCTGTGTCAGTCCTCACCTCTAGAGAGGCCACAGGAAAGCTGGAGAGAGACTTTTTACAAGGGCATGCAGTGACAGGATGAGGTATTGGCCTCAAACTGAAAGAGGATAGCTTAGATTTGATATTAAGAAGAAATTCTTTACTGTGACATAACATGTGGCGGTGAGTCACTGGAATGGTTTCTCTGACAAGCTGTGGATGTCTCATCTCTGAAAGTGTTCAAGGCCAGGCTGGTGCAGTGGAACATGTCCCTGCTCATAGCAGGGGGGTTGGAACTAGATGACCTTGAAGCTCCTTTTCAGACCAAACTATTCTAGGATTCTGTGATTTAACTTGCAGGCTCTCTCTAAAACACCACTTCATTACCAAGACATAGGTAGGAGACAATTAGTTTGCTCCAAGATCATACAACATTTATAGTTTTGACCAGAATTTTAGCACTCTGAGTTCGTTTGACCAGCATGCATGCAGGCAGGTGTCCAACCTCAACATAACAAGTCAAATTCTCTGAGGTTGTTATGGCTTAACTCAGAGACATAGAAGAAAATAAAGCAAGAAGACTGCTAATGCAAGGTTCTTAATAGGTTATAGATGAAAGGAGAAATGCTTCTTTGAATCCCCTAAATTAACAGCCCTCTTCTATCCACAGACTGTTCTTGGCCAATATCCGTAAGTAATGGAATTACGAAAAACAAGCTGCAGCTTCCAGAGTTTTGCAATTACCAGGGGATCATACAGCTTGAAGAACCATAGATGGCTGCACGCCGCAGAAAATTCTAAGCCAAAGCACTGTAGTCAAAAGTTACATTAAAATGCAACTTTCCAATTTGAGATATAATTAAGAAAATTTGAGAGGTCTGATATTTAAAGGGAAATAAGATAAATGACATACATCTATATTGCAAACTGAGAGATAAAAAAGCCATTAAAATGAGTCTCATCCACCTCCCACCACTGTAAGTTTTAAACCATGGATATAATTCATAACTTGTGAAAACATGTGAAACAAGTTTATTCTAAAATTGAAAGAAGGTAGTTACACCCGCACACAAGTCAAATATTTGGCATTATTTAAGACCACAAAATTTGATTTTCCTGTTCTCCTCTATTTTTGCCAGAAGAGAAAATGTGATCTTCCTGCCCTGAGCTCTTAAAAGAGCCGTGAAAAGCAGATTTCAGTTGTTTTCACACTACGTTACATCTCCAGGCTCTTACTTAGGAGATGAAACTCCTTAAGTAATCAGTGTATTTTCCAGAAGACTCAACATTTCCCTTTTTAGCCCAATTATGATCGCAGCACTGGGTGGTGTCACTGAAGCACTCCAGTCAATTCATCTTGAGTGAAGAATATACAGAGGAGTACCAAAAAGCAGTAAGCTCTAAGAAACACTGTTCAAAACAATTTTTACAACGTAAATAGATACATCAGCAACATACCTGAAGAAGAACATGAACAGAGCAGCTGTGATGCAGAACAAAAGGACCTACAAGAAGGAGAAAGAGTGTTATTACATAACATATTACTACTGCATGCATGTTCTGGATCATGAGGATTCTATAACTTTTACTATAAAAGCTACACTTTATTTATATGCTGGAGGGGCCAGAATGAAAGCTTGTCTGAGTCCACCAAAAAGGATTGCCTAGTTTCTAGTGGACTTTGTAGAAGCTTAAAAAATTGAAACCCAAACCAGGGTAGTGGGACAACAGACACAGCAAATGGCACCACTTAAAAAGCATTTGTAATAAAAGTCCAAGTAAGAAAATATTTATAAAACAACAGAATTTCAACAATATTAGAACTAAAATTTAAACATCATATTTTGCCAGTCTTTGCTTTTGTGATTTATTGAAATATCATATTGCTAGTTCCAGTTTGAAAGGCACACTGTTTAAAACATCTGTATTGACAGCTGCTTGTCCTGAACTGCTTTCCAGCAAGTTTGAGAATAGATAATTCTATTCCCAATTAACAGTACTCTTTCTAGTAGTTTAGCTTAGTCTAAACTCACTTGGGACAATCCTACCTTGCTCTGTATCATCAGTGTGCTCACGTAAGAGCTGTTGAGCAAACTTAGCAGCTCTCCAGCACTGAGAGTGGAACCTCCTACTTCCTCCTGCCATCCTTTCTGTTGGGGCTTAGAGCTGTTACCTCCTCCTTATCACCTGCACAGGGACTCACGAGTGCTGAAGAACACCTGCCTTAATCCAATTCATCTTTGCCAGGTACACCTCACAAGTGAGAAAATTTTGTTTTGTTCTAGATATACTGTCCCATATTCATCCCATCATTTAGGAGGCAAAATCCTTACAAAAATATTGCAAGTCTTTCAGAAAATATTTGCACCTATTTTCAAGGGTTGAAGAAGTTTTCATCATGAGAGGATACAGACATCTTATGTGAGAAGAAATGGAAGAGGTGGCAGAGGTGTAAATTAGAAGGTTATGAGCACATAGAACAGGAGGCTGCTGCATGTTAAAACAGATCAGAAAGTGTGAGAAAAATTTGCATAGGAAATCTTTACAGTGACTTTCAGAGAAAAAAAATCTTACAAATGACACCATTTCCCTTTTCTAAGTCCTCTGTGTGTGACTTAAAACTAGGTTACATGAGACATGTAACCTGCTGTGTAAACTACCCATTTTTTCCTTTTCCTTCATCAGTACTATCATACTTTATTAATCTGCATCAAAAATGTGAACATCTAAAATCATTTCACACAAAATCATTAGGGCAAAGGTATATTTCATGAGGGTAATTGAACATTTCATTTCAAACTAGCAGCAAAAACAGACAAGCAGACTTGTTTTTAAATTCAAATTCTACGCAAAAAGATCTGCCCTGTTCCTATAAAGTTCAAAACATATTTGGATCAGGCAACCAACCATCAATTCTCTGGAGGTTCTTCTGGAGACACAGGGAGAAGGCGGCTTGACAGCCTGAGCAACAGTATTGGGAAATAAGTGAGATATGGCAAAGAACCAGTTTTCTGGATGATGTGGGGGAATGACTAAACAAAAAAATAAACCCAAAAAAACAAACACTCCCCCTCCCAAAAAAAAAACAACACCAAAAAACCAACACAATAAAAAAGTATGCCTTTGCATACTAAAAAGACTTCAATAAACAGTCTTTTTCTTGCCCTTTTTTCTTTTATTCCTTTTTTACCTTTTTTTTTTCCCCCAGTAAGTTTGATAATAATCGAACAGGTACTCTATATAGTATATCTAACAATCTATATGTATAATCAAGATTCCCTCAGAGCTCTTTCTACTCCAGGCTAAAGCAGCACAGCTTTCTCAGCTTGGGAAACCCAGCACTGGACACACCACTACAGACGTGTCTCAGCAGCACTGAGTAGGGGGGAAAGATCACCTGGTTCAGCCTGCTGGCAGTGGCCTCCTGTGCTAGAAGGGGTCTTTGCTGGCTAATGTCCAGCTTGGTGCCCACCAGGACCCCCAATTCTTTTTTGAAAAGCTGCTTTCGAATGCTCCCAGGATATACTTGTACCATTCCTCACCAAAGCCACAACTCATCCCTTTGTTGAACCTCCTGAGCACCACTATTAAAGAAAAGCATAGACAAAAAAAGGCAGTCCAGAAGATCATGATGGGAATAAAAGGCCTGTAGGGTACAACTGTTGGAAAACTGCTGAAACTATAAAAGTAGTAGTTAGTGATGAATATGGCAACTATCTTCATATAATTATCATATACTGATAAATCTGTCTCATCAAGTACAGAAGGAGGAAGGCAGAGTTAAATCTACAGCAAATAAAGCATTGGTTAGATAATAGAAAGAGCTCTCCAGGGTAGTGATACACCAGAAGAAGTTGTCTGTGAGATTGTGGAATCTCCTTTATCAGAGATGCTTAAGATCAGTAGAGGCAAACGTATCCAAGAAATGCCTTGGGCATGTTTGACAGGGTGTCTCCAATATTTACTCAACTGAAGGACAGCAAAACATGTGGCTAAACCAGACCCAGACTCTTCTACATAAAATTCACAGCCCCACATGGAAAGCCCTGAGACTGCCTTATCATAGCAGAAATACGGCAAAAGCAGAAGAAAAATTGTCACTGTGCTCCAAATCTAAGCTACTTTCAAAATAAGCCTTTTTTTAACTTTTTCCCCATTCTAGAATTTTTGTAATATCTTCAGTACAATATGCAGTACCTATTTTAGTTTTTAAAATAACAGTATTTTTTAAGAAAGGAAAACTACTAAGGCCTACAGAAATAGAATTCTAAATATTAAGTGAATAAGACTTCTATTCCAGTGAGCAGGAAGTCTCACTTGGGATTTTTCTTGCAGAGTCCATTACTTTTTGATTTACAACAGAAACCAACACAATGTACTTGGCAAAATACAGACCTTGAAACTTTCCAGCTGAAGAAACAGATACAAGCAGAAAACCTGTATGTTGCTAATGAGAATGATATGCCTTAAAGATTCTAACATCTATGAAGAGATGCCTGTAGGTTACAAGGAAAAATCCTTGTGCTCCAGGACAGGTTAGCATATTTGGTATGTGAGTACTTTAATTTAATTGATTACATTATACTTCACTGTACTATGCTAAACCTTAATAAAAAATAAAAGGGAACTTGCTGACAAAACTGAAAAGGTACTTTTCTCCAGATCTCTGTTGGCTGACAAATCCAGTATTTATTTTTTTCCAAGAAAGTTCTGTCATCATACAGTCAGCAACAGGAAGTGACATCTGGCAGTACCCAGCACTGAGCACAAAACAAAATGCTCTGGGTGAAAGTGGTTACCACTTGCCCTGGTCACAGCAGTAGACCCAGTAACACCAGTAGAAGTAGCTTACAAATGACCTTCCCTCACAGCCAGATAAAAATCTTGGCCCAAAGAAAGGAAAAAATAACACTGCTAAAACTATCAAAACTACTTGAGTCTTGTGTATTCAGGCTTTTCCCGCACCTTACTCAGTCCTGAGGTTATGTGCATTTTCTTTAATCATTTCCATTATAGTCAGATTTCCTGGGGTACAAAAGGTCTCTGATTGGAGGCTGCTCTGCTACAGCCAGAATAAAGAGTAGGACTGAAGTCTGCGATAAAGGAACACAGACCTAGTAATTAAAAAGAAAAGCACTGAAGCTACTCATAATCTATTTAATGAAGACAGGAGGAGGTAAATGGGCAGATCAGTCATATTAGCTGGTAGAAGCATCCAGGGTGCTGGAGCTACAGTTCAACACTGCATAGTGCTACTACCAGCTCACAGAAGACCTAAGGCAGCTTCAAAAACTGGCACGTAACACTTGACTTCCAGCAAAATGAGCTATTCCATTATCAGAGTTGCCACTGCTTATTAAAGAAGTCACACAGATCCTGTACAGAAATGTCATTAATGAAGTTTTTAAAACAAAGATATTTTACAATGAAAATGGGTTATTTGGTTTTGTATGAAAGCATAAGGACTTAGGGAAAATGGTGGTTGTCCTTCACCAAGCTCAAACTTCTAGTAATCCCAAAAGACATATGCCAATTGGAAATCCTGAAATGGAGCCACATCACCCCGGTAATTTCAAAGGATGCAATGTTTTACCTTCTTTCAGTAGCTGATCCTGTCAAATGGAAATCTTTGTAAGATCTTATCTCCATCTCTAATTGAAATGCAGCATAGCTGGGGAGAACTGCACGAGCTATCAAAAGTAACGGCGAAAACTCTTGTCATACCCATGGTCATCTGCATAATGATTATCTTCCTAGCTGAAATTAGAAATAACTTTTGAAGCAAAATTGCTGCTGCTTTAAAATTGATAGGCTTTATGAAAAAGCAGAAAACAATTTGTCAGATACTTATTGGGCACAGGGCCAGTTCAGCTACACCTACAACACTCAGCTGTCAGAGGCTCCTGATTTTTTTTCCGTCAGCAAGTCTGAAGCAATCTCTGGCCTGATAAGATCAAAAGAAACACGAGTATGTGTTATTAAACAAGAGATTATATAGATTCTTGTTAAAGCACTGTTGTTGGATCATGATTAAAAGATTGCAATTGGCAAATGCAGACAGTAACTGAGCCAAGACCAGGAGCACCTGCCAGTCCCAGAAGAACAGCAATGAATTTTAAAAAAAGCTAAACCTCTGATTTTCTATTTCACAAATTCTGTGTGTGTGTGTGTGTGTGTGTGTATGTATGTATATATATACACATGCATACCTATAATTGAGCATTTCAGCATTCTTCATTTGTTTTCTCAAAAAAACACTTGTCAAGTTTCTTTCCCCATTTTTCATATTCTACTAGCCATAGCAAACAGAGCTACAACATACATTGACAGAGCCACCAAATATCCTTTCTGGAAGCTTCTGGAAAGTCCACTGCCTTCAAGAATGCACAAGGCTTGAGAGACTGAAGCACCAAAAAAGTAGTTGCCAAATGACACCATAGTTTTATCACCAACAAAAACAAAAGTTCTGTGATATACCACTGGAGTGTACTAAGTTCAATTTAAAAATATACACTTCAAATCCACATTTAAAAATCTGGGACTGGGTCACTATGATCCTTCTACAGCCTGACATGGTCCTCATGATGGCTACACATGTTGCTGTGCAGGTTTGCCCATTGCTGGGCCATGCACACAGCTTGAGTTGAAACTACAAAGTACTTTCAGGCAAATGAACTTACGTAGTCATCACTCCTGCTCCAGCACCTTTTTTTTTGATGATTATTCCATGTGTCTTCTGCCACCACAGAGATGCACAGAAGAATAAATCTTAGATGTGACCTACCTAAAAGCAACTATTTTCTGCTCTCAAGGATGAATAGGGGCAGGGCCATACAGCTTAAATCACACCCAGATCAAATCATAGCCTGATACTAACAACATAGTCAATTCAAACAGCACGATTTGAACCTCCCTCCATTATAATTTTGACAAATAAACATGAATTGTTCAAATTATATTGAAAAGGCAGAATCAGTGATATACTTGAAATACAACACTGCAAATGAAAACTACAAAAACACTAACATCTCTAAGTATTAAATCCATATGTAAGCTGAAATTTAAATCTGGTTACTTATCCTACAAGAGCTTTACAAATGTAGTAAATACTAAAAGCCCAATAAATTTTCTTAGTAGTCTGTGCAGATGTCTTGTATTAGGCTTCTGAACATATCTGCTTAGCTCATGTTACAATCATCCAAGATTTCATCTCCACCATGAGAATTTCTGCTTATCTGTCTCTTCTTCTTCCAGAGCTCACAATCACTGACGAATTACAATGTTTGATATTACCTTAGTATCCAAAAAGGAACTGCAAGTTATTAATCTTTAAAAGCTTACAGGTATTGAAATAATTTTGTTGCTGTGAAGCACGTGTATTAATAGTATAAGAACAACACTTTGCAAGGCAGCATCATGAAAGCCACTGTATCCAGTAATGATTCATACTGGTGAAATTTCTGAAAAGTAGCGGAATGTGATGAATTTCTGATATGCATTAAAAGCTAGTAAAGGGACAGGGTGAAAGAGGTAGAAATAAATTACCTATTTTGATAATTCGGACACAAACAGGAGGGTTTTCCCACTATTGCAAGCATTTAACTATTATCTATGTATTTGATAATTAAAATCAGTTAGGTGGACAAATTTTAAAATTATTAAAAATGTGGCATGCTCAGATTCATTGTAAGTTGACAACAGACAAATAGTTATCTTTTGGGCTCAAGAGCTTCCTGCCCCACATGCCCACACCCAGAGCTGCCTCCTCTGTTCTGCTGGTTGAGACTGTGGGCCATGCAAAGAAGAGGCTGAGGAAACCAATAGAGCAACCAGGAGAACTACACATTAAAGAATGTGCTCAGAAACTGTGCATTTATTTTCTTAAAAATGCTGTACAACTAGCAGACACAAATGCTATTTCTATATATACATATACAGCAATATTTTGATGTTTACTAACTGAGGAATAATATTTAAAATTGATTATAATTATTTATGTTTGTGCATAAATCCTGATACCTTGTATAAGATGTCATTTAACATTCCTGTATCTCTCCCCAGTTTTGGCAGAGTTTTCATTAGCATTCTGAACTGCATGCATTGCTTTGCAACTAAGAGCCCCCTTGAGAACGTGAGGAGGGGGAATAGCTAAATTGATAAGCTAAAATGCCTCTCACATTTCCCCAGATAGGAGCCTCCACAATGTACAGCTGACACTGGCTGTCATCATGAGACACAGTCAGCTCTTCAGGGGAACAAGGGCTCTTGAAAAGTAACATTTATGTGAGCATGTAAGGAAAGAGAATCAGACCTGACTGGAAGGGGGTGAAAGCACTGATTGTATTATCTGTTGAATGGAGGAGCTCATGCTGCTCATGGAATTACTTTCCAGTGACTTTTCCTGAGAAAGTACAGATACTCTTGAGGCATGTGAAAGGAAGGACTTGAGTTCTCGCTACAGATGTCTACTCCATCCACTGCTGGAGGTTCCTTCTCCCTCAGCATCCACATCACTGCAGTAAGCCAGGGAAGGGGCTCAGGCTGCTGGTGATGGCTGTGCTTCAGAGACCGCTCGTTTTGAAGAGCACCTCTGGTGGTCCTGTCAACCACCTCTGACATGGAAACTGAGTGGAAAGAGGAGATGCTAAGCAGAAAGCTCATGAAGCACTATTATAAACCGTTCTAGCTTGATTCACAGTGTCTTTCCCTATCTTTTTATTAAGCTATAATATTCTTAGACCTAAGATATAGAAGCTGAAAACTAATACAGAAATCAGTGGAAAAATAATGGTTTTTTACTGAAGTACTTAATTTTTAAAGATTACACAGCAAAGGCCACACACCAATAGCAAACAACAATTCTTCCTCCATTACAGAACTTTATTACACCTTGATTAAGACAAGCAGTATAGATTATATTATGCTTCTCTTTCTCCCAACAGTTTAAATTTTGTCTTGTTTGTTTTACCAACCATCACTTTAGTGTTAGAAGATCTGTCACCCACTCCTCCACACAACACCTACAGGTTCCGGAAAAAGTCTTGGCACCAGCAGAGAATGCTACTGAGAAGGCAGATTAATTTTTATTCCTTCTGCTATTGTTACTACCACCACAACACAGAAAAAAATAAGATCAAAACAACATAAGCAAATTGAAATAAGGTTGACATACGATTATGCCCTTTGGTCATTGTTTAAATATTCTCTTAGATATTTAAAAGTTGGTGTGAATGTTTATTCATGCCTAGAGGTATTACTCTGTTTCTGATCCAAAACCAGAATACAACATTTTATAACTGGTACATAACAAAACAACTAAAATGGTCACAATTTCATTTATATTACACCCCTGCCATATTCTGCTCTGCACTCCCAGCTCTCTCACCCATTCCTGTCCTCTGGGAAGGGAGGATGGCTGCCTGCACACAACCTCTCCTGCCACGAGCTGGAGAAGGAGGGCTGCCACAAAGGCTGTCCTAGACCCTCAAATTATGTCTTTCACTGCATCCACCATGGTGGATAAAATTCCCAATGGCAAACTGCATCCACACAGTGGTATCAGACCAGTAGAAAAAGGGGATAGGAAAGAAAAGCAAAAGGGACAGATAATGTGGGTTACTTGGTATATCAAATCTCCTGAATCTGCTCTTGGAGAACTTCAAAAGTACTATGGCAATTGGTAATAATGTGATTTTTATTTTTTTGTAACTTTTATAAAATACAAATGAAGACACATTCAAATAGCATCACAACTGGGCACAAAACACCTCAAAGAAAGAAGTCACCTTGATAAAGGGAGTTCAAAAACCCTTGAAAAGCATGTAATTAGCAAAGAGTTGGTTATCAAGGTCCAAACCAATTAATCTGCAAAGATTATTTTCATTTAGCATTACTGTGAAAATTAATGTAAATCCAGTTCTAGAAAACAGCTGTGCAATCCACTGAGGTAAGAGCAGTCAGCAGCCAAGCCCCAAGACTATGGTGTTGTGCCCTGAAAATTACTGGGAATCCAAAAAGGTCACAACAGGGAGATTAGCTGCATTTGTAACTGATCACAGAGCTAAATTTATTGGGCTCTCGACACTGCTGCAGTGTCTCCACGCCCAGTTTTTTCAAATTCCTGGGCATATTTTAGGAAGCTACTCAAAAATTTCAAGTTGTTCATTATTTTACACAAATAATATCAAATACCACATGACTGGGAACATGCGTTGTCTCCTGTTTGCCGAGGGACTACGGATTTACTTTGAGCTCTCTTTCATCTAGACTCTCCCTACACAGCAAGCACTCCTGAGTGTAAGGAACAAGCTCAAATGAGAAAACCTTTCAGCAGCTTAACCTGAGAGAGAAGTCTGATCTTTCTTGCAACACTTTCTCTCACTCATATCTTTTCCAGTCTTTACCTCAGAGCCATGGAGCACTGTATCGCCACCTTTTCAAATACAAAGTACATGGCTAAAAATAGTGTTAAAGAGACTATACCACAAACAAGATGTTTAAACCAAAGTTTGAACTGCTGCTAACTATGGCTTTTTTTACCTGTTTCACACTTGATTTTGCTGCAGAAACACAGCTAACATTGAGTAAAAGCAGCAGGTCTATGCAAAGCACATAGTACAATACAGCATGTGTGAGTTCAACTATTTTCTAATATGCATGTTCCAAATTTCAGTGCAGCACAAAACAATTATCCCATGAGAAAAACTTATATCTGAAAAAGTCTTACTGCACTAATAACTTAAAAATATTTTTTAATGAATTTTTGTTTATGGAAAAATAAGGTAACTTATTTAAATTATTTTTTAAAATGTAAAGGCTTATTATATGTATGATTCTTACCTACAGGGGAAAAGAGAATATTATTTAAACAATTTTATTAATTGAACATCTGCATTTAATGCAGTTGATTACTCCTCCAAAAGACATCATCAATTATATTTTTTCCTGTAAAATTAGTGCTTTAGATTTGAATCTTCAAAAGCATCACATTTTCAAAGTGTTATGAGATTATTATTTCCCCCCAAATACTACATTCAAATAATTCTTAGCCCCAAATTAGTCCTAAATGTGACCATAGTCTAGCTCTCCTTGACTTGACCAGGGAGCCACAACACAAGTACATTTGAAAGACCTGTCTTATTTGCTTGACAGCAAAGGATGAAGAACAAGTGCAAGAACTCTAGAAAGATTTCTTGTGATAAAAGAAAAAGTGAAGGGAAGCACATCATGAGTTCACTCAGTTCACTGAACTGTGTAAAAGACTCAACAGGAATATCTTCAAATACAAGAGCAAAGAGCTCAAGTGATTGCCTCCTGCTCTCCAGAACACACCTGCTGCCCTTTTGAACTGTCTCATTAAATATTGCTGTGAAGCACATGGGCGAGCTTCAGCTAGTGAAGATTACAGGGCTCCACACATTACTCTTTCAGGAAACAATTTAATTCTCTGTCTTCTGCTCCTGTAGATGCACCACAAATGGTGCAGAAGACCAGATGATTTGGTAAAGATCCCAAAATTAAAGGCTTTTTGATAATAGAACAGGCACTCTGAAAGCAATACAGCAAAAGGTGAAATGTACCCATAGGTGGTCATGAAATATTTGCTCCATTAAACTGATTCAAGTTTTCCAGGTCATCACTGAGAAATACAATATTCCAAAGTGTGAGTAAATGAACTCTCAGCTGATGAAATAAAATGGCATTCAAAACAGGATTCTACAAAAAAAAAATACGATTTAAACTTTGAAGACAATGGATGATTATAATGTAAATCAAACAACCCAAACACCCTTGGGTTCAGGGATGACCAGTTGAAAACATCTTTTCATCTCTCAGCCACCCCCAGAAAAGGTTTTACAGAAAAATAGAACTAAGAACAAATTGTGGGGCCAGTTCCCTATTGCACCAAAAAATGCTATCTTAGTTGTACTCAAAAGCATAACTAAGCTATGAGAACATCCAAATGCAATGCCAACAACACTAGAATCTTCTCTTTCCAACAACAGCTTTATCATTTTTATGTCTTTAATGCTGAAAAGGAGAGCTAAACAAAGTGCCATAACTATGGTTAACACAAGGGGTTAACAAATTCAAACCCAGAAAAATGTAAACTCAAAGTAAAATTTTCTTCCTGCAAATTGCAGCAATGGAATTGAAATTAAACTGTATTTAGTTTAAATCCTATTATCACTGGAAATTCTTTTTTAAAAGTCAGCAGCTTTGGCATAATTATGTTTCTGGACTGTTTCCTCAACAGTCTCAAAAGACTTTCCTGTAAAACAGCTTAAGTGTACATCCTACTCTGTAAAATGACAGAGTGCATAATATCAGGGTATCCATCACATTTAGATGTGCCTTTTTTCCCAATAGAGCACATAAGAACAAATCAATCAACCAAAAGAAGACTTCAGCATATCTTAGTGAAAGTATCCTGAAACAAAGACTTCTTTCTGCTAACTTAATGACAGAGACAACTGAGGTAAAAGAAGATGATATATAAGGTTATATCATCAAATTTCATTATTCTATATTTAAGGGAATGTTATATCACAATTTCCAGGGATTTCAGAGATTTTAGTAGTTTCTCTGAATCCAAGGCAGAAACAAAAGGATTTAATTTTTCTTTCCTTAATAGCAGCCTCAACAGCCCAGCAGTACCCAGCACCACAGCCCCCTGCACTCACCTCTGCATGGAAAAAGGGTTCTCTGGGGGAGGCCAAGAGCTCCTTAAATTCCACCAGCCAACAACAGCTGTTCATTCAGAGTATAAGCAGAAGCCTATAATCTTACAATTTAGAATAGGCTTATTAAAAAGCTGAAAAAAGGGAGTTTTGTTGTTGCTGTTGATATTTTAATAACTTGCCTGCCTTGCTACCTCTTCTGGCACTGTTACTAGTAATATTAAATTACTTTTTAGCATCAGCTGGTAGAGAGAGAAATTTTTTGAGCTTTCAAATCACTCACATGTACACATCACTTCCTACTTTGTAAAAGGTATTTTTAGCCTAGAGCCATCTCTTCTTTTTGGAACCTGTAAGAAAGTATTTTGTGTTCCCTCCATGCACTCTGACTGTCATCAGGGACTAAAATTATTCCTTAGTGGGGCCAGTTTCCTTTTCATGCTGCCCTGGTTCAGGTGGTGGTTAAATAGAAACAGCTTTACAAAAGTAAAGAAATACAATGCATACAAAACATGAAAAAGACAAACTCAAGAGACAGAAGATCCCCAACCATGGTCCATTTACAGGATTTTTTTAAAAAGTAAAATGCAAAAGGGGGTTGGGAACAGGAGCATACTCAGAGATTCAAATCTGAACCTAAAGATAAACCAAACTTCATCAACATCCTTGCAAGCTGCTCACAAATCCCTAGCCTCTAAATTAAATACAGGAAACACCATGTAACCCCCCCCCCCCATATTTGTCATTATTTGCACTATTATCACTATCTGCAAGGTATGGTTGACCTCACATGAACCTTAACGTTCACGGACTGCAGGGAATCATTAAAGAAGTGAAAACTGGGGAGACAAAAGCAGAGTGGAGTCAAGCAGGCAGCACATGCCCCAGAACAGCCAAAATTCAGACAAATAGATCAGGTTACACAAACTCAAGCAAGTACATACCAGTGTAAAACAGGAACCAATAGTTTCAGCTATCAAATTACAGAAAAAAAAACCTTGTAGAAATGCAATACCAATATAGATAAAATGTTAATCTGGACAATATTTAATAGATTAATACTTTAGAGATTACTTATGTTACAGATATTTGGTTGAAAGTCAGAAAATAAATATAATAGTGCTGTTAAACAAAAAGGAACTGTTGTGCTCACATTAGTATTTTTAAAGAAACATCTTGCAAATAATAATTTTCAGATATTCATTCATGCAATCAAAATGATGCTATCACATAATAACAGAGAGTATTAATGTTTTTGACATTTCAGATGACCTTCTTAGTATCAATTTCAGCCCCCACTGAGAGCAAAAGAAATACTAAAAAAAAACCCCTCAACATATTTAAAATTGAAGCAGGTAAGACCTGGGTATATTATCTTTGTTGAAATGGTACTGTCCGTAGAAACAATAAGGTATTCACACAGAGAACAAGCATTAAGTAAAAGCATGAGCCTTTCCAGGTTTAAAAATTTCTGGAGGGAGGATTAAAAAACAACTTTCTTCCCAGCTGGGTTGGACTCATCTCCCACAGAACAAGCAATAGAACAAGAGGAGAAAGCCTAAAGCTGTAGCCAAGGGAGGTTTGTTTTAGTTATTACAAAAAAAAAAAGATATTCATGTAAAGGATTGCCAAGAATTGGAAGAGGCTGCTCAGAGAAATGGTGGAGTCATCACCCCTGGAAGGATTTAAAAGATGAGTCAAAGTGGCACTTGGGGACATAAGTTTAGTGGTGGACCTGGCACTGCCAGGTTATAGTTAATCTTAGAGGTCTTTTCCAACCTTAATTATTCTGTGATTCTACTCCACTCTTCTGATGACTCTGCATCCAATTTCTGCAGTGACCAGGGCCTGAATAACATCTAGTCTTCACCATTAAAAAGATATTTGAGATGTCAGCCAAGGGCAATATAACATGCTTATTATTTCAGTTCACGAGTTTGTGTCTTCGAGGTATTTTCTCCCATCATTCTTGGTGTGCACCCATATGCTCTATCAGATTTCTGGCATTTTTTTCCTGAATATCAGAGCATCACTTCTTTGAGCAAAGTACTATTTTCAGGACAAACATCAATTTTCTATTTCAGCTGTAGTAATAGCAAAGCTTTCAAGTGGGAGACTGTTTCAAGTGGGAGTCTGGAGCACCAGGTGAGTTCAGAACACACCCAAGGCTGTCCTCTTGCACAGATTACTGCATTTGCTGCACTCACTGATGCTGTTCTGGACTTATGTAATTCAGCTGCTTCTGTTACAAGTATAACAGAGCTTGGACAAAAGTCTGTTATCATGAGACCAGTTCATGAAGACTCAGTAAAATACATCAACTATTCTGAGTCACATAGTAATCTGTTTTGTTCTCCCATTATGTAAGTATTCTTCCTCTACCTACTCACAGAGAAGTAGGTTTGCTGCATTTTTTTAGCTAGGACTATGCCCTCCTCACTTTTCTGTGCCCTACCTCCTTATCACTTGCCATAATTCAAATGCTGTTGCAGAATTATGCTATTCATCCACTGGAAAAAGTGAAACTGATAATCTGCATCTTTCCTTATTCCTTGAGAAATAACCAAGCCAAGCAGTGCACAAACAGAAGTTACCTATCAGATGAGATGAATCACTCAGTAGTGGGATAACAACAGTATAGCTCTTATAATATACAAAACACTAATATAATACTACATTAAAAAAGGTTGACAGGTAGGCAGAAAAGGAGAAAAAATTCCAATTTTTGTGGAAATTATAAGAGGATCATTTTGGTAGGCGGTTTGGTCTTTGTATAAATCAGCTACTCCCTTGCCAGTGAGTGACATGAAAAATGTGTTTCCTGAAGCAAAGGGGAAAAAGGAAATAACAGTGGAGACATTGATGGAGACAATATGGAAAAGTTCAGCATGTTGAGTTATTTTAAGTTTAGAAAAAATGCCAGGAACCCAGGAAAGAAAAAATATTACACGAGGGAGGGAATTTTACTTCAATTTTTAAAAATATGTTGGAAAGAAAGTTCTAATCTAACTTTATGAGAAAATATTGCAGCCAGTAAAGCTGATTTAAACCCTTTAAATTGCAGCCAGGATGATGATCGGGGAATTAAAAAAACACTCATAAGAAATAAAGGAAATGTCTTATTGGCTTATCTGCAATTAAGTAAAACACAGGTTACCTGAGGAAGAATAATTCACTAGTACAACTCACAAAAAAAATGAAACAAAATGGAAGGAACAATTTTATCACTGCCCAATCATCAATGGAACTGGTCAATTTTGGGCTAGTCATCAGTCTATTCACTGATACTTAGGAATAATTAAACCTGTCAGGACAAGGAAGAGTAATAAATTAGTACACCATTAAGAGTCCTTTTCAACCCTAATTACAAGCTGCCTTTTGTAAAAAAAAAAAAAAAAAAACACCCAACCAAAACTATCAACAAAAAATATATTAGGGGGTTTCTGTTGCTGCCTTTGTGTTCAACAGCTTTACTTCAAACTGCAAAACCAAGAAACTAAGGAGCCTTGCATGGGGTCCTAAGCTTGGTACCCCTGTACAAATATCACAACATCAAAGCAACTCTCAGATTGCATCCAGAACTTCGGGTAGTGTTTCATACCATTTCTAGAACACCTACTTCACTACTGAGGCAATGAAATGCTTCTTCAAACACTGACCAATACTGTGCTCATTACACACATAAGGGAGAAGCACACATAAAAATATTGTTTGGGAGGAAAATCACAGACCCTTATTACCATTCAGCTTCGTAAAACAAAAAATTAAATTCACAACACATACACATCACATTAAAACTGAATGAATGCTTAATACTAGCAGATTTAAAGTAAGAAGCCTTTATAAATATGACCTGAGGTCTCTATACTTTTGAGGAGAAACAAATCCAAGACAGAAAATTAAACAACAGAAAAATTCAACATCTCAAAAATAAAAAAGAAATATTTGAGAATTAAATTCTGTTAACTTCTGGTTCTCTTGAAAATGTGTTTTCCATTGGAAAGCTTTGATATTTAAATTAGGAGCTTTCTCAGGTCTTACCTATAATAAGTACTGAATCTTCAGCAAAGAGTTTTTGCTTCCAATTAAAGAACAAATGTTCACACCTGAAAGGTTTTGATTAATTATAAGACAGCCTTACACAACTGGATAAACATGCTTGTATATTCTGAAAGGGTATAACTCTGCTAAATATATAGACATTAAAGAAAAAATGGTTACATTAAAAAAAACTTTTAAAGTATTTTCTCTCCTCCAAGTACAGCACCATTTTTATCTGCTTGCTAGGTCACCTGAGCAGAAACTACTTTTGAATCATGTAACACATGACAAATCAGGCCTTATCTTCAAAGGTGGTGGTGGGAAAACCCAAAGGAATTTCAAACTCCTGAGATACCAACAAAGAATTTAATTATTAAGTGATTTACTACAGTATTTTGATACTATAATCTGTCTACAATACAGGAATGGGTCAAAGAAAAATTGAAACAACTCTGGTTCATTACTATATCCTCAAATGTTTAATGTGTATATTTTCAAATGTTTAATATAATGCCAGATAAGAACAGAAACACTATTCTTTCTTTTTTAGAGATCTTGCATAAAATTCTTTAAGATACCCTGAGGGAATTAATGGAGACAAATCTGAACTCTCATCTATACTGGGAAAATGACTGAATGAGGTATTTCAGCAATAAAAGCAGCTTTGTCTAAGTTTAGCTCTCCTAAAATCCCTTCTTAGGGAACCTTTCACATTCAGAGCTGAGGGACTGAAGACATCTTAATAGCAGGCAGCACAGAAATTATGTTGTAACTCACAGACAGCCTTTCCCACAGTCTTCTGATCAGATGGTGACACCAGTCCAGAGTCCCCCTTCAACAGGCTGACCCAGTTCTGCCAGTGCCACTCCAGCAACACTGATACCCTCTAACCACATTTTTTCTGCCACAGCTCTCACTCTGGGGATGAAGCTGAAAATCTGCTCTAGAAAGGCTCTTTCTACTTACTATTAGAAAAGACTTTGTCTTGATAGCACCTTCAAAAAACCAACTGTTAAATACTGGAGAAAACAAAAATGGGGAAGGGTGAAGATGCAAAGAGATAACTTCCAAATGCACAAACTATTCTATCTGCTTCAGACATAACTACAGCATTTGAAATGCTAAACAGGTGTCACTTTTCACTCCAGAATTAGTAATGTAACCTCAAATTGTAATTTTTTTGGCATAAAAATGCATTGAGATAAGGGGCCAAGGCAGGAACCTTTTCATAGCCAGCTATTTGTCACCACGTCCATTGTTGAGCAGCACTTTATTAGCTTTAAAATCATGTTCTGATATTTTAATATACATCAAAATATTTATTGGTCAACAGAATCAAATATATTTATTTCTGTCCTTTGTACACAAAGTTCCACTATCTAGAACAGTATTTCCCATATTATTGATACATTAAAATAATAAAATTTGTCCTCTCGGTGCCAAATGCTATTTGTAGAAACTACATACACTGGAACTGAAATAATTTATATTGGGAGTGCAAAAAAATACTCATTTAAGCCAGTTTCACAAGTACAGTTCACTGGTGGAAGAACATGCTTTGGAAAATAAGACATCTCACACAGGAATTATTTCTTGATACCCACTGCCTCTACCAGACCACATTGGTCATCAGCTGTTATTTCTAAATGGCTCTCTGTTATTCAAGATGAAACAAGAGAATGAACTTAAGGATCTTTGGTGGCTACCAAGAACATAGAAAGAGATAATAATCAATCTTTCCTTTAAACATCACCACTAGCATTCAAATCAAGTGAAGGGCACTTTCTTTAAGTCTGATAAACAGCTCCAGGGTCAGATCTGATTACATAAAAGTTCTGAGTTCCAGCAACTTGAAAGCTTTTTTTTTAAAAAAAAAACCAAAACCACCTCACATTTTATCAAACATATGTGAACACTTCCAAATATCAGGAATTCCAAGCACTTTCCTTATGACTGGAAAATTGTACCCACTCATGGTCTCTTAACACAGTCATCCTAAAGTGAAACCAAGTTCAAGGACAAGCAGATGACACAAGGAAATTTATTTGTCTACATTTTTGTCCTAAATTTACATGAAGTCCAATGAGCTGTACTGAACACCACAGAGAGGAGTACATTGTGTACAAAATAATCTTACTGAAAAGAAGTATTTCCACATCTGCCTCTGTTCAGTTCCCTCCTGCACAGACCGCAAAATGACAACTCAGAGCAAATTCACAGAAGTAAACTATACATAAGTGTTCAACTCTTCTTACAAACAAGTAACAGAGATTTAAAATCCAACATGAAAGGGAGTCAAAGCACCTTCCAGAAAGGAGCTCTGCAAAGAATACAATGCATCTGTCCCTTTTCTATAAACACTTCAGCAATGAACAAAAGGAGGCAGCAAGGCTGTTACTGTTAACCCAATAAAAGATTTTCTTCTAATTAGGAGTGAAACTTAGCTTACAAACTTTAGTAAAATTTAAGAGGTAGACAAAGATTATGATTTATCCTATATTGCAACAATATTACTAGTCCTAAATTTTTAGCATTAAGTTTCCAGGGCAGCCTGAGAACCACCTTATATCACTGGATGGTTGAAAAGAACAGAGGCTGCCGAGCCACTGGACCCATCTCCACCAGAACCTAAAACTGCAGGAGACCACATGGGTTATTAAGACCATCTTTCACTGCAGGTAACCCCATTAATTAGTTTATGATAGGAATTAAGTACATCTACTGCATGACCTATTGCAAAATAAGCAGTGGCATTTTGCCTGTATAACGAAGAGAGCAAAAGCTTACTTTTCA
The DNA here is from genome assembly GCF_037042795.1 of Molothrus aeneus. Classification (NCBI taxonomy): domain Eukaryota; kingdom Metazoa; phylum Chordata; class Aves; order Passeriformes; family Icteridae; genus Molothrus; species Molothrus aeneus. The sequence continues at coordinate 34,743,115 of NC_089647.1, read as the reverse complement.
CATGTACTTGTCGGACTCCCAGTCAGTCACTTACCTATCCCAAGCCTCTCAAGGAGATGTTAATACTCAGTTTTTTTCCCAGCCTCTTCTCAAGTTTATTCAGGTAGTAACTGTCCAAGGCAAGTGTCCCTTGCTGAGTTCATGTAGTTCCTGATAGACATTGCTGGTGCAACTGTAATTCAGGTCTCTGGTCCATCTCTCATTACTTTGTCACATTATGGATTTTGTGAAAGACCTCGTTCCTCCTTCATGAAAGGAGGAAAACTGACATTGCATAGTGCAGATGGGAAGCACCACCCTCATTACCCCAGAAAATATTAGCTTGCGAAGCTCAAATTTTAAAAAATGGGTAAATATATAACACAATATAATAAATATAAGCCAAGGTTGGTAACTATTCCAGAGATTCTAAATGTAAGGCTAAAACAGTGCCGATTGCAATGACTCTTTCAATGCTCTGGCCTAAGATAAAAAAGTAAAATTTAAAAAAAGAACACGCTTAAATTATTATTTCCTGCCTAGCAAAAAGCTTAAGTCACTTGTTTGGTTAAATACTGTTAAAATCAAGGGGACCTATACACACTCTTAAATTCACTTCCCACTGAGTAAAGCACTAGAGCATGTGCTAAACATGCCCTTGGGAATTAGTGTCTCATGCTGCACACTCTTGCAAATATTTCGGCATGTGTTTGTTTTGTTACCATGAATATTTCCATTGATAAGTATGTCCATAGCTGTTAACAGGGAGAAGACCTGGAGCATTACTAAGGAGGAAATTTATCAAAAACATTACAACTGCAATATTGCATATTTTTGTAAATTACAATCTTAAAGGTGAATGAGAAATTTCTCTACATGAAGAGATAAGAGTAAGAGAGTCAAAGCTGTTAAGGTGAAAAATACACTACAGAAATAAAGCAAGTTATTGCCACAACCAACTAACAGAAAAATAAATTTTCTTTGCTCAGCTTCCACATCTTTTCCATATTCACAGTTCTTTAGTAGGGCACATAAATCCAAAACAGCATAGTATTTGCATTTTTAATCCCACACAATTTATGAGCACTTTTCCCTTTTACTTCAATCAGAACCCCCATATAGGAAAATATAAGCCAATTGATGCCATATGTCCCTCTGAATTGTTATTCCAGATGTATTCTTTGTATTCCTTGGAGTCACAGAATTAAAGTTCCTGTTTCCTTGAAAAATAACACATTTCCTAAAAACTCAAATGAAGCAATTTTGAGTATAAAGTAGTTTATTAATATGATTCATTTTTTTGGTAATGTTCATTTCCTGCAGCATTTTTTTCCTGTAACCTAAGTACAAAATAAAGGAACAATTTACCTATATAACATATTGAATTGTCTAGAAGCACAAATGCATTTACCTTTATCTTTTAGCTTAAGATTTCTCTGGCCAGAATGGTTAACTAACACTTATGCATTTGAGAACTAATGTTTAAGTTTTCATTTCCATTAGCAGAAAGAACTTCACCCATAGTCTGAAGCAGTGGGATTTGATCAGAATGCTTGCTTTTAAAATACTGCAGTGTTTCATTATATTTTCTTTAGCCTTGTAACAAAGAAAGAAATAAAAATGCACCGTTTTTGTGGGAATATTTGCTTAACTGAAGGTTAACTGTGCTTTAAGTACTGCAAACAGAAAATCAGAAGTGGGGAAGGGAGTTGCAGCAATAGCTTTCCCACACTGCCCTGCCAACAACCTCAACCTTGTTGAGCCATTTTCTCTGAGGGCTAGAAGTAATTAAGTTTCATTGCTAAATCAGTCTTGAGGCTGTCTTGAGCAGAAAAATCACTTATGCTTAATTGCATGCGGTGATGTGGTGAGCAGTCCATTAGGCAGACTGCAGATACCAGTTTACTTTTTGCAGCTCTGCAGGATACTTATAAATGAAAGGTCATTATTTTATCCAAGCAGTCACTTGTATAATACATACTTCCTACAGAAAAAAGTGGTACTTCAAAAAAGGTTCATATTTGAGTTTTTGCTCTGTAGTTCTACTAAGTATTATTTTGAGGGTTGTTGGGTTTAAAAGCTTGAGTTTCTGAAACTTAAGAATAATAAAACTGAATATTCACTCTACCATAATAAACATATATTTAATAATTATAATTTTATCAATTATAATACAAATATTTAAAGAACAGTATATTTAAAAAACAGTACTGCCCATCACTTTAAATATAGGAAGATAAATATGTAACATAAATAATATGTGTAGTCAGACACATCCGAACACATGCACATGGCCAGAGGAATGTTCTCCATGACCAAGAAACTCTACAGACTCTTTGCTAATCAGAACCATATATTTTTCACCTGATTCCATCAAAAAGAATTAGTTTCCATAAAATTGTAGCTGCCAGGAACAGATTGGTTTCATGGTTCAGAGTGGGAGAATTGTTCCAGCAGTTCATGCACCCTATCATTCCCGCTGCTGGCAGATCAGATTTTCACCCATCACAATCACCTTGCACTGAGATATCAGTCAAGAAAGACAATATAATCCTTCCTAAGTGATTAAATATTGTAAAAATATTACAATAGGTTATTACAATGAAACAGTGGAGACTATTACTACAGAACTTTAGCAATGTTAATTTCCATTAACATCCACTATTCCTGATTCTTGAGTACCCACTCCTGAGCAGTGAGCAATAGCATTTGATCTTGCCCATAACAATAACATCCTCAACAATCATAAAGGTATCTAAATATCTCAGGCTAGACTGTTCTCCTGTTCTCATGCTGTTATTTAGGAACAGGGATGGTCTCACAGGGCAAATGCACAGAAGATTTTTAAAAGAAGGAAGAACACCTAAGATTTTTAAATTAGAAATCATTTCAGATCACTGGAGTATAGTACCAGTATTACAGAGTCCAAAAAGCCAGCTGTGCTCACCCAGTAAGGATCACAACCTGTCACCTCATGGAAATGCTCCAGAGTCTCTTCCCCCTGCCACCAAATAATGTCACACCAGAAAAACTATACCCTGGTTTTGGTATCAGTTCCCAATCCTAGCAGTCAACTTCCCTATCAACAGTATTTTCCCATATCTTCACATTTTAGAAAGAACAATAAAACCCTTAGCCTTTATAAGCAGGAATTGCTTACCCTAGGTATTGTAATTTGATTTTTCTACAGCTTAAGAGAAATGTATGTAAATTTTAACTTTTATGTAATATTAATCACGTATTTGCTCAATAAAAGTAGGATTATTCTAGTTTTATACTTACAGAAAAATGTTTGAAAATTTAGGTGTTTAAACATAGAGTAGCATGCAGAATCATAGCACTATTGTTTAGGTGGGGATGAAATGGAAAAAGCTTTCTCACTGACTATAGGCACATTCATCTTTTTTTCAGAAACCCAAAAAAAGACATTTCTAACTGCATTTTGATTTATGCAATCTGTTAACATACAGGACAATTAAAAGTTACCAAATATGACTATTATTTCTGGTTTCAACAATACTTTACTAAGTATAAACACATGGACAAGAAGCATAAAATAACTTGAATTGAATAAGAACACTGTTTTACAAAAGGAATGTTACATTTAATTAGCTGAAAATCATTGAATGTAAGTAACATTTACACTAAAATTAAGACACTCATCCTTCAAAGTGACTGTTCATCCTGGAGAAGCAAAGGTTGCACGGAGACCTCAGAGCTACCATCCTGCACCTGAAGGGGGCCTATAGGGAAGCCAAGAGGGGTTTCTTCACCAGGCACTGTAGTGATAGGATAAGGGGGAGTGGCTTCAAACTGAGAGAACATTTGGCTAAGATGTTAGAAAGAAATTCTTTACTGTGAGGATGGTGAGGGACTGGCACAGGCTGCCCAGAGAAGCTGTGGATGCCCCATCCCTGGAACTGTTCAAGGCCAGGCTGCATGTGGCTTTGAGCAACCTGGTCAGTGGAAGGGGGGAGATGGTATTAGATGTTCTTCAAGGTCCCTTCCAACCCAAACCATTCTATATTCTGTGACTCTACATACAGCAGTAATTTAGTTGACATGCATATATTTACACTGCAAAGTGTTATTGAAAATGGTGCACATTCAGACACTGGCTAATTCTTCCAACAACTTGCACAAAAACTAAGGATTAGTTACATGTACGCTTTAGTAACACTCAGCATTGAGTGCTACTAAGGAAGGTGAACAAATTCTTAGCTTTATCAGGTTAAGTATCTTCTTACAGTTGTCTATTTCTTCAACTCTATGAATGAATTAACATACAGCAGTATGGACACCACCAAAGTGAGAAAGAAGCATTATTCAAGCACCAAGCTCCAGTAGCACCTACTCTGCCTTTCCTCATGTACAGGAGTAAAAATCTCCCTACACATGATCTTTTCTCTTGCAGAACAATAGAGTTGCAGGGGGCAATTTTGGGGACAGGTTTTAAGTATAAAGCAGAATGACAGCTTCATTCCAAGGCCATGACATAGAAGACTAAAAAAAAAATAGATTGGGAGCTAAATACATTTCCTTACATTTAGCTTTGTTGCCATAATTTTTTACTGTCTACTTTTACCATTCACTAGCTGCTTTGCAGATGCAAAAGAGTAAGAAATCTGAAATACACAGGCTAAGTACTAAAGAAGGAAAAAAAAGAGAAGTCTTTAAAAGAGGTAATTCCCTCCTTACTTTACTCTCTGCCAATACTTTCTTGGTGAAACACACCTGGCAAATACCTCTGGGCATAATTTAATTTACTTTTCAGTCTTGTGTTTCACTTCATTAAGGGAATTTAAGATTATTTTAAGACAAATGCATACCATGAGTTTGAACTAAAGAAAATTACAATAATAATAATAATGCCCAGCATGATATCCTGAATGCTTAGATACTAAATTCTATTGTTCCACTCCATGAAAAATGACAGACTATATTTTCCATACACTTAAAAGAAAACTATAAAGCATGAGTTACCTAGATATTATTTCACTTCTGTTCTGAAATTCAAGTTCTCTGAATTTCCAAACTTGTGTGTTACCTTTCTTCAGTGGTACCTCTCCATATTCTGAAATATAACCACTGAAATCTAACCACTCTCTTATTTACAGATATTTCTACCTTAAATTTACACCAGCCATGATTCCTAGAGTGCATTAATTTTTCACTTTCCCTAACTAACTAACTCCATCACAACACTTCAAAATTATTTAGAGCAGATCAATACTCTGTCAAGGCTTGAGATTATTTTTAGTAAGTAACAGATTATCTCCAGGCAAATGGCATTTTAAAAGAGCAGAAAAGTTCTTCATATTCAACTATGGTTTTAAAACAAATTTTCCTTCCTCTTCATGACTAAAAAATTAATTAAAACCCATAGACCACTTAAAACGGATAACCCAGGGCAAGCCAGACAAATAAAACCTTCATACAACTGAACACATGGCAAAAACAGCACTGGAACACTGTACACTGGGACACCCCAAAGGCAATCTGCTGGTTTCCCTCCCCAGGGTTCAACTGCATTCCCAAACTCTCTCTCTCTCTCTCTCCAATCAAGCTTTAGTTTTCACTGCATTTAATCAGAAGAATTATTTACTTTTGACTTACTTCCAGATAACATAGATAGACTGGCAAGGTATGCCAGTCTTTGGCAATTAAATTACCTTTGAACTGTTACCCATTGTGACCTGCCAGAAGAATTTTCCAGATGTCAGTACTATTTTAAAATACTTCTGACACATATGCCCCAAACCAAAACCTTAAACTAAAGGACTATAAAACAATTCTATTCTTGTGGATACATTTTATCCATTGCTTCTTCTTTACATCAAGTTAAAAAAGACAGGCTCCATACTACTTCCGAAATAGATTCCACTAATGAGAAAGCTATAACTATGTATGCAAATAATTTGAGCTGTTAATTGATGGTTCAGAACACTCTTATAGGATAACTTTTTAATTTTGAATTTTTTGAACACATTTCTTTTGAAAAAGCTAAAAATTAAAGATTATTTTCTTAGGACAGAGAGAAGGGACCTCATTTTAGATGAACAGGCACTCAGACCTGCCTGCAACCAAACCCTTTCTTTTAGTTTTGCAAATACCTTTCAAATATAAGGGGCAATTTTATATGAGAAATTAATACTGAAACCTACTGGCATTTTGGATCATACACAACATTCAGAAATACGATTTGGTTAAATTAACTTTACACCGTTTTGCAACACATTAAATTTTAAAAACACACATGTTTTCTGTGTGCCAACAACCCTTAACCAGGACAGGAAAAACCCAGAGGACAAGATTCAAGAGACTAACAATCCTTTATGTGGAGGAGATTATCATTTAATGAATACTTAGTTCCATGTCATCTTCACATTACACAACTAAATATGATGACAGGTGTCATAATATTTCTTTTGAATCACTCCATTGGCAAAATTAAGAAGTTCCTCCTCATGAAAAAAGCAATCATAGTTTCTGTTAATAATACAAAAGGTTCAAATCTATATGACTATAATTCCACAGGCAAGTTTCCAGGAGACTACACTGCACTCTGCTATGGCACAGTGGACTGGGAAGAAAGAGGGCAAGGAAAACCTGAGCTGGCAGTAATGTCACTTCAACTATGTACCCTCCTGTCCAAGGTTCTTTCTGTATGCCTGTGGAACGAAAAGCAGTGCTGCACGAAGGAGTGCTTCATATTGCTGTTCCGACTGTTATGGATTCACTTGTACAAATATTAAAGAAATCACATTTTAAAGATCCTTACTGATCCCCTTGTTCAACGTTTAGCTAAGTGTTGTAACACAAACACATCCCTGGTATTAACTATGAAGACAAATCTACAGAAATTATGATTTACACATATCTGGGCTAAATTCATAAAACTTTGCAATTCACATTATTGAATTTACAGAAAACACACAGAATGGTGAAATCTCCTAAAATTGCTTTAAACAAAAGCAAAAACTTGTCTTCTTCCAACAAAGTCCGCTTTCAAGCATGGGTCTGTACTGCCATAGCAATGCAAACAGTTGCATGTATTACGCTGCAAGGCAGTAAGCCATTTTAGGCTAGAAAAGCTTACATTTTTATGCTAACAGCCACAAAGGTCATGCATGGCTGGTATCAGTTGTGGCTCTCTGGGAATCATAACTCTACCATTAGACCTGTTGGCTATGTCAGCCTATGTATTTCATGCATTTTTTCCATTTAAGCCTTCCACCTTCTCAGTTTATCCCCCTGCTCCTTCTCTGTGTAGATCCATTTCCCTCATCTACAGGGCCTGAGACCATCAATGACCTGTGAGCTCACTGTCCGAATTAGATCTCTCCTTCCTGTTCAGTATTTCCACAGGATATCCACATCCTACATGACACACTGGTTCTGGTGTATCATTGGCACAACATGAATAAAATTGGTCATTTCCAGTAAAATTCTGGAAGTTCTCTCTGTGTATAGCCACCAAACTGATCTCAGCTTGTGCCAAATGCATTCCATCTTGCTGCCATGCACTCAGCAACTCCTCACAGCCCATTGCTGCCAACCCATACTCCTCCTTACAGCTTTCCCTTGGGGACGCAGCACACAGCAGTAGAGGCTTCAGGAATGCAGAACTGGAAAGCACAAAAAGTCACCTCTGAAGCAGGAGCCTTCTTGTATTCCTCTTGTCACTCATTTTAGCAGGCAAGCTGTTGCTGCTCTTGTTTCCTCAACCCCATCACTGCTGCCCTATCAGCCAGCACCACAGAGACAGCAGGCCTGTCTGGCAGAGACTGGACACTGAGAGGAACTGATAGCAGCAGATCTGAGCCTCTTGCATGAAGACCAGAAGCAGAAGAAACATCTGGAGAAGCTCTCTAGGTGGTGCCAGGTCAGGGCTCCACAAATGCACAGCTCTCAGCCTTGCGTCATTAATGAAATGCATATTAAGATTCCCGGAGAGAAGCACAGCCATGGGATTTGGGGTGATCAATTTTTGGATCATTTAGGCATCAGCTAGAAGTTGTAACACAAATGAATAGGGCTCTGCCTCATGCACCACCCCCACAACAAAATAACTGACAGGGATAACTAATTAACATACACAACAACATATTGAATCCTGAGAATTAATTACTTCTGGGTTTGATTCCCTCCCACAGATGCTACTACACTTAAACCCAACCAGGAGGAAAATAACTGCTGAGAAGATTCTTCAGGAACCTCTATGATTAATATTCCACAGTTAAATAATTTTTGGCACTATGCACCCAATTTTGGTAATTAGTTTTGGCAGCATAATTATACAAACTCTTAACAGCAATTTTATAAACCACACGCAAAAGTAGAAAGACCAAACCTATACATCATCATTTTTCAATTTCTTCAAGGAAAATAAATGAAAAACATAAAAATTCTATGGCCATAGAGACCTGATAAGGTCAAATGAATGAGGAACTATTGAAAGGAGAAATAAAAGGGACTGCCAGTGGACATTCAATATTATAACTTATAAATCCACCCGGTGATGATAACTGGATCATAATGCACAGTTTTTCACCCATCTTGTGTTGCCTGTAGAAGAAATGTTTGCACAATAATCTGTTCAGTGGTACAGAAGAATATCAGAAAGAATAATGCCATTTTCTTATTAATTTAAAACAAACAGGTATGACTTTTGCCTTCTAGCAGTGAACAGTTTCACCCTCTCTCAAATTTTAAATGGTGTTACATATTTAAGCGCTGATGTGAAAGTTGAACAGCACTTTTGCACATTTGGATTGCTGCCTCCGTTTTTTGAAATTTCCATTTAAAAAGTTTCTCTGTTTTGATTTTCACTGCCAAATTCACACTTCTCAAACAGAATACAGTCAACTTTAGTTCATATTCAACTTTTTTTCTAGCTCCCTTTCTACTTATGTGTGCAAACATCCAGCAACTTCTTGGAAGAGCAAAAAAATTTTTAGTATGACTTGATAATTATATGTTTCTTCTGGAAAAATTAGCTTCATTTGAATAATGTAATTTCTCATTTTCAGACTAAGTAAATTATAATTACACAATGGAATCCAATGAAAATACTTCCCTTGAGAGAAAACATTTTCTGCTGCATAAAGTCCAATAAAAATACAAGAGAGAAAAAAGGTATTTTCTTGTTTCTCCCACTGCCTTCTTACACAAAAAGCCAATTCTGGACCATTATTACATGTTTTATCTATAAATTATCTAGCTTAGTCTTAACTGCATTTCCACTGAGGCCCCAGGAATACCTCAGAAAAAGTATCACAGGACACCATACACCAAAGATGGTGACAATGAAGCTGACTTTCTCACACTTCCTTTCTTGCTAACCATGGTAACATCTTCTCACCACTTATGTTACTGCTTCTCCTCTGCTTCTCTATAGATTTTGAGGTGATTTAACAGATAAAAAATCAGAAGGAATATCTGAAGAAAAAATTTAAATTTTTTCTACCTTATCAGTGAGCTAAACTGGCTCTACAGAAGATGCATCAGATTCAGAAATTACTAATATTATTCACAACAGACATCATTACATCTGTAGTTGTTCCAGTATTTTGGATTGCTAACAGTGTAATTAGTTACTCTTTATGAAAACCAATACTTTTCTTTTTCCATAATTCACATCACTGACTGGGTAACTACATAAACCTTTTGGGCAACCTGGTCTTTAAAACATAGAAAATTATGTACCACTCACTGGAAAAGAAAACCTAATCAGGGAATTTTGAAAGGATGCACATATTAGGTAATATTAGGTAACACTTCTGGAAATGGCATTATGTTCTTCTGTAGAAAATAACAGTACACAAAATTCAGAGAGGACCCATATATTCAGAAAAGCTAAAACTACAGACAACGGCAGGACATGATATCTGAGGTACATCTTCAGACACTGATGCAGAGATACATTGTTTTGTCACAAAAAAGAGATTAAGGCAACCTCATCAGCATAAGGAACATTTTACAGCACAGCTGGGACTCCAGGGTCAGTGTAGGTCAAGATTCCAGAATGAACACCGTGTCTCTGATAAGAACTTTTTGCAAACTTATTAGGAATTTGGTCAAAACAATATTACCATGAAAAAACACTGAAGTTTCTAACACTGAAAAACTCCACACACTAGCATCCAGCTGTGGCAATGCCCAGATCATCCTTCACTTCCAGTGTCATGACTGACTGTAGTATTTTATTTTTTTAATTAAATTCAACCTAAGTATAAATGGCACCAACTCATATTGGAGATATTTAGTCATCAACATTCAAAAGCATGTTTACCAGATATAAAACTGTACAAAGAAGGAAAAAAAATGTTCACCACAAACAGAAGTGTGTATGACCAACATAAAATTCAAATATATTTATTCTCTCTGGAATAATTGATGTGTTAATACTTTGTATATTACATGAAGTTACTATTACTCAAAAGGAATAAAGGATGAAGTAACCCCTCCACAGCTATCCAGTAACAAATATTGACCTCCTGTGAATTTCTCTAGTTTCGACCATCTTTACTAGAGAAAATTCAGTGAAAAACTGGAACTCAGCACTTGGCAAAGCAGCTGAAAGGCTCTCTTGAGCCACTTCTATCATATGGCTAAGTAATGACTGAAGCAAAGAGAAGCATAGAGCATTCTTTGAAAAATACTTCATTTCCGACTGGGCAGTATTTACGTTCCTGCCCTCCATTAAAACAATACTGGAACGTAGGTATGCAAATTATATGTAGTCCAGCTCTCTTCACTTACCTGAAGACAGTAAAACTTCCAGGAATTTATAAATCACTATATTAATAAAGCATTACATCACACATAAATAAGAAACAAAAAAAATAGATATATTTAGCCTTACTTCTCCATGTCTTAATGGTGTGATAGCTCCTCTTGCTACTGCCATTCGGAACAATGTTTCTGTGGCCTGCATCAACAAACACACAGACAAATTAGTCATTAAAAAACAGCTTATGACAGTTTGTTTCAACTTGTCATAACATTTTTTATATTTTCTGCTACCTATTTTTTATATTTTCTGCTAGCACCTATTTTACAATTGAATTGCTCCAGTAATTCCTTTAGAACAACCTGCACAGTTTAGGGAAGGCGAGACATATTGAGGGTTTTGGTCTCAGCCTAAGTAACAGTGCATGATCCCTCAGGCAACATCACAGCTGTTCCAGAAGACTCTTTGAGCAGGTCAGAGATGCTCAGCCCTAGATAACTGTCCTCCAGAAGCTATAAAGTACAAGTGGGGTACTGTGGAAAAAACAACCAGATGGTATTTCATGACTCATGAAACTTAATTTCAAAATTGCTGTTTAATAATATACATTTAAACTGACCAATGAGTATGAAAAAATAATATGATGCAGTGCTATTCCTAAAAGCCCCTCTTAACTCTCAGTAATGGTGAGATTATAAAACATGACATTGTCATGTGCAACTGGCAGGGAATACAAATTTGGGGAAATCTCCTATCTTTAATTAGGTTGAATACCTTTCTGTGTTAGTTGCCCCATCCTTTCCTTAATCCAGTGAGACAATTAAAACATACCTCTGATACAGATATAGGTTACTGGCTTAATATAGACTATAATAGGTTCTGTAACACCTATCTTTCTACAAGCTAGTTGGAAAAAAGCATGAAAAAAATCTGCAAGTTACATAAATTAATGGATTGGCATAACAGCATACACATGAACAGATTTGTTTTAAAAACTTGTTTCCATAGCAAACAGTGAAGGTGGTTTCAATTTCAACTGCAAAAAACCATCGTTTTAATATCTGGTTCTAATTAAAAAAATACCCTGACATTTAAGGATCTGTTTTAAGGAGTAGTTAGCAGGCTGTTAGGGAAAAAAAAAAAAAAAACAACAACAACCACATTTAGAAAGTTTATAAATAAAAGCAGTTTGTAGTAGCTGATTATCTTTCCAAACAGTGATTTGGAAAAAAAGCATCTCAGTGTTTCCATGCTCACACGACTTGCTGGGTTCCCACCAACACTACCTTAAGACAGCTGTATCTCAATAAATATGGTATCAAAGACATCTCTTGAGATTAATTCATCAGTCTTCCAAGAGACAGATTAAGTGAGGTTTACTCCTTCCTACATAATTTTCTGCAGAAAATAACTTAATAAAATTCATCAGTCTTCCAAGAGACAGATTAAGTGAGGTTTACTCCTTCCTACATAATTTTCTGCAGAAAATAACTTAATAAAAGATATTTTAATTACCTTATGTAATCCACACACACCTGTAAATGAATGTGTACACTCCAGAACACTGGGCTGCAAAATCTATTACTTCATTTACACCCACAAGGATGCAGGGCGGTGCTCCACTGTGATTCTGCTTCTCAAACCTTTCTTCTCTGAGAGATGAAGTGAACCTCACACAGCCTTTTGTATTTCACAAAATTGGCTTCTTTCACCAATATTTTAAGGGATGTTTCAACCAAATTGAGCATTCTGTCAATACAGCTAAACTGCTTTTGCTTCTTTTGAAAACCACTGGTGTGTGTGACTTTCTGTTCACATCTACTAGCAAGAGATCTCTCTTAGTACACTTGTACTCACCTCGTTAATGCCAGATCTCAAAACCATTCAGAAACAAGGAAAAATCACAGCAATAGCAAATGCAACATCACAGATGCCTCCCAGTAGGCCACCCTTCACTAAGAAGATAAGCCCTACATACACAGCTTCCCACACAAACTGCGTGGTGGGGATGAGGCCACCTGTAGCCTTTGACTGGCAATGACAAGGCTGCAGAAAGCGCTATTGGGCGTTTCAGTGTGCAAAATCCAAGAGGAGGCTTAAAGAAGTTCATCTTTCAGAACAGTAATCAGCCCAAGCCTACTGTTGGTGTAAGCTTTCAGGTGAAGAAGGTGGACACTGGCAGTAAATAGTTCAGGTCTGCATTCTTTTGACAAAGGAAACTACCTGTGAACATGTGGAGATTCAGTAAGGCAATGTTTTACAAGGTAGAAGAGCATGACGCAACCATTCAGAGTATTTTAACACCTTCACAGTGCTATAACATCACAAAGACTAATGATAAAAGTAATCAGCTAGCAAAATTTTGCCAGTCTTAAAATGTAAATTTATCTGTAACACTTCTGGTTTTTTAAAGCTTCCACACTGTCTTCAGTTTCTATCTTTTTCCCTTCCACCCTGCAAATGCAGAAACAAACAGAATCATACTGGACCATGTCTAAGGAAGTGTAGCAGCCCTGGGAAAGGGTCTGGAACACAAGTCTTATGAGAAGCAGCTGAAGGAGCTGGGGGTGTTCAGTCTGGGGAAAAGAAGCTCAGAGGGGACCTTATCCCTCTCTGCAACTGCCTGAAAGAAGTTTGTGACCAGGTGAGGGTCAGTCTCTTCTCCCAGGTAACAAGTGACAGGACAAGAAGAAATGGCCTCAAGTTACACTGGGGAAGAGGTTTAGATTGGATATTAGGAAAAGTTTCTTCCTGGAAAGGGTTGTAAAGCACTTGAACACAGGCTGCCATGAGAAGTGTTTGAGTCACCATCCCTGGAGGTATTTAAAAGCATTTGGGAATGTGGTTTAGTGGTGGACTTGGCAGTGCTGGGTTAATGGATGGACTCTATGACCTTAAAGGCTTTTTGCAACCTTAACAACTCCATGATTCTCTCTGATCCTGCTCAAGTTCCCTTGAACCAGCTTGTCTAGGCCCATTTTCAGCATCTCAAAGATTGGAGGTCTCACGACCTCTCTGATCAACATGTTTCAGCATTTCAAAACAACATTTTAAGTGACAAGCCCACAAAAAAAATGCAATTTACAGATGACCTGCAAATTCCTTCTGCTCTCCAAAGAAACACAGCCCAATTCCTCAAATTCTCTCTAAGTGGTGGAAATGCTTTGTGCCAGCCAAGTGGAAGGCTATCCTGCAGTTTCTAACTGTGACAAGCCAAGACACAAGGAAATCCAAAAACACAGAACATCCTGCTGGCATTTCAGCTGCACATGTTGGATATGAAAGAATAAGCACAAGGGTGGAGAAAGTCAAAATATACATGGACTGTATTTTTTTTTTAATGTTAGAGACAAACTTCATCATACTTAATGCTCCATAAAGGATAGAGAAAAAAAAGCTGCATGAAGAACCACAACAGCAATATAAAAACAACAATATTCTTGCACACCTCATGTATTTTCTAAAATTCTATTTATAATAATATCTTGCTGAGAGTAAAAGAATCCCTACAGGTCACCAAATCTACTTTGACTAAAAATCCAGTTTATTGAACACATCTTGCCTGACATATCCTTGGTATGTAATTTCAAATCTACCAAAGTTACCAGTATAATAACAGTCAATATTCATGCTGGAAAGTATTTGCATACAACTTGTTTTAACACTGACTAAATCTATTAAAGACATTTGAGTTCAAAGGATTTACTTTTAAGTAATGTGTTAAAAGATAAAAGTATATTGAAATGGCAAGTTTATTTCATTGTATTAAATCTGCTAAAAGTACGCAAAGTATAGCTCTGTCACAAATCAAACTAGGCATAACTGCCCATTCAAGAAATTATACTATTCTCAAAGAAACTGCTGACTAGGAATTTAGCTAATTTTTAACTGGTTTTCACTGACTATTACAATATAGTCGGATATTTTAAAAAGCTGTAAAAACTTGAGATTTATTTGCATTCAATTCACTGTGAATAAGCCGTCTACTCAGCCATGGGAGTCAGAGGTTCCTAAGAAAGCAAACTGTCAACACATGGTTTTAGTGATCTCAGTGTGAAATAAATGTGTTGCCAAGATGATTGTTACTGAATCCTAAAATTGTTGCTCATTACCAAGAACACGTAGTGCGTTACAATATACTGAGGTGAAATGGCAGCCTGAGGTATGCTACACTCTGCAACGCCACGCAAGCTCCAAGGTCATCTCCAGACAAAGATGACCAACTGTTCCCACTCCAACAAAGCAGTTGCTTCTGATCAAATTCTTTACAAGTGGGTTAAAAAAAAGAGAAATCACTGGTATGAACCAGAACTAAAGCGGAAGATAATTGTGCATTATTGATGGAAATGGTAGGAAAAACAGAAATACTGCATTAGATTCCAGATGTCTTGAATTTTCTAGGTATGCTCAAAAATAAAATGGTCTCACATAATACCTCATCAGAATAGTTACTGTTTTACTGAAGTTAAAACTGGAAATGCAAGTAGTGAAGAGATTGATCACACAAGTTAATGAATTTAGAAATGCATGCTTTTTAATCACATGACAAATTTTGGCATTTCTTCTATATGTGCATTAAAAACCCAAAACAAAACAGAAAAAAAAACCCTATTTGAACTAAAATTAAAATTATGCAAATTGTTTATAAGAATAAAAATGGATGGAATACCACAAAAGACATTTTTTCTCTCTTATTAGGTTTGCTGATCTTGGATACAATAGCTAGCTGACAGCTCTAGCCTGTAAAATTTGTGCTTCTTTGTGAAAAGCAAATTACATGAAAAAAGGATTTTGACAGTCTATCCAAAATCATTAATAACAATCTTTCAACTTGATTATATATGAACTATTGTTATTGCCCTTATTAGCTAACCATCACACAACTTTTGAAAACAAGGAGTGCTAGATAAAAAAGATCTGGTGAGATTTAGAAGCAATAATGACTAGGAAAACACAGAAGAAGTTTTTGAATTTTTTTTCCTGAATTCTGTCCACAAAAAGTCAAATGTAAAGCAACTGTCTGCATTTAAACCTTACTCAAGATGACAGATTTAACTGAGGAGTTTAATTATTGTTACAACTTTTAATGAAATTACCACAGTACCAAAATAAAATGCATTGCCATTCTAAATACTTTAGAGATTTAAAATATTTTATAAATATGTTAAAATACAATACTGAAGCTGAACTGAAGCTTTTAAAAAGACAGATATGCAAATTCCCACTCTCTGAAAAACCATTAAAAGTTCAATTAATTCCATGGTACAGATGTGAATTCCATATACCTCCATCTTTTACTTTGTTGAATGACTCCTAATGTCTCTGCCTTCGTTACTGAACTATTGGAACCTTATTTGTACAATTCATAGATCAGCCTATATTTGGCATCAGTGAGACACAAGCTCTTTCCAGTCACCCGTTAATAGATCAAATAGTATTCTACCCTTACTTTCAATAAAAGTAACTTAACTGTGAACTCTCTATAGACTAAACAATTTAAACCTCATGATAAAGCATATTTTACAGAGTTTATGAAAGCCTTGTACCCATTTTCCAAAACATCTCTAATTTGTTTCCCAAATTCAGCTTTCAGAATTTGTTGCACCAAACACCCATCTTTGCATCCCATAATACCTGACATCCCTCTCCTCTGGTTACTTACCCAACATTTGTGCAAACAAAGCACACATCTGGCCATGTATCTTATAAGTACTATTGGAAATGTTCTTCTTTCTTAAATAATAAACATGTGTTGCTTCCCTAACTAGAGGTTTGGAGACAGGCAAAACACATCACTAATACAGCATAAATAAATCAGAATTAAAACTAACAAGACTAACAGCAGAGTAACTCTTTTTTTGTCTTGCTTGTTCCTGAGAGCATTTGCAGATTTATCATGTAAACATAGGTTCAAATTTGAACACAGTTCAGTGTAACTTCTATTCCATTTACAAATTCTGTTTGCTCATTGACCTGAATGTGCACTTTCAGGGTTAATAAACTACCTTATGAACCAATTTATCTCTACCCTCTACCTAACTAACTAAAGTATCCTGATCTTCCTCCCTGCTGCAGTCTGCTCAGGAACCTCAGCCTGTCCTTAAAGAGCTTCATCATTTAAAACTGCAGAACACATGCTCAACAAATGAACAAATTGTATGTATTTATCTTAATCTGAAGCTAGTAGTTTGCAGTTGTGGTATTTGTAACATTTGCCAAGATCATGATAATTGCTTTTTTTCTCCTGACTTCTCTTCTACCTGTTTCTCTCCCTTTCCTTCCTCCCAGCCCCCTCACAAAAAATGCTTGGTATTTACATTGGGATTCCTGGTCCCAGCCTGTAACTGACTTTCACCTTTTTCTAGTTTTCTCTGCACAAAGGATTGAAAGGGCTCAACATTGCAATTAATGAAGTATCAGGAAGCCAGAAAAAAAAATCCAGCAGTATAATGCTCATGAACTGAATTACCCACAAACCAGGCCAGCAGCCAGCATGGGAAACTGGAGAAATAGGCCATTTAATCTCCCCTGCCTTGACAGAAATGCCAGAGAAAGAAGGTCCAAGCAGCCTGCCCCACCATCATCATAGAACAGAGGTTTCTGCATCTGAGAAATGATCCAGTGAAGCCAACTAAAACCTTCCTTTTTTCCAATCACACAGCAGAAGGACAGCAAACAGCTGCAAGCCAGGCTGCAGAAAGCACATGACAACTGTCAAAGCTGGTTTTGATTAGTAATGCTGCCAGAGCAGAAAAGACAGTGGCTGATACACCAGTCTGGCCAGACCAGCAATATACAAGCACATTTGCTTGTACAGTCACTGATCACCCCTGGATTTAGGGGCAGCACAATCTTCAGATTTTCAGCTCCAAAATATTGAGAAGGAGCACTCATCATGCACCATCTCCTTCTATCCCATTTGAAACTGATCCATGGAGAACTTTGCTGCTGCCTGGCCAAAGGCTGCTGAAGGAACAACATGCAGAAACAGCAGGTCTGACAAGGCTTGATGTAGTCACCAAGTTTTCAGGATAAAACAGCGACACTGCCCTGAATCCAGAGCTGCAATGAACTCCAACACTGTACAGAATTATTGAATGGTTTGGGTTGGACAGGACCTCTAAAGACCATCTAGTCCAACTCTCCTGCCATGGGCAGGGACCCCCTCCACTGGACCAGGTTGCTCAAAGCCCCATTCAATCTGGTCTTAAACACTTCCATGGAATGGAAGCCACATCTTGGGACAAACTGTTCCAATGCCTCATCACCCTCACAGAAAAGAATTGCTTTCTTGCATATCATCTAAACCTGCCCTCTTTCAGTTTAAAACCATTGAACTCCATCCCATCACCACAGACACTTCTAAATTGTTTGTCCCCATCTTTTTCTTAAGTCCACTTCAAGTACTGAAAGGGTGCAGTGAGGTCTCCCTGGAATCTTCTCCAGGCTCAACAACCACAACTCTCCAAGTCAGCCTTCATAAGAGAGGTGCTCCAGCCCTCTCATCATCTTTGTAGACAGGTCCCAGTCCTTTTTATGTTGGGGACCCCACAGCTGGACACAGCACTCCAGGCAGTGTCTCATGAGAGCCGAGCAGAGGGCAGAATTCCCTCCCTCACCCTGCTGCCCCCATTGCTTTGGATGCAGCCCAGGATGATGCCAGCTATCTGGGCTGTGAGTGCACATTCCCAGGTCATGTTGAGCTTCTCATCCACCAACAGCCCCAAGCTCTTCTCTCCAGGGCTGCTCTCAATCCATTCTCTGCTCAACCTGTATTTGTGCTTGGACTTGCCCCAACCCAAGTACAGCATCTTACATTTGGCCTTGTTGATCATCCTACACTTATTTCTACATCTTTGCCTGTCCATCCATTTTGATTCTTTGCTGCAAGTTAGTAGCACCACACCCTCCTCATCTTAAAAGCACTGGTGAAAGAAACATAACAGAAGAGAAGACAGGGTGTGTGACATTGCAACAGCCACCAGGATGTTCCTGTAGAATTCATTCCCAAGCTATTTTAAGTAAGTGAATCCAAATTCTTCTCCCACACAAGTTAAAGGTGAGGTGAGCTTTCATGGTCCACCTGTAGTTCCTTAGTGTGTTATTGGGACAACAGAGAGCAAAATCAAAAGTTCCTTGATTTCTCGTCTTCATTCTAACCCCTGAAAAATGGCAGATATTTAAACACCAGCAAGCTATTCCAGCCTTGGATCTTGTAACAGACATTCACTATGACCAGGAAATTAATGAGAGCTGCATATTTAGACAGCTTTATTTCATATTATCCAAGCACATGTTCTGGAATTCCAGACTAATTTAAACAGTCATTTACAATTCCTTTATCTGCCTTCATTGACCAGAATTTCTTGTTAGCATGAACTCTGAGTGGGTTCAATTCAGTACTTCAGTACATTCCCTACAAGTTTTACAAGATTTACATTTAATGTGTTTCACAACCAGTGCCCTTTTTCTTTAGGGGATTACCTCACCTTTTACATTTCCCACTGGTAGCAATTTTAAGTAGTAGTTCTCTGTATTTGCAAATGGAACAGAAATTTCTTTGTCTCATTTGGTTTGTTTCCATGTATTGTGATTTACTCACAGTGTTGTGTGCTAAACTAATATGAATACAATCCAAAAAACATTTTAAAATTAGTGATTTATCACGACCATGGTGTAAACAGTACAATAGATTACATCAACTTTGCATGGGACACTTAACTCACTTCCCAGCCGAAGTTTAAACACTTCGTTGTTTAAACACATATATGTCACACAATCTTTCAGAACTAATTAGAAACAGAGCACACAGGTTAACACTACTTCATCTTTGAGGCAGCTTATAAAAAAGTTTTGCTGATAGTAGAGAAAAGCTAAATTGCTTTTGAGGAAGAATATGTCTGTTCTGGTGATGACCTAATAAAAAACTGTGATTTATCATATGCTCTTATCTATAAAACACTTAACTAAATCAGATACTGATTGTGATTGAAACCACTTAATATAAAATAACCAGCAAGAAAATTCAAAAAGCCGTATACTATCTAGGGAATGGTAATTAACTACCATTAGTTAATTAGTGCTATCAATTAACTACCATTAGTAACGTGGTGCTCTGAATCATTTTTAATTCAACTTTTTTTCTTTTTAAGAGAGCTAAAAATTTTAGGAGAGCTAATTGCTTAGAACAGTATTTTGCAAACTGGCGAAAACACTGGTCAAATGCTTCCCGTTCCCAAGAAAGTTGTTCTTATTTTGGCCATGAGTAACTAATAGAAACCCTCACTTATGGGCTGCACAACACTCAAGAGTTTGCAAGTGAAGCCATTTCAGACAAACTAAATGAGCAAGAATTCTTATTCCCAAGCATTTTTCCTCAAAATTGACAGGAAAACAGTCCCTCCAGCATCTAAGAATCCAGCATCCTCTCTGCCAAGCAGTGCAAAGCCCATAGCAAAGCATGCATGCATGCTGTTTTCTCTTTTTAAGAAAAGCAGGAAACTTTTATCACAAGACTAATCTCAGGAGGAAGCCACACTTCTCCTTCACATACACCATCAGAAGAGCCATGTCTACTTTCAACATTGAGGCTGTTGACAGAAGCCATGGTGCAGCTGTACTCCACAAGCCCTGCTGCATTACGCACATGTACAACAGCAAAAAGTAGTAAAATCTGTCAAATCTGCTCAAACAAAAGGCATGAGAACTCACTATCTCTAATTTTGTAGCTAAAGAATTCTAAACATACAAATCTTTAGGATTTACCCATAAGTCTAAAACACTTCCCTTCTGTTTCTCTGTCATCCCAGATCGATACTCCTCCTTCTAGCTCTTGACTGTTTTCCACAAAGGGAAGGTAGCTGCCCTGACCCTGCAGTGGATGAATTACTGCATCCAGCCCAGCCGCATGACCAGAGAACAAGCAGTAAATGTCAATGCAGAAGAAAGCACCTCTAGCAAGCTGAACTAGTAAAATGCCCTTAAAAATCAAGGCATGAGCCAGACTCGGACCCAAGCCACCTGAAATGAAGTTGGCTACAACCTCCACATCCTGACACACATTAGATCCAGAGAGGCTTTCAGTCAGAACTACTCAAGAACACTGCAGGCACCAAAATTACTGTAGTGAATTGACTTCAATACTATGGAATATTCTTGCCTGGTGTATAATAATTTGGTAATTGCTGCCAACTAATTTTGTCAACCTAACAATAATGGTTTTGTATAGAGAAAAAGTGTAGCCTAATCTAACTCAAGAAATATGGGACTTGATTTCTATTTTAATGTGTGGGTTGTCTCAGGGGATATATGACTTTCATCAAAATTCAGATGGTTGCTATAAGACAGTGCTAAAAGAAGGAAATGAAGCTACATGGCAATCAGTGCCAGGTCTGTAAAACCCCTCTCCTCTTTCTCTAAAACCTGGGAGGCAAAACTCAAGGAAACACAAAAGATTACCGGTAAAACAAGTAGAGTGCAGAAAGGAGGGCCAGATTCTAGCTTTTGTTTTTCTTATCTGACATCAGGCAGGACAATTGAAACACAGAGGATTCTTCTGTAAGCAAGTAGCGTGGTCTTCTTTCCCAAGGGTGGGAGACCCTCAATTAAGAGATCCTAAAAATCTGCTCCTGATGGTACTACCAATTCCTCATCCAAAAGAGGAGTAATACTTTTCATTTACCTCCCAAAAGTCATAAAGAATATTCACTTAGTTATTTCCATACACTGCCTTGAGAACATACAGAACAATTACAATTTCAATGTGGTAAAAAATGTAACCAAAGAAATTTGGAGGTAGTCAAGGACAAACACCTCAGCTTTCTAACACTGAATCACACCAAGTTACTGAATACTTTTTGAACACAATCCAAATAAATAATTCTATGATTCTACTTCTCATGCAAAACATGGTTACTATATTTATCACTCAGAGTTCACTCATGAGAATAAATTTTAAGAGATTGTGAAGTATTTACAGACTGCAGGTAAGGAGAGTAAGAGAAAAGCCCCTGGAGGAACCAGTATCTTATGGAATTTTTAGTTAGAGTTATGAAACTGAGCAGCTGCTAATGTGCAAGACATCTATAATCTCTTAATGGGAATGAGCAATGTTCCCAAGGAAAAGACAGTGACTGCACAGTCAAAGGCCACTGATTCAGATCACAGGAGGCACTATTAGTACATCTACTGCTAGATTTACTAAATCAGAAATTGCAGCAGGGCCCTAAGCTAGTCCAAGTGATGTAAGGCTGTATCATGATGTTGGGAAGGTAATGAGGAGATGGCTTAAAGTTCAATTCAAATATAGCTCAAAGTCTTGCTTCCAGCCTCAGGGACAGATGAACAGAATCTCTTCACCAGACCAGTTTATTCACACTACATTTACCTATTCTCTTTATTTAAAACATGCAATGAACTCAACAAAATTATAGAGAGTTTAAGATTTACAGCACTTTAACCAAGTTCAAAACAACAAGAAAGAAGATCTTTGACAGGGAACAAAATGTACAAATGTACCGTTATTCCTGGCAAGGTTTAATGGTACCAAATACATGTAGTGGGTCTGTTCCACAAACTGCACTGGATTGCACAGACAGGTTTATTTAACCACTCTGTACATTAGCACAGCCAAATAATAGCTCATACTTCCTAAGGAAAAAGTACATAAATTACAACAAGTAGACCATTACAGAACAAGGAATTGTCTAAGGAATATAGCAACACTGAAAACAATTTAGAAACCACAGCAGACAATCAAATGAGCCTAAAACACACAGTGCGCCCCATCAAATGAGCAAATTAATCCTGATAAGTGCAAAAATGTCAAACAAGAACATAAATCAGAATATTTCAGTTGGACTCACTCTTCAGAAAGTTTTCAAAATATGGCTGAAAAAAGGATGCCTCTGTTTTGCAGAGTAGCTAGCACCATGATAGGTTTAAGTACCATATGTCAGGTCAGGTCTTCACTACAAGTTTTTCCCTCTCATCTATCAGATGTTTAAGGTCTCACCTCTTCACTGACAGAATATACAGAGAAAAAAAGAAATGGTGCTAAAATGGATGGGCTTCATTGGCCCTTAAAGAACTTGCATAATCAAAACACCAGAAAAACTGTCAGCATGAACTGTCAACAGTAAGATGTTCCTCCAAGACATCTCTGTTCCATGCTTTATGCTCACACAAGTATCTATACAGAAACACTTTCCAATAGCAGTCAACTCCTTTGCTCAGTAGAGAGAAGGATCAATTACCACTTTACAAAAGCCTACAAATAAAACAGCTTCAACTAGAGCAGTGAGGGTGGATTTGTTTTTTCAAATACATGTCTTACCAAAGCAATTAGCCAACGCTCATCTTTCTTAAGTCTGGATGTAAATGCACAGTAGCTGCTCAAAAATAAATTACCAAAGAGAAGTGTCCAAAAAAGGCTAATGTGAAAGGTTTGTCATCAAGCTGGAAGAGGGCTGTCATCAAACTAGCCAGTAAATCACAATGACTAGCACAGGCTACAAGGAAATCATATTCCAAAAATTGATCCATAGCCTTCATAACTAATAAAGACTCTCTGTGGAAGGAGTCAGAATAATTTAAAATAAAATATAAAAAGGCACATCATTTTTTAGGAGGGAAGTATGTGTGCATGTGTATGTAGAAAGGGCTAAAGGGCCATTCTCAATCCTTTCCTATAAACCAAGGTCTCATTTCCAGAATATACTACAGATACAGTTGCAGAGCAACACATGGTCATAAACAGCCAGACCCCATTACAGCTTCCAAAATGCAAGTGCCACAGAAACATGGAGAAGTGACTTGGGATTAGGCTTCAGAAATTGCTGGAGTCTCCGTGGCTGGCACCCACAGAGCCAGAAAGGCAGAATGAATGGATCCCTCAGTGGTTTATAGTAATTAGGCACATTTCTGAAACTGGTGCTGTGATTGCCTCGTCTGCACTAATTGAGCACAATGCAAAGCAGTGCTCTGAAATGCCAAATGGCACATTTAACAACCTTATAAAGGAGCCAGGAGTACAGATTCCCTCTTTTTTCCTTAATATAAAAAAAAAAGCACTGGCCTAACTTGTTGCTGCACAATACAGAGAGCTGGAAAGTGCCCAAAATTGCTCTGTAAGTGTTGTTTTATTAGCTTGAGACTGTTAATAAATATATCATAAATGAACTTATACTTACTTGGGTGAACATAAAGAAAGAATTGTATCGCTGTTCTTACAATGTTTGCAACTTACTCTAGTTCTTCACTTTTTTTTTATCCTAGTTACACTGTTTCTATACTAGTCTACCTTAGCAACTGACATTTATTTGGGCCATAAATTACCCTAATGCATTTTAGTGCTCTTTCATAAATTTTACTAACACAACACTTACAGAACATAGACTTGTATTAATTAAACCCATGCCTACACAAATCAAACATTTCCTTTTAACATTTTTACTTACTGCTAATTCTGGAAAACATACAAAAGGACAAAGGCTTTCTCTTCTCTTTCACCAGGTGTGAATATACATATACATAAATGTACATATAAAATGTGGGAGTTTGAATGTGTACCAGTGTGTCACAGCTGATAGCTGACAATCTCTGAGAAGAAAAAGACTATCTTCCAAGAACTTGGCATACTGAGCTACAAATTTGATCCTTTCATTAAGACAAACTTAATTAACTTAGCAATTTCCACTTTTGACTTTACTACTCCAAGACTCCCATTACTTGTCAGAAACAGCTTTAGCAATTTCAAACACTAACTATTAAAAGTCTTTTAAGGTTAACACTTCAGTCCAGTAATAGAAGTTTAAGAAATTTGAAAAGAGGCTTGTTTCCTATAGGAACAAAAAAAGGTTTGAGGTACATATTGATAAGACAGGAACTGTAAATACTAAGGTAATTTTGGTTTTGTAATGCTTTTATGCCCAAGTTTAGTTTTAAAATGGAAAAAAAAAGCTTGTTATGCAATATCTGCATATGAATATTCAATAAATATTCTGAATAACTATAGCAGCAGAGCACACTACAGTACAGGAAGACACATGACATATATAAGCCAATGCATGTAATATGCACTTAAGATGTCACTTAGCCACATTTGTCTTCTATTTGCCAATATTTGAAAATGTGATGTATTTTGTACAGAAAGTACATCATACTAAATCAAAAGCAGAACAACCTGAGGTGCTGCACACCCTATCCTGGGCTCCTGCTTCCCTCAGGCAAAGCCCCTGGGCTCCCGACACGTGGAACTTGAGGTGAGCAGCAAAACAATGCCACCACTGACATACCCAAGACCTCACAGAACATTACAGCCACAAAGCACTCAGACAGACTGCCCTGTGTAAGGCAGCATCTGCTCTACTGGAAGCAGAGCATGAAGCCCCAGGTTTCGTGTTTAGCCTGCTCTGGTCACTCACTCACTACAAGAGTAAGGGCAGGTCTGTGTGCTCCCAGCTGCACACACACACCCCCCAATCCCACCCCAGACAGCAGGAAGCATTGCTCCCAGGCACACATAAACTCTGCACAGGCATTTAATCCGACATGACATATTTGTGAACAATTTAAGCTAACACAGCAGCACTTACGCCACAGTAAAGCCTTAGAGATACGATAAATAATTTACAAGAGCAGTGCAGTCACCACCAGTGTTTGTTTTCTCAGTGGTCTTTATTAAACCAAATCACTGGGATTAAAGCTACTACAACAAAAACTGGAGTCAGACATGAGTGGGTTGACAATTCTTCTGTTTGTTCAAGCCTCCTTACTGAGAAGACTCAAGTTAAATATGACCAGAAATAAATTTGTCACAATACAATTTTAATTCTCAAATATCTGGAACCAATTAACTTTGGGAAAGTTTCAAATGGGCCACCCAGTGACATACACAAAATCATTTGTGTCTGCTGTCTTGTTTGTGATAATTTTTTTTATTGCTACCTCAGTTTCAGATGTCAGAGTAATGACTTCCACATTCCGATAAAAATGTGAATTGAATCCATATGGAAAAGATGCTCAAGCCCATCAAAATCACAAGAGCTCCCTTATTTCTAAGTTTTTCTACAAAAAATTTTATAAAGCCTAACATTTTGACCATTCTCAATCAAAACCAGGAAATTTTTAATATTCTCAAAGAATCAGATACGTCTTTCATAACATAACTGTTACTTAAGGGAAAGGTTAATGTAATCTATTTTACTTAAAAGTCTCCAGCTAAAATTAGCATGTAACTCTTCAAAAGATATAGCAGCCCTAATTGCCAAATGATTCCATTTCCTGTTAAAATTATTTAGGAAATACACATTATTATGATTATTTAATGTTCCACACATTCAGATATTTACATCAAAGATTCCATATACAGCATATTTATCTTCCCACTGAAAAATAACCTGAGGAAATTGCCAAGACTCAAAAGAAGACTGTAAAAGAAGCTATCTCCTCCTTCTTGAGTCACAAAGTAAACGTCTTTTCCATTCTTCAAGCTTGAAAAAAGAAATGCCTCACCACTCCTCTAGGAGTTTGTTTTTCCTAGCTAACAGAGAATGAACAGTTACAGACAGAACTCATATACACAGCTCTATAAAACCATCCAGCATTTCTTTGTATTTCTTTTTGAAAAATATCGCTTCTGCCCATATTTTTTATGACAATTAAAGAGTGCAAGTGCTTTTAAAGTGGCGAGGAGGGAAGGGGAAGAGAGCTGCATTATCTGACAAGGTCAAGCAAAACTATGGAATCAGCATTACAGAAGTCGTCCTAATCACACAGCTAAAAGCTCTCCCCTGTCCGTCCATTGGGATAGAGACTCCCACATTTGTCAGGGACACAAGCTCAGCTGAAAAGAGCTCTCTCCCCATCTGTATACACTAACAGAGCATTTAGTAAGATACATCTACCCAAGCACACAGCATGTCTGAGTAACCAGGTGCTAACAACACACACTGTTTGTCCAGGGATTCCACCACAA
The DNA here is from genome assembly GCF_037042795.1 of Molothrus aeneus. NCBI lineage: Eukaryota > Metazoa > Chordata > Aves > Passeriformes > Icteridae > Molothrus > Molothrus aeneus. Next base: position 34,716,425 of record NC_089647.1, on the reverse strand, counting down.
ACACTCTGAAGTGCCAAATGCCATGGGCCTTCTCTACATTTTCTTTAGCACCTGTTTTGCATGGGTTTTTTTATCTAAGGTAAAGAAGAATTAAGAATTAGGCCAAAAAAGAAAATCCTGCTTATGTATGCTCAATTAATTATTCCATGGACAGCTAGGAGAATGAAAAATAAATACACAGTTAAGAGCCTAAACACCAAGAGGCAATGGGAAGGGGAGGGATGTGCTTCAGCAAGCTCTGCATAGGACTCCTAGAAGTCCAGTAGGTCACCCCACTAACTGTGGAAATCATTCCCCAGCTTTACACAAATGGCAAAATGCCTTACTGCTGTTGGAACTGAACTGGCCTGAGGAGGTGCAAGACCTGCCTTGCCAGATGTAGGTGTACAAAGCCTTTGAATTCCCACTCCACAGGCCAAAGGAGAAATAGCTCCATTAGATCCCACAGTACAGGTCCACAAAGAAGAGATCCACAGCACAGCTAGCACAATTCCTGGTTTTGAAAAACCACCAGCAACAAGTGCCTGAAAAATACCTTTCCCGCCATACAGTGAAGGAAATTCCAGGGCACAGCTGCCAAAACAACATATAGGATTGCCACATGTGATTGCCCTAATGAATTATTTTTCCCACAATTTCTCCTGCAGCCCACAAGAAAGGTTTTGGCTTCCTAATTCTCTCGTGTAGCTTCGCATCTGTGTGCATCAGTTTGTTTTGAACTGCTAACAGTTTTCTTTGGCATCCCTCCATTCCCGTATTACAAGTAAATAATTCATCACCATTCCCCCTCTCCATACAAACACAATTTTACATTTCTTGTCTCCTACTCATTCTCCCCCAGGCTAAGTTAACTGAACTTAGCTCCTCCACTTACACATGTTCTTCAACACCTTTGCATCTTTATTTTTCCACGAGGTACTTTCTCTACTTCTATTACACTTTAAAGGGGACCAGAACTGCAGACAGCAGTAAACCTGTCAGCACACCCATGATTTACATAGTGGCATGATAATGACTTTTCAGTTTTATCCTCTACTCCTTTCCCAGTCATCCAAAATATTAAATGGAAGGGAGTAGGGAAAATGGGGGTGTTTAATAGCTACAAAATGTGGAACTGACATTTTCCTCATATTTTTGACTTCCTGTCTGACTGAAGAATCATATTCCATATATGGAATACACATATATATATATACATAAAAGAAGAGTTTTCTCCCCACATGCACCGCATTACTGCCACTTCATCAGTGGCACAGTGTTACAAGGCTTTAGAACCAGCTTTCATTTTTACAATCTTGGACAAACTATAAATAGCAAAAACTTATCTTCTCAGTTTCCTCTTTCCCAGAGTGCTTATGACAATGACAATAGGTGCTCTTCCCCATTACCTAATGTTTGGCCCTGTTTGCATGATCCTCACTTTTGCAGTGCCAATCTGAAATTCTGTGGCTGAATTTAAAGAACTAAAAATGGAGTTGGTGAACATGGATGCCTGAAAATTATCAATATAAAGAAATTTTAAAAACACAAAATTCTGTTCTAAGTTCATCTTCTTCTAAGTTCATCATAAAAATATATTCATCATAAAAATATACACAATTTCTCTGTATTTGTTTTCTACCTGTACAACAGGAATATTTTATCAATTCTTTAACCAAGCAATCTTGGCATTCTCTTACCAAGGGGTTAATTACTCTCCTTTTTCTGACCAACCTTTTTTTCCAGTTTTCTTCTGATGATACATCTTACGAGTCTTTAAACTTTCTAGATTGCTTTATGAAAAGAAAATCTATCCATACTAAAAATTCCTAAATTCTGTTATTCTAACTAAAAGCCCCACATTTTTGAGACAAGCATATAAAGTGTACTTTTCCCTTAGTCTTAGCTTCCATTTTCTTCTTTAACCCTTACATAATACATTGGAAAGTTCTTAGGAATCTGGTTCTGCTTGTTTTTGTTTTTCTGTCACTTATGCCACTGCTTGCCAATCCAGCATCAAAAGGAGTCAACTACCAACCTTGGTCAGTGACAACTTGCACAGAACAACAGCTCACCTTCACTCCTTGTAGCCTTACCTCTTACAGCATTGTCTGTAATCTCGGAATATATTTACACCAGGTTGCATCTGGTTGTAAGCAATTAAATTGCTATTTAAGACTTGAACATTGATCTCAAGGATGATCATGTGTCATGATCTAAACATTCATCAATCTAATTTCAATAGCCAGGCTAAAAATGCTTCATGAGAAAAGAAAATGGCACAGAAACTGTCAGAGTTAACGTGTTTTAGTGAGATGAACTTCCTCTCATTATTTTATTAATCTAATACATATTGGGTGATTATTTAAAAATAATTCATATTGGGTGAATATTTAAAAATATTCCAGGAGCTCCTGATCACATTTTTTTGTGCCCTCAAAATTCAGTATTACCACTATTACTAAACCTGCCAAGAATTTTTCCTCCAAATCACCTGTTCAAGAGAACTGTAAACATAAAAGTTTAATGACTTTTATAGGTAATGCAAATATACTCTGCAAACTTGCTTTCATTAACAAAAAGAGACCTCTAATTAGGGAGACGTCATGTTTTATCTGACTTCTCTTATTTGAGCAACAAGTAAGCAATCAGTGAAGTAACAGATTAATTAATTCTCTGCATTTGAAATTACAAGTCCAAATCAAAAGTAATTATTTGAACAGTGCTATAACATAAATAGTAAGCAACTCAGTACAAGACAAAAGTGACCACAGACCAGTGGAGAATTATTACATTTGCAAATACTTCAGTACAGTGCATTGAAGTCCGTGCAGAAGATTTGGCAGGTTGAAAAAGTGAAAAGAATCACATCTGTACTACAGCCAAAAAAATATATACTTGGTCTTATGACTTAATTTGGAAATGCCCATAGTGTGAGACCCAGATGTACAATGAGCTCAGCTGGTCAGAACACACCCCTAATTTAGTAACATCAGGGCTGTGGGTTCAATCCCTGTATGAGCCATTCACTGAAGGGTTGGACTCATCCTTGTGGTTCTCCTCCAACTGAGAGTATTCTGTTGATTAATCTGTTGATTTTGCACACAAGATGACCCATGAACTGAAAAAATATGTTAAAAATACAAGCGTGAACATCAACTACAGGTTTTGTTTCTTAGGATATTGCAAAACACCAACTAATTTTCTTCATTTTAGTGCCTAACAGTTTGTTTGATCTTATGCTTTCAGTAAATCTCAAGTAATCCACCACCTACTTTTGCTGAAGGTCATAATGCTTATTGACAGACTGTTATGCTGGCCCTTCCTCTTAACCTAGTGGTAAAATTCCTGTAGCTGAGTCTTCTAGTACTGCTTACACCAGCTTTTTTATTTTCAATTCACTGCACAGGTTTAAGGTTTTCCATACCCCTGACCAGTGACTGCAGCTTCCTTCCACCCTCACTCACATGAGTGAATACTATTTAACACAAATCAATTTGACTTCAGTTTGAACTACTGCTCAAAATACAGATTGCAGTAACTCCATTCAGTAAAGTTCCAAATATAATCCTTCCAGCTTGACACACATTCTGTGAGTCTCTACATGCACAATACGCAGGCTACTTTGCAGAGAAGCCAGAATTCTGAGAGAAAAATTACATATTTTTGTTCATTAGCAAAGCTTTCCTAACAAATCAGTGAGAGGCCTTACTCTAAAATTTGTCAAAGCAGAAACGTCTTCAACTTCTGGTTCACTCAGATTCATAAATGCCATACAAGCAATAAATCAGGAAATCCAGTAGAAAACCTATACAGACTTTCTTTTGGGGAGAGGAGCGAGGGATCCAAGAGCTTCATTATTTATGACCATGGCAAAGACCAGCAAGCTTATTTGTATCAGTGAATTCCCAATACATCTTGCTTTGCCTAAGGCCACTGACTTACTGTGATCTGCAAGCATTAGCAAACAATGCTCATATTCAAGTTCAGTGTATCCACTTCAACACCAAATGGTTGATATTGTGTGCCAGAGTCCTGGCTCAGGACTCAAGGGGCCAGTTTGAACAGCTTAATGTGCTCAGGAACATGGTTCAGCTCCCAGCAGTATTAATTAGGCCAGGAATAAGTAAGAGACATGATGAACATCAGGGTTTAAATGTAAAGTAAAAGGGTTATTCAAAAAAATAATTTCTTGCACAGCAGAGAATTGCAGTGTGTTAAAAGAACTGTTGTGACCAAAACCAACCTTATATTTTTACATAGGACAATGACCATAATTTGTAAAGTTCATCCCAGTTAATAAAAACAAAGAGAAAAATGGAGACAAAGACAGTATCTGCATGGATGTGTGCATCCATGTGTGTGTGTCAGGAAGCAGGGAAGGTTTTTATACTTCTTAACAAAAAAATTCCTATACAAGCATCTGAAGAATTTAAAATTTTCAAATATTCAAAACAAAAACAATTGTTTATGAAATATTTATAAGTAGCTAGTGTAAGCATGAGTTTACACATATAGGAAGTGTGTATTTCCAATCCAACTGTATAATCCACTCTTTGAAAATTTTTGTAATATGACTGATATTTAAAGATCTTTTATTCAACATAGTGATCTGCAAAACACATCAAATTATTGAAGTTAAATGTTCCAAATAGAATTTTGTCTAAGAAACTGCACCAGCACATTTGTGTAAGAGTGAAGCCAACAGTTACTTTATTCAAGGTTACTGACACAGATGATTTTACATAAACAAAAACAACTTCTCAAGATTAATAAATTTACAATTGGAAAATAGTACAATAATTTACACTTCAAAATATTCAAATGTGACAATTACTAAGCTTGATTTTGGAGTAGTGTTAAGCAAATTCAGGACACCTTTAAGAAGTTATTTACTTTCTACGAATTTTAAATCTAACACATCTTACTGAAAATTAGGTCTACGTTTTTTAACTCAAACTATAGTAGGTATACTTTACAAAAATTCAGAAACACTTGAAACACTGGCATATGTGCCAGTTTATTGAATTTTCTGTCAACATAAGCCAGGTATTAAAGTTGACAAACTTATTTTCTTAAATATATGGCATTGAGCCCCTCTTTCTTATTCCTACTTCAGAACATTCTTCTCCCTAGAAACATTGAACAAGGAATTTCCATTTCCAGACTTATTCCAATCGAGTCTGCAAAAATCCCCTGCAGTTCTTGAGATTTGAGAGCAGCAGCTATTGAGGCACCTCATTGCATCTGAGCAGAGAGAAGAGTTACTGAACTAGGAAAAAACTCCTTAAAGAATCACACAGCTCACATTACAAAAACATTAATAGTTCACATGGAAGTGACCACATGAGATGAATGTCAAATGATGCAGTTCCTCAGAAATAACCACGTTCAGCAGAATACTGTTGTAAGATACAGTAACTGATGTACTATTGTTACTTCCATAGTCACTAATGGTCTGATTTACTGATCAGTTGTGTGGAAAGGGTAGAAAAGAGAGAGGAGCAGATTCAGAAAAGATTCTAATGTCACACTCGTTGCTGGATTTTCCTTTAAAAATACTATAAAAGTCAGTTTGTCTTCCAAAGACAGAACAGTCTTAAAAGACAGGACACTAAGCAAGTTTCACACCTGAACAAGACTCAAACCAAAACAAAAATCTGCCTTAGAAAACCAGTCAGACTTAGATGTAGAGAAAATAAATCTTATTCTTTTTTTCCTCACATTTAACAGATGTAGATTGGTACTTGAGAATTACTTCCTTCTGCTATACCAAGAAATTGTACATTTTCTTTACCAATGTTTCCTCGTTAGAGGAGCTTCCTCAGCTTCAAGGAAGGATTTTTTCCTTTCATTTTCCAACACCAATATAGTTTTCAAGCTGACCTGTCTTCCATCCAGACTGACATTTACAAGCTGTGCTAGAAGCTGTCCTCCTCCACTTTTCCAACCTTATTAGAGGCATAAGGAGCATATCACAGAGACAAGATTTCAAATGAACCACCTCCCCCAGAATGCCAAACCACTGACTGTTTAGACAATTAAAAAACTTAGTCTCAGCACTGTTAAAAAATCCATGTATCAGTATCATGTAAAGAACTTCAGCAGCCATGTGTTAACATTTGCCATACACCAGCACATCCATTCTACTATAAACATAAGCAAAAACATTTACTCTTTCACAAAAAGACTTTTAAAACCATTTTATACATAGCATGAGGAATATTTTTTAACACAGAAATATTTCAACATGTAGAAGTGAAAAAAGAACATTATTTTAGACTGTATGTGCAAAGGTATAGATTTCGTTTTGCATCACAGAAACCATTAAAACTGAGAAAGTAACTGCAATATTTTTGAAAACAACTCATCTTTGTAAGGGAAAAAAAGTTATAATTTTTGGTTATAATGATTATAATTTTTAGACCAAACTGGTTTTGCTCCAAAACTTTCTGTGGAACTCTATTTAAGGAATGCAAATGCACAATTGACTTTTATTTTGACAGCTTAGCATTTCAAAAGGAGCAGAATGATTTCTGGGCTGAAACTGCTGCCCTGTTTAATTATCATCCTATAAATGATGTCAGGAACAGTATCAGACTAGAACTGGCACTAATATACTATAAATGGATATAGGCAATTAAAACATGAAGGATTTAATTTCAACTGAAACATATGGAGCACAGAAAATAATAATTAAATGTAATATGCAGTTAATCAGAAAGAATGTCTGCTCATTCCACTGGCCAGCTCTATGGCAAGATTAACACTGTGTTAAAAAAAAAAAGTCAAATCAAAAACCAGCAGAATAAACTTAAACTTTGCAAACTTTTGTCCTCTTAGAAACACCTTCATTCTGCGTATTTTGAAAACAGAATTGAAGATTTCTTCTTCTACAAAATGAAATCTGTACTCCATGACTCGTTTTCATAATACCTGAAGCATCTGAGAAGCCATAAAGAAGCAGCTTGTCAACAACTACCATCAACACAATAACTCAATGATTTTAAGTAGGACTGCCAAAACCTCAAAAAAATAAAGATTCCACAATTCTATACATTACAATTTTTTTAGAATGCATTAGAGAGACAAAGTGGATGTTTACAGATTCATCCAATGCACCCAGTTAGCAGCTATGCTGATCCACAGACTTCTGTATCTTTGACTATGCAAAAAAACCTTTACCCCATTTCCTTTGTGCTCCAACAAGGGGGAACCAAACAAAGTTTAGTGTGTTCTTGGTAAATCTGGTATCTGACACAAGGTCCTTACAACTGCTCCCCAGAACTGTTCCCCATCAGCAGCTTGCAGAGAACCCAGCTCAAGAACTTTTTCTCTATTCTTCATGCCTGAACTCAGCACTGGACAAAGTAGAGACATTGATAATCTTCGGCCTCAAGTACACTCTTGCCATGCCTCACTCCAATATACCATTTTTATTTTCAAGCTATAGCAGAGGACTCCAGGGTTTGGGGTAGCACAGGAGTGACAAACCTGCAGCAGCATTTCACCTGCTTCACTGAACACTCAGAGCATGCCCTCCTGCAGCTGCACCTGGACCCTGAGCATTGTTCTGAAGCAGATGGAGATGCAAATGGGAAATACTGCTGGAAATGGAAAAAATCCCTCCCTTCCAAAGAAGTTTCTGTATCTACACCTCACTACATACAGAATAAAAAAACATTCCTTTTGCTTAAGGTCCCAACTTTTTCAGTCCCCTGATTGCATCTTCACCTCACTTCCCCCAGAGCAGGGCCAGGTGCCCTTCTTCCCAAACCTCACAAACTTAGAAGCACGACAGGGCAGCAGAAATTGCCAGGTAACAGGGACTGAAGCTGGAAAAAGGTGTTTTCAAAGGCTTGGGGAAGATAAGAGGGCTGCCTGATGACGTGAAGATCTGAGAGAAGGGAAGACTGCTAAGATTGTCGTGAAATAGAGGAAAACAGGAGATTCTTGCTCTCACAAGCTTTTACTGGAAGACCTCTGAAAACTCTTTCCCCCCACCAGGAAAATCCTCAACCATCTTGAAACTTGGATTTGCCCTGCTGGGAAGTCTTAAATTCTCTCTTGGGCCATTTTTCTCCTCTATCAAATCACTGCCACAGCAATTCTTATAATCAGAAATGCTACATGCACTACAGATGGGTGTCTGGAGCTCTTCAGAATCTGAAGCTACCCATTATTTTCAACTCCACTACTGACTAGCAAGGAGTTAACCATAAAAGTCAACTACTTTTCTTTAACTGGTATACTTCTTATAGGAAATTCAGCATAAGCTATCAGCTGTGGCTGAGAGGTAAGTCTCAAAACTGAATTGTAATATTGACACTTTCACCAATTCTAGAAAGTCATTATGCTCCTTTAACATGATCTTCTATAAGGAATAGCTATTCCTTATAGAAGATCATGTTAAAGGAGCATAATAAGTATTACATTGAGTTTCTAATGAGACACACAGGAAAGCTCAAAATGCAAAGCAGCTTTGCACAGAAAGCAAGAGACAAAGTATTAAATGTTTTCTCTGACTCTCGCCAAAAGTCCTGCTCTGAATTGATGGATGAGGTTTCCTGAGGCTAAGATGCCAAAGCCAATTAGCCATGTCAATCCACAAGAATGCCAGCTGCCAGGATCTAACTTTATTACAGTATTACTTAAAAGTGAAGACATCAGCAATGTTAAAGTTCACATGGCTCCTAATTTTAAAACCTGCCTTTTTTAGATTTAGGGTGGGGGCAGTGACAATGACCTTAAGTTTCAACCTACTGAAATCGTCACTGAGTGCCATGATTACCCATAATTTAATTATGTAAAGCATTCTGTTAATCAAATTAGACTACATTATGGACTATTCAAAAGAAAGTAAGACTTCAGCTTATTTCCCTCCTCATATGAATTCTATGTAATGTTTATATTTAAAAGTAGCAATTTATTTCAATAGTGCCTGTTTCAGTTGCCAAGCTGCATATCCCACAGAACATGATATGTGTAAAGTATATAGCTTACCCATTTATGGCATCTAATTCTGAATTCCAGAATAAAATTTTTGGAAAGTGTCTTGAGTATTTGTCGACTAGAATAAAGCATGTCCAAGTCTTTGATTATTTGAAAACATCTGCATTTAATTTCTAAGCAGGGAGTTTGGAAATGTTGATCTTACAATACACTTCCCTGCACATTCACCACAATAAACTCAATCATTCCATGAAAGGGTAAAATTTTTCTTCTGTTTAGGTGCCTATGAAATAAATCTGAACATAAATGTCAAGCAACAAAAAGCACCCATTTCTTGGGAATAATGTCCATATTCCTCCAAACTTCTCAGAAAACTCTGTACACTTCAAGTAGTCTATATTAACTTTATTGACATCTTAATTCAAAGTTTGGCTTTTTGCTTCTACTACATTTATACTGCCTTTACCACCCCAGTATACAACTGGCAATTCTTGAACTATTCTGTACCTCAAGGATGCTGAGAGAATGTTATACTTCTCTGCTTTTGTCTCAAAGTTAAAGAACAGTTGCAAGTCTTCTGGAAGAAAAATCAAGCTTTCTTTTCTAGATTCTTATCCAAAACTGGGCATAGTTTTAATCATTTCTTGGCTGGATACTTTTTGTTCCTGCAGACACATGCCTATACATAACTAGATATACAGCAAATAAGAACCATTACCAAATAAATAAGAACTTAAAATTAATAAAAGTTTGTTCTCAGCTCTCAATTCAACCTGTCAAAGGAAAAAGAGACCGGAATGAGTGACCAGTATATTGTAGTTATGCTAGAATAGTATATTCTATTCTATATATATCTATGACCAGTATATTGTAGTTATTCTAGATATTTGATTCTGTAAATCCTGTTTCATTAGGCTTTATTTTCTTCCTTTGAGATGTTTTTGAAAGAGAACTTCGTAATGTAAGTGCCATCAAGTGTCCAAGAAGGCTATATTTTGTTACCATTTATAGAGCATTAAGGTTTGCCTACTGAAATTACATGAAAAAAACAAATCCTATTTCTCATTCCAGCACAATGTCTTCGAGTGTAAACTAACATTATTAGCTTTCTTTTATGAGATTTGACCTTTAAAATCTAAAGGATAAAAATCCATTGATCTTGGTTCTTGTTCCTGTGTTTCATAAGCCAGATTACTGTCACTGTCACCAAGTGCATCCATGATGCCTGACTGTTCATGCTGTGACACCAGCCATATCCCAAGTGTCACTCTAAGAACACAGGGCTGACTCCACCTGGTTTTAAACTATGAGGCAGCACAAAGGTGAAGGCCATGTTTGAAGAACAAACATTGCATGAGCTCCACCTGAGCATGCCTTCCATGAAATGGGAAAGATGTGAGCTCTTTGTTTTCTACCTTATTTTTCCACTAAGATCCAGGCAGTAATGAAGCAGAAGCCACTGAAGATTCTCTCCTCCTAAACCCAGATGACAAAATAGGAGAAAAAAGCCATCCCACAACAGGAGGCAGGATTTCCCAAGGAACATCACATGACCTGACAGAAGAAGCAGCAATCAAGTCTTGACAAAATCCCATGCTACAATGTGGGCCAAAACAGTTGTAAAAATGCTGCTATTTGAAGCAAGAATCCAGGACTCTCTGTAGAGCTTCAAACTTGAAATGTGTTATATTAGAACTATAGCCCCAGGGAAAACACTACTGAGTTGATTTCAATGTCTTAATTGATACCTGACAAGACTTGGTTTCTTGTAGGCATTAAAATTAAAGGCTTAACTTGTGACAGAACTACAAAAATTACCAACTACAGCAAATGGCAAGACATCACGTGAGAGAGTTTGTCCATGCAAAAGCAGAAATTCTACCACAAGTGAGTACTTCACACTTCTTTCCAGCCAGGACTAAATTATGTCCTTTTTGCTCTTCCCTCACCCAGGCAGCAATGACTCAGTGGTGGATGCTTCCCTACGAGAATCAGGACATGCTTGAGAACATTGTCCCAAAATGGGGCTTTGCCCTCCACAAGGCTTTAAAATCCTGAGCTTCAGTTTAACAGCTTCCAAGAAGGAAAACCTTTCCCTCTGAGCTTTCCAATTTTCACAGAATCACAGAATTATTAAGGCTGCGAAAGAGCCTTAAGATTATCAGCTCTGACCACTAACCCAGCATTGCCAAGTCCCCCAGTAAAGCATGTCCCCAAGTGCCATGTACAAGCCTCCCTCCAGGCTTGGTGACTCCACCACATTCCTGGGCAGCCTGTTCCAGTGCTTGACAACCTTTTGGTGAAGAAATTTTTCCTAGTATCCAATCTAAACCAAATATCAAAGTACTTCTGCTATTCCAACAGTAACTTATAACACCACTTACTATTCTAACAAAACAAAAGTAGCTCAGTACTTAAGGCTTTTTTGTATGAAAGAAGGAACTAAGCAATGGTTTTACCTCAACTAGCACACTATCAGCTTAAAAGGTGACAATACAAGGAATGAACAGGGAATCTGGACATCATCAGACAATAAATACCTGTTTCCTGACAGCTGCTGATGTAATCAAAGCCACTGTCACCCCAGAAGAGGGGTACAGAAAACAGTTGACAAAGCAATCCTGGAAGACAAGTGTCTCAAGCATTTACTTGATGCACTTTCAGTTATGGAGATTACTTCTGAAATGTTAGAAAAAATTTTAAAAAACATTAATTTCTATCTGGGTAATATGCTAAAAGAATAGCTAAAGCCTTTCATCCTGGCAGACCTTGTACAATGTTAGTACTAAGGATTACATAAAAGCACACAACAAAATTTTAATTATCTAGAAAGACAAGGCAGGACTGGTCAAATTCATTTTACTACAACTAAGAGGTTCAAAACATTTAAAACGTGCATTTGGAAAATTTAAATCCACCTGTCCTTTGTCATTTTGGATTCCCTCCATGTTTTGACTAAGATGAAACTTACTAATGGAGAAAAAAAGGTGGCAGCTAGTCCCGTTTATGAAATGTCAGTTCAGTAAGTTCAAACAGAAAACATTTTCCTGTGCTATGATGAATAAACAGTGTAGCCTAAGAAAATGCTTTGCTGAAACCAATAAGATGTGTTAAATAGCTGTTACTTCACAGAGTTACAAACAAAGAAGTGACAATGTTCTTTTTTTCATCTTAAAGGATATTTTTGAATTGGTACACAATGTTTTATAGCATGTAGCAGCACTGGGTGATAATTTCACTGAGTTGCAAGTTATATTAATGACAAATGATTGCACATTACTGTAAAAACTCCATAAAACAAAAACACCCTTCAACCTACATTATTCATAGTATCCTCCCTCATTTAATTGTAACTGGCACAAGGTATTTCTTGAGACATCTGTAACTCAGATACATCATCAGTTTTTTACAGAAAGTATTTGATAAGCTGGTAAGAAAAATCACTTCGGAATGCTCAGTGTTAGAGCATTTCTCACATGCAAGTACCTTCCTTTACAATACCACCAGTTTGCCTTCAGCAAAAAGTTAAAACTACAGGATCAGCAAAATCACAGATTAAAAGTGGCTGTTGTTGTTTATTCTCTTGCCACAGCAAGGTTCATTCCTCTTTCTTTCATCCATTCACCTATCACCCTCTAAAGGCATGAAACAATTACAAATTTATTGCATATGGAAAGGTATATTGGAGGGCTCTTGGCCTCAAACATTTGAACCATGTCCTAAATTGTGCCATATCTCTGTCAAGCTTGGTATCTACTTGGCTCTCTGTGTGTGCAAGATAGCTAAAATTAGGCTAATAGCTTTGAGGTTTTCTAAAATATTACACAGCATGAAAATTTCATGGTATTTTGAATCACTATGACTTCCACCCTGTAAAAAAAACATACAAATATCTGGAATTAAAGCTGACTGAAGACCAATGGATACTCATTTCTCCATTAGATCCTGAGGGATTTATTTTTGAGTCGGTGTTTCAGCATTTTTGCACGCTCCTAGACCAAATAGTTCAAGCTTTAAGAGCGCAACTTACATGCAACCTTCACACTTGACTAGTTGGAATAAACAATGGTACAGCCAAAATGAACCCAGATTTAGCCATTTTATGCAATTGAAAAACAAGTCAACTGTGAAACTGCTTGGACTACTTTAAAACAGAAAAAAACTCTGCTCAGCTGTGTTACTTTCTCATATACAGAAGCAGAGCATCACCCACTGGAATGCCACCGATCAACTCATTCCATACTTGTCTAAATAGTATCTCTTCCTCTGTGTATGAGGATCTGAGCACAGTATTTCATAAACAGCAGATGCACTGATGACCCAACATCAGCACAGGAATAAATTAGATTCAGCATCCTCTGATTTCTCTATAAACTCTGTCTAGATGCAATTGCTGACAATTTCCCCCTTCCATTTCCAGGACACCAACAATATCATCTCTCTGTGTCTCTCTTTCTGGTCTCTTCTTAAAATTTTCTTAATATTAATTAATTAATCCAATCCTTTCGTGGCAAACTCATCATTTTTTTTATCACCTGCTCTTTGCTTTAACTAGAATAAACTCTACATTTTCTCATCTTTTTCCACTTGTTTTACCTCTAGCACTCCCATACACCAACTCCCATTATGTCAGTCCAGCTCCATGTCTCTCTTGCCTCAATAAATTTTTGGGTTTTACTTGTAGACTGTGCTTCTCTACTTCCTTTCTTCATATCTTTCTCATCTTACTTTTAAGCTTTATAGCTTTCCATTCAGTAATGTTTTTAATGTTTTCTCTATGGCTGGGACATGTCCCTATGCTTCTTCCTCCCATCGCTCTCAAGAAACAGCCCTCAACAGCACCACTCTGCCTTTTGCATCCTGCTGCTTCACCTTGTGCTAAAGCTTTATATCATTTAATCCATGACCCTCAAGAGCCTCTTATTAACATTTCCAGTTCTGTAAGCAGCCCACCATACACCAGAAGTCCTAGTAGAGAATGAATAAAGACTTTGATGTAGTGATGCACAGTTTGAATTTCAAACATAGCAGGCAGCTCAGCACATGCTAGGATAACTGCCTCCTCTCTGGTGTAGCATATCAATGACAACAGCAATTTTCCTCAAGTTATGTTTCTCAAAGAAGCTTGATATCAAGTCAGTCCTAGTTCAGATTAGTCTCTTCCTATCCTGCATTTTGAAGGCAGCCTTTGTTTGTTTTATTTTCAACACTAGAAAAGCCAAACCCTAACACAAAGACACAGTTTCTTCAATGTAAAAGCAATAACTCAACTGTTGAGCTGTTCACAACAAAGTATGCCCCAAGTGTCTGGAAACATAAGAGCTATAGGTCGTCTTCATGGACAGTCATTAATATCATCTACTGTTCCAGATAAAAATAACTGAAAGATTACATTTCACTTTCCACCTTTTGCTGGAATCTTGGGGTTCCTTTTGATCTCAAATTATCCATGAAGGATCATCTTATATGTTCACTATCAATGCATCTCTTATGATCCTAGAAATTTTGTGACTTTAATACATGCAATCCAAAATAGAATTTGAAAGCTCCATGGCTCTGTGTGTCCACAGCACTTATTACCACTCTGTTCTGGGCTATTACAGAAACTTTAGGTCTCAAACCCACATGTTAAGCAATGTTAGGACTTAGATGTACTTATTTAGTTCTAAAAACTCAAAATGACTTCCAGTGAGAAGTTAAGAAGTTGATTTTAGACTCTGCACATTAAAATTAAAGCTACAAATGCTTCAGTCCCATGCTTATTTCTAATTCCTATCTCAAAAAAACAAAAAAGAAAATCCAAATCCTCAAGTACATTCTTATATAGCTTCAATTTAGCAGCAAGCTAGTCTGAGAAAAAACACTTTTATTCTATTTTTCCATAGAGCATATATAGCTGAAACATCTTATTTTTAATCTGTCATGTAAGCAGCAAGGAAATGCAGCTAGGGAGTTCAGGTTCACATAAATCTATAATCACTGACTTATTTAAAATTAATCAGGACACTTATTCGCATGTTTCCATTCACAAGTTTCTAGTAGCTCCAAATTAAAAAAACAATAAAAATGTCACATTTAGAACAAGAGTCCTAAGACCCCGCTGCCTTTCATGTTCTACTGAATTTAACTCACTGAAATGAAAAACAGCAAGCCTGCATAAAGATTTAACACACCTTTCCACTACGTAAATTCATCTCTGAGGACAAATTGTCACATGCTGCCAACTGGACAACAGGACTTAAATTTTCTGATTTAAAAGCCCTAATCTGGCTATAAAAATTCAGTGCAGCAGTCATGATAATCACTTAAAATAACCAACAGTAATTACAGTTACCTCCTGCCTACCTGGGCAAAGGCACACATGAAGAATCACAAAAAAAAGCTTTAATTATTATTGCTCAGGCTGCAAAACCCAGTGTAGCAAAACATGAAACAAAACAAAGGAATACATTAGTTCCCTTAACATCTTAACAGGTCCTGACACGAGTTTTACAGAATGCAAGAAATGCAGGCTAATTTCACAATCTATCTGCCATCACTAATGATTAAAATGTGACAGCTTTCAAAATGGGACATGCTGCAATCCAAAGCTAACGGACATAAATCTTTTAAAGGCTTAGTAACTTTATAAGTGAATCTTATAAAAGCATACAAACTTCTAGGCCAAAGATAAGCAACACAAACAGGGAAACATTTACTGTGATTACAGGGCTTGCTAACAAGGTGTCACACGATCACGAGTTTACAGAGCAAACCCTGGCAGCTCTGGCTTCACCAAAGATTTGTGACTAAAATAAGCCCTTGTGCTGAAGAGAATATCCATGCCAAATGGTATCTATAAAATGTAACTCCATAGCTTGACTTTTCCCTTACAGCTCTGTCCAATACTGCGTGGTCCTTCATCCTTAGAGCCATGAACACAATGACAGCTTCCTCAGAATCTTGATACTCAGAGGTGCTGCTATTTAAGCACACCTATTGCCCCCTTCTCTTGGAAAGTCTATTCCAAAGGAGTATGTTCAATTAAATACCACCATCCTTATAACCTCTGTTCCCTGAATGAGGAGTTTCTACACAGTGCCCTTCTGAATTCAAGGAAAACTTCCAAGGTGAAGATCTCCTTGCAGGAGTCAAACCTTGTTCCCGTGCTTTATTGGGACTCTGAACAGCTAAGTAATTGAATTTCAAAAGGAGAATTTGTCACCTTTTAAAATTAGTTTAAAAAACTTCATAAAGAAAAGGAATCCTAAAGGACAGAGTATGAGTCATACAAATCAGGAAGCTATAAAAGTTACAATGGTACTTCAACAATAATAAAGTGAAAAGCAAAAATTAATTTCTTCTCTTCTGGAGTCTGTTAGTTCCCCTCATGAGTCTGTCTGCAAAGACAGAGTCTATGAATACAGAATAACCCAAGAAAAAATTTCTGCCTAAAAGAAATTGTTAAGCACCAGAGTTTGAGAGAGAACTCTATAATGGGTTTGGTAAATGCATAAAGGGACTTTCCAGGATATTTACCTGCTAACACATGTCATGATATCAGCTCCTTCCAAAAGCTCTGCCCCCACAAAATACTCAGAATTACAAGTCATCAACAATGATTGTACAAGGACAGAAGAGTACCTATTAATTTTATCACCCTAATCTGTACTATGATACATTGCCTTTGTCTCACCCCTTTTAGTCATTAATCTTATCATCACCATCAGAGTTCAACTCATGCACAGCTCTACCGAGGCCCCAGCAAACTCTCTCAGTAGTCTGAACACAATTCTTATTTTCTTTTTTTGTAGTTTCTGTGACTATTCATGCAACTCAAACTGTACAAAAACTTGATGTAATTCCTTTGGCAAAGTAAGATCTTTCCTAAAGGAGTATGATCAAGTAACAGAAGCATTTTATATTTGGAAAAAGTTAATGCACAAAGTATCATTTAGATAAATGTTATTTATTTGGAGAGTAAAAGAAATACGGCTCAAGATTTAAATTGATACAATCACGTGGTAAAAATGTTTGCATGCACAACTGACACAAGTTGTGAAATTATTAATTGCAAAACTGAAGTATATGGTGTTGGATTTCTCATCTGCAAAATAATGATCATTTAAGCACCAGATGCCATTCTATCATGGAAGAGAAATACAAAATAACCATCTTCTTGGGGCTACAATACACAAAACTTTGAACATAGTACAATGAACCACATTTCAGCCTCTGCTTTACAGCTACTTCTGAAAGACCTCTGATCACAATTTGCTCTTAAGGGAGTTTAATCTAATTATGCATAATTCTTAAAGAAAAATCCTGCAACAATTTAAAAAATGCAATGAATCCCAGCATCTATCAACTTTAAACAAGACATTTCCCATGGATCTTACATGTTTTTATTCTTCATTGAAATAAAGGACTACTTACTTGATTAGCCATGTATATTGTGAGAAGACCTCTCCTATAAACAGAAAAGATAAAATAAGTGGATGAAACAAATATTTTTTTTCAGACTGAAGAAAAACACTTTAATCATTAAGAATATTTTATTAAAAAGGAGGATTTTAAAAACAGGTTATTGATGGAGGATGAGTCATTACCACCTTATAGAAAAATAAGTCAAACATAAAAATAGCATCTTGATAGCACAGTATCCAAAGCAGTTAGGAATTACAGGAACCAAGTTATATATAGCAACTGGCTGCTCCACATGAGTCCTGAAGCTGTCAGAAGGAGCAAGGAACCCTGAATTACACACAGCACTTATCACAACTTAAGCCTACACATGAGCCAATAGCATAAGCATGCAAACAATGACCTAAGCCTAAGTTAAATTTTGAATTTGCAGCAAAATGTTTGTGTGTTAACTTCTGTTTTGTAATTGGTGCTTTGCAACTCCAGGCACCTTAGCCCTTCTGCCTACAATATCAGGAAATGCTTTCTACAGAGACTGATGCACAAATCCTGGCTCAAGCCAGTTGAAAGTCACAGTGCCAACAGTCCCCTGAACAGTGACCACCATCTTCTCTTCTAACTTTATCTACTTTTTTTTCCACTCCTATTTTTTCTTCTGTCTGTGTCAGCCTACAGCTCACACTGTTCTTTAGGAAAAGTATAAACTTGGACTCAAGATCACATTTTTGTTGATTCTATTGCAGCACAAGATGAAAACTGAACTTGACTACATAGATGTGAGCAACTCCAGCAACTGACTGCACTGCAGGGTGCAGATTAAATTAAAATTATTTCCAATACATCAGTCACAAGCCACCATCACCCTTGAGAAAGTGGAAGACATTACCATTGGAGGTATGCTTTGCCTTGAATTATTCCTCCTCTTTTGCAACATTTTCATTAGAAACTGTGGGCAAAGGCTGGAACACAGTTTCAGTATTCCTACTGGACTGGTGTTTTTATCTTCTCAAGTTTCCCACCAGCCTTGTAGTATTTGGGATTTTTCTCATTGACCCCACTGGTCTTACACAAAAAACCTGAACATTCTTGTGAAGGCACCACATGTTCAACTATTAAAGTTTCTCAATATGGAATTTAGTTTTATAACCTGACTCTGTATTTGTCTTCATGTCATTTAGGATTTTTTTATAATATTGCTACTACAGAAGGTAATATATAACTGAAGGTTTAACCCAGACTTGTATGTTCCATTGTCATGACATTTTAAATTTCTAAGCATTCATAGAGTAATTAAGAGAGCTGTGTGTTAACAGAACATATCCTGCAATCAGTTCAGTTGAAGAAGTGAACAAAACAAAAGCACAGATAGCAGGAAATAAATCTGTATTGAACACTTCCCAAGCTTGATTCATCCAAAAAGTTTACTCAGTATTTACTAACCCCCATGTTTACATGTCCGTAACTTTGTCAAACTCCACATCCAGATCAAGGTTTTTCACAGCAGCCATCTAGGCTACAGGGAAGCTACATTCCACTTAAAAGTTTTACTGCTTCCACATCACACTGAAGTTGTGGAAAGCAATAACACAGCACACTGACTTCCACAAGTTGCTCTCTACTCACAGAGAAGATGAAAATTTGGACTTAAGTTCAAAACTTTAACTAGCAAAATCAGTTTGTTTCACAGTAGTTTTTTTTTAAAAAAAGCAGCATTACAAATCTGCTCTCTGTATACCTTCTCTACCCGGTACCAAGCTGTGCCAGATACTAGAAACAAGATTCTAGCATGAAAGCCTAAGGAAAAAAAGCCTGAATATAAAGATTTGGTGGGGATGAGGCATACAAGAAAAAAAAGAAGACAAAAGGTAGGGAATAGGGTCAATGAGTATTTAAGCAAAATAGCCCCTATAACTTGCAATAAAACATCAAAATACTGTATGACATTTCTGAACAGGAAGGGGTAAAAATTCACCTAACGCAATAGATAAATTCAACTCTCAGGCTGGTCCGCAAACATTCACCTAGTCTTTCAGTTCACTAGCTCAAGTGATAAAACAATATTGGTGCCCCAACCCTCCTGAGTAGCAAACTACCAGATAATACACAGCTCTGTGTAATGTGAAATTTATTTTAATTTGTTCTCAAGAAAAAATACTGGATATTTCATGGTTCCTAGATGTTCTTTTTACCCCTGTAGTAGCATTAAAAATTTATGACAAACATCCAAACATTCAGCCATTTGGAAACACAGAGATAAACCTACCCATAAGAGCTAACCTGGTAACTCAATCCACTTAGAGTATTCTGAAAAATGTCAGAAGATCAAAAACATCCTGCAGTAACACATCTGTGAGAAGACTCAACCAGCCTCTGAGTGACAGATGCAGCTTTCAGAGTACATTCTGTATATTCACAGCTGTAGATTCTACAGTGGGCATGAAGCAGGATGATCATTGTGATGTGCACAAAACTTACTTAGTGGATTCTCCCCTGCAATGTCTCTGTCATGCAGGCAGGGCTTTTTAGCCTCCCACTGACATTCATTTAGTCTTTTTTAAAACACTAACGAACTAAGAACTAAATGAGTTTTAGTTTCTGTTGTAGTCCCTTTGGGGGTAAAATGCAACTCACCAACCACAAAGACAAAGAAAGGAAAAGGTGCTAGAGAAGAGGAAGGAAAGAACTCAGAAGCTGCAGTGCAGCTGCAGCAAGGCCAATGTGAGAAGTAGGTGGCTGGGAGGAGACGAAATGCACAGACAATAAATTTGTGCAAGGAAGTAACTTCCAGAACTGAAAACACAGCAAGTTGTTGGATGACATCATCTCCAATTGCCTGCAACAAGCCCGGCGGTGAGGCCCAGGCCAACTCCAAGCAGAAAGAGTTTTCTTTCTCCAAACTAATTCTGTGACTGTTTTAAAAATAAATAGCCCCATGTTTCCATGGAAAAGGGAAAAAAAGGGGAGGGGGAAAGGGCATTCTTCCTGGTCCTGTGCAAATGTGATCCAACAAGTCTAACCCAAACCTGAACTCTGCTGTTAAAAAGCAGTTGGAAGTTCAGAAAATGTTGCACTATTTTGTAGCAATGACAGCTGACAGAAAACAGGACAGAAAGATGGAGGTAGGCCAAGTAAAAGGGTCACTGGTACAACCCAAAGACTGTATTAAAACTGCAGCTGGTAAATAGGGGGAGAATATAATTGGGAAATGGTATTAGGAGAGCAGGAAATTATTAAACAATAAAAATAATTAGTCAGCCATGTATAACCATATGCTTTGGGGAGGTTTAAAGATCCAAATAAACAGCTTACATTTCACTGCTAAAGTCCATGAACCAGTGCTGAATGCTAATCTTGGCAACACCAACTCCAGCAGGTGGCTACAGCAGTGTCAGTCTGGCAAGGTCACTACGGGAAAGCCCAACCAGACACACACAAATCACTACTGCCTGCTCTTCCTCCATGGTTTCTGTCTTAGGCCATTTTCTCTAAAGTCTGCTTTCATAAATATCTTCATTGTGGCTTCCCACTGACTCCCAGTCATCTCTCCAATTGACAGTCTCTCCTATACCCAGCTCTGCTTCTAATGACATCTGTGATCTTTAACTCAGGAAGGAAAAACATGAGCTAGGGATAACCTTAAATTCATGAGCAGCAGACCAAGCTCTATCCTACCAGTTTCTTGTATTAAATTAAAGAACCAAAAAAATACTTTGCTGAAAAAATGTTAATAAGACATGTCTCCTTCACCTGAAAAAGGAGGCTTGCATGAAAGTAGTCATGTTTTAGTTGCTCTTAAATTCAAGTCTCAAAGAGAAGTAGTGTTTAGTATACCTTTCACTTTGTTTCTCCTCCTTTTTCTTCCCAATTCACACATTTAAATGAATTTTCCAACATGCTTGATAGAGAACTGAGTAGGCAAAATTTCAGAGTTTAGTTATCCAACACAGGTCACATTATCTACAGCTGAATAATTCCAATCTTGCAGATTCCATATTTAATGGTTAAATTACAAAAGACCACAGGCTTCTAGAAGATAATTCTCCTGTTCATTTATACCTTCCTCAAAGAAAAGTTTAACTTGATAAAATTTGCTTTTTGGACAACTTGGGAACATTCAGACCAAATTATAACAGCAATAGCTCTTAAACTATGGCCTACAAACCTCAACAGAGAACCACATATTTTTGTTATTGCCTGCCCAGAGGAAAGAGTCTAAAATAACTGCTAAAAGCCCCAAAAAGCTACAGGATAAAAATAACAAGGAAACCTAGCAGTGTACTGGGCTATATTACCAGAAGTTTAGGTAAGAGGTCAAGGGAAATGATTAATCCCATTTACTTGGCACTCGCTACACCAGACCCCGTGCCTGGTTGTGGTCCCCAACACAAGCAGGCACTGATCAGCTGGCATGGAGCAGCAGCTGTAGGGCTGGGCAGACACCCACCTGACCCAAGGAAGTCCCTGGAACAGGGACTCAGAGGTTGGCAAGGCTGACCATGCAAGGCTGACCAGACAAATCTCAAAGCAAGCTGGATTGAATTCAGTGCCAGCCCTGCTCCAAGCAGGAAGCTGCACTAGCTGAATTCCCAAGACTTACCTGAACAATTCTATTATTCTACAGAAAAAGGTGGAAAGCAACTTCAAAATATCATCAATAATTATTTGCACAGATTATAAAATCAGAAGAGATTACAGTGATAAACAACCTGTCTTCCTAACAAATACAAAACACAAACTCTTCTTTAATGAATTAGCCATTTACTTAAAAAGATCAGATTTGTCTTTTAAGTATTTCCAATCACCACAATCACACATATATTATTTTATGGGTACTTATCTTTACAGTTTGCACCCTAAGACAAGACTTAGACTGGTCTCTAAAAACAGTTACATCTTTACCTCCCCTGTAACACTACCCCCTCCAACCAAGTCCCCCTCAATACCATTTCTTAAACAAGAACTGAACTCCTTCAGTTTTTCCACGATGTTCCCTAAGTTTTTAATCATACTTATAGCTCTTTGCTAAAACTGTCCCAGTTTTTCAAAATTCATCTTTAGGACTGCAAATGAAAATATAGGAAATATAAACCAAATTATAGTTCTCCTATCTTTTGTTAAATCAAAAGTATTTTAAAGTGAAAGAAATCATTGGGTGCTGCTCTCAGACTTTGCATTTGCCTGTGAGCAAGGTATTTATATCTTCCTGTAAGTGCTTTAAACTCTGGAAAACTTATTTGATTGAGGCCAAAGTCCAATTCCCCTTACATGTGAGCAAAAAATTCTATTTGTGCCAATGGAAGCAGCAACTGTCCAAATCTGCATGCCAACATATTGTTTATGGAACACTTTGCTGAAGAATGTTTTCTTGCTCAGCTTGATGGGCTATAAAATTAAAAAAATAACTCTATTTTCACAAGCAGCAAAAGCTTTTGCTTCATATAATAGTAAATCATACAAAATACCAATCTTTAAATACAACCAAGATTTTTTTTCCTACCAAACTCATTACCAGTTCTCTCTCATTTATGGTTTTCCTTCAATGTATTTATGGTCTCCTTTAAATACAGAGGTGTTGCTAAGTTAAAAAAAAAAAAAAAAACCAAACAAAACACAGGAGCACCATCTGCACACAGGAAAAAAAACGAAAAAACAACCAACCTTGCCTAAAGGTGGGATGAATCCTTAGAAAGCACTTACACTTATGGAAATTTTACCATAAATTAATTATTGCAACCACAGAACCCCTCAAAGAAAATTTCCAACAGAAAGCAAACACCTTCTCTTTCTCTAAAAAGCCACAGAAGAGAGGAAGGATCTGTCATTTTTAGGCTAAATCTTTCTCAATATTTATTCTTCCTCCTGAGTATTTCTTTCTTTCATACATTTTGCCTTGCCCAGCCCATCTTTTGTGTCTAATAGCAGCACTCCAGTTCCTGGAATTTCCTCATGAAAAACTGTTTTTGGTGATAGGAAGTTTAAAGAATTGTTTTCTCCATTGCCTTGTTTCAGTTTAACCATAAACCTTTCTGAGCGGACATCCTGAAATCTAACATTCACTGCAATTAATTAAATTTATTTGAACTACTACAACTGCTCTTTTTTACCAGTATTGTGGTTCTTATGATTGCTTTTTTTTTTTTTTTCTTGCTCAAAACTAAAGGGGAAGTAAGTTAGCAAGTCAGAAATAACAGGAAATAACTACAGCAAGATGAATACCACTGTGTACAGAATGAACACAAATTGACTGAACAGGCACCTCCTTCAGTGAGAACAGCCCTAGGTGTGAGCTGTAAGAGGAAGCCCCCAAATTCACCTCCAGGGCAAGGGACACACCAGGGCAGGTACACCCAGGCCCCCTCCCTGCAACAGCTCCCACAGCCCAACACACAGCAGCAGCAGCACAGCAGGATAGAAGGAGCCTGAAGATGGATATAGCAATATGGTAAAAATCTTCATGTATGCAATTAAGAGAACAGGCTCTCTGATTAAACATCTAATTGATGAGTTATGTTCCTCCACATATGCAATAAACTTAAACAGCTGGTGGGGCAAACACCTAGAAAATAAAAATATCCAACTCACTGCTCAGACAAGAGCAGTTTTAGCTTTGCTATAAAGCTTTCTAACTTCATCCCCAGTCCAAAACTTTAAACTCTTGATATCTGCTTTTCCAAAAACTCTTCATGTTGACAAACCAAGAAGACTTGACACAAGAAGAAGCAGGTACTAGAGTCAAACTCACTTTTCCTTGTGGCCTATACAACAAAATCTAAACTCTACATTACTTTTTTCACCATTTTTTCCATAAATTCATTATATTAATTTCCTAGAAAATCAAGTCTGAATTTTAGATGAATGTCACTGTTCACTGAATATGCTGCTGAATATTCTGACACTTATCACTGTATTTTAACTATTTTTTATGACTATTTTTTACAAGTCTAAGAAATCACAAATAAAAACTACTTTTATAAGAATCTCGGGATTCAAAGGCAAATATGGAGTGGAATGTTAAACAAAGGCAAAGAGCATGAAACCTTTGCTGTACTCACTTGTTACAGCAAAGCAGTAATTTTTAGTGATAAATATTTTCATATATATGCATATATCATATAAAAATACATATATTGTAATTAGATATATATATATTTGTGAATGGCAAAACTTGAGAACATTTGTCCTCTTTCAATTTAAAAGAAAAAAGAAAGAAAAAGAAAGATTCAAAAAGATTCAACTTTGGCTTTAACTTCTGAACATAAACTAAGAAGCTAACATATTAGTTTGTAATGGCTCCCCAGACAGGACTCACAGTCTGCAAAAACAGGAAGAATTCCTCCCATCAGCTTCAATCCCTTCTTCCCCCCCACTGTAAAACACCACTTTATAACCTGCAGAATTAAGTCAAATACACAAATCACAGGTTTCCCTGAAATGAGAGAAGTTAAAATGAAGAGGTAAGGGGTAGGGTTTTCTCTGCTTTACAGCAGCTTGACACCACAAGCGAACCCAGCAAAGATGGGGAGTTGTGATTGCATCCCTGTAATAACACAAGCACTACAGATTATGTTTAGGGTATCATTAATCTCTCACACCCACCAATTTCCTACTGACAGCTGGAGGTCAGCAGCAAAGTCCTGGTGCAAAAGTTCACCTACAATCAGCAGGAACAGACAAGCTTTCAAAATAATGCTGAAAATTATGAAAACAGACCTAAGCAGTGAGTTTTCAAAAAAGAACATGGTAAATTTTTAGCCTAGTAAAGACCAGCAGGTAAGTCTTTAGCACAAAAATAATGTTCAGAACTTCATCTCAAAAATGTACAGCTTAAGGACTTATGACCTACTTTTTTTAAAGGAATTTCCTTCAATATTTTGGGCTGTTTAAAGTAGGAAATGGACACTTTGCAAGCTGGAGAAATTGAAATTGCTCAAAACTGTAAATCAGTAATTCCTGCTTGGAGCACATTACATGTTAAGCAAAATGGTTTTATGCAAATACTCAGAATTTGTTGTTCTTAAAAGGAAATAAAATAAACTCAACGTGTTCTATGATTTGAACACATGCCAAAGAAAGGGTATGAGAAAACCGGAATGGGAGAGAAGCCAAAAATAAAATATATCTACAGTAATACATTCCAGTTAAATTAGTACCGATAATTCTTACAGAGTTTCCAGAAAGTGGAACACAAGATAACATCTATAGTTCATTTTTTTAACTCCTTTATGCTCTATTTTATACAGATTTTCTTTCACTATTCCCTCCCTCTTCCTTCTCTCTGAGTTTCTCTATGGTATCTACAGAGCAAAAACAAACACTGACCTACAGAGGGGAAAAAACCTCTTAATTAAAGTGTGATTCCATGAAGGGATAAAAAGATTCCAAAAAGCTTATTAGTATTATAGAATAACTGACTGGGAGATAACAGAACGAAAACAAATTAATCAAACCTCAAGAAAAGAAATGAAGGATTTGGGGATTTTTTAAATTATTCACATTCTTGGTACAGAAGGTCTATCTAGTGTTAAGTAAGGCCCCAAATAACAATTTCTTTGGACTGTTGATAGTAACACTGAACTGTTTTTAATCAGCTCAGTCAATCACAAAGAAAACACTCAGTTCTTTCTGGGCATGGGCTGTTTGGCCACTCTGTCTGGAAGGTATGAGCATAGGGCACAAAAGCAAATACCTTTGAACAAAACTGCTTTGGAGACTCTCAGCAGCAGCAGGTCATTGTTTAATGAATTCTGTTGGCAATCACTACCACTCCAAAGTAAAATAGGACACTATGGACAGAACGGTTAATAAAAATTAGGAAGAGCGGGACAGAGCATGGAAAAAATTCAGAGTTGAAAATAAGTCCAGTATTCATTGGCCTTGGACATATACTCAGTGTATTTTGAGAGTGAGAAGGCTAAAAGGAGGAAAAATTTGTCATATAAGGTCACTCCTTCAGTTGACAGCTTGGGGCTGTCCCAATACCAGCTGAAACTTATCTAGTATTTGACCTATTCTTCTCAACCTCTACCCTCTAGCCCTTCTCAAGTTAAGAGCCCTTCAACCACACCCTACCTGCATATCCCAAAACGAGCTCACAGCAGCTAAGCAAGAAGCAGCTCCAGAGGCTTCCCAAGAAGCCCCTTGGAATGGCTGGCTTTCCCTTTCCAATTTATATTCTGTGCCCAGTTTGAGACAGTCCAGTCCACAAGTTTTTTGATAAGCTACTCAAATCATCATTATTTCATCTATTCCAAAAGACTTAAGCAGCCTGGTACTGTTTTTCAAGTCTGTTACACTAATAGCTATTGTAGTGTTTTATGTTTAGAACTAATTTTCTCTTTAGAGTCATAATGTTTTAATGTTACATTTCTGATAGTATTATACTGTTTACAAAGCACCTGAAACAATTTGTAAAAAAAAAAAAAAAGCTATTTGATTTGACAAATCAATGTAACTACAACAAGTAACTATTGAAGCTTTTCACATGGTGCAACTAACTTCTAAATGCCCTTGTATTCAGCAACAGCAGACTAGCACTTCCAAGGGAAGTAGTGTATGGAGTTAGAATTGTCAACATACAGTGACATTTGCTTTCTTCCCTCCCTTTAGATCCTCTAATGAGAGCCTATTAAGTAATTTTAAAAACAGGCATTAAATCCAGTTAGGAACTATTAATTTAATCACTCAGAAGACAGATGAAGAATGTGCCTATTAAGAATGTGCCTACATCCATAATGGGAGTACCACAAGGGGTCCCAAGGAACAACAACATGAGAAATCAATGCGAACCTTCTCTAGAAAGGCAAGCAAACCACACAAAGTGTGACTGAGTGTCATTTCAACACATCTCTATTGACTGAGAAGCCAGTGTCTGGCAGGACATCAATACTGGATGATGAACTGTGGGAGATACTACAGACAGACGTTAATGAGACATTTCACCTACCAAAGAGAAAAATAAACCATTGCCAAGACCAGTTTGAACCTACTATTTTCTGGCCTTAAGCTCAAACATCCAAACTGCCAACAGTTGATATTGGAACATTTTTGCTAGCTCCTCAGTCTGTTGCTCAGAAGGAATGAATAACAGACACTGAAGAGCTTAAAAGGAAAAACATATCACTGAAGGAGCAAGATGGAGCCCCATATAAATTCCTTCACGTAGACCAAATTATGCTGTACTACCTGACAGCCCATATTGTTTCAGTCTTTCACCAAAGCTGGAGCAGTCTGGGTTGCAATAACAGGTACTGGCCCAAATTCATGAAACCTGCTTAATACCAGCTTGCCTTTAATATCATGGACACTGTTTGGTCCTGCTTCTTAGACAGACTGTCTTTAGGAGAAGGTTTTAATGGCATACACTCACTTTATCAAAAAAGATTCAATCTGGAATAGAGGTCATTAGACTACAAGAAACACTACAACACATGGCATTTTATTTCCTTACCAAAGGAAATAAAAACATGTCATTTTCTGTCCCGGGATGTGGAGGAGAGAGGCCAGGAAGGGGAATTAAGATGTTTGACCTAAGAATAGTGCTGTAATCTTTGCCACAGAAAAGCTTTGTGTGATTACTATTAGCAAATCACTACCATTCTAAGTCTTTGCCTTCAGACTTTTCCTGCTGCAGGAGCTAACAACAACCTTAGTTCCTGGGGAACAATGAGGGTCCAGAAAAGTCAGTTCTTTTACAGAGGGTTTTTAGGTGCAGTTTGCATGGAAACAAATACTTAAGCTGCTCTCATCTATAGTACCTAAAAAGAATATCCTACAAGCAGACCTGAGGAACACAGCACGGAAAATTTCCCTCCAAGACTTCCAGCCATTGCACTAGAGGCATGCTAGGCATGGATATTATCTTGCCAGGTAAATGTCAGCACTCAAGCCAGCTCACCTCAGCAGCATCTTTATTCTATACTAGCAGAGTTTTTATTATTCCCCCTCTGGGAGCTACACGTTACATACAAGCATTCAGACACAGAAGATGTATTAAGTGTTTGCTTAAGCCAAGGAAGTCCAAATGAGTGTGTCCTGGATAGTTCAGCTAGTGCTGAACCGACAGAACAGAGTAATTAATCCACTGTTTGTGCCATTTGAATTTAAGTCAGACTCACAGAATAGTCCAACGTTCAGCAGCAGTCTGAATTTTAACATTTTATCTGTCAGCATTTCAACAGGACTGTAAGTTTTACAAATTTTGGTGTGGTTAGTGATGAAAAACAAAGAGTACAAAATTATACTGCTCTGCAGATGACTAAATCATTTTTACTTAAGTTTTCAGCCTACAAAGTAAACATTTTAGAAACAGATTTGCCAAAAGTGGTTCTTGAAATGATTTTTAAAAATCAAACTTTAACTATAATCAAGTCTAAGTTACTCATGGAGCCATGCAGAAAGACAGGAAGGCATCTGCACAGCCACCTGGGATCTATCAGAGCTTGCTGCTTGACCTTAGTACTGCCCTTTATTCACCCAGGCTGGCCCCATGTGCACTGATAGAGCAGGCCAGAGTTTAATGGGTGCTGCCCAAGATGTCTTTACATTCATGAAGCAGCCACATGGCTGGTGCTGAGCCGATGCTGGTAAATCCTTCTGAAACTCAAGAGATGTAGAGGCCACTGAGCAATTGCAACCAAATAGTCCTGCATGATCCATCTCAGCCCTGACTCTAACAAACCAGAGAGAAAATAAACTCAGTCTCTACAGACTCATCCAGAAGCTGCAATGCATTCTGCAGTGTCTCCAGAATCACAGGTATATATTTCACATGGGATCTTCCAGTATTCTTCCCTGTCTGCCTGTGTTATGCTTGAAAATGAATTGTCAGCTATAAAGCTGTAGCTGCTCTTCTGCTCTTCATCTTGTGCAAGACTTCAGTTACCACACAAGAAAGCTGAACCAAATTTTTACAGCATTCAAATGCTGCAACCTAAATGTTAAACTTGGTTGCTGAATACTCATACAGAAACAGTAAAGTTTTTCAGAATCCTGGATCACTTATAACCTGGACTGACTGACTACACATGTATGGAACCGTAGTCACTGATTCCCAATAAATCTTCTTGCTCTGTTCATATGTAAAGAATTTGCCTTGCCAAACTTTTGCTATCTCAAGTGGATGAAATCTAGTTTACGACAGTTATCTAGACAGTAATGAGACACAGAATGGTGAATCGTGCAACTGGTGGGAAAGAAATGACCGGTATGAAATAGAAATACATATTTCAGATAGTTAGGAAAGTCCAAGTGATGAGTGCAACCATTTCTTTTACCCAGAAGTATAAGGATTATACCCATATATTATGTGCATACACAGAATCACAAGGAATAAAGGGCAGGAATGAAGGACAGACTTACTGTAGGAATAATTATGAACACCATACAGGAGAGAAGATCTTTCTCACACAGTAAACCAAGTGGTTTCCTCAGTTCATATAAATGAAGCAAATTTTACTCTGCAGCTACTTTTACAAATGGAGCAGACAGTTTATACCATGCCAGTAACACAGCATCTTTCTATGACCCACAGAGGACATCCTCTTCCTTCACACAGGACAGCCTCACAATATGGCTACAATTTAAATGACAGCCTTTCCCTCATCCACTAGATGGGTGACCTGGTCACAGAAGGACATCAAATAAGTTAAACAGGACTTGCACTTTGTGAACTCACATTAACTGTGCCTGGTGATCATGATGTTCCTTTAAATGCCTTTCAATATTACCCAGAATAATCTTCAGAATAAACTGAGGTTAGACCAACAGGTCTATAGCTTATTGGGTCTTCCCTCAGACCCTTCCTGTACATAGAGTAACACTCAGAGAGGTCCTGTTGCAACACCCAATAGCTCCTTCAGAACTCTGGCATGAATCCCATCAGGCACCATGGACTTGTGAACATCCAGCTGATACAACTGGCTCCTTACAATTTCAGTGTCTGCAAGTGGATTGTACTCCAAATCAAAGAACTGAGCAGCCTATCAATGTTATTAAAGATGGAAGCAAAAAACAGACTTTGCTCTTTCTACATCTCTATTAGTCAGGCAATCACCTTCAACAAGTATCAATGTGTTTTCTTTAGAATTTTCCTTGCTATTAATTTACTTTGAAAAGCCTTTCCCTGTTGTCAGATACAGCACTGACCAGTTTCAACTCTAATTGAGTTTAACCTTTCAAATCTTCCCCCTGCATATGCGAACCACAGCTCTGTACTCCTTCTATGATGCCTGACCGTGCTTCCAGAGATCACACAGTTTCCTTTTCTTCTTGAGCTCCACGAGGAGTTCACTGTTCAGCCAAACTGGTCTTCTGGCCCACTTGCTGGACTTACAACATGCTGCAATTGCCTGCTCCCGCACTTAGAAAAGACAGTTCTTAAAAACTGACTTTATTAATATTGATTTAACTGAACAGTTAAAAAAACACCAGAAACTGTTTCTAGAATTAATACATGATTCAACAATAGTAAGGCAAACAGAAAACTCTCTGAATATATCAACAAAGTTATGACTGCCAGGGATATACCTTAGAGAGAGCACCAATTCTTCTAGCTTAAAATACTAGCCTATCTCAGGTTTTTCCATGAAAAATATCTCAAGAGCTGCCTATCCTGAGCTACCTGCCATTCACAATGTTGTCTCCATCACAGCACCTTTCAGATTGACTTCTGCACTCCCAGCCTTGAATGATCAGTTTTCCTTTCTTCTGATAACTTAAAGCAATCTGTTTTTGTGGAAGTGTCCATGTCCATCTCAGGGGTGTTGGAACTAGACAAGCTTTTAGGTCCCTTCCAATCCAAAACATTTTATGAGATGGTTCTAGAACTACAGAACAGTAGCAGCCCTCCAAGCATGCAGCAAAACATTTTCAAATGTTTATGCACTGTTACAATAAAAACATAAATCCTCAAACACTGGCTTTTACCAAGGCAGTTGCTGAAGTATGATGAAATTTAACATATTTTGGTTTACAAACAGAAACCTTTCCCAGTAACTTCTACAGCCTGGCTACATATTCCACACCCATAATCACTCTAGAGGAGTACAATTCCAAAAAAATTGTTTCCCTGCTAGGTCTCTTTATCAAATTACACCACAAAATACTCATGTCAGTGATCCAAACTCCAGAGTTTTTTCACTACAATACAAAGAATATGGAAAAAATCACTCCTCACATGGCTTGCTTTCTCAATTTCTTACCTGTATCAAGTACAATTAAAGCTTGCAAAAACACTTGCTGTGTTAAAAGAGTTTGTTCATTTGTTTTGATTACTCACCCCACCAAAATGGTGATTTATCTGTTTCCCTAAAACATATCAAACTGAATAACCACAAAACATTTTTGAGAAAGGAGTTTATACTACCTCAAGTCTAAATATACTACACTACTATAAAGAAATATACATCAACAAATCTGTATTTGAATGTTACAAAGTTACAAAATTCATGTATTTCTTTACAGTGTGTACTTTTAATGATTACAGTGCTGCCATATTCCTCCTTTATAATGTGTTTAGACTAATGGCAGCTATGGCAAGCAAATAATCCTAACAGCACTGAATGTTTCATCAGAACAAACATGCAGTGTAAAAATTCCACATTGTTCTCACACAAATGTTCCTGTCACTTTTCCAAGCAATACATAGTAATACCTTCTTTCCAAGAACACTAAATATATGTGTGTATATACAGATCTCTTTAATAATACACACTGTTGCACTGCTTTACTTTTTAAATGCATGTGCTTTAAATATTTTTCTAAGAGTCCAGCACACTGATTTTTTTTTATGAAAAACACCCAAAGTTTTCAACTAAAAACATATTACAAATACTTGCCCAGAGCACGATTTTACAACCAAATTATAAAAGCCCTAAATCCCAAGTTTTATAATACCATCAGTGACAGAGTTGTAACTGTAGCGACGAGACAGGCGCCGCTATAATGTTAACAGCCAGTATGTAAACACTAACGCAGCCTAAGGGAGGAGCAGGGGCAACCCCCAAGTGTCCCTTCACAAATGCCACAGAAATTTTAGGTGGCTGTAGTTAAAACTTTCTCTAGCTTAATTAGTTACAAAAGGCAGGGAGAAAAATTCCCAAACAGCCAGGCAGCAAGACAATTAATTTAATTAAAACTGGAATTGTGTCCCCTCTTAAATCTTTATAGTTCTTGAAATTCATTAATGCATGATTTCTTGAGCAAGAGTCCAATAAAATGAAGTTTGCCATTTTGCTACTAGCAAAACACAACTTAAAATGGTTTTGAAATATCAGTGCATTTACCAAACACTTAGAGAACACAATTTTTTCCTAGATAGCAGTCACAGAGGACTTAAATAAAGGCTCTCCACCAAGCTATGGTACTTCTTTAGAAGTCAGCAAGGTACAACTGATCTAATCAGATTTCCAGTAACAGGCTGGCTTCAGCCAAGTCTCAAATCACATTTCAACAGCTTGATTCACAACAATTTTAACAAGTATATTCAGTTACTTCCTTGCTTTCTAACAGTTTCAGTACTTGTAGAACGAGGCAGTGCCACGTCTTTCCCTCCAAGCGCATATCTCCTCCTTACTGTATGTTCAATTCTTGATGATATCATTTAATAGATGTTGAAAGAAATGACAGGAGACTGTAACTTGGAATTACAAACAGAAGCCAAAAGACATAAGCAAAATATGCTTTTTAAAAAATTATAAATAAAATTGCTTCTGATCACCAGTTGGAAACACCTCCTATAGGAGCCAACAAGGGTTGTATGGTTAAACAACTCCATACAAAAGTTAATAAAACAAATGCAATAATTTCCTAAGGAAACTCAATGAAATTAAAGGAACTGAATCATCTCTATTTTTGAGGAGACATTAACACAGCCTTTAATGTCTAATACTACAAAACTGAATTCGGTGATGAAACAATTGCACACTTTTCTTTAATAGAAGATGTAAAACAGGTGAATCTGCAAAGAACATTATATTCTTTTAAGTATAATCATGCAACTACACCTATTAGAAGCTTGCTTGCTTATTATTATATATCCATAGCTATTATGACAATATAAACATAAAGAATGACAAAAATATTGACAATTAAAACAAATTAGAGCCAGTAAAAATGCTTCCTCCTAACCCTAGAAGGTAATACACAAAGCTTGAGAGCACTAGAAAAAGGGAAAAATTCTAAGTTCCTCCTAGTGGAGTAAGGGACGAAAGGCATAGAATATGTGTTTGCAATGTGCAGATTCATAATCTCCATGTTTCTGTATCCAAATCCAACTCTTATCTAAGAAATAATTTTTATCAAAACATTACTTAATCATAATAATGTGACCAGTTCTCTTTCAATAATCTCACAGAACATTTATGGATACATATACAAAAAAAGGTTAAGAAGTGTTTTTATTCCTTGGCCCTTTCCACAGATCCTGATAAACTAGCTTTCATAGACAGGACAACTATATTTTATGGTCATCACATAGAATGCACATGGACATATTAACGTGCCATTTTTATCTTTATAGACCTGCAGGAGCATAATATAGTGCAGAGCATTTCCTGGGTCTGTTTGAAGTTTCTATGCAATGTCACCTCCCCTCCTCATTGCCAGTGTCCCGCAAATCTGTAATTATAGATAACAGAGATAAAATCTACAATCAAACTAATTCTGTCACACATTAGAAACCATGTTCCTGCTCAGGATTATAATGTGCCTAGCCAAGCTATCAATCTCTTTTTCCCATTCTTCCATATGAATTACATACTACAAGGCTGGCACACATGAACAGTGACACTTGGAAGAAAATCTGATTTATAAGCCTGCTGTTCCCAAGTTCAGGACTGACAAGGACACTGCACAAGCAAATGCCAGTGAGGTACTTAAAATAGGGTATCCACTTGGGAAGAGATTAAGTGATTAAGTTCAATGTTGCTGCCAGCTGCTAGTAGCAATTTGAAGGGCTAGAGATAGGTTTATGAACTCAAATCAGGACTTTTTCCCACTTCCCTGATTTTTCACTACAATTTGTTCTAAGCTGTTCAGCAGATAACTGAAAATGCCTGTGTCTCCATGTGAAACATCAGTTTCCTAAGGGACTCTGAGTCTATTAAAATTTGATTTTGCCTGTAACAGAAGCTAACAGGCAAACAGATGTGAAATCAGAAAGTCGTATTTCACTGTCAGCAGCAGCATTTTGCACATTATACATAGTTGCCATCTGAGAACATACCAAACAACTTCATATTTTAAAAAAACCCTAACTTTAAAATATCTCTTGACATCCTTTAACAATTGCTTTCGTTACGAACAATGACTCCACATTTTCATATATGTGTTATACTGCAATACCAAGATTTCCTTCTTTCCTTTAACTGATCCAACATAATGTGAATTTTTAGACAAAATATCTTAGGTCACACATCATGGATTCTGACAGAAAGGGGAATAACCGTACAGAAATTAAGTATTCTAGCATCATTCATTGCATACATGCTGTACCAATATACTTTTGTCTGTTCCACATACATCTATTTCAACTTCTATTTCTTTCAAATTTCAGATGCTAAATAGAATCCTGTTCACATGTCACAGCTTCCATACATTGCCACAAACAAGTCTAGAAAAACCCATTTAATATAAAATTTGTTTGCCTACTCTTTCTGTTACTCTTAAAAAGCATAGCTTTGCAACTTTCTCATAGTTGTTTTGCTGTTATACAAAAACCTTGTACAGGTTTCGCCTCATAAGCAGTTTCAACTCTCCACTCACAAATATTCTGAAAGGTACAAGAAGGTCACAGACTGACAACCAGCCTGATTTCTTCCTCTTTAATGTTACCTAGAAATATTACAGGTCAGGCACAGAAAAGCCTCACATTGTAACAAGTCTGTAGGAAAAGTTAAGCCTGTGTTACCACTGATAAAAGGGAGAAAATACATTTGCCCTCACCCCAAAATGATACTCTGATGCCAACAGCAATGCTGGAGCCTAAGTAACTAGATAAAGTTCTACTAAAATGTATCCAATCTCTTAAAAGTAATTACTGCAAGATGAAAATCAGTCAGCTAGAGAGGACATGAAAAAGATAATTAACAAATTTGGTTACTTGATTATGATTATTTGGTAACTTAATTACGATTATTTTCTCTACAATTCCATTAAACAAAGTGATTTAGAAGTGCTCCCATACTTCCAGAAACTCTTACATGTCCTAAATCTTCAAAAACAATGGCTCTAACGCATTCTTTTAAAAGGATAGAACTTTGACATACAGAAAACTTGGCACAGGATTTGCTTACTCCACAGCTGAAGTTCGGGAATGGGGCCTGACAGTGAGTCAACAACAACATGATACATATTTGCCATTATTTTTAAATGACTGCTTATGGAATTTTCAGACATCCACAGCAATCCAAAGTGCATTCACACCACGTGAACTACCTCCTTCACTATCTTTTTAAAAAGTGTAATCTTTTCCTTTACCCTTCTTTTACCTTGTCTTCCTTAAATTAAACTTACTAACCAGACGCCTAAAGCATCTCACTCCACAGTAAATTAAGAAAGTATTGTAACTGACACTATTTATACAAGCTACCAACATAAATTGAATTTCCAACAATAAAACCTTACAAGCCAGGATTTCATCTGTCATCTTCCTGGGCACATTACAAATGGCAGCTTTGGGCTATCCTTGGATTACTTAGAGTTTTCTTCCCCCTCTTAATACTTTCATAATGAACTTACCTCTGACAGATGAACTTCAGCACCTTGCCTTAAGTGAAAGGCTTTGCTTTCTGTACCACTACATTTCATCCAATCTGAGTTATTTCAATTCGCCCACAATTTTCTCCACAACATCCTGTAATTCCTCCATCTTAACCAATGTCAAGTTGTTAACTCAAGTCATCAGCATTCTCCTTCTTTGTGACTAATTACAAACATTGCTCAAATTATATTTTAAAAAACAAACAAGAACAAAACGAAAGTTTTATTAGGGAGCCCTAAGCAACCAAGTTTTATCAGGCAATTCTGAGCAATGCAAAAGCACACTAAACAAAACAAACCACAAACAGGAAACTGAATGTTCGTAAAGTGTTTTCTCACTGTACCTTTCTAGATTTAAATTTAAGGTTGCAAAAAAACACTATTTCAGATGAACTGTATTTCCAGCACTCAGAAATAACCCCATTGAACTGTCAAATGTCAATTATCAAACAACCAAAACAAGAAACATTATTATATTAAGCTGAAAATCCATAAACACAAATCCTACCTGCTTTTCCTTTCAATGAGAATAGCCATGTAAGAAGCAGGTAAAGCTGCACCAAAGCCAGGAGACCAAAAGTAGAATTTTCCAAGTATCTTCCTGAAAAAGTATTTAGACACATATTACATGCAAATGGAACATTCATGCACCACACTGTATTTTATCTGTATTACAAAATTACGAATGATTTATGAATTTTGTCTTCTTACATTAATCTGTACCTAGTAATAAATATTAATTGTTGTATTTTTACCATTTGAGAATTCTCAGAAGACTTGCCAAAGTGCTTCATAAATACCTGAAACACTTCATTAATGTATTCATTTCATTTAAGTGGCTACTTCCAGGAAATCAGTGTCTTCCAACACATATTATTGAAAAGTTGCAGATACTAATTCCAAAAAAATCTTCTAAAAGACCTTATAGCCACTCATCTCTTTGCTACTTGTCCAAATACAAGTAGGATGTTCAGGAAGATCTGCCTTGTGCAACAAGTGATGCAGTCAGGTGAAATCAAATCAAATAATTATAATACATGCCACACTCCAAACAGACAATCCACTGATGCTAAAAACAGGAAAATGCACATTTACAGTAAGCCAAGGAATCCGTCTCTACATTACAAGTGGATGCAACAGTGAATTCCCAGTCCTATTAAGCTGGGTAAGCTCTCATTTTTGGCAGCTAGATCTGGATTTCTTTTTAGAGGTCACACAATTTCAACTACCAAAATTCCTTCAACAGTAAGAATTGAAAAAAAAAAAAGTTACACAAATGGCAATATCCAAGAAAATCTTTCTATAAATTGGTCATTATTAAAGGAAGAAAGCCAAACTGCATGCCAGACACAATGTCACCCACCATGTTTGGTCTGCTGAGGATACCTGCACCTTCAAACTTATTCAGGCAATCATAGGCAAACGAGTCAAAGTTGTGACATTTGGTAGCATGATAATAAACACACTTCAATTATACCAATGCTGCTCAGCTGACAAGCACTATCAGTGAGAAAACAAAGCACTACAATGGAGTCTACCCTTCTAAAAACACAGCAAACAAAATAAACAAATAAAATGGCAAACACACAGTATAAGAGGACACTTTCTTAGACAAAATTTCACATTGACAAGACAGAAGAAAGAACCAAGACAATTAATCAACACCATCTGATTAGCTCACTTTCAGTCTTGCCGTCAAAGGCATGAGCAGCCTCATCTCATACTTCTGCAAAAATAACATTACCAGCAAGCAATGCCAGCTTATGTTCCTAAGTGAAAAAAGAGCCAGTGTATCAGCAGTAAGTGATGTAATGGCAATTACACACACTGCTCATTCCCACGGCTGCAAAAGGATAATTTCTCAGGGTGACAATGCCAAATGCTGCAGGAGCTGAAGTTCATTATTAGGACTCTCTCAGAAAGTAATTACTGTATGAAGTTTCAGGGAAGTCATTTTAAGCATCTTAATAAGTATGAACACATCTTACCAGACACACCTGTTAAATAACAGAACAAATGCCTTTTCTGTGGGAAAGAAACAGTAATTTGTTCTTTTGGCATGGTTTAGAATCCTTTTACAAATGCTTGCATGTTTGGTTTGACAAGATTTCAGAAACAACAGTAACACATTTTACATAATAAAGTCCAGTGGAAATAAAAATGTACAGTCACTAACTGAAACATTTAAACTTCTCCTAAAGTAAATGAAAATTAGGTTTTGTTATTACTTGCATGGTTATTTTCACATGTTCTATGGATAGAAATTGGAGTAAGAATGAGGAGTTCTTTCAGATCATGCACCTAATTCCTCAATCTACAACTTGTATATGGACAAACTTAATTACTCTAGTTGATAGACTAACAGAACCATGTCTTTGCAAAGTTTTACATGTAATTGAACCATAAACCTAAAAATCACACCTTTCATTTAATAGATGCAATGCCTGTCAACACAGGAACCCAGCACTTCCATCTGAAGCCCAGACAGATGTAGTCTGCTGGATCTCACCAGTGGAAGGGATTACAACCCCCAGCTGGACTGTCACACATCCTTCACAGAGATCAACACCCCACTGCTCTGCCAACAGAGCAGCCTGTACACAGACCCTAATTCACCACACAAAAAAAATAGAAACTAAAAGGAAGTCAGTCAAGTTAGCTTGGCAATCTCTTCTAAAACAAGAACATCTACCCACTTCCTAAGTCATTGCTGACATTGGATTTAGGTATTTTTGACATTTTACCCACCTGTGAAATTGTAAGAGTATTAAACAATGCCTGGAATAATTTTAATTCCACATTCTTGCCTAAAGTTTACATCCTTGAGAATTTTCATCCATTTCAATTTTGGTAGTTTTTCCTAGCTGAAAGGAAGAAACTACCATGAATCTGAGTTAACATGTCCAGCTATAAACCCTTACTCCATTGCTTTGGTCTAGAACTCCAGGAGGGCAAGAGCAATCAACTGCATGAGGCTTGCTGGACAATGCTGCTTCTGAGTTACTGCTGTTGCTAGAATATACCTTTCAAGCAAAAACAGATTTAAAAACTGCAGCATATATCCTATAGTACCAATCTATCACATCCAATCTCTCATCACTATCTAGAACCAGATGGAGAGCATCTAGATCTTCACAGCTTTAAACAATCTCTTTCCATGGTTGCATATCAACTCCAGAAATACTCAGGCCAGTTATGCAGAAATAGAGGTACTGGTATTTCTTTGATGGTTTAGAATGTTTCTGGCCTAGATAATCACATACCATGACTCTTGCCCTCAGGGCTACTGAAGGAAGTACACTGTATCGCACAGCAGTAAGTTCAAAGAATAATACAATTTCAATTAAAACAATAAGAAAACATAAACATTAAAAAGACACAAATTGGTTAAAAATAAAGGACTCCATCCTCCATCAACCACCCAAGAACAGGTGAGAGAAGCAAGCTTATATGACTCAAGCTGCAAGACAAGTATATTAAATACAAGATATTAAGTACATTTCAAGTGAATGACTTTTCAACATTATGAACTTAGGAGAAACTCTTAAAAAGGCATAGTGAGCTCAGTTTGTAAAGGTGTCATGTACTCATTCAGCTTCCTGGTGCAGTCTCATTTTTTCTCCAAACACCACTCAGTCAGCTCCTTGACCATATTCAAGTGCTGAAGTGACTTGTTCAAAGAACCTACCCATAACAACCCTCAAACACCTTCCTGATAAATAGCAGCTAGTTTAAAGCCCATCCCTGAATAAGGACAGACCTGCTTTTTTACTTTGCACTTCATCAAATTTCATAAGTGATTTTAATCAATAGATTTTTCTGAAATGGATGAGACTCAGTTTTAGATTTCTGTACCCTAAATAATCTCACGCAATCTCTCATACAAGTAGTCAGCCCCTCCTCTAGATTCCTTAGGTATTCCAAAACAAACAACATAACAGGAACTTCACTGCCAATTTATTTCTACTATGGAAACCAATTATTTATACCTTGTTTTGTTTCACATATATTAACTACTTGCTAATCATTTACTAATTCCTGGAAGACAGATTTTTTTCTTGATGAGTCCGAGCAAGCATTCTTGTCACAGGCACCTGGGAATACATGGAAAATGCACCACGTAGATCATCACCAGGTATGTACTCATTCTTCAAAGGATATAAGTTTGGAAAGTATTTCTTCTCTGACACATAACATGGATAACAATCATGTTATCTATTGTTTTCTGAAATGTAATTTAATAGCTCTTAAATACCCTAATCACTCAATTGCTGAGACTCTGAATTTCATTTTGGACAGAAAAGCTGCAAAATTATCACTATAACTGGACATTCACGTACTTCAACAGGCACCATTACCATAGCTGCCTTAAATACTTGTTTTGCCTCTATTAGTGATTTCAGTTCACCAGTTTCAATCAGCACTCTAGCCAACAACTTTTTAGTTGCAAGTCCTGCAATTGCAGGTGGTGGGCAGTGTGCAGAGACTCTGCCAGCAAGGATTCTGCTGCAGCTGTTTACTCCTCAGGGGCATCCCTTTGCAAGAGAAAAAGCACGTACACCTCCCAAGATGCTGGTTGGTTACTGGGCAGTACAGCTGTATAAATGGCAGGGTAAGCACTTACATGTGTTTCTTGTCACATTTTTGGAATGTGACAATCATTGGGATTGTCCTTTACATGGTTCTGACCTAGGTCAACCCAAACAGTGCTTCGAGGAGACTTGGAGGGCACGTGGGCTAGGCAGCATTTCCATTACCCAGTCTGCATCTGGCCATGCTGTTCTGGAGGTCAGAACAGCTTGAACTGCTATGCCCACATAGGTGAAACCGATGCCATGCCAGAGCAAGACACTAATCTCTTACCTACTTCACTGACCAGCACAAGCAGGGTCATGGATCTGTTAGATGGCTAATATCCTCTATAAGAGGAACTGCTGAAACCATACAACTTAAAACCATAGCGGCTTAATTTAGAGAATAACATTTAACTACAGCATTGGAATAAAGCACTGCAGATTTACAGGCAAATACATGGTAGAATAAGGAACAGCACTCTGTAGTTCAGAGGAATAAAGATGAATCAATATTAATAAAACCTAGATTGCTAGAAAACATCATATTCTTTAGAGCTCATTACTTATAGATGCACTTTGAACTTTGAGAATTATTTACTTGAAAAGCATTCCATGGCTCCTCAGCCAGCTCCTCTTCTTCTCTACCTTCTCCTCCATCTTTGAAGGGAAGTTGAGAGGCCTCTGAACAGATTTAGAAGTAGGGCATAAGGGGTTTATCTTTTAGAGGGGCTGGAGAGTATGCTGTGACTTAACTTTCAAACGTTCATAGCTCCTGTAGGATTTACATGTCTACATGTAACATCTCTTACAATAAATGCATAATCATATTAATAAAAAGCAAATTTAATTATTAATTATGCTATTTCACAGTTACTTGAAATATATGCTGGAAACAGAATACAGAGATGCCTTTTATGCTCATTTTTCAGAGCAAGTCTATATCTTACAGAATCCCAGAGGCTGTGCTGGGATTTCGTTCATTTATGATCATAAGGAAAAGTACAAACTTGGATGACTGGATAAAGTTCAGTATAATTAAAAGTTACCATAGCCTCTGCATGAGGAAAATAGAAACCAATACCAAATTACATCAATTATTTCTATGAAAGACAGATTAGGCCTTTTTAACTCCCCTCTAGGAATTATCTGAATTTTGTGCAGCAATGTATTTTGAATCTATAAAACAGAGAAAAAGAAGCAAAGTGGATCCCTTGACTTGTTTACTCATTTAGAAGATTATGAAAATGAGAATAAAGAAATTTTTTAAAAGTAAAGTTTCATAATCAAATGGTAAAATCAGAAATCAAGATAATTGCTGTAGCTTTTCTTATTTCAAAGCTCTACAAACAAGTCGGTTAGAAAAAGAGAAAAATTATTATACAAATTGAAAAGTTGCACAAAAATAGCTTTATTACATTTCATTTTTAGGATGGTATACCAACCTTAGAATGCAAAAGCAAGCAATATACAAGGTCCCATTTGCTGTCAGAAAGGAAGTTGACTGTAAGATCTCAGGTAGCAGTTTGTACAAATAATAGTCAAGTTTTCGTTTCCTGAGAATAGCTGCAACCTGAGAAAGAAGGGAAGAAAAAAAATGGAGGACAGACTTTAATTCAGTTAGGCACTCTTTGCACATCATAAAGAAATAGAAAAACAGAAAATGAGGTATACCCACTTAAGTAGTAAAACAAAGCCTATTAAACTTTATGGACAATACCACAAAGATTTGCTTTGAACC
This sequence comes from Molothrus aeneus, assembly GCF_037042795.1. NCBI lineage: Eukaryota > Metazoa > Chordata > Aves > Passeriformes > Icteridae > Molothrus > Molothrus aeneus. The sequence continues at coordinate 34,674,023 of NC_089647.1, read as the reverse complement.
TGTTCCAGCCATTACAATATTTATACCAGGAAATACATCAAGCAATATGAAATGGGAAGTATAGGAGGAATTTTATTACCTTGTTAACACTGGCTATAATTGTCAGAAACATTGTCTGCCAGGTATCAAAACTTTTAAGATGTTGATATATCTACAGAGTTCTATCTTTGAGACAATTGGACAATCACACAATTATGGTTAGAATATCACTAAAGTAATCCAAATACACGCCTTACACTGTGCCTGTGAAGTGGTGATGTATTTTTAAAGGTTTTATGCTTCAATTAAATAACTGCAAGTCCTCAAGAAATGTTCATGATCTGCTGGGAGAACAACACATTCCTGACATATTTCACAGAATTGGTATATTACCTAAAAAACTGCCTATAGCAGAAAACAGGCTCAATCTAAAGAATAAACATCCTTTTTGTTCAGTTTAATGTATGCCCCAGGTATTATAAAGAATAACTTATTTAATGACTCAAACACTAAAGGTCTTCAAACTTTTTTTTGTCCACAGAAATTCTGCAATTAGCTAACAGGAAGATGTAGCAAACCAGGCTTGCCTCAGAGGTACCCAGGGCTAAGACAAGAGGCAACAGACAAGAACAAGTATGGGAAATTCTGGTTAGACCTAAAGAAAAAAAGTTTTCATTTCAGGGTGGCTGAATATTGGAGGAGGTTGCTGAAAATGATTGTGGACTCTCCACCCCTGGAGACCCTTGAAACTTAACTAGAAAAGTCCTCAAGCAACCTCAGGGCCTCCCAAGGTCCCTTCAGCCTATGCGCTCTTCTGACTCCATGAAAGTATACTTTGAGTGCACCATGAGACAATTTTTCATTCTACTAGGATTATCATCTGTAAGATTGATCTCTAATGCAATACAGCAACTATCTTTAGCTGCATTGATCTCCCCGGGAGTCTCAAAACTGAATGGAGTTTTTGGTCAATGCTTAGAGAAACAGAGCAAGCTTCATATTGCTAGTGCTGATAAGAAGAAAGAAAGACGTCCTGTCAAATCCATACTGCCAGCACATCTCAAAGGCTTGGTTGTGAGAGGGAGATATTCTTACCAAACACTGTCCACTGAATAGCAAGTAGATGTTTTAGAATCCAAGATGGGCTGAAGATTCCACTAAAACTAACCACGGGAAAGTTCTGCCAAAATTTTAATTCCAAAATGAAGCTTGCACTAAGGATTAAGAGAAAATCCATGCGTGAACAGACCTCTGAAAAGAGATTTACACATTACTTAATCAAGTATCAAGATTGCTTTGAGCATAATGGATTAGGCAATAATGCAACCCAGATAATTTTTCTGCTGAAGCAAAGTCTTAATGTAGTCTAAATGCCAGAAAACTAGTTGCAACCCACTCAGCTATTTCTAGCATATTGTAGGAAGCACATGAACATTGGAACAAAATAACAATTTTTTTGTTTTAAGAACACAGCCCTTACACCAAAGCGTGAAGCCTTGCTCCCTCAGACCAAAGTGTAAGAAGTGCAACACAGAAAGATTGGTATCTTATAAATTAATGTCAAATCAAATTCAAAAACTTATTTTTGTAATGTCTCCAAGAAGTTTTAGATTAATATAAATTTCTGGTTTCCCTTCTCTTCACTATGCTACTCCCAAATGAAAAACAGAAAAGAACCAGAAACCATAACACACAAACCATTCCAAAGAAAATTGCTCACACTAATTGAAAGAGAAATATGTGTGAGAGCAATAGAGCTTCATGCACACACACACACCAAAAAAATAAAAAGTTTATAAAGGCTTAAATGTTCTAACTGCTTTATAGACACCAATGAAGCTAAATATTGTGTAGGGCTAAAAGCAGGCAGGAGCAGACTACAGAGTTCTTCTACTCTTCTACTGCCAGTGATGTAATTACATGGAAAAAATACCAGATATTTCAGGATACCATTTTGCTGTCCCTATCAGTGCCACAGATTTCAGAAAAGTATTAATAAAGCGCAGAAAGGTTATGAAATCTGATGTCAGAATGCAGCAGTTCATGGCTCCCACTGGGATACGCTTCACTCAAGTCAGCTGGGAGGACATTGTGATGAAAACTAAATTCTTACAATAAATGCACTGGTCAAGGCTTAGCAGTGGATGTCAATAGCAGAAAGAATGGAAAGAGAGGGCATCAGGACATCCAGTGGGTACTTCTTTGGCAAAATAATAATCTCCACAAAGATGCTAACAGATGCATTGAAAAAAAAAACCTGGTCAGTATTAATAAAGAAACAGACAGGAAAAATATTTTCTAGCATTAACTGTAGAATTCACACAAATGCATTTTGACTCTCCAACATAAAAAATGTAATTATAAAAAAATCAGTCTACCAGTTTCATGATACCTCAGTTTGTGGAATATCATTACTCAAGTCCTTTTTCTTTTTTAATTTAGTCTTTATAAGCAAATGCTAAGCCCCATAGATCTAAAAAAAAATCAGAATTTATTTATTGTGTCCTAACCATGGAAAGAATACACACAATTCCAACACCATCCCTAAACCACAGCTACACAGTCTACTGCAAGATTAGAGCTAGGCTATTGGTGTTCCAGCAGAAAAGGAACACGAGACTCAAAGCCAAGCATGATTTGAGGCACCAGCCAAGCCTGATTATTTTCACAATGTGTCATGTAACGCCTACAAGTATTCATCATCCAACCACAATAACCTCAGCTTCACCTCCAGCATCCTTAATCCTCACCTATATCCCTGAACTATGCATTCCACAAGAGGCACTGCACACAAAGGATAGTTTGACTTAATTAATGCACTAATTGGCTGACCAATGTACAGTTGGACAGGTTACACAGTAGGCTAAAAACACCACAGGCTTTCTGCCAATTCTGCTGTCCTGTGTACAACATTTTTGTCTCTCCTTCCTCCATCCTCCCTCCTTAACCATGTCCTAAGTTTGTACAAAGTGTATGACTTCAAGGACTACCCCTCCATCAAAATTTGGTGGAATTAGACAACACATACTACACTGACTGATGGAAAATGGAAACAAGCATTACCATCTCTCATTCCTTCACTACATCCAGCTGAAATCAACCACATAATAACAAACTTCTATTAAAGAAAAAAAGAAAGAATTTTAAAAACTCTATAGAAATATGCAGACACTTAACCAAATCCTTAGGAAAGCAGAGGTCAATAGCATTTATAAGCACAACTATCTGACATGTTGAGGCACCTTTAAAATGCAAATTTGGAGATTACTGATACAACCATGCACATGGTTTATATAATCCATATGCTGCAAGTCATTAAAAACCCAAGGGAAAATTTATTAAATAAGTCACATGATAAAAGCAAAGTAATCTCCAGTATTTAAAACAGTCAAGAAAATACCTCAGATTACTCAAATGGTGGGCTGAGCTACAAATACATGTCAGATTTTCTTCAAAATCATATTCAATTATTTATATGTTCTTTTAGAACCATTTGTAACTTTTTACAAATTTTACAACAACATTACTCCTTTGTTTTATAAAAATTATTTTTAAGTGCTTTGGAGTAACTGAATCTCAAAATGCCCTCAGGTAACACTTGGGTATTGAAAGACACTTGTTCAAATAAGCAACTTCTTTCTCATGTGTCCTCTGAAACACTCAGATTTGTTTTTCCTTAGTTAGCTCATCCCTTCCTGATTTCACAGATTACAAAACCTGGCTCCCACATTGTTTAATTTCATAACTCAGTTCCTGCAATACTCTGAGGAAGAACAATGTACCTCCTGCTCTCTGAGTTGCCCTGTCTCATGCGAGATGCTATATGAGGATCACCATCAGTGGGCTGAGTTGTTTTGATTTGGATTTTTTTAAGTTTTCCATATCCCCCGACCAACTAAAAACAGTACTCACATATTCTTTAATGACATCTAAATTACCTTCAAGCCTGGAATCACTCTCATTCCATGACAACTTATCTTTACTATTTGTTTTCCTTCTACTGAAATGAGTTGGAGACTCTATTTCATTCCCCTTAAAATGTCTAACTCAGCATAATTTTCAAGGATTGTCCTCCTACCCTGAAATTCTTGCACTCTACCGTAAAGCTGTACCAACTTAAGAGAACAGATTTATTCCTTGATAAACAGTCCCTGCTAGTTCTCAGTATTTGTAGTGTCTTTACCAAGATGTTTGCTCAGTCAGTCAAGGCTGAGGCTTTCCCTGATTTCCAACATTACCATGATGCAGGTTCCTGGTTATCCCTTGCATCTTTGAGCATAAATTTTTCAGTCCACCTGAATTCATTATATGATTTTTTTAAATTCTCAGCATATCTCAGAAAAAGATTCCTTTTGTTTATTTTCAATTTATGAAAGAACTTTTATAGTGTGGCCCGAAAGGCACCTGAACAAAGTGCAATGATCACAGCCTGGAATGAAAAAGCCACAGATTCTTACTTTAGTAACATCTAGGCTAATTTTAGTCATATTAAAACCAGCTTCCAGAAGAATCTAAAGGAAAGAAGACAGTGACCTACATGTCATTCATAACATAGCAGAGAGACACAGGACACTGCACAGTACAAAGATGAACAGATATCCAAAAGAAGGCAATCACATACTACCATCACAGCAGCTCTAGGTACTGGATTGGACAGAAGAAAGATTACTGACAGCCTAAGCCAGAGATCCAATATGGCATCCAGAAGCATGTTCCACAGTAACACCAACATCCTCCCTAGTCTCCACATCCTACTTTTAAATACACAATGGTTTGCAGCACAAACAAGCAAAAATCACATTTTAATATACCCAGCAATTCCAGAGTATTTTAGAATACAGTCTGTGCAGTGCAGCCCTCTTGCACCCCTCAGAAAGATGATATATGACAACTCTATCTATGCTGGCAGATAAGAGAGGATCTTATCTTTAGTGTTAGCTGGCTCCCCACCTTTGCTCAGGACCAGTTCAAACAGCTCTCCCAAGGGAAGCTGCATCCAAAGCAAACGTGAACCAGCAGCAGGATAGCCAATGCACACCATCCACCCTTGGGAACAACCTCTGGCCAATCCTACAGCAATGTGCCTACAGCCAGGAAAGTGATGTGAGACTCTCACTTCAGCTTGATCTTTGGCTGGTGATTCTGTCCCACCTTATAACCCTTTTCAGAATAATTCATTAGCACAGTAAGAGTTGTTCTTGCAGTTGCTGTCTCCAGTCAAACAGGGATTTACCTGTGAAGTGACCTGCCAGCTGCCACACGCTGCTTGCACTGCAGCTCCCTGGCTCATGCTCTACTCGTACCAATGTCGCTCCCACTGACGTTGCAGAGGAAGGAAAAGCACTTTATATTTATACAATAGCTGATAGCATTTGTGTCTCTGACAATATGATATCCAATCCTATTCCTAGGGAGGTTACAGAGTAAAGAATGGAGATTAAGATACAGAATACAGTTATTGATGGGTCAAACGGCTCAAGAAGACAACAGCACTGGAATCCTAAGTAGAAAAAAAAACCCTTCTGACACAGAAAGACAAAGAAGTAATTGGCATCTAAAAACCTGAAGATTGTTCTAGGCACAGGAAGAAGCAATATGGCACAAGTATGAAGAAATATTAGAAGTGAAACCAAAATGAGAATCAAAAGTAAGAAAATGAGCATTAAAAGAGTATGAGAAGAAATTAGGAAAGAAAAAAAAAATCAATAAAATAGGGCAAGTGCTGAGGATCATTAAAATCTGTACTGGAGTAGCAGACTCTGGTCACATCTGTTCTGAAGAGTTGGCTGAAGCACCCCTCAGTGCAGAGGACATGTGAAACAGACCCACTGGCACCCACACTGCCCTAGGCCTGCTGCTCCTCTCCTCTATGCCAGCAGATCTGTGTGGGAGAGGTGTCTGGAGTCAGAGCCAGGAGTAAGCCAAGAGTCAGCTCGGGCCAGTGCTCAAGCTGTGCTCTGGCTGTGCCCTTTAGCAGCAGGAAGGAAGGGCAGCAGATATAGGGGAGGAAGGGGGTGGTGCTGAGAAGGAAGGGCAGGAGATGTAGGTGGGGAGAGGAAGACCTATGTTTGAAAGGGAAAAGGACAGGACAGAAGTCAGGCTGGAAAGTGAGGGAGCCTGTCTTAAATTAGGTGGAGAACAGACAATCAGACTAAGAGAAAGGAAAGGTAAATGGCATGACTGACTCTTGCCATCCCATAGGCAAAAGGTTAGACAAATGAGTTCTAGAATTGCTACTACAAAGTAGCAAACAAACAATTTTTACCTTATTCAGATTAGGTGAAAATGTTACCTGATCAGATTATCTCTGATGCACTACAAAGACTTCATACAAATGACTGAGCACATTTATCTACTGTGCACTATCAGCAAACAAATGTCTAAAACATACAAACCCCCAGGAAAAGAGAACTTTGCTCTAATGCATGTGATGAATAGCACTTTACCCATGTGAAATCAACATAATCTTGGGAAATGGAAGCTGAGACAACTCAAAGCCAGTATTCCAGCCTTTTCCCAGCTTCATGCAATTTCCCTGTTAAATCATTTTCTTCTACTCACTTCTGTGAATTTCTAGAAATCTGACTTCTCCAGCTTTGAAAATACAAGATGACACTTTCCCATTTTGTTTAGCTTTGACTAATGTAAAAACAAAGTATAGATGGAAGAAAATACAGCAAATTCTGAGGAAGGACTTTTTCATTGAAGCTTCAAGATACCAAGGCAAATAGTTTTCAAAAAGTATAATTACAACATTTATGAAAGACGGTTTAGGGATTCTTCTGATTCTTCTGCAGGTATAGATGCTAAGCAACTTTTTTTTTTTTTTAAGTGAGTCTCATAAGACTTGCATATGGAGACATTCAGTTTGTGCAAACACAGGCAGCTTTAATTACAAAACAGGCATTCCTGTCAGCCACTTCATATGGAGAGAAACAATTCAATTTAGATATGAAGCCCATTTTCACTAAAGCAATCCATTTGTACTGGAGCAAAAATAAAGACAGTGCAAGTATGGTGTCTCAAGGCTGTATTTTTTCCAAACTAAAAAATACTCAGGCACAATTACTAAAAAGAGATGGAAAAAAAAACAAACAACAACTAAACAAAGAGTACAGCACTACTTAAAAGCAAAGACTCTATACAGTCACTTACTGACAGCCAATATTTCACTTACTAACACCACTTAATTCAGCTCCATCAGTCTCCCACAGACCAAAGAGAAACAAAGCCTTTGAGAGATGTAGGGTGAAGCTGTTATGAGTTTGGACTCTGGATTGTAACTGTCCCTAACCATGTTCTCTCAGGGAACAATCTCTGGTTATTTATTCTCATCTATTCATTCTCATTTCCACACAAGCTTTTGTGAAAGAGAACTCTTTCATCTCCTTTCCTTAGTTATTAGCTTGTAGCAACAGGAGGAACAATCAGAAGCCATTTTACAGGCTTGACATAGAAAAATGAAGTGCATTTTTTGTTGCTGAGCTCTACAAGGGACCAGGACTAAGTACTACCAGAAACATTATGAGCATACACTGATATAACTATGAAGACAAAATAACTTAAGTCCATCCTCTTATGTGAACCTGAACATTTCTGCTGTACACCTGTGGTATTTCATTTACAATTAAAAGGTTTTCAAGCACAACTGTAACTCCAGCAAAGAGTGACTTCTGTGATGACTCTCTTAATTCAAGACTGTTTTTTCCCTGCCAGGCTACTTAACTTGCAAAGCTTCTGCTTCCTCCTCTGCAGCCCACATTGCACCCTTTTCCTCTTTACCTTACACTGGTTCTGGTGCTCATCAAATCCTGCTTAACTAATTCAATTAATTACTGCATCTGAAAATGACCCCAGCTAAAAGCAGGGTAAGTAACCTCTTCTGGGTTAGCTCATGGAGAGATGAGGTCCAGAATCACACAAAGAAAAAGTACAGTCATGTGTCTGAGAGCAGAGACTGGCAAGTGCTTCCTCTCTTTAGACAGGATCTGAGAGCAGCTCAGCTTTAGATTACTCTGGCAGGTCAAGTTAAACGCTATCAACAAAAATCTAAGAGAAACTAAACTGAACTGCAAAGAAGACAGTGCAAAAAGTGAGGCACAGGCTTTACAATATAGCAGGACATTGGTTGAGAAGGTTCCCACTTCACTTTGGGTTTGTGACAGGATGTAACTGTTTATGGGGTCACAATGCAAAACAGGTCAGGAAAACATTTTGTATTTTTAGGTTTGTTTTTCTTTTCAAAGAAATAAAAAGTGGGAGCTTTCCCCCTAACCTGTGACTGCACAACTGAGTGAACCATAACAGAGCTATGAGCAGGAAATCTCTTGACCAAGTTTGGCTGTTGGGGATTTTCGATTTAATTACAGAACTGTTTAAGCTGCTTTATGCTTAGCCAGACCTGATAGATCACCACTACACCTCTCACGGCTCACTTCAGAACCATGCTCTGCTGGTACAAGTATTTATGCTCCTACAGAGCAAACTAGATAGAAAACAAATCCAAAGAAAATAGTAGTGGTTAAAGGAAGAGGAGCAGAAAGAATGTTCTCTGTATTAGTTTCATGATACAGCTCACTGTATGCTCCCACCAACAGCTGCCACTCCTGTCTGTGGCAGTTCAGAGTGAAAATGTTCACTGTCAGACACAACAACTCCTTAGGGTCACACTGCTACCAGTTACTGTTTTATCATATAAATGGATGTCATCACAATTTTCACTCAAGAAACCCTTCAATGGGAGCTTAACCAAAATATGTCAGGATGCTGCAGTCCCACTCCTTTCCTTTTCTTTATTACATAGCTCAATAATTTTGTTGCACCAGCACTGGTGCAGACTCAGTGACTTGTGCTTTTTTCTGTCCATCCAGCTTGGGGGCAGTTCAGTGTCCAGCTCACTCCTCATTCCCCAGGTACCACTATGGGAGAAGCAGGGAGGTGGGGACAGACGCGCTCACCTGCAGTGATTCCAGCTTAGATTGGCTTCCAGGGTATGTGTACACGGGTGATGCAAACACATCCCAGCTCTCCTATCTACACCCTAATTTGCTGGAAATGTGCCAGCTGAGGTGATATAACCAAGTCTAATTGCACACTCTCACTAAGATACCTCACCTGTAAGATACTCTCTGAATACTCTGACTCCTTTAGCCCTCATAAATTTTTTTAGTCTTGCTTCATTATGCAATGGAATCTCCTTGATCTTAAAGCACTGATTACGAAGGTGTCACCAAGACACGTGCATTACACTTGCTGCTGCCAAAGACACAATGCTAGCCTCCCAGGCAAACACTAAGGCTTTTCATTCAGGTATCACAGGTATTGGAAGATAACAAGAATACGACGTTCAGGCATGTGCCCATGCCCCTCTAGCCACCAACACCAATCTTCTCACAGTATGTTATGCCTCCAGGTGCCACCACCCCTATGTCTTTGCTCTGCCCTACTTGGCCAGGATTCAACATATTCTCCCTGTCATGCCTTTCCCCCCTCAAACACCAGGTTCTCCCCACCACACAACTTTCCTCCTCCTTACACCAAACGGCCCCACCACCATCCCTCTCCTCCCCAGCACCAGACTCCACACCAAACCATACTATTTGTGATTCTTTCCCTTCACTCCAGGGTCAGGCTGCCTCTTGACTCATCTCCTACCCTTTGCCTCCGACCATAACCCACTCCCCCCACCCCAGACGAGCTTCCCTTCCTCAATATGCCTTATGTCCTTCCCCCCCACCCCAAGCCAGACTCCCCTCGCCACAGCACCGCTTGTGCCCTCCCCAGAAACACCCCTATGCCCTTCCCCCTCCGCTCAGGCCAGGCTCCCACCAGGTCCTTTATAGCCCCCTTCCACTCCAGGCCAGGCTGACCCCTGCGCCCTGGTATCCACCCAAAACCAAGGCCAGGCTCCCCCGTCTCTGATACCCCTCCTGCCCTTGTCGTCTGAGGCCAGGCCCCCCCTTAGGCCGGGCTGCCGCACACACACACGCACAGACCCACCAGGTAGAGGGTGCCGTAGATGCGGAGGGACTCTGCCAGGGCGCTCTGGGTGACGTGCAGCACAGCCCAGGAGCACTTGGGGTGCCAGGTGTGCCCGATCTCGTAGCAGCTGTGGGGGATGGACTTGCTCAGCGCCGCCATCTTTGCAGCGCGCGCGGAGGGGAGGGGAGGGGACGGGAGGGGGCGCGGGGCGCGCGCGGCCGCCGCGTCACCGCCGGTGCCGGGGGAAGAGGTCGCGCGGGGCGCTGCGCGCGCCGGGGTTACTCGCGGGCACAGCCGCTCTTCCCACGCCCCCCGCCCCGCGCGCGCGCCGCTCGCGTGAGGCCCGCAGCCAATCCGCGGCCGCCGGGGAGCGGCCGGGGCCGGGGGTGGCGCGAGCCGCGGGGCGGGGGGGGGGGGCCGGCGGCGCGAGGAGACGCTGAGGGCGTCTGTGTGTCCCGAGTGCGTGTGTGCATGTGTGTGTGCGTGTGTGCGCGCGCGCGTGCGTGTCTGTGTGTCTGTGCGTGCGTGTATGTGTGCGCGTGTGTGCGTATGTCCTTGTGTGCGTGTGTGTGTGCGTGTCTGTGTGTGCGTGTGTTACCGTGTCTGTGTGTGTGTGCGTGCGTGTGTCACCGTGTGTGTGTGTGTGTGTGTGTGTGTGTGTGTGTGTGTGTGTGTGTGTGTGTCCCGTTTATGTCCCCTTTGCCCTTTGGGTGTCCCGTCTGTGTGTCCCGCTCCCATCCCGAATGTGTCCCTCGTGCGTCCCGTGTCCTGTCACACAGCCGTGGCGGCGCGGGCACTTGTGTGCCTGTACGAAGCTATGTTTCTGTACTTGGTGGGGTCAGAATCGCAGCCATACGGATTTTGGGATGTCTGCGGCGAGAGCCGCTCGCACGACTCGGCTGATTCTCGTTGTGGTGCTGAGAGGAGGTTTCAGTGCAGGGCGCGGAGTCTGAGCAGCGCTGAATTAAAGGTCATGTCCCATTTACTCGCCGCCTGTGACGGCAGCGACATCTCCTTCTGCTCGCTCCACCCGTGCAGCCCTGTTCCCTCTGGTTTTCATGTCATCCCGCTTCTCCTGAGCCCCTGGATAATGTCAAACGCTGTTTCCTGTCTTAATTGGTGTGGCCTCCTCACACGCTTAGGAGTCTGTCTCCTGTGGTTAGAGTGTTTGCAGGCTGGCTGGAGAGTTTTGTAAACTTGCTGGGAAGTAGATTGGCCTGTGCGTGAGTCCACGTGCAGAACTGTGTACTAAGTGCAAAGTCTTCTTAAAAAAAAACCGCTTTAATTATGAGCACAGTGATGCCAGAAAAGTAAAAATATGCACACATGCTCACACACACGCACACACACAACGTCCCGCATGTCCCCTGTGTCCCGCCATCCCGCAGTGGACGAGCGTAGGGAGTGGCTCCCAGTGCCACAGCAGTGAGCAGGATGGCCAGCCAGGGAGACAATTAAGGTTTAAAGGGACCACTGGAGGTCATCTCGTCCAAGCTCCCTCCTTAAGCAGCATCCCCTGAAGCACGTCACTCGGGATTGTTTACAGGCAGCTTTTGGCTATCTCGAAAGTGAGGGAGACTCCACAACCTCTCTGGGCAGCCTTTTCCAGTGTTTGGTCACCTACACAGTAAAGAAGTTCTTCCTCATGTTCAGGAGGGACTTCCTGCGCATCAGTTTCTGCCCATTGCCTCATGTCCTCTTGCTTGGCACCACCAAGAAGAGCCTGGCTCCATCCTCTTGACACCCTTCCTTCAGATACCAACAGACATTGGTGAGGTCCCCTCTCAGTTTTCTCAGGTGAAAGAGCCCCAAGTCCTTCAGCCTTTCCTCATAGAAAAGATGTCTCAATCCCCTAATCACCTTTGGACATGGTGGAGTTTTTACAAAACCATGGAGGCAATGACTGATGACACAGTTACAGCTCAATTGCAAAACTAGCATCTGGATCCAGCTTGAAATTTTGCTAATTTAGGGACCAAAGGGGCAGTGTATATCAGGACCTGGGGATTTTATTTGTGTCTCTGTTAAATAACAGTTCGCAAACACTCTGTCCCGCTGAAGCAAGTACACTCTGTATGTCCTGTGCTGAGGTTGAGTTAAGAAGAGATTGTTTGCCTAGGTGGGACATACATCCTGAAGTCCATAGGAAGAACAGCAAAGTAACCTGCAGTGAAATGCAGACTTAGAACAGATCCACAGCAGGAAAATTCTGTCCTCTTATAGCCTGGCTCCAAACAGAACTGTTGAAGAGTTCACCTCGCTGATCAGACTTGAGACCATCCTGTACCATTCACAAAAAGATAGAACCAATTTGTTGCTGATTTTGCAAACTCTTTTACTGCTCTTCCAAAGGAGCTTGCTGTGGGTGCAAGAACATACTTGCTTTAAATTTTAGCAGCCCAGAGATGGGTAGGTTGGATGGTTCACAGAACTTGGGGCCACTGAGAGACTGCAGACTCACAACAAATCTGCAGTAGGAGATCTTTGGCCTAAATAGTTCAATTATGTTATTTCAGTCAGCGTATCTGACCAACCAACCCTCTTCAGGTAGAACTCTGTCTATGACAGTTTGTATTTAAAATCTAGTCGAAGGCTATAGAGATGACTTTTTTTAAAATTCAGCTTTAGTGCTGGGGTACAGCTCCCTGCAGCTGTGGCTGTGTGGCAGCCTCAGGGAGGGAATATTGCTGTGTGCTGAGCCTTGCAGGGAAGCAGTCTTGGCAATATAACCTGCTGCAGTGCTGCCTGGACTTTGGCTTGGACCTAGTGCCTGCTTGCAGGTTTTGTAGTACTCTGTAAAACACTGCTTGTGGCCAGAAAGGGCAATTATTGCTTACATTATGGATTCTGGCTCTCTTTGCTTGCAAGTTTTGGCTTTCATAATATTCTGGGCTTAAGTCTTGCTTGCTGCCTTGTGTTTGTAAGCAGAGAACTATGGCACATACAATAGTAATTGCACAAGCTGATTATTTCACCTCTGACACACATTTGTGCAGACAGTCCTAATTTTGGGACCAATTGCACAGCTCAAGTTAAGCAAAACTGGCAGAGAAAGATCCAGCAAGATACTTTGTTTATTTGTGCAGCGCCCCTGATTAGGCTGAAGAGTTGCCTGCTCAGAACTGCAGGCTTTTGCATGTCTCCTGTTGGGTCAGCTGAGGAAGACTCTGATGATGCATTGACAAAGAAGGCAGCACAGTCCTGACCTTGCTCTGGGCTCTTTTCCATGGGGGTGTAATACTCTGAGAAGAAGCCCCAGGGGTGAAGCTACATGGGAATACTGCTGATGGCCCAATTGGCATTGGATGCCACCCCAGGCTACTCTGCCCTGGGAAACCTACCCTTGATTGGAATAGGGACAAAAAAGTCTCAGAAAAGGATGGAATCTCATGAATTAAAATAAAACATTGAAGACCTTTACTTTTGCCCCATAAGTATCTAGGGTTTTCAGGAATGCTCATTTTTGCAATACTGGGAATAGCAGGGTGTGTCTAAAATGTTGCTTAAACAAACCGTGGTGGTGAATCCTGTGGCATAAAGCCAAGTGAAGTGGCACACACGGTTCAGAGATTGCCTTGTAATATCCAGGTGCCTTGGAGAGACCTACCCAGAGTAGTACCAAAACCAAAGCCAGGGAGAGAGAATTGCTAAGCAACCTGAATGGTGGGAGAGTTGAGACTGCTCAGCTTGGTGCCTGGTCCTTGTTGGTGTAGCAGAGTCAAATACACTGTCAAATACAACCTACTGTGTAGGTTGACAAAAATATGAGCCTCATTAGACTAGGGCAGCAATGATGTCCTGGCCTCCACGCCTTGTGTCACAGAAGGGAGCCATGTGGCAGCATCTCGCTGCACTGAGACTCTGTTCCTGTTGCCCTTGTTAACAAAGTGCAGCTTTCAGCACAGGTCCCTGGCCAGACTCACTCTTTAGGAAGGTACCTTAACTGATGGACAGCACTGCAATCCTTTAGTTTACCCATGCAGATGATAACTGTTTATATTAGGGAGGCAGATGGCTTGGGTAGCAATTGCTGAATGAAGGAAAGTAACCCCTTCCTTTCCAAGTTTTAGTGGGTCTCACAGTTTGGAACATTCTCTGCTGCTATTGTCAGCATCTGCTAAGTCTGGTATCTACAAATAAATTACATATCTCATCCCAGAAGAGTAACTGGAGGTGTGAAGATTTTTCTTTTGCCTTCACACTGAGCAGTTATCAGCATTAGAAAGTGGCCTAACCAGGAATCCAAGGCAGAGCATTTAACTAATTAGAACAAAATCAGGCAGAAAAAAATAAACTGATGAAAAAAAGCCAACCAGGGGACTTGACATTTCAGAAGGCTCTGCCTTCCAAATGCGTTGGGATCTGGTAAATCTTCTTTCTAAATATCAGAACAATCTGGAAACATTTTAACTTGGAAGAAATGTTATGCTTTGCCCTCTCCATTCCCTCTTGTTGCTTTCCAGCTTGTGTGCTTTGGGATTTTTTTGCTGTTTGTTTTCTCCCTTGGGACAAGGGATCCAACTTTTCCCTGCTACTCATGCTGTTCTCAGTGCTTGCATTTCAGTTCTGGAAGTAACTTCTCTTGTCTGATAAGAACTGCTCTTTCTACCAGTAGGGGTTTTTTTCACTCGCTTATTTTCCTGCTTTTCCCATTCTTCCACTCTCATTGTTATTATCCCTCAGCTTGTTCTCCTGCCATCTGTGCAATTGTCTCATGCCCCCATCATAAAGTTTATGAAATCCAGACTGAAAAGTATTCTGATGCTAAAAAAGCTAGAGATTAAATTTATTATTCTCCTCAGGTTAGTGGTGACAATGTGCACATGCAGATATCTACTTCCCTCAGTAAACTGCATAGAAACATGGAAATATTGCTCCAATCTCCATTTCTTCTCAAAATCCAGGAGAAATGGTGGGTACAATATATTATATTATTATATTTCTTTAGAAACAAGCCACAATCTTGTAACATACATCACTAATACATGAAATGGCTGTATTGAATGGGAGTGAATGGCCATTAATTGAGTGAATTTACTTTCTTCCAAGAAAAAAAGGGCCCTTTAAGAACTGCTTTTCACCCTTGTGCCTGAAACTATTTATGCTTTTAACTTGACCCATTTTGCATTATTTGAAGAGAGATTCTCTTCTGGCTTGCAACCATGAATGCTATTTGTTCATTTTTTAGCAGGGGATAAGCTCAAAATACCCTTATGTTTGCTGATATTTCAAGGTAAAGGAATTATCTGGAAGTTTTCCCATTTTCCAAGATGTAGTAATGTCCAAGCTAAATATGGGATGGACTGTGGGATAATACCCTGTGAACACTTTAATATACACAATTATATCCCCATGTTTATACAAATACAGATTTTTTTCCAGATCTAAATGTTGCAGTCTTTCTTACAGAGGTACCAAGGATTAAACTAAGAAAACAAAATCATAACATTCACCACACTGACTCTGTGGGCCAAACCAAGAGATGACACACTGAGCCATATTCATGCTACTGGCATCAGTTGAATTGTACTTCAACTGTATTTAGCCTATGGTGTTGCTGTTCCTGGAGACAGTGATTTCTCCTTTCTAAATCAGGTGACAGAATTGGTCATTAAAGGCTAAATTAAGCCACTGCTTTCACTACAGAAGGAATGAGAGGCAGTGCATGTGGACACACCATCCCAAGAGCAGCCCAAAACAGCAACTGTGACCCTGCTGCTTCTTCTCTGCTCTCCTGCTCTCCAGGAGAGTGCTTTCTATAGCTCAGGAAAAAATGCAAAAATCAGTCCTGCATCATCCGGGTACCTCAGCATGTTCCTGTGCTTGAAACTCCCTTGTCTAGTCCCCTACTTTGTTTGACTGGAACCACTACAACCCAGCTTCACGCCACCCAAGCAGACCTAAATCTTTTCTGGTGCTATCAAAAGGTATGGCTGCCTGTGCTCTGCAATCACAGTGCTGTGTCTGGAGTTCATGTCCTTCCTCTCCCATCCTCTTACCTTGTTCTTCACCAAATTGAGCAGTCAGGAAAGACCTGTCCCATGTAGCTTCGACATCCTTCATTTCTGCCTGCCAGGTGGGGGCAGCAGCCTTCAAACATGCAGGTGATAATCACCTTTCCAAGACCATGAGTGGGAAGGGTGGGAGGAGCTGGGATTCCAGGCTGCTGCACACAGGGAGCTCAGGGGCAGCATCAGATGGGGCTCCACTCCTAAAGAGCTCTTAGAACTGAAGTAGAGCTCTGCACCTCTATTGTCTGTGACACCTGATAGCTGATTCCACTCTCTGGCACTTTCTTTGGGCCTTTTGAATGATATCTGAGATCAATATGTTATAGAGAGGTCTGGCCCTAAGTAGGACAGATACCAGCCAGTCATTGTCATTTGCCTGCAGGAGCAGCAGTGAGTGGTGGGCTGTTCTTCAGCAGCGTCAATGCCAAGGATCTTTCAGAAAATAGCAGAGAAAAAGGAGACCGGAGTGAATGATGACATCCCCAAACAAAACCTTTTGTTTGCCATTCCCAACTTTTTTGAGGTCATTATTAAGATTTTATTTATTCTTCCAACACAAGAATTTTTCAGTCATGACCTTAAGAAAATACTCAGAGGTGTCTTTTTTTTCTTTTGGAGTTTCTAGTGTGGTTAAAGCTTCTGTAATAAAACCCTCTGTCCATCAAGTTGGGCTGCTGAGGCCGCAGACAGAAATGTAATTATTCTAAAGCAATTGGGCACCCAACAGCTCCTTCAAAATTTAATGATAGCTTCTAAGAACTCAGCACTTTTGAAAAGACTTTCAATTTAAGCCTGATTTTCTTTTTTTCCAGAAGAATAATGAGCAGTAAATTTCAGCTATGTAGTTGTCAAATGCTCATGCTGAAATAGCCTCAGGACTCTGATCACTCGTGCTGCCAGCACTTGGATGTCACAGCAGTAGAATTCAACAGCCTAAGCAGCAGCTGCTGAACTACTTCATTTTTCAGGTTTATATTTTTAAATAGGCAGTGATTTTATGTTATCCTGGCTTAATGAGCTACATTGTCCTTCAGCAGGACTGTGGATATCCAAAGCTGTGAGCAGAGTGAGTGGCTCAGAGGAGGGTCTTTGAGGCAAGTCTCTCCCTTTGCCTTTATTTTCCAACTTTGCTGCCAGTTGTCTTGAAAGTGCTTTAAATTGCAAATCAAAGAAACAGCACACCCATGATTACTATGAGATTTTGAAGTATTGTGTTTAGGTGGGCAGATGTAGCTTTAGACATCCACATTTGGACCTCCTGTCAAAAATCAAAGCAGTGTAAAAAAGAATTGTGGATTTGATGGGACTGCAACATCAGACTCTTGGTTAGTTGGTTCCTCTCTGCTAGACCAAGGTTTATCAGTGCATATGAACAAGAATCAAGGGAATAAGTTGAAGCAAACTAGTTAAAACTCTGAACATTTTTTAAACATAGAAGAATTCAAAGGACAAAACCTTCTTTTCAGCACCTCTGGCTCATTCCTAGAAGCCAACCCAGAAAAGCCATAACTTTTCTGCTCAATTAGTTGAGAAAGTCACTAAAGCATAGCAACATCACAGGAAAAAAAGCACCAAAGAGCCTTGAGAAAACTCTGAATAATGCAGAAAGCAAGAACAAATGTTTTATATATGTGGTATTGTTAAAATTCTCAAGTGGCATAAATACAACAAACAATAGCAAAGAATAGGATATTTCTGTTTGTTTCCCCACACTTGAGATGACCTAACCTACCTCAAGCATGGCTCCACTTTGGGACTTATGAGTTGTTTGATCAGTCCAAATTTGTGAAAATAAACACTATTATTCTACTGTTTTACATTCTTTTGTTCTCTGTAAATAGACTGAGAACTAATGAAGTAAATTATAATAAAATACAAATCAAAATAAAAACTGCAGATAAAGCAGAAACAACACAAGGGGGAAAAATGTAATAAACACAGAAATAATGAAGTTAAATACTCATCACTGAGAACAGCTCTGTGTGCACCAGATGATTTTGTCACTGTTTTATTGTTGAGCTCTGATCTCATTCACAGACATCTCCTGCAGAGACTTCGTGCATGCTAACCCTGGCATGGCCAGGAGAAAGACCTAACATCTTGGGGTCAGTATTTCAAAAACCCTGTGGAGTTAGATGTTCAGGTTTCATTGGATTTCAGTGCAGGTTGAACACCTAACTTTGTGTCTCTGAAAAAAAATCCACTTGTAAAGTAAAAGTAATAGGTAATTTCTTTGGCCCTACCTATATTGTCTTCCAGACAGTATTTTCCAGTGTTTTTTCGCATTTAAGCAAATGCTGTGGGGGCTATATAGTATCTGTGACACAGCTAGAAGAGATGAACTTGACTGTAAATTCTTTATTAAGAAGAGGTTTGCTCTCTGGGCCCTAGGCCCAAAACTCCATCCATGCTTCTGCATGGCAGTGACATCTTGAAGGCATGTCTTGCAGAACCTTTAATGTCCAGATCTGTGCACATCATGTGTTAATAATTACTATTGTTCATTACATCAGTGATAGGGCTTTCATCACTCCCTGGGAGAAGTGATTGCAGCCTGATATATGTCACTGTTGGAAGGCTTCTCTTGATATTTTTATAGTGGTTTTTAGCACTCTGAAGATAGAGAGCAGAAAGCTCACGGCATTGGCTAGAGCTCAGTATGCATGTGCATGTGCCTGTGCATGGAGATGAGGTAACTGGTCAGACATGGTATCATTTTACATTCCCCTCCCACACCAGAAAAGCACCTTCCTTCTTTATCCTATTTATAGAAAATAGAAGAATTTACTTGGCTCTTTTTTTGGACAAGAAATGTAATGTGAATGTTTTATAGAGATCTCTTCGGTCAAAAGCCCAGGAGGGAATCAATACAACCTTGGCTGGGAGAGCATGCTTCCCCTAAAAGGAAGGTAGTAAGGGTGGTTAATGACCTGATGTCCACAAATGTCCAAATTCTGTCACAATGCCAAAAAAAAGATTAACCCAAATGATATAGTTCAAGTAATTTCCCTCATAGAAGAACTTAAGCAAACTTCACATGGGAAATCATAATGTATGCAAGAGATTGTACCTCCTCCTGGCACTCCCACACCCACTGAACTGCATCCATTTCTGCTTAGAGAGAAAAATGTAAAAATAGAACAGAAAAGCATATTTTCAGATGATGAAGTGAAATTTTAAGTTAGCTAAATATCTCAGTTTAAAAGAGTATGCAGCTTTTACCAATGTATGAAGGAGTTACAATTACTGATCCAAAAAAAGAGATCTATGAGTTTACAGGCTCACCAGAAGCTCATTGTCACAAAACAAATATCATTTAACATTCTGCATCAAATTTGGTTTAGCTGAAGAAAGTAAATCCATCTCTTACCAATACAACTTTCCAGAAGGAAAAAGTTGAAAAAGGGATTTTTGAAACCTTCTATTCCCTTGTGTCTACTTAACAAATGATCTCTGGAAATGCTGGCTATTTACTTACGGAAATCATGTTCTTAGGACCCAGTTCATCCTTTTAACCATTCAAAGTCTGGAGGGGCACGTTTTTACATTTTATGTGTGAGTCTTACAATAAAGATGTTAAAATGATTCTCTAGTCAGGCTGAAGAATATTTATCCTACAGTCATGCACTGTTCCCCAAGAGTTCTTGTGTAAATTCTTCCTTAATCCTCATTCCCCTATTTAATTTGAGCCTATGTTAGTTCCTCTTCCCTTTTCCCAGCTCAATATTTCCCTCTCAATATAGCATCATGCCCATTTCGGCCTAAAATTTTCATATTTGGGAAATAATTTGCTCTAGTTTTACTTGGGGAATATTTAGGTTAGATGGCAGCTTTCATATGTTTTTTATGCACATTTTTAGGAGTCTTCTTTTATATTTGTCATAATTCCCCAAGGATGTGTGTACAGTGTCAACAGTACTAAAAGATATGAACTTTTACAGTAAGGAACTGAAATATCATGGTAATATAGTTTTCATGGTAATTTGGCCCATGGAAGTCTCTCCCAGGAATAAAAATGCCTGAGAAAAATGGAATTCACATAAACTCTCATTATTTTCTAAGTTAATATATGAGTCTGTGGGGAAATAGATGAATTGTCAGCCTCCAAATAGAAATTACACTGGCCAAGAATGAAAGATCAGTACATACTCAAATTCCAGATCCAGTAATAATAAAAATAAAATTCAGCACTAGTTCCATCGATAACAAAACCTCAGGACAGTGCAAAAATACCACCGCGATCAGCACAGCATAAAAGAATAAGGGTGCAGTTCCCTCACGGTTGAAGCCAAACTAAGCTGATCTGTTTCCTCTCCTGGTCACACCACCCCTCCTTGTCATCACAGCACTATTTGTTTTATTTTGTTAGTTTTCTAACAATTAGTATCTGGACCTACCCTGCCCTGCCAGGGAGTCAGAAGAAGAGAACATATGTACAAAGTGTAAGGTGGGTTGCACTCCACGTAAGCACCTGTATGCATGCAAGGAACACAAGGCAAATGTGGAATGGCAGCAAAGCCTTCTGCACAAGACAGAATGGCATTATTTATGCTCAGACTAATTTGAAAGTCCATTGGTTTGTGTAACAGTAATCCATATGACTAATTTGCCAGCTTGGATAGAAATTAGGAAACCTGTTTGCCAAAGACTTGACAAACCAGTCCTTCTCACTGTCTGGTGAAGGACATTTATATGAAAGACATTTATATGTTTGTCTTCCTGTGAATGCAGCACTGCTTTAGGTGTATAGGAATGGGTAAAGAAAAAGAAAACCTTTGAATGTCATATACAAATGGTTAATGGAAAAGCAGGTCTGTCTCTGTGAGAAAGGGGAATAATCTATCCTGGAAGAGAAAGTAGAATAAAGTGGATATCTTTTGCAATGATGTGCATCTGGGAGTATAAATATATTAACAAAAACTCATCTCCTTAAATTAAATAATTACACAGCTCTCAAGAAGAATGCATTCTGTAATCATTTAAAGAGAAAAAAAGCACAAATAAATTAAAGTTTTTTGAAAGTTAGAAAAAAATAAAAGAATTGCAGTGGAGACAGGAATGTGGAAATAATTAGCACTCAGTAACTGTGTTTTAAATGGCCCACAAAGTGAAGAACAGTGCCACTGTAAACTGGGCAGTCCAGCTAGAACTGGAAGACTCAAGTATCTTTGCTTATTTTAAAGTTCTCTATGATTCCATAAGGACCCGGAGGCAGTGGTGTGTATAACTTGAAGCCACATTACCGGTGCGTGACGCGGCTCCGCAGAGCGCTGCCAGGAGCCCATATCCTCACCGGGACAGGTTTCCCTCCTGTGTCCAGTTCTCCCTTTGTGTATTCACAGGCACCACGAAAGCAACGTGCATGCAGCAAACTTCACCTCTTGGCAGATGTCGAGTTTCTTTCCCAGGAGAATGACCCCACTGCCTGCCTAACACAATACAAAGAAGGGTTTTTTTCCCCAGCCATGCCCTGCAAGTCAATACTCGCTGTTATGTAACTAAACACAGCATATCAGCTCACATACCCTTTTTAATGGGGAAAAATAGTACCTTTTAAGACTTGTGGCCAGATTCATCACACGCCTGACAGCTCTGTGCTGCTCCAATGACACAGAACAGCTTTCAGCCTGCAATAACAGATTGATTAAACCAGCTTGTCATGGTGTCACTGGAGCAGTGCAAACCAGCTGAAGCATAACAGTAAACCTACCATCTCAGCTTTGATTTTGAGGGATTTATATCTCAGCCTGATATAATTTCCAAAGCCAAAAAAATATAATGCATTAATTCATTAATTCATCCATGCTCAAAAGCTTGATATTTACTTATTTGGTAATAAGTAAACTAATTTAAATATTTGAACTCTTTTTGTTTACTTTTTGGTTAATACATTTGAGGAGAAAGCACTATAGGATGATTTAAAAAAAATCTGTCCCCCTGTGCTCATAAGCATGTTTTTGTGATGCTGGTCACAGCTGGATGTGAAGACCAGGGCTGAGTGCAACCTGGGTGAGTTAAGAGAAGTAAGTTATCTCAAAGTCTCATATAAAGCAGAAAGAGTCCTTCTTAAGTCAGGTCCACTGAAATTTGCTTCACAGAATGTGCAAAATGACACCAAAAGCCAAGTACATTGTTGCTTATGGACAGCAAAACACACAGGAAATAACCTCTGATGCTGCCATAGAATTAAAGCAAAACAGGATGCAGAAAGGTTTACTGGGAAAGATGACTCTGCAAAAAGGAAACTAAGCCTTATTTATAAAGCAAGACTCATGACCTCTCAGGGAGGGAGAACTCAGCCTGTCATTTTCTACCACGGCTAAATCTACCACACTACATGAGCAATCAGTCTATTATTTCCAAAGTTTTCAGGCTAGTTTGCTACTGTGAAATGAAATTTCTTCAAACACTACACAAAGTGCATTCCTCCTTCAGGATTGTACCCTGCACATGCCAAATCTGAAGCTACAAACCCAAGATGTTTTGGACTTATCTAAGCATTTTAAAAAAAGGGATCTCTGATCAATTTTCTAAGAAAACTGTTCATCAATTTCCAGAAAAAAATAATCATTTGAGCTGAGGTCAATGTGGATAAGGTCAACATTTTCAAGCCAAAATGCGAGTTTCTGACCATTATAGAAGTAATGGTCAGCAGTAGTTTAAACTGAAAGTCATTCTGAGACAAAAACACTAATTCCAAAGTTCACGCTGATTTTTGCCTTCACCACGGCAAAAAGTCTACTGATTTTCCTAAAGGGAAGAGATGTCCTTGAAACTGGTCATGCTATATCGCTGCAGCAGAGCTTTCCTGAGAAGTTTGTGAAAATCAGGCAAGGGAAGAGGGCAGGGTTTTTTGGGTGGGATTTGTATTTTAGCACAAAATTTTATAAATGTGGATAAACTATGAAAAACTCATTGTAAAAATGTTTCTGCCTCACTAGATCCTGAGAGTGACTTTGCCTCACAGCTCCTTGCCTGTTCTGCTAATCTGGTTAGAGAAGTATATCAGTCTGAATTATATGAGGAAATAGGCTTTTGGAAAACTGTTTAATTTTTTTAATTGAAGCTATTCTTAAAGTTAAAAAGAGAAATACGTGTGTGAAAAAAAAAAGAATACTAACACATAGATGAAGTGACTTAAGTGGCCTTTATATAAGCACCTTTCATCCTATGAGATTTATGGACAGCTTTTTTTTCCTGTTCTCATGGAACATTGTGTGTGATACCTCTGTTCCACCTGGATTTCTAACCCCACCCATCATCTGAGAAATCCTCTTGTATTGTTGAATGTTTTGATGCTATCTAAATGCAAAGGATTTCGCAAAATTATGCATATTAAGTAGCACTGAAATTTCCTGTTTACAGTGCTATAAAACCAAATTCTGAGGTCTCTGTGCAAACAAATATTGACTTTTAAGGGTCATGGAGCAGCTATTGACCCAAATTGGCATGCAAGGAATTACACATCTGAATCTAGATATGGGATCTATGTAACAGCTTAGCTGCACCAAAGTGCTTTAAAGAACTTACAGTCATAACTGCATGAAAGCAGAGATTCCCAGCCTGTCAGGAGATTTGTACTGTAGACACACTGCTGATATTGCCTGGGTCTCCTTTTGCACAGAGAGCTGGCTCACATAGAGATACCAAGGGTAGAAATTTAAATAGAGTATCCTGAGACTATCAGGAGCCAAATACGATTGGGTCAGGCCCAGAAGGATTCTGCAGTGCACTGTGGCAGGTAAATATGCACACAATACATATTTTATTTTAAAGTCTGAGACAAGTCCTGCCCCACTGAGATCAGTGTTGATTGATTCAACACCGTTGAATACAAGCGCCACAATGTGCACCACCTTGTGCACCGGTGTGACCTGTACTATATCTGCTCTCCACAATTACCTGAAACCACGTGGGGGGCAGTCTCTTCTCCCAGTGAACAACAGAACAAGAGGAAATGGCCTCAAGTTGCACCAGGGGAGGTTTAGATTAGATATCAGGAAAAATTGCTTTACTGAAGAGGCGATCAAGCACTGGAACAGGCTGCTCAAGGAAGTGGTGGAATCACCATTCCTGGAAGTGTTGAAAAAACATGTAAATGTGGCACTTAAGGATGTGGTTTAGTGGTGGTTTTAGCTTGGCAGTGCTGGGTTAATGCTTGCACTTAATGATCTTCTCCAACTTTAATGTTTCTGTAATGTTTCTATGAATACTTTATATATAAACCCCCAGATACTTGTATGTGTAAATGTATTTGCATATCTATATATATACACACATATGCATAAATACATATTCAACTGACTGCACTGGGGTTTCTTCTGAGATAGCCATGTTCACTGGAAGTATCATGATAATACCACTTCTTTCTGATTGTTACTGGACAATTGAAATGATGATGATAATGGATAAGTGCAAAGAGGGGAATATATGTATTTCCTGCTTTAGAAGAGTCAGCCTCATGAAGTACAGAAGTAAGGGAGAAAACTTATTTTGAGCTTGTGAATGACAGTTAGGAAACTATTTAAAAATTATTGCTAGATGCTTGCAAAGACATCACTGAATAAAGTAGGTGATTGAGTTAGACTGATTTTGAGAAAGAAGGTTCTGACTAAAAAAATGCAACTGGAATTCAGATGGAAATTTTTCCTTTAATTCTTTAATAAAATTTTAAAATTATAAAGTTAATTAAGTTTAATAAAAGCATAAATGTCAAAGAGTATGAAGGAAACATTGATTTGAATGAATATAAATCCAAAAGGAATGACAAGCATGTGATAAAATATACAAAACAAAAAAATTAATGGACAGATGTCCAAAGACAATATTATTTTATATGTTTTAATTTATTGTAAATTAAAACTAAAAGATCATTAATGGTAGAATTCTGTTACTTGATAGAAGTTTTGGAATTGTCAGTAAACAAAACGGGTAACAGTAGGTCCAACAGTATTTTTGTTGTATATTGAAAAAATACATATGAGATGAGTTGTATCACAGAGATAACTAATTGTAATTAAGTCATTCTTAAAATTTCAGTATCCCAAAACTGCTCTAGAAGCTACACATTTTAAAATTCTTATATGTTTATTTGACATGTATACAAGATCTTTAAAAGAACTTTCTGGAAGGTAATGTCAGTATTCTCTGTCAGCAGTTCCCAAGAGACTGGCTGGGAGGCAGGGACTGTTCTCAGGCAGCACTAGACACCTCTTTGAGAGTTTTCCCCTCTGAGCTGGTCATCCTACATTCCTTTTACAGTCAACTGAGAGAGAGAGGCATTTCTAGAATGAAATTCATCTGACTAAAAGCTGACATCTATGTTTGGTTAAAATAATCCCATCCTAATGTGGTACCCACATTTTTTTTTTTTAGAAAACCAAAGAGATGCCCAAGCTTTCTCCAATCTGCCTGCAAGGCATTGGTCCTGGCTCTCCTTACAATGCAGTGGAGAGATCATATCCTTGGAGGTCTAAGCAAGGTCATCTTGTAGGACTGAGCTTTTGTCATGAGTATCACTCCAATGGGAAAGCTCAGCTGAGAACTGAATGTTCTACCACTAGAGTTCAGGCAAGTATTGATGCATTGAAAATGTTCAGGGAAGAGTTATGAACCTTCCTTGATGCCCTACAAATCAGTGGAAGACTCAGTGATCATAGTAAGCATTATTAATTTTCACAGTGTAAAAATTCACCCATGGCTTTAATAAATATGAAAAAAATACATACAAATGTAGGGGGGAAGTACTAAAACCCAGATCATACTAAGTAGGATTTTGTATTAATGTCATTCCCATTATGTAAGCTGTTTCTGCAAGTGTCTGTCTATCCTGACTTCAGATGACTCTAAAGGGACCAAGGGTGTTTCAACTACTAATTCAGACACATCTATTTATACTGTAAAGGATGGTTTAGGCTGAAAGTGGTATTTAAACAGCAGGGTAAAATCTTGCTCCCTTAAAATCAAAAGTATGATTAAAGAATTGGGAAAAACACTTTACAACAAGAAACTCAGGAAATTTGATCTATTTTGGTTACTAAAAAAGGCCAAAAGGTAACTTAACTACAACCTGACATTACCTACAGAGTTAGTCTCAATAATGACTTCTCAACCTGTCCAGCAAAGATAGAACAAAAGTCAGTGGCTGGAAGCTGAAGATAACTCAGACTAGAAACCAAATGTAATTATTGGCAGTGACAACAAATAATAATTGTAATGGAGCCTGCTAATCCTTTAACTAAAGAACTCTCAAAATCAAATTTATAAAAAAAATACACTGCAAATCAGGCAATCAGTAAGTGAGGAAGGAATACAGCTTTCTCTGTGCCAGATTCAGGCCAGTGTCTCACACTGCCCAGTAATCCAAGAATCTATAAATCCACTATCCAGAAGTTTTCCTATTCTGATCTGTTTAAAAATAATGATATCTACATGCTTATCATGGTGACATTGAATCACTGTTATATGCATAAGGTTCAAAGCAGGTTAATTACCATTTTTTCCAACTCCAGCCTCTCATATGATTTGCCACTTCTCACAGCACTCTTGTTTTCAAAACTAATTCCCATTATCTAAAAGACTTTCCAAAGCAAACACAGCAGTGTAGCACTTTCTAATATTTATTTTGTATTCTCAAAGAGGAGACAATAGTGGTAGGAGCTTTTTTTGGGGTGAGAAGTTCTTCTTCTATAAAGGTACTTGTGTCCACTGGAGTTTTACTTAGTCCAAGGACTAGGTTCATGGGCCAAGGGTTTGGCTTTGTAATTTCTGAATATGCAGTAGGTGGTTTATTTCATGGGAATTAGGTAAAGGCCTTATTCTAGCAACAGCAAACTCTGCTTCAGCACCTAACTGCAGCAGGAGATGGCAGATGAAAAGGGGTTTCATATACTGAGACAAAGATGCATAGTTTTTAAGGTCACTATGATTCTCCCTCTAGCCTTCTAGATAATTTGAAAAAAAAAAAACTCCAACCAAAACCTTCTCCCATGGAAGCCTGCCTCTTACTTTGATGTGTCTGACTGCATGGGGAGCACCCATCACCCATTCCCTGCACTTGTGTGCTACGGAAAGTAAACTTGGCAGTGCTGGGAACAGCTTGGTGGACATGTGCAGCACACTGTGTGCATTCACAGCATTATCACCCACCCAGATTAGCAGCTGAGCACTGCTGGGTGCAGACACCAATGCCTGCAGGTAAATATGGGCTTTGTATGATATGGTTGAGTTGCTGACTCCATTGCAGGCTCCTTGACTGACCTTGGGACTGGAGCACTGTCTGCCTCTGTGTTTGAAAAGTTAAGATAATATTACTTGTCTGCCTCACAAGGATTTTGTGAGGTTAGAGACACTGTTTATTCAAGCTAGATGTAAGGTGTTACAGCAATGAGAGCTCTGTAAATACCTACACTCATAAAACCTCAATTAAAGCACCATCTTGCTAGAGGAAAGCACATTAATGACCATCAGTCCCTGCAATGTCCCAGGACAGCTCACACACAGTTTCCCCCCTGTCTGAGGTAAAGAAACCCCATAGGGGATGGAGTGTCAGAGGGGAAACCTGCAGTGAGTGAGCACAGAGCACTTCATAGCATGGGTTTTGCTGTGATTTACAGTCCTGTGCTTGGTAAGGAGCAATAGCTGAGGGGTGGCTTATGCCATTAGTCGCAGTCTTGGTTGACCAATGGAGCTGGGGAATGATGGGGAGCTGCAAAGGCCCCGAGGTGCACTCAGAGACCTGGCTGCCTGTGACAGACACCCTCAGGAGCACATGCACATGCCACCTGCTGCATGCACAGGAGGTTGCTTAACCAGGGCTTTACAAATATTTTCAAAGTGCTTTACAAAGAATTCATTAATAGATGACATATTTTTGCTAAAGGCACAACCAGCTCAACTAGATTTTATTACAGGTGTAAATAATATCAAGGGAATTTAAGTGTGAGTCTTGTTTCTCTACCCTTAATCCCTACTCCTGCTGACATATTAAAGGTCTGCTTAATCATCCAGCCCTTTCCTCCCAAATTCACAAATGTTTCATCCACACTTACTTATTTTACAGGGATTTATACAAATGCCAGGAGGTACCTAGCAGTGCCCTACAGGTTTCATGGCCCCAATGAAAAAACAAACAATGCTACAGCCCAGATGTGACCTAGTGGTGCAGTTTAACCCGTTGAGAAGACAAAACAGCAGCTTAGAAAGTCACCCCGGAGATCCTTAACCCCACAGTGGAAGGGCTGAGCACTTGGGGCTGGAAAAAGGCCAGAAATGAGGGGAGGATTGCGGCACGATGAGCCCAAACATCTGCACGGGGCTCAGTCTCCCCTATCCCTGCGGAGCCAAACTTGGGGAGCCCCTAGGACCAACACTCACGGTGGGAACTCGGGGGATAGTGACGATGTCTCCCAGAGGCACTGGCCACACGGGACAGGAGGGGGGACCTGCTGTGGGGAGACGAGACACGGACGGGTATCCCCGGGGGTTTCTGAGGGGAATGCAGGTAGTGGGTCACCAAGGACAAGGGACCCCGCGAGGAGCGGTGAGGTGGAAGTGCGCTCCTCGGGCTTGGGGGTGAGGGTCGGGGCTCCCCCGGGAGCGGAGGGGAACCCCCGGGTGCCAGGCTGAGGCGCAGGTAGGACGCGCGCCCAGCCCTGCTCTGCTCGGCTCGGCTCGGCTCGGCTCGGCTCGGCACGGAGGCGCTGAGGGCGCCGCGCAGGGCGGGCTCCCGTGGCGGGGGCGGCGGCGCCGTGAGGGCCGGGCCGTGAGGCGCGTCCCTCCCCTGGGCCGTTTCTCGGCGCGGCTGTTTAATAGCGGAGCCGCCCCCGGCCCGCCCCGTTGGAGCCGGCCCGTGCGGCACGGCGCGGCCGGGGCCGGGGCCGCTGCGGGCCATGGCGGGGGGCCATGGCGGGGGGGCGGCCGGCCGCGCCCGGCTGCTGGCCGTGCTGCTGGCCGGGCTGCTCGGCGGGGCGCGGGGCTTCGGCGACGAGGAGGAGCGGCGCTGCGACGCCATCCGCATCGCCATGTGCCAGAACCTGGGCTACAATGTCACCAAGATGCCCAACCTGGTGGGGCACGAGCTGCAGGCGGACGCGGAGCTGCAGCTCACCACCTTCACCCCGCTCATCCAGTACGGCTGCTCCAGCCAGCTCCAGGTGCGTCGGGGCTCCGGGGGGACCTGGCTGCGTGGGCGAGGTGGGGACGACACACGGCGGGGCTGTGCAGTCCCCGGGCCGGCTGCTGTCCCGCAGCACCCCATCCTCATCCCCATCCGCTCGGCTCAGTACTAACCCACCCCGAAAGTCGCGCCGCCTCGCTGTGTCGCTCCTGGCTGGCTGGGAAGAGAGCGTGGCTCACGTTGGGCGGAGGTGCTGTGTCCCGGCGGTGTCCCGGCGGTGTCCCGGCGGTGTCCCGGCGGTGTCCCGGCGGTGTCCCGGCGGTGTCCCGGCGGTGTCCCGGCTGCCCGCGGCGAGGAGCGCCCGCCGCAGCGCGGTGCCCCCCTCCCCGCCGCTGGCGGAGGCTGCGGCGACTCCCGGAGCTTTCCCGGCCGCTGCCCTCCGTCCCGGCCGTGCCCCAGGTGCCGCGCCCGATTCCGTGCGGAAGGAGCGGAGCTGGCCGCGGGGAGCTGGGGCAGCTCGGGACCCCGCCGGCAGCTCCACCGCGAAAGTTTCTTTCCCAGGCGAATGGCAGGATCCCTGTCCTCCCCACGGGCATGGATTTCCTCAAACAAAACCCAGCTTGTTTCTTGCGGCAGAGTTCCCGTGTCAGCACGCAATTCCTCTCACGGTGTCGCGTCACCGAATTACTATTATTCATAAGACGAGAAAACTACAATATTTTATTACTGTCGCAAATGCATACGTGAACTTATTGTAAAATAAAAAACATTTTTCTGGGAGGTTCGTGAACCGAAGTATTTCAATAAATACTTTTTTCCTCCTATTTGTTTCTTAGCTGAAATATGCAGGCAATGCTCAGAACAAATATATGTATTTGTTTAAACCCCTTTAATTTGGTTTTCTGCTTTCTTAAATTGTACCCTCGAGGTTGAAATCTGGCTAAATCCCACTCGCTTCATTGGAACTGATGGGCTAGGTTTACATGGAGCTAATCTAGGGAGTAAAATTTTCAGACTTTGGCTTTGGACCACATTTGAACTGAAAAAAGACAACATTGTTGGGTTTTTTCTCTCTTTTGTTTTTATTGTTCTTGGTTTATTTGTTTTACACTGCTTCCTGGCTTTTTTTAAGGCAAGGGACCAAATATTGCTGCTAAAAAGGAAAAAAAAGAAAACTTTTTATATTGCAACCTGTTTCATTTTCCCTCAACACACTTGTGATTTCTGTTTCTCTCTTCCAGTTCTTCCTGTGCTCAGTTTATGTGCCAATGTGCACAGAGAAGATTAACATCCCCATAGGTCCCTGTGGAGGCATGTGCCTCTCTGTCAAAAGAAGATGTGAACCTGTTTTAAAAGAATTTGGGTTTTTCTGGCCAGACGCCCTAAACTGCAGCAAATTCCCACCCCAGAATGATCACAACCACATGTGCATGGAGGGCCCAGGAGACGAAGAGGTTCCCCTTCACAGCAAGACCTCCTTGCAGCCTGGAGAAGAGTGCCACGGCATGGGATCTAACTCAGATCAGTACATTTGGGTGAAGAGAAGCTTGAGCTGTGTCCTGAAGTGCGGCTACGATGCTGGTCTGTACAGCAGGTCAGCTAAGGAATTCACAGATATCTGGATGGCCATATGGGCCAGTCTTTGCTTCATCTCGACTGCCTTCACAGTCCTAACCTTCCTGATTGATTCATCCAGATTTTCCTACCCGGAGCGGCCAATCATATTTTTGAGCATGTGCTACAATATTTATAGCATTGCTTATATTGTGAGGCTAACTGTGGGCCGGGAAAGGATATCCTGTGATTTTGAAGAGGCAGCAGAACCTGTTCTTATCCAAGAAGGTCTTAAGAACACAGGATGTGCGATAATTTTCTTGCTGATGTACTTTTTTGGGATGGCTAGCTCCATCTGGTGGGTTATTCTGACACTGACGTGGTTTCTGGCTGCAGGACTCAAGTGGGGCCACGAAGCAATCGAAATGCACAGCTCCTACTTCCACATTGCAGCCTGGGCCATCCCGGCGGTGAAGACCATTGTCATTTTGATTATGAGACTTGTAGATGCAGACGAGCTCACCGGCCTCTGCTATGTTGGGAACCAGAACCTGGATGCGCTGACAGGCTTTGTTGTGGCTCCGCTTTTTACCTACCTGGTCATCGGGACTTTATTCATTGCAGCAGGACTCGTGGCCTTATTTAAAATCAGGTCTAATCTCCAGAAAGATGGAACTAAAACTGACAAACTGGAAAGACTGATGGTCAAAATTGGGGTCTTTTCAGTGTTGTACACCGTCCCAGCAACGTGTGTCATCGCCTGTTATTTCTATGAAATCTCCAACTGGGCCATTTTCCGCTATTCAGCAGATGATTCCAATATGGCAGTGGAGATGCTCAAAATTTTCATGTCCCTTCTGGTGGGTATTACATCAGGTATGTGGATCTGGTCAGCCAAAACTCTGCACACATGGCAGAAGTGCTCCAACAGACTGGTGAACTCAGGGAAAGTGAAACGGGAGAAGAGAGCGGATGGTTGGGTGAAACCCGGGAAAGGGAACGAGACTGTGGTATGAGAAAAGGACAGCATCCCACTGCTCTGGCTGCTTTCCTGTGAAGGACTGATCATGTGCAAGCATTGCTGTGTAAATGTTTGGAATAGAGTAGGGGGATGGTTGCACAACCTGTCTCTGGGGATGGGAGGAAAAAAAAAAGCCTTAAAGAATAAACAGCAAAAGGATTATGCTGCAGATACAATAGCCATAAACCATGCTGCCCAAAATAGGAGAGCCCAGGGAGGCTTTAAAAGCTGTGAAATAGCCAAACCTGTTATCTTCCTTTTTAAGTCTTGAACTCTTTAGAAATGGAGGTGCTGTAGCCCATAGCTGTGAGATGATGTTTTCCTTTCATCATCTTACAGCTGATGAAGGACAGGCAGTCCAGGGCCAAATTCTGGGTTTAGTTAGGTTCCAGTTACCAAGTTACCAGAAGATGGAGCAGGACCTCAGTCAGATGTCTTCTTTGTGAGTTCAGCATTGAGAAGGAAGTGCTTGATGAGGATTCTGTCTTTATGCCCTGGGGAATTCTGGTGTTCCAATACACTGTACAATTCATTCAGCAATCATGTCCTGAAACAAATAGTAAGTAAATGGACTTTCCAGGTCTTACCCGTGATGAGTAGGATTTAGTGAGGTATTAATGAGGATGACTTTTCAGTCATCTAATGGCCTAATAATATTTTTGACTCATTCTTTTTGCCATTTATAACCTGGTCTGAATGGTGAATTGATTCTGCCTTGTGGGAATTTGAACCTCCCTGTGTTTTTTTCCACCTCAGTTATTCTGTGGTTCTATCAATACTTATAAAATCTAAAAGCTTTATTTAAGGCTGTCCTCAGAAGTAGAGGAATCAGCTCAAAGTGGGATACTGTGTATGGTCTTCTGCATCTATTGTCATTATCCATCTCCTCCATTCCTGCCCTTTCAGGTGCTCCTGCTATTTCTAGCAGACCACTTTATTCTGCTGCATTTATTAGCTTTAAAAAAAGTCTTAACTCTGTAGTGATCCTTCCTCCAGGAAAGAGAAAAATTAGTTGAAGGTACCTTCAGACAATGCTATGTTTCTCCAAGCAAACTTACTTGACTCTGGAGACTCATTGTATGAAGCAATTAAGTCTTAATGTATTTCATTCAGTGTGATGGTATCTCCTCTGTAGATGCCAGTCTGGGGAGAAGCAAAATGTTAAATTCCTTGGCAACCTCGTGTTCACACAGATCAGTTGTATAATTATGTGTGTCAGTTGCAATTAAAAGAACATTCTCAGCCCATGACATTGCAGTACAGCTGACTGCCTTACAACGATGCTTCAATTGCTTACTGACAGCTATGGAGACAGTTTTTAATGTATATTTACACACAGAATGTGAGCAGGCATTCAGTCCTCAGGAGCAGCAAAGACCTTTCCAGTTTTTGTAAAGGGACTCAAGAAATCCAACTTCTTGATGAATAATGTTTGAAAGAAACCATTGCATTTCTTATTATTTTATATGAGGAGGCATCAGCCTGTGGGGAGCTAAATGTAGTGTCAGGGGCTTGTGAGAAAGGTGATGAAAATACAAATATCCTAGAAGCACTTCAGAGAACACTGTTATGATGCTCTATCCCTTTGAAACACACTTGATTTTATCTATGTGCCCCAAGCTTTTGCTTCCTTTGTTTGTGTGGAACCTGATCAGCTGCAAAGCATCCCCCTGGTGCCCCAGCTCCCATGATCTTCCAGGGCAGCTGAGAACAGATGCTGCTTTATTAAAGTACTTGCTTTCCACACAGGTGCCCATGTGCTTCCCAAACCACAGTTCACTCCAGCTCTGGAAGTGAGCGCTAATCCATCCCAGAAGCATGTATTGTTTCAATGTCAGTGTCAAAACATGTGCTAGAGAACTTTTTCTTTTACAAACAAAATCCAGACCCCAAACAAACCCTAATGGCACTCTTTGCGGTTGGGCTCCCTCTCCAGCAGAACAAGTGACAACTTGACACATTCTGTTCAAGACACACAAGTACTGTCTTGGCCAACACCACATTCCAGCTGGGCCTTTTCACCCTCTCCATAAAGTCTCTCACTGTTAGTGTTGTGTTTGGATCTGGTTATTCCTTTGTGGACGAGGAGTTTTGTTAGTGTGAGATCTTCAGATGGCGGAGCCTTTCCATCATGCAGTCTTTCTGCTGGCACAGTGAGGAATGTAAAGTCAGCAGCTGGATGCTGGCTTCCAAGGAGCAAGGATGCAGCATGACAATACTAGGTTACTTTTTTGTAACCTAGTATTTGGCCATGCCAAGGTGTCATGTTCACTCAAGGTGTGCTTCAGTCTGAAAGGCTTTGGATGCTCTCCTGGACAATAAGACCCATGTTTGAGTAGTCTGATTCAATAAATGGCATTTTTAACCTTGCTATGTACACAGAAGTGAATGTTAAATAGTGCCTTTTTATGAAATCCTTGCATCTCCGCCTGTAACCCTGTGAACTATTGACAGAGGGATGCCCCTGGTGATGTGAGACACAGTGAGCTGGATGAGGATGGCACTGTGTAGCCCTAGGAGGGACCTGGAGGGATATTCCATTAAAGCATGTGAGGGATTCAAATGCTGTGGGAAAGAGGTGGGCTGGGGGGGAGGCACCAGCTGCTGTTCCTGAGGACAATCTTTCCCCACCAGTTGGGGGAATGCTGTACTGCCCCAAAGTGAAATTAGTGGTTGTATCAATCAAACCATTCCATTGATGTATTCACCCCCATGCATTTACCTGGCTCCATGTCAGGGCTGTGCAAGTGGGAAGACACAGCAGACAGCCTAAAAACCGGCGCTTGCCAAGAAGAACGGGTATCAGCAGCTCTGAAGTTCTCTCATTTCAGCATTGTTAGGAGCTTAAAGCCATAAGGGGTGTGACTAATCCTGTCTCAGAAGTGCAGTTGCTGTGGTTATACAAGCACAGACGTTGCAGGCGTTTCCTTCCACTGCACAGCCCCTGCTCCCATCTCCCCCCTCAGCCTGTGCTCTTGGCACTGCAGGGTTCACAAGCATCTGCCAGCGAGGTACAAGCTTAGCTCTTACATTAAACAGACAAGTTAGCTTCTTTCTCTGAATTTTAAGGAAATAGACACTGATTATTTTGGGGTGTACAGAAAATATATCTACTTCAATGTATGTACTGTAAATTTCTAATTTATCACTGTAAAAAAACCAAAACAACTTTGCTATTTAATTTTTATATCAAAATAAAATTTTAACCTCTGTGGATAATGAAAGAATTCCTGGCAGCCTTCACATTTTTGGTGAGTTTGTTTCTTAAATGGCTTCAGCATTGTTGGAAGTGCTTTTTTGCCCTGAAGGAAGAAGGACTGAAATGCTCATGCTGTGGTGAGAGGACGCTTTGAATGGGTTAATCCAGCATGGTTTGGATCTAATAACTGAGAACAAGACATGGTTGGGCAATGGTGAAAGTATGTTCATGTTTCTGCTTATGGGGTGGACAGAAACCCTTTCAAAGACAGCAGGCAGGTCCTGGGTGCTGGCTGGGGCTGCAGCTGGAGCTTTGGTGTTGTGGGAGCATGTCCTCAAAGCCCAACTGGAAGGCAAGGCAGAAACACGGCCTGCTGCTGCTCTAGCACTGCTGTGATGTGGCTCCAGAGAAGAGCAGCACCTTCTGTAAGGCTCCTTATCTTCCAGATGTTATGGAATACATACATCCAAAGCAGGACAGCTCAGATCCAGAGTGTGTGGTGGAGGAGGGCAGCATCACCACTGGTCTGTTCAGTGTATGGGAACTATTAGTGCCTTTTGGAAGGGGAAAATCCTAATCTTAGCAACCTGCTTGAAATGAGTTCATTCCTATGGGTGATCTCAGGGATTTCAACCCTTCAGAGGAGAGATTCAATTGAATGTCTACATGTTTTTCTAAAAACTTAGGCTTATTAATGCTCTACTTTCCTTTCCTGTTTGTCATTTCTGTCCATAGTCGTGATGTATGGGGACAGCAAGGAGTTGCCTTTTGTGTGCATCGCTCACCAGTTTCTTTTGACACTGACAGAACAGTATGCAATATTAATTACTTTATCCCACTTAATCGTCTCCGTCATGAAACAATCTGTGAGATTATTTAATTAGCAGAATGTTACTCTAATAAGAACCTAAATCAGACTAGAGTGGATAATAGTGAGGGTGTGCTATAAAAAAGAGTAGCAACTATCACCTGTGTATCTGTAGCTAATCAAGTTTTGAAGAGCAGCATCTAAAACTGGTAATTATGAGTGTGTTGCAGACACCTTTTCATTAAAATCCTTTCATTAGGATTTTTCCTGCTGAGAGGTTTCAGCAACAAGATGTAAACAATGGTTATCTGCTGCTGTGGAATGCAACAAGTCTATCTGTGATTGGCCCATCTTAGATGTTTATAATTAATGGCCAATCAAGGCCGAGCTATCTCGGACAGCGTCCGAGAGAGCTGCCTTTTGTTATCATTCTTTTCTATTTTATTTTTAGCTAGCCTGCTGAGGAAACTTTTTTTTCTATTCTATTAGTATAGTTATAATGTAATATATATATATATATCATAAAATAATAAATCAAGCCTTCTGAACATAAAGTGAACATTCTCGTCTCTTGCCTCATCCAAGAACCCCTGTGAACACTGTCACATGAGTGATTTGCTCATGCCTTTGGCAGCTCATCATTGTAATGTTCTCGGGCTGGTGATTAATGCGATCTCTCAAACTTATCCTAATGAGTCTTTAATAAAGCTACTGTTAACTGTACCAAACATCAAAGAGCTTCTGGGGGAAGGAGCAGGATCTCCCTCTTGTTCATACCACCTGAACACCTCAGGTGTGGCATTCAAGCTGACGTTGGCTGCTCGAGTTCTCTCTCACGGGTGCTTGCCTTCACACAGATCCCTCAGAGCATCACCTCTGAAGTGACAGTGGATTACTGCAATGGCTCTGAATGGTGAGCAAGCTCCCCAAGCCACGGAGATGATAAATCCTCTCAGGTTTGCCTCATGAGCATTTGCCTCTTGAGCATTGCCTCATAAATGTTACTTTTTGTGAGCATTGTATGCAATGCTTACAAAAAATAACATTTATGAGGACTTTTTGTGGTTGTTTGGTATTTAGGCTTGGGGTTTTTTACTTGGTTGGTTTTGTCTATTTTTTTTAAGATGTTTTTTAAGAAAGCAGATGTTAGGGATTTTGTAGAGGAGGCCACAGTTGTGCCGCCAGCAATCAGAAGCAGCCTAAGCTCCAGTAATGTGAAAACATGTTATCACCAAGTCCCTGGCTTCAGTGGTGGTTTCCCCCACACCTCCTCCATCCTCAGCCACTCATTCCCACAATGGTGCCACGTTTCAGTTTCTCCTTCACTTTGCCAGTGCAACTACTTGTGGTATGATGCAAACATCATTTTGAGGAGCTGCTGCCCAAACCCTCTTGCACCATTTTCCCCATCAAGCCAGAGCTGTGTCTGCCTGCAAGGTTGTAGGAACGGGAGAGAGCAAAGTGGCAACTGCCTGTGCCCTTCCAGCTTCCCCAGCCTCAACTAAAACAGCAAAGCCTTCAGTGGGGCTGTTGGTGACTCCCTAATTCTTTAACTGAGATGACTGAGTCCAGATGTGAACTGCTCACCTACAGGTGAATGCCCCAGTACACAGCCCCACGGCAGCTGTGTTGCTGATGCTCCCTAGTGCCCTTTTCAGCATGCTTGGACGAATTGGCTCATAATGTAGGCCAGGAGTTTGCAGCCTCTTTCTCAGTCTAGGATGGCTTAACTGGACTGCCAGACTCTGGTGTAGCTTGTGTAGAGAGCAAAGCAGCTCTGTGTGCTTGCAAAGCCAGTGCTGGCTGCAACAGAAATGAGGCAGAGCACAGTCCTGGCTGGAGCAGGGTTGTGCCATCCTGCTGCACCTCACCAGGAGGAATGGGTGAGAGGATGGCTTCAGGTCAGCCAGCTCTCAACTAATGCTGAGCTGGTGCAATAGATCCCATATCACTATTTCCTGCAGCTGGGAAATGATTTCTGACCAGAGGTCCTGCACATCCTGGCAGACTCCAGCTGTTGTAACAGCTTTGTGTTGTTAGCAACCAGATGTTTTGTTTTATGCTCTGGGAACAGCCTACCAAACAGTCACCATGGGGCTGGAAGAGCACAGAGGTGTCTTAGGGGGGAGCAGCAGCAAATGAGGACTCACATGCTAAGGTATCACCGAGAAACTGTTGCTTTCCCAGTTTTTTCAGGGAGCAGGGACACCCTGTGTGCCAGATGTTAGGTACAGTACCAGAGAAAACAGGTTAAATGCCAAAGACAAATATTATTGCACCAGCAAGCTTATTGTAATTTGTAACTTTGATTTTGATGTTGTGTTTCCATCCAGAAGGGAAAGTGCTTATTAATTAGATCCACTTGGAGGGCTCAGAAAATGGCTCCTTACTTAAATATTGTCCATTTTAAAACCAAAGGTTTAAAACATTAAACATAACCAAAACAAAACAAAAACCCCAAACAATTTCCCATGGCTTGTCAATACACTGGCAGTAAAAATATCTTCATCTTATATTTCCATCAGCATTTAGCTAGTTTCCTGTCTGGTTCTTTCATTTCCTGAGCTTACTCCAAGGAAGGGAAAAACATCCATCCTGCAAAATAGATGCAAATCATTCAGCAGACTGCTTTGGCTTCTACAATATTGAATTTTAAAATGTTACTATGCAGAGAAACAACCTGACAGTAAATGTTTTAATGAATGAAGTGTTTTCTTCCTAAGCAGCTCAGAGGCTCTCTCACTCAAGTACTTGGTAGGGGATGATAAGCAGAGTGCCATGGAAAAGCAGAAATTTGGTTTTTCAGGGATTTTTCTTGCATTCCAAGGTCTTCTGCCTTGCAGCAAGGAATGGCTGACATCTAGTGGCAGCTGCACACTGGCCCCAGCTGCTCCAAGCCTCTCCCAGCCCTGCCCTCCACTCCTGTCAAAAAGCAGGGCAGGTACCCCAGCTACTGATGGTGAAGGCTTTGTCCAGCAGCACATTCTCCAGCTCTGGGCTATGCATTATGGTTTGCACCAAGTGCATCAGCCAAGGAAATCAAAAGCTCACCCTCTGTTTAATAAATTGAAAGATGTTAGATCAGATATTAGGGAGAAATTCTTTATTGTTGTGGGTGGTGAGGCCCTGGAACAAGTTGCCCAGAGGAGTTGTGGATGCCCCATCCCTGGCAGTGTACAAGGCCAGGCTGGATGGATCTTGGACCAGCCTGGTCTAGTGGAACGTGTCCCTGGCCATGGCAGGGGGTTGGAACAAGATGGTCTTCAAGATTCCTCCAACTCAAACCATTCAATGATTCTATGATTCTATAAATCTCTCCTTGTTCAGCCCTGGGCTCAAGGCTGGCATGGTTACAGGAGGGTTGATAACAGTGGTCATGGAGAAAAAAAAACAGACCTGGTAAAGCAGCATGGCAAAAAGACCAGTGGGACATCTGTTCCCTGCTGTGATGAGGAAAGCTGCTCTTGGCAGAAGCCAGCAGCACATAAAGTCCAAAAAGTTTATTTGAAAAACTTAACACAATCTCTTCCTTGGCCTCACACTAGTTATGTTTATACAAAAAAGACCTGTGGGGATCACAGCAGAAAAGAAAGCCTCCAACCTGGGCTGACAGCCTGCTTCTTTCTGCTGCCATTTGGCAGTGGTGGGAAGGGCTGTCAGCCCCAGGAAGAAACCATAAGGCATTTGCAGAGTCACGCGCAGGAGACCCACAGCACAACTGTACATCTTGAAAGGAGGGCTGCAGGAGAGGCCTGGAGATGGGGAAGAGGCTTCTCAGAGCAGGAGAGAATACATATGTATATATATATATACAAAACATCAAAAAAGTCAGCTGAAGAGGCCCTAGCATATGAAAGTTATGACAAAAAATAATACCATTCCACTCACAAAACAATCATGTTGCTACAGCTGTGGCCTGAGCAGAGCCAAAAGAAATGAGGAGCCATCCATACCTCCCCAGAGAATGCTTTTATAACCAAAGCAGGGAAAGGGGTAGACCTTATTCTGAGACCCCAGTAATTCATCCCGTCAGCGGCAGCAGAGCCGGCCATCGTTTTGTCATGGGATGAGCTGGGTTTCGCTTTTGCGAGCTCTCGAAGTCCCTCCCTTTAGAGAACAGCCTCTGCTTCTGCTGCAGCCCTGCCACCTTCGGGATTCGCCGGGACACTGCACGGGGCCTCATCCCTTCTTCCCCGTCTGCTCACAATATCGGGTACTTTTTACTTATTCTGGCTCTGAAAAGTTAAGTCTGAGAGACACAGCCACCAGCTCTTATTTTGGGTGGCCTTTCCAGCAGCTGCTCCCTGCAGCCCCGTGGCTCCCTCCTCAGCCTGGGCTCCCATCAGGAGTTTGCAATCCCTTTCCAAATCTGCTACTGAGCAAAGGGATTGGCCATGGTGAGCTAAGAGAGAGAGGAGGATTCAGCAGCTGCCGTGGATATCGGGATATGAGTGATAAGACAAGAGAAAGTGGCCTTAAATTGCACCTGTGGAGGTTTAGATTGTTTATTAGGAAAAATTTGTTGATTTCCTCATTGTCGAGTCCTGGAAGAAGCTTCCCAGGGTCGTAGTGGAGTCACCATCCCTGGAGTGACTGGAGTTTAAATGATGTGTACAAGAACCTAACTAGCCTCCAGGGGACAGAAGAAAGACTAAGTCTGAGAATCTGTTGGTCCAAAGAGGCACACAGACTAGGGTAAGCAGGAGAAGAATCTCCATGTGAATAGATTCACAGCAAAAATGAAACCTGGCACTTCGCATCCCATTCCCTATTGCACCCATTGGCTCATCACCTCCCACCTAAGGAAGGAATGAGAGTTGTTCCACAAGGGGAAGTAAATAATTTGCCTTTTTAAAAAAATTATTGCAAAAATTCTTTCTCCATCTAGGTTCTCTAGCTCCTTTTTGAATCTACACACAAATTTGGCTGAGTGTTTTTTATATGAAGCAGACACGCACAGAGACAGCCCTTATACATCTCCTTTCTCAAGGGTTCAAAAGCAAACTGGGCCTGAGCCCTGTAGGGCAGAGGCAGGAGGAAGATACGAGAGAGAAGAAAGAAGAACAGCATAGAAGGAGAGCCCCAAGGTGGCCCAGAGTGTGGGCAGGTGTCTGTCCCAGCCCTGGCTGCTCAGCACTCCACAGGGCTGCCAGCAAAGGGACAGCACGGGACACTGCCAGTGTGTGGGGTGTTCAAACTAGTCTGGGAACCACTGCTCAAAGCAGAGGGGGCAGATCTGACCCAGGTCTTGGCAGAGCTGAAGGGTCAGTAGCTGCCAGCAGAGCAAAGAAACAAGAGCAAAAGACTTTCAATGGATGCAGCTGTTTGCCAAGTGAATGTCTGAGCAGAGCTCATCAGAGAATCATGAAACCATTTGGATTGGAAGAGATCCTTAAGATCATCAAGTCCAACTATAAGCCTAACACCATTATCCATTTTTATGGCTTAATGTTCTAATATGTTACTACGTTAACAAGAACACTTAAAACTGGCATTTGAAAAGGGCAAAATTAGCATTACATCTTAATCTGATGTAGATGTAGATGTAGATGTATTGCCAATTTCAAGCCTCTGTCTCCGGTTCCTCTTTGATACTTTAAACTGCCTCAAATCTTCTGAGAGTGAGGGGAAGTGGTTTTGGCTGTGACTAGAATATATAAATTAAATTCTCTGAGGGCTACCTTGGTTCTGGGAGCTCTGCCTGCAATCAGTAGGACCCTGTGAATCCAGATTTCTATAGTTATCACTTATGTTGGAAAGGAAGAGTCCCTTTCTGTGTACAACTGGTAAGAAAAAGAGAGGGAAGAGAGAAAAAGAGAGAGAGAGAAAGAGAGAAAGAGAGAAAGAGAGAGAGAAAGAGAGAAAGAGAGAAAGAAAGAGAGAAAGAAAGAGAGAAAGAAAGAGAGAAAGAAAGAAAGAAAGAAAGAAAGAAAGAAAGAAAGAAAGAAAGAAAGAAAGAAAGAAAGAAAGAAAGAAAGAAAGAAAGAAAGAAAGAAAGAAAGAAAGAAAGAAAGAAAGAAAGAAAGAAAGAAAGAAAGAAAGAAAGAAAGAAAGAAAGAAAGAAAGAAAGAAAGAAAGAAAAGAAAGAAAGAAAAGAAAGAAAGAAAGAAAGAAAGAAAGAAAGAAAGAAAGAAAGAAAGAAAGAAAGAAAGAAAGAAAGAAAGAAAGAAAGAAAGAAAGAAAGAAAGAAAGAAAGAAAGAAAGAAAGAAAGAAAGAAAGAAAGAAAGAAAGAAAGAAAGAAAGAAAGAAAGAAAGAAAGAAAGAAAGAAAGAAAGAAAGAAAGAAAGAAAGAAAGAGAGAGAAACATCGCTCTCAGGATCAACATTTAATAGTAAAAACTTTGGAAGGGGCATTTGCATACCACAAGGGTGTAGCAACACCATGTAAATCCTATTTCTTCTTGAAATGGGGAACACATCAGGACAGAAATACTAATT
The DNA here is from genome assembly GCF_037042795.1 of Molothrus aeneus. NCBI lineage: Eukaryota > Metazoa > Chordata > Aves > Passeriformes > Icteridae > Molothrus > Molothrus aeneus. The sequence continues at coordinate 34,631,915 of NC_089647.1, read as the reverse complement.
TCTGTCATTTAAAAAAAAACAAAACAACTGGGTGGTTTATTTAAAATTATTCTACATAATATGAATATAGCTTTAACTGGATCAACTATTGCAGTAGCTTTGCTGAACAACTTGAGTGCATCAGCAGGAAAAAGTAGATTTCCCTTTAATTTGTCTTCAGAATCTTCAGATTTTGACTTTTGATTCAAAGTATTTCAGTCTAAATTTTGTAGCAATAAATACAATTTGATTGATTACTCCCAAAGTATTGACTCTGAAATGAAGTGTTTGCTCAGTGATCAGTCTCTGAGCACTCTGAAATCATGGAGGGGGGGTGTGTTTACTCACTTGATGGATGCCAGACTGGTGAGCAGGAGGAAGGCCTCAATAAATCATTTCTGACATTAACCTTGCAGAAACAAATTTCCAAGAGTATTCATGCTAGTTCTGCTGCCGGTGCTTGTGCAAACACTGCTGGACAGAATTCACATCGCTATCTTTCTGTGACTAGTTTTGCAAACAAAAGTTCCTCATTGGCATTCCAGACAAAGTCAATGGAACAGGCAGGGATGAAGGAAAATGCACTTTGTTTATTCAAACAACAGTTAGTGTGTCATTGGAAATATGCATGAAACATTCATAACAGATTTTGGAGTTGATAAAAAGAAATTTTAAAAAAGCATGCACTGGACTAAGCAATGAAACATCACTTTTATTTGTTTAAATAAGCAGAATGTTCCAGATATCCAGCATCTGGCATCTGTATTTTTTGTGTTTATGTTATTTTTAGTGTTAACTTTATATATGCCATGAAATTTTCTTTGCATTTGTTTTTTTGCACAGTGATTATGAGGTTAAGATGGTACAGGGAAGACCTTCTTGGTGTATCATGAAAAATAGCTGGAAATAGAAACCTCTGTTTCTGAGGACAGGCACAATAAGTTGGTAAAGTGCAGGGTGCATATGTATTATTTATATTATATATATATATACATATATATGTATGTATTTATGTATATTTTTGTTTTAATTTAAAGTTCTCTTAACAATAACCTTGTGCAGAATTGCCATACCCTCTTCAAAGACACCAAACCTCTAACTGCACGAGCTGTAGTGGAACCTCATTCTGCTGGGATAGGGACCTGCTTGCTTTTGTGCCAGCGGGAACTGTGGCTGAGCAACACTGCCTGAGGTCTGCCAGCACACGGGGATGTCACACCACCAGCACAAACAAATGGCTGAGACCTGATACCCCACCAATGTCCCACCAGTGCCAGAGCTGGACTTTTAAGTGCTGTTTCTAAACAGAAAGTCTTTTCCAACAGTGAGGCCTGAAAACTCATGTTTGGATCCTGAAGACCAGCAGAATGCTTCCCAAGCTTTGGATGTTCTAGAGATCTACCATGAAGCTCAGCCATTCCTATTCTCCGCTTCTTTTGTTGAGAAAAAATAAGACAGCTGTTCTTCTCCCACTAAATGAAGTAGGAGGCTCTGAGCTCTTTTGAGGGGCAGGATTTTTGTCCTGTTCACTGCTTAGGGAAGGCTGTGGGTTGGAGTCTCCCAGAACGTGACGCGAGGGAGCTGCTGAGGCCCAGCTGGTGACAGGGAGCTGTCCACGACTGAGGGTATTCCTGCTGTGGTAGCAGCGCTTTCTCCCCACATTCCTGCATGGTCCTGCCAGGCACAGCCCACACACAGGTCCGTCACCCAGGGTTTCTGCCTGCTGGGCCACCTCCCCATGGATGGAGAAGGGTATCCCAAAGCAGCAAAAGCCCTCCAACCTGGGTTGTCCAGCTGCTGCACCCTCCACAGCTAAACAACACCAGCCTGCCCAGTCTGAGATGGATCTTTCCACCAGACATGTCTCAGAGCCAGGGAAAGCTTTATCTCTCTGTAAGCCCTGATATCACTCCCTTGGAGTAAGAGACAAAAAACATCTCTGACCTTAGCAGGGCTCTCAGTGAACTGCTACACTCATTAATAATAAACCACCACACTTTCCTGAATGCTCCTGTAACTTTTGCCACATGTTAAGCCCCCCAGTAAGAACTTGGTTCTCAGGGGTCCTTTTCCCACAAAGATAGATTGAAATTCTGCTTTTGACAAATTAGCAGGAAAACTTCCCTGGTGTTTTTTAAACAGGTGGTTCTTCCCACATCACCAGACTCAAAAGTCGCTGGGAAATATGTTATTTTTACTTGGCAGAAAGGTGAAAAAAAACTGACTGAAACGTGAGAAACCAGCATGTGGGCTCGACAGACCTCACTGCCCACTAAGCTGCCATTACTCATTCATCGAGGCACTTGCAGTGCAAGGGAAAGGAGTGATTCTTTTTCCCTGTCTGGGAACACCAATCTGGAGAAAACAACCCTCTAATTCTGTGCTTATCATTCAGCAGCAGAGCCAGGGCAGCCTCACACCATCAACAACCACTGTCTCCAGTAGATCCCTGCACTGAGAATGAGAAAAAAGCCACAAAGATGATGCAAAAATCTGGAGCACCTCTCCTGTAAGGAAAAGCTGGGTGTGCTGGGATTGTTCAGCCTGGAGATGAGAAGGCTCAGGGGGAATCTCATTACTGTAGACAAATACCTGGAGGGAAGGTGCAAAGAGGATGGATGGACCCAGGTTCTTTCCAGTGCTGCCTAGTTCCAGGACTAGAGGATCCAGGACATAAACTGAAACACTGGAAGTGTCACTTGAGTATCAGGAAACATGAGAGGTTTTTTCCTTTTTTCTTGCTCTGAACAAACCAATGACCAAACACCAGAAGAGATTGCCCATAGGTGCTGTGGACTCTTCATACTTGGAGAGTGTCAAAATCCAGTGGGACATGGTCCTGGGTAACTGGTTATAGATGGCCCTGCTTGGGCAGGGGGTTGGATGAGATGACATCCAGGGATTTATTTCAGCCTCAGCCATTCTCTGAGTCTGTAACAGTTGGCAAAGACAAGTCTGCAGCTCTGACTGCAGGAGAAATCTTCCATACCCACCTGGAAAACTATATTTCCCAGTGATGAACACAGGACTTCTCCTTTTTTTCAAGTCAATCTTCCTTCCACCCTGCTGATAGAGAGCATGCTCACCAAATCAGAGTGCAAGAGCTGCAAATTCTAGAGGAGCTTTTCATTCCTGAGCAGCCCCTTTCCTTTGATAGAGACAGACTGCTTCAACCCCATGTGTAACCTCCATCATGCCTGCAAGAGGAACTATAGGAACACAAGTCTGCTCTCAGCAGTAGCCTGAATCATGTCTTAAAAATCTGTGGGGTTCTGAAAGCCAAAAACAGGATCAAACCTTGTGTTCCAGTTAGCATCCATCATGATCCTTTTACCTTTACATTAATCCAAGAATGAGGAATAATGAACCTATTCCGCTGTCAGTTTAGCTGTCCATAAGTGTTGTTCTACAGGCAGAAACACAGCAGCCTTGTCCTGTCCCCTTTATAGAGGGGACTAAGAGGTGCATTTCTCCTAGGGTGCTCAGACTTTTATTAAATGCTGTAAATGTTCTGTTTGATGGATTGTGTAGGAAGCTTTTCTGTTGAAACAACTGAAGAGGTTGCCCCTCAGGAGTGAAAGGACAGCCTTATCTGAAGGCACAGGCCTGAGCACTTGGAAGGAGGAAAGAATTTGTCCAATAAAATAAGAATGCTTGGAATTTCATCTAGTTTCAGGGTATGCAAATTGAGTAGCAAGCAGAGAGGGACTGCTCAGAGATGCCACCTCTCATCCTCTCTGTTTTCTGTATTCTTGGCATTCAGCTCCAGACACTGTTTACTTAGAAGTAAAAATATTTAGGTGTAAGTTCTGATGTGGAAAGGACACTTCTAAGTCTTAAAAATTATCACAAAAACTATTGAGGGAATCTTTTATTCCTCCCAACACTGCTAAAAGAAAATGGTATTTGAAGAACAGGCATCTTTGACATCTCTTGATTCATGGTAGTTTTAGAATTATTTTCTCCTGGTTTAACTCAAAGGGAGGAGCATTTTGTAGATTTGTGATGCTAATTCCCCACCCAAGGGACACAGGAACTCACTTGGCTACTGGTCAGCCAATGGCAAAATTGTGCTCGTCTCTAAAACCTGCATCCACTCCCCTGACAGCTGGGAACACCTGATGGGCAAGTTATCATGTCTTCCTCTCCCAGTTCTGTTCCAGCAGCACAAATGCACTCCCTGCCTTGGTTCTGCAGCAGATAAGAGGCCTTTGATAAGGGGTCTGACATGTCAGCTGCACATGGTGCACTTTGGCAAGCTGCTGTGCTCACAACCGTCTAGTTTTATCTGCATTTTACTCTCATTGGTGTGAATTGTGCCTCAGCTTGAATAGCCTCAGCCTTTTCTTCCATTTGCTGACATTTTCACAGTGCCCCTATGAAAGTTTGTTCCCAAGCTGGTTTTAGTCCCTTTTGCTCTCATACTGTTTAACTATGTTACATTATGCAATTTCTGGGTCTTCTGGGAGAAGGTTCTGAGGCACCTCCTTAGCGGGGCCACTCTACACAGAGACACAAAAGGAGGTGCTCTACAAGTTACTCGAGCTTGTGACAATCTGTCACATGAAGACTTCCACAGACCTTCCTAGCTGGGGCTTCCAAAGGTGTCACTCCCTTCTCTTCTTTGCTACTGAGGATCTGCCAGGCTTGCTCATCTCCTGCCAACACATGGCTGTCAACTTTTGTAGTGATTCAAAATTTGCCACCCCAGCCCTCTTCCTATGCCTACTCAGGCCTTGTAAATCTTTCACAACATTAACTCTACTGTATATTGGCAAAGATTTGTGACCTCCACCTGTAGTTAATCATTCCCCATGGTCTAATTGGTCTTTTTCTCCCTGCAGCACCTTCATCATGCTGCCATTGGCTGTAAATTATTTACCCTGCACTTGCAGAGTGCTGAGTATCCCTCGAGGCATGCACAGCTCACCCACAGTTCTCCTGTGGTTTAGACTTCCCAGATTTTCTGGTATCTCATATAGATCTCCTTGCTCTTTGTTCCATCAGCATTCACTTCTCACTTTCAGTACAGCAGGCTGCTTTGGAAAGGTTCTGGACATAAATTTTGAATTTCCATTTTCACTTTACATGGAAGTGTAAAGGAGGGAGTAGCTTGTGTGGATGGAACAGTGTAGGTCATTGGCATGCAGTTTTGGGAGTGTGCCCCATGTAGAATCATAGAATCTTAGAATCATTCAATTTGGAGAAGATCTTGAAGATCATCAGGCCCAACCAGCGCTGCCAGGTTATTAAACCATCTCTCCAGGCACCACATTTACACTTTTTAAATAACTCCAGGAATGGTGACTCCACCACTTCTCTGGGCATCCTTTTCCAGTGCTTGAAACTCTTGCAGTGAAGATATTTTCCCTCATATCCAATCTAAAACCTTCATAGAACAACCCGAGATCAATTCTGCTTGTCCTATCTCCTGTTACCTGGGAGAAGGGATTGACCTGGGTGCAACCTCCTTTCAGGGACTGGAGAGAGTGATAGGGTCCTCCCTCTCCCTCCTTTTCTCCAGGCTAAGCACCCCCAGCTCCCTCAGCCACTCCTCATCAGGCTTGTGCTCTGGACCCTTCCTCAGCTCCATTGCCCTTCTCTGGACACACTCCAGCCCCTCCATGTCCTTCTTGCAGTGAGTGGCCCAGAACTGAATGCAGGATTTGAGGTGTGGCCTCACCAGTGCTGAGTACAGGGGACAATCACTGCCCTGCTCCTGCTGGCCACACCATTGCTGATCCAGGCCAGGATGCCATCGGCCTTCTTGGCTACCTGGGCACTGCTGGCTCAGGTTCAGCTGCTGTCAGCCAGCACCCCCAGGGCCTTTTCTGGTGGGCATCTTTCCAGCCACTCTTCCCCAAGCCAGTAGCACTTCCTGGGGTTGTTGTGACCCAAACAGATCTATGGTAAGAAACACAACCCAGCCCATAGAGAATGTCCTGTCTCTCTATCCATGGCTCATGTGCAACTCTTCATCCAGCTGTCAAATTAAAGAGGAGAGATTTAGATTAGATATTAGGAAGAAGTTCTATACTCAGAGTGTAGTGAGACACTGGCACAGGTTGTTCAGAGAGGCTGTGGATGCCCCATCCCCGGAAATGTTCAAGGCCAGGCTGGATGAGGCTGGAAGCAACATGGTCAAGTGGAAACTGTGCCTACCCATGAAAAGGTGAGTGGAGCTATATGATCTTTGAGATCTCTCTCAACCCAAAAATATTCTATGATTTCATGATAACTGGGGATGACCTCAGCATTTGACCTAAAACAGGGGTTTGGAACTCGCTCTGGATTCCTGCAAACTAGAAGTTTAATGTTTCACTTCCCAGCACTGTTGCGTCTAAGTCTCTTAGTTTTTTTCTGTCCATCAAGTGAACGGGTTCCAAGGTGTGCAGAAGGGTTTCTGTGTGGCTGCCACACACCCACTGCAGGGGGGCTGGCTCACAGAGACCGCAGAAGTGTGAATCAGGAGGGTGACACCGGGAAACAGGATCCCTCAAAAAGCTGGCAGGGAGTCTGAGCAGAGCAAAACTTCCTTAAATATGCGGAGCTCCTTTGAAAACGTGTTCTGGTGCTCCCACTGGTGCTGTTACAGAAAGCTGACGCCCTTTATTTATACCTGGTGGAACCTGAAGAGCCGTGCGATGGTCTCGGAAGATCCCCGCGTGTCCCCGCTAGGTGTCACGGCTAGTGACCGCGTGTGTCACCGCTAGGTGTCACGGCTAGCGACCGCGTGTGTCCCCGCTAGGTGTCACGGCTAGCGACCGCCTGTGTCACCGCTAGGTGTCACGGCTAGTGACCGCCTGTGTCACCGCTAGGTGTCACGGCTAGTGACCGCCTGTGTCACCGCTAGGTGTCACGGCTGTCCCGCAGAAGCCACCCTGTCGCACAGCCCGGGAAGCAGCCAGGATGTCCCGCTCTCGGCGGCTGTGGGAAACCACCCAGCGCTGATAAAAACCCTGGGGAGGAGGCAGAGCCCGTGCCGGGCTGTACCCTGCCTCCGTGGAGGACCCCGAAAGTGGGAGAATTTAGGGTGCCACCAGAGCCGTGGTCTGGCTCAGCACAGCACAATGAGGGGAGGGAAATGAAAGTGCAGGACTGACTTTTCAGATTGACTTGAAAAATTGTATTCACAAGGGAAACCATCTCATAAGCAGGGTCTACATTGCCCAGATGTCCCAGTGAAGTCTATGCACACGGTCCCAGAAAATTATTATTTCTTTCACATGATTAATGGGCGTTGTAGCGGGTGCTTCTGGTCGCAAGTTTCACACATGTCCTGCAGTGGTGTTATTAAGCCTTAAACTCATTCCCTTCCTGTGGTGTATTTCCAAAAAGAAGCTTCCCCATTTCGTGTTTATGCACTGTGTGTTGGTTTGGGCTGGGATAGTTTTTTCTAGCTAGTATGGGGCTATGGTTTGGATTTGTGCTGGAAACTGTTGATAATTCAGCGATGTTTTAGCTACTGCTTAGCAGGACCTACACAGAGCCAAGGCCTTTTCTATTGCTCACCCACCCCACCAGTGAGAGGACTGGGGCTGCACCAGGAGCTGGGAGGGAGCACAGCTGAGAGAGCTGAGCCTGACTGACCACAGGGATAACCCAGACCATGTGACATCATGTTAGGCAGATAAACCTGGGGGAGAAGGAGAAAGTGTGGCACATTCAGAGTTAAGACATTTTTCTTCCCAAGTCACATGTGATGGAGCCTTGCTGTCCTGGGAATAACTGAACAGCTGCCTGCCCATGGGAAGTGGTGAATGAATTTCTGGTTTGATTTTTCTTTGCCTATTAAACTATCTTTATCTCAACCCATGAGTTTTCTTACTTTTACTCTTCCAATTCTCTTCCCCATCCCACCAGGGGAGGATGGGTAAGCAACCATGTAGGGCTGAGCTGCTGGCTGGAGTTAAAGCACAGTACTCTGCTTCTCCAGAAAAGGAAAAGTGACAAATGCTTTACACACTGTCATTTCCACCCAGATCATAAATCCAGCATTTCAGAGATATGGTCCCTAAAAGGATTTCTGTATGAGGTTTATATAATCAAGTGTTCAGCCAGGTAATGCTGGAGATTTTATACAGCTAGGCTGTGTCCATCAGGAAGGAGGCAGCTCATTTTCTCCATTCCTGAAGCTTTCTCTTCCTTGCTACCAAGGAGCCTGCAGGTCTCCTGCTCTCTTTTAGCACCATCCACATGCCCACATTCAGCCAGCCCCTCTGTTTACTTTCCTAGTGCTGGAGCTGGGATTACCCTCACTGTGAGGCTGTGTGGATCAGCTGCTTCCCATTGTGATCTGCTTCATTAGTAAAGCTTTTTCTGGGGGTCTGTTTTCAAGATGACATGTGGGAAATGCACACCACCTCCAGTAATGTAAATTAATAGCAATTGAGCTGTGTGAGAGATTCCCTGTGAGCTGCTCTGCAAAAACAGTCCTGCAGCACATGTCAGGAGTCATTAACACATCAGCTGCACCACATCCAATGCTCTGAAAAAGATTTAGGAGGGACTAATCCCTCCAGTGGCAGAACTGTGTTGGCCTTTGGCAGAGTTACATCATGGGTGAATTTAGCCTCCATTGTCCAACATCAGACAGACTTGGCACCATGGGAATCACGATGACAATAGCAGATGGGCTTGACACGCCTGAATATCACTGGTTCCCATCCTCCTGTCATTTCAGAGGGAGGTCCTGAGCCCACTCGATTATTAGACCATGTTGAGAAAACTGAAGTCAGCACAGGGAGCACACAGTGGGCTGCATCCTGGCATAAGCCTTCAGGCAGCCTAGCAGATTTTCTGTCTTCTAATTACATACATCACTTCTGATGACAACTTCATGATTTCTATTTTTCACTTAAGAGTCACTAAATGGGCTAACTGCTGTGGTTCACCGTGACTTGGCATACAAGGACAGGGACTGTGGAACAAAAGAAGAGTGCAGGCTGTCATTTCACAATGCAAGCACAGGATACATTCAACCTAAATAATTTGTGTTTGCATTTATGACATTTTGCCAAGAGTTTTGGTTGAATACAAGAAGAGTTTTGCTGCCTTTGTCACAGAATGGAACACCAGTTTGGGTGTTATTCACAGTGCTGGTGAGGGGTGACCATCAGCCAGTCATTTAATCTCACTGCACCTCTGAGCATCATTCCTCCTTTCCACCACCTTTTTATCTGACAGGCTGTCTTTCTTTTTCTGCTTGTAAAGAACCTGATGAGGTCTCAGCTGGGGCCACCAAGAGTGTCAGCGATCTGATAGAGAGCATTGCAAGCTTCTCTGACTTGGAAAGCACTGGTGGGTGTTTGCCTCATGTAGGAGCCAGGATCCCAGGGCACTATCTTTGTGTGAAAACAAGAGAGTTTGCAAATCTGTTTGGATGACTTCACACGGGAAATGCACAGAAGTCAGCATTAAAGGGATAGGAGAAATGAACAGGACTTGCTGTTCTCCACCCAGGGAACAAAATGTCAGAAGTCTGCAATTAAACTTGCAGCAGGAAGCCTTCTGGGGTAGGGCTGCTTTCTATATCAAGTACTTGACAGTTAAAATTGAAGTCTGTTGAACTTTGCTACATAAATATACATGTGTTTCTTTTCACTTATGAGTCATACAGTCCATTTTACTTGTTTATGTGAGACAAAGCTTTAGGAAATGATTTAAAAAGCAGAAGTGTGGCCACTGATGATGCTAAACATACCTGTCTACAAGGAAACTCAACTAAACATTTGGGAAGAAATGTATTTTACATGCAGACTGTGTTTATTAATTTTATGACAATGTAGGATAGCATTTTAACCAGGATAGCATTACATCTTTAGAAATTTGTTATGCCATTGAAAGGCAGCCGGTCCTCACATTAAGAAAACACAATGAAAAATACAAGATACAAATGCTCAAGCTCTCCTCAGGGAGTTGTACTCCAGTGTGGGCAGCCAGTCCCTTAATGAGTTTTTATTATTGCTTATCTCAAGTCCCTGTGCTATTTTCAGTCTGCAAAATCCTATCCATGAGTAAAGCAAATTTTTTTTTTTTTTTTCCGGCGGCACACAGGGAAAGAACTTAACTCAGTAATTACCCAGTTATGAATGATCATGGTTATAATCTGAGGACTGGAAAAACCTGCTGGTATGAACTTTTTTTGCTTGTCTGCTATCAAAAATCTCTCAAAATTTTTATAAACTTCTACTCAACTTCAGCATGGGATCACTAGTCAAAACTGATTGATAATTGACCCAGAACAACAGATTGTATACAACCACTTTTCTGGGACACAAAGAGCATCTTGTAAGCTTCAACTCTCCCTGTCTTTTATTTAGGTGTTTTTTTTTTTTATTATGGGGGTTTTTTTTGGTTTTTTTTTTTTTAAGAGAGTTTACATTTAGGTCATTCCATCCAGTCTGAGAAAAGTGTCCCAGTCCCAAGCTTGTTGATTATTCTGATGATCTCCTTCTCATTTGTCATTACAAACTTCAGATGTTAGTTTTAGCCCTGATGGGAGATTATTAACTAAAAGTCATTTTAGTTCATCAGAATTTAGAGGATGGGAATATAGTTGGGATGCTGACTCTAAATTTTTACTACCAAGTTAAAACATTGCAGTATTTGCTACAAAATATATTTTCTGGAAATGAATCCTGTGAAATGCAAGCTTCCATATCTCCATAACTCCCAGTCACACTGAAAGCCCAGCAGAATACTGTTTCATGCCCAGAGGATGCCCAAGCATCTGCCAAGCCTTGCCAACATTTCATCAACTAAGAGATTTCAGTTTCTGTAGATGGAAAAACCATACCATTGGAATTACACAAGTAACACTGTGTAGAACACTTTGAGAAAAAAAATCTTCAAAAATAACTCTAAAGAACCAGATAGATGTTAATTATGATTGTAAACCCCAAAGTCATCTAGGAGTCTTAAAACACACATTTCCAGTTCATGGCACTCTTACATAACAGAGTTCATTCAGCAGAAGAGACTGGCATACCATTTCCCTGAATCCTATTTTACCCCTCAATTCTGCAGCAAACAACTCTGTAAAACGCAATGAACCAACATCCACCTCCCAGGAAAGCAAACATACCAGAATACCAAATACCAGGCACTAATTGCCACTACCAACATCCACCCACAATCTCAAAAGCAGAAAAAATAAAATGCTGCCTCAATTAATAATGCCCACAATGTATGAAAAGCAAAATTGCCTTTAACATGTGGTCTGTGAGCATCTTTCAAAGCTGAAACTGTGTCATGTTTTTCTAGAGTCTCTGGATATGAGGGTGTAAATTTCTGGAGAGTCTGCCTCACAGCCTGACATAATGTGGGTTGGCCTGATTTCCTGTGAGAATGAGAATTAGAATTAGAATTAATGTTTGAACATTTATTGCTTGTCAGAGATAGGTAGCTGGGTAGATCACGCTCATCTTGCATGCATTGCTAGGACTGATGGGATGGGACAGGCCTTGCCAAAGGAATAAGACCTCAAGGATTCAGATTAATCTCTTTCTTGGGAGTTTCTCAAGTGAGAAGACCTATTTAATGAGATATCCAAAGTCAGAGCTGAAGGACAGAGTCAGGGGAGAGCGAGGCAGGCAACAGCAGAGGTTTTGCACCACACCACAACACCTGTGGGTGGGTAATCTTTTTATTTTCTGAAGGACAGAGTTGCTCTGTGGCAACCATGACCATAGAGAAGACTGGAGAAAAAACTTCTTTCCTGGCAGTTCAGGCTGCAGTGCTAGACAACTGGTGTCACAGAAATGTGAAATAGGAGCCTGGGACAGGGTTTGCATCTCCGTTCCACTATAACTCTTGTTTTTATTCATTTAGCCATATTGCCTGCTTACATGTGGGATTTTCCACAGTGTCCCTGAGAAAGTTGCACTATAGACACAAGGACCAAACAACCCAGACCAAGATGCACTGTCTCAGAGCAAACCCCTCCAATGCCAGCCTTTATAATATCATTGTGTGAGAGAAAAGCAAGCAGCATTTGGTATGGTAAACAGTTTTTCTGTCTTTCTGCCTTTAGAAGAAGCCAATGCTGTTGGAAGAAAGTTATTAACACAGAAGAACATGGGAAAAAAATTTAATCTCTGACAATTTCAGGAGAATTTCACTAAAGACTTATCTCATTTATGCACTTATTCTGAAAAAAAGTTCAGCAAAAATATTTATATCCACAGATGACATTCTTTGTCAAAACAGCCCTGGGTTTAGGTATCAGCATCCCCACAACTGCAATTTCAGCTGGGTTGGGAAGGAGACTTATTTTTTATAAATACAAATGGATACACATAAATACATATTTTACCCATGTGTTTTTCAAATAAAGAAGAAAATCTTCCCACATGCACACTAGAAGACCCAGGGAATTCAAGGCTTTCCATGGAAGCTGCTTTTATTTATCCCTATCATACCTTTGAAGGTGTTGGTTTCATCCTGAGGTTGCTGAAACTGTGAACATTTTTATAAGCTGGAAAAACCTTTCTTCTACTGAATTTTAAATAAATCTCATAATCCATATCATTTCTATGGAAATGAGCTGGAGGTTCAAATTCTGAGGATCCATGCTACACTTTATGGGCAGATATGGGGCCAGCTGTAAGGACAGTGCACCCAGCAATTTCCCCATCTGATGCCCAGGTGCCATGTACATCACCCATCAGAAAGGCTGGACTGCTCCTGAGCTATTCTACATGTAAATTAGGGATAGCCTTCAAAAGCACCTGGCAGCCTATGAAATGCTGCATTGATGCTATCAACTTCTTTGGAAGCAGAGGGAAACCTTGACTGGCACAACAACCTCAAGGCACTGTACAGCAGGTGACACAAACCTCAGATGAGAAATTCTTCCTCATGGGAAGATGATTTCTGCTCTTGGAGAGTTCAATATGGGGCCTGTTAGTTACCAATGCTGCCTGGTCCTCCTACTCCACTTAGTGAAAAAACCTCACATTGTAGCACTCTGAGCTTTCACCATTCATCTGCCACTTCCCTTCAAACCTTAGAGAAAGTTCATTTAATAGGAAGGTTCAGGGCTTTTGCTCCATTTCAGGGGCAGCCAGCAGGAGAGAGCTGCAGAAGCCACAAGCATAAGAAGCTGCATGGTGCAAGTCTCCCCCTTCTGTTTATCTCAGAAATACTTGAGTACAGGATGTACTCAAGTAGGAAAAAACCACATATGAAGAATCAATAAAGAAACAAGCTTATAGCAGGGCTAACCCCAAGCTAGTCAACAGAAGAGTGACTCCTGGCTCTAGCAGTCAGGCTGTCTTGGTGTGTTGGATATTTTTTATTAAATTTCATCTGTTCTGTGCTGTAGTATCTATACTATTCCCAGATTCTGTGTAGTGGCAGAAACAATATTAGGGGACCAGTGGTGGACACATCAAAGGAGAATGATAAATGCAATCTTATTTAATATATTTCTCCATCAGGATTTGTTTGCCTCTCCAGGGCCTGTAATTCACCTGAGATGAAAAAACAGACATTCCTGCTGTTTCATGAACTCAGACTGTAATCTGATTTTGAAGTTATTATCAAATTTTCACTACTCTAGAGTGACTGAATAATATAGTTTTTACTTGGTCCTTCTCCCCATCTGTAGGAAGAGCACACATGATCCATAGAAGTATATAATTTACTGTTTTTTCTGGAAGACAAAAGGTTATCTGCAGCCCAAGCTATCCGTCTGTATTTTATTTGAGCAAATAGACCAAACCAAGATTTCCAGCCAAAATCAACAACCTTGAAAAATACAGTTCTGTTCACCAGCTTAGTCATCTTGCATATTGCCCATTTGATTGGGTTTTGAGCAAAACAAAGAGCTAGAAAGAATAGTGTGTGTTGCATTAGGATCTCTACCAAAGTCTAAGGGAAGCCAGAGAAAAAATGACTCACACAGTGGGAAGAATTCCACCTGTTCCCATCCAAATTATGTTTCCCTGTCAGTCTGGAAGCAGCTGATACATTGGTTCCCATGGGAATATTTTCATCCTGAGCAAAATACACCTTTAAAGGCACTTCCTGGGTTTGTCCTATTTATTGTTTGCATTTGTGCTTCCCTCTAACCAGCACAGAGCCCGGTACTGCATGACCCCTTCTGCACCCCCAGACTTCAGCACTGCTCCCAGTTTTTAAGGAAATTAAAGGTAACTAATATAAGAAAGGCATTACTAACTCCAGGACTTGGAAAGCCATGGAAGAGGTCCCCTGTGAAAAGGGGATTGAGAAGCAGAACCAGTGGGAAATGGATTTGAAGTGATATGCTAAAGACTTTGGACTTCCAAACAAGACGATGCTATATAAAAATAGGTTCACAAGATGTCTACAGTAATGGCCTAAAATTCACTACCTGGAGACACTTCACGAATGCTTCTTCCAGTAATTGAGAATTGGTTATTAAAAAGCTGTTTGATTATGCACAGAAGAATACACAATTATGCACCACCAGTCCCCACTACAGACATCTCTTCCTATTCTGCATGGCCACAAAAAGAAATGGAGATAGAGACTGACCACAAGCAGGCAGATTTTATAGGCACTTTTCCCAGCTGTTCCTCCAGATGCCTCAGAATCACAGTTTTGTGGCTGTGAATCAGCCTTGAACACAGGGAGCCAATGAAGTTGCTCCATTGCATTCCTTTGTGGGTGTCTGAGTGATGGTGAGGAATGGTGGCAGCAACGTGTTCCTGCATCACCCTTGATGGCAAGTGAGGGAATTAGGCATGAAGCTGGAATTTGTGGACGTATCTGCACAGACTCATGGAGGCAGATGTGAGCATGGCTTGCTATGCTATGAACTAGCCAAGTATCAGTAAGATGGATGTGATTTTATTGTGCCAGATCTGAACCATCTCTAAGGATTTCTGTGATTATCTTCTGAGGTCTAGTTTGAATATTGAATAATACCAATTTGTCTGCATAATCAACATTTCAGACTTACTTAAAAATTGAAAAAATAAAGACCATTTTACATTTTTGGATAATTCAGAATAGTGCTATATTCTGTGAATACTCCATTTGCTGTTGATGAAAGGAAGGCATTTCACTGGTTCAGTTCTGACAACTGGAATATTGCAGAATGTTCCTACATAGTTGTTTTTCAAATAAAATGAATCGTCTTTAAAATTGGATCCAATGAGCCTTTAGCTTAAAGTCATGAATCTCTCTGTTCATGGCATAGATTTGAGCCAGATGTTTTACATTTTTCATGCCTGAGTCATGAGCTGAATGTCTGACTATTGACCCACGTTTTGGAGTGAATACGTCAAGAAACCCTTTGCAGTAACTGTGGTTTCCTGTCAGATGGAAAAATGTTGGAAACTCTTTCTCATGAACTTCTGTCCCTCACTGGCTCCATTTCCTGTCCAAGACCTTTCTAAGTGGGTTGGCAAAGTGACAAGCTTTATCTAACATGCAATCGCTGATTAGGGAAAAAGGGAATGCCAGCGGCAGTTTAGACAAACTATAAGGAAACTTCTTTCCTAGATCACTTTTTCAGGCACGTGAAAGAATCTAAATGCTATTTATGTATCATTCAGGCCAGTGTCCTCAGAGCAGTTATTAGCTAAGATTTCATCTGTACTTGGCAATATTTGGATCTCCAATGTACTTGAGCAGATAAGGTTTTGTAGTGGTAAATAAGAAAAAAACATTATTCTCTATAAACACAAACACTCTGGCTGGGCACAAACAACTCTCTCCTCCTCTCTTAAGATGTACTTAGGAGATGTTCAGACCATGTGTCTGTGCCCTCCCATTCACTGTATAGCAAGTTGCTTTTATAAATTCACATGGATAAATTTAATTACTGTACAGACTGTGAGCTCATGTAGTGACAAGGCCATTTAAACCCCTTGGCAGGCTTGGTCTAGCTCTGATCTAAGTTCCAGCTTGCAAAAGACACCAAACGGCTTTGCAGGTACAAAGACAAGACATGACAGTCAGCATGGAAAGATCAGATTATACATTAGGAAAAAATCTTTACTGTGGGGGTGGTGAGGCACTGGCATAGGTTGACCAGAGAGGTTGTGGATGCCCCATCCCTGGAATTGTTGAAGTCTAGGTTGGATGGGCTCTGAGCAACCCGGTCCAGTGGAAAGTGTCCCTGCCCATGACAGGAGGTTTAGAACAAGATAATCTTTAAGATACCTTCCAACACAGGCCATTCTATGATTTTATGATGTTCAGGGACAACAAAGTCTTCAAGGATTTGAGCTTGACCAATCATTTGCTGGTGTAGAGCCAAATATCAGAACTTTCATCCACTAATTTCTCTTGTCCCCAAGAGATAATGGTAAGCAGGAAGGTGAAGAAGAAGGAATGGAAGAAAAGTTGAAAACCTCCAATAGCCCTGCACAGCTGTTCAGCACATACTGCAATCACAGCTTTTCTAAAACTTGTCACTTTTGTCAGCAAAGCAAAAATGGTCACAGAATCATGGAATACTTTGGGTTGGCAGAGACCTCTACAGGTTGTCTAGTCAAACCCCCTTGCCAAGGCACATCACCTTAGATCAGGTTACTCAGACGCTTGACCAATCTGACCTTGCATGTGTCCAGGGATGGAGCATCCACCACCAATATAAATCTAGGCACCACCCACAATATAAAAATATTCTTCTGTGTATCTAGATCAACCCACCCTCTTTCAGCTTAAAACCATTACTCCTTGTCCTCTTGCAACAGGGTCTGCTAAATCATCTGTCCCCATCTTTCCTGTACATCCCCTGGAAGTACTGGAAGGCCACAATAAAGTCTCCCTGGAACCTTCTCCAGGCAGTAATGACGTGTTTTTCGGTGCAAGGGGTGTAACTGCACGGAGAGGCTCTGTAGCAGCACCCCAGCGGTGGCTGTCGCTGCAGGGCTGGCAGCAGGGGACATCTAGTGGTGCTCAGCTGTAAATAGAGGAACAAACAGCAGCCCGTGCATCATTCTCCTGGCTCCGGAGTGAGTCTGCCTTGTTCAAGGGCTGCAGGAACGGCTGTGTACTTTCAGGGAGCATTTGTACTCCTGCTCTTCAAAATTCCACAACATATACCTGCTTTGCACAGAAGTGAAGTATTTATGCACACAGGTTACAGGTGACAGTTTTAATTTGTATACTTAGGTATATGTAGAGGAGGAAATCTACTAGAAACCTGTCTTTTAATGAAGTTTTGAACCAAGCTGATCAAAAAGATCTCTTGTAGTTTTTTCTTACAAAATTACAATGCTGAAGTATATCACAAAAGCCTGAACTAAAACTAAATAGCTGCTAACAGCACATAAAATTATGTTACTCCTTGGGATGAGACACTGCTGCAAAACTTCAGTGTCATAGTCCAATAACATCACTATCACTTGTCTATGTACTCCTTTATTAGCCTCTCCATGTCAGAGTACAAGACTTTCAGTAAGTCCATGCAGAGAAAGCTTCACATAATGCCTTTGCCATATAGCTGGAGAGGAATGGCTCATTTTATTTGTTCACTTATTTATTCAAAAAATTACTTCAAAAATGGAAGTGAGGAGGGCCACTGAAAAGGCTGCATTGGGCTTTTTTAGCTGTGTAAAGCATACCTTTGGGGTGGTGTCCAGTTCGGCTGTCTGTCTCTTCCCAGACACGGGTAGGGTGGTTCTTGGGCGGCCCACGCTTCAAAGGACAAGTCTGGATTCTTCAGTTTCTTGGTCTTCAGATTGTTTATTATTTCTTATCTACAGAATTTTCTTTCCGCCCAACAGAGGTCTGACCTGCAAGGCAGCCAAGGGCACTATGACCACCCATGGGGCAGTCGTGTCTTTTTCTACTAAAAACTACGTACATCATATTTACCTTTATTTCCCAATGCTTTATTTCACCCATATTAGCAAGTGCACCTTCACCATGAACCAATCCCCAAGTGCCAACATCACCACATAAAAAGGATGACAAGAAGAAGAAAGAAGGATGAGACACGCCCTGATCCCTCCATCTTGTCTCCATAACCCCCCTGCACCAAAAACCCTAAAATCTATATTTCACCCTATAAATGTGTCTTTCTTGCACCACTCACTCCCAAGTGACTCTCACATCCTCAAACAGGTGTCACTTCCTTAGAAGGATCAAAATCAAGCCACCAGACACTCCTGGCAACATTCCAGGATTTCCGAGCCCCCCCCAAGGGTTCTCTCAGTATCTCTGGACATCCAGAGTGATGTGCTGAGTTCCCACAGGGTGGATTTTCAGCACATGCCCCTTTGGCCCTGATCTAGAAAAGCACAGGAGTCTGAGGCTGAAGTCAAACAGGTACTTACGTGCTTTGTTCAACTAGGGCCAAAGTGCTGAGTACTTCACACAGACAAATCTCTGGCACAAAAATAACACCAAAAGGTCATTGGAAATCACAACTGTGTACTGAGAATGTATTTCTATACTACTGGAAAGTGAATCTGAGTGCTGATCAGAAACCAATCAATAGGTTGAAATCAAATGCATATGGCAGAGTCTTCAGTGAAGTTAATGTTGTGAGCATGTTGTCAATTTTGCACAGAATATCCAGCCTGGTAAAGTAGAATTTTTTAAATTATCCTGTTCCAGAAACAAAACAATTTGACACTTGATTGCCCAAATTGTCAAAACTCGTAGAAAAACATATTTTCTTGAAGTCACTGCTTGACCTTTTATTTGTTATTTTTTGAAAAAAAAGAAAGGAAGTTGCATGTTCCAGTGCTGCCTCTTGGATATTATAATATTATAAGCAATTCTTTGTTTGGGCTGAAATATTGATTTACAATACTAAGAAAATTCCACACCCAAGTAAAAGAAAGTGCCAAACATCAGGACACCCTAACCCAAAAATTTACATTATGTGAATGATGTTCTACCAGACCACTCTTAAAAGACCATCCCTCTCTTTCTTCATTTGATGTCCAGTGTCTCTTGCCCTCCTATCATGAATCATTGTGAATAGTCTGGTTCTGTCTTCCTGACAACCTCCTCACAGATATGGAAAGGCTGCTATTAGGTACCCCCAAAAACTACTCTTCTCTAGGCTGATCAAACCTGTTTTCATCTGACTTCCCTCACACAACATGTGCTCCATGCCCCTGACGATTTTGGTGGTCCTCCTGCTTCATCACTCTTTTTCTTTCACTGGAGGCCCACATCACAATATTCCATGTGTGGTCTAACAAGCGATTGGTAGAAAGGACTAATAACCCCTTTCCCTCCAGTATCTTCTAGCTACACTCCTGTTAGTAGAGTACAAAAACTTGTTTGTTTTCATTGCTGCCAGGGCACATCACTAACTTACATTCGTGTTCTTGTTGTTCCCCAGTCAGTCATGTCCAGCCTGTACCACTGCAATGAGTTCTTCCTTCCACGGGGCAGGACTTTACATCTTTGTTCAGTTTCATAGGGTACATGTTGACCCAGGTCTCCAACGTGTCCAGGACTTTCTGAATGACAGCCCTGTTCCCAAGCATGCCAACTGCTCTTTCCCTGATCCTCCCCTGGCTTAGTTCACCTGCAAAGCTGGTGAGGTACATTCTGCCTTCTCTTCCAGGTCACTGATAGAGATTTTATAAAGGATACATCCCAGGACAAAGACGTGGCTACATTCACTTGTAACCAGCTTCCAGGATAAGTACAAGCAAACCCTTCCCTAAGACTCTTTGAACCTGCCAGCCCAGCTGGTTATTCAGCCCCAGACAGTAATCTGCCAAGTCTAACCTTGAGAGCCCAGCCTGAAAAGAAGGATGCTGTGACTGTGTCCTAAGTCTTGATGAAACCAAGGTAGACAACACCATTCTTTCCTCATCCTCAGTCCCAGCTGTATCATCTTGGAATTTAAAAATGCTCTAGCACTAGGGAAATCCATAAAATATATATGACCTTTCTCTACTATCTTCCTCCAACATTGAATCACTTAGATGAACAAAGTACGATTGGAACATTTTGAGTTCATGTCCTTCCTGTTATGAACTTGGTACACAAGCAAAGAGCTGACACAATGTCAGTTTCCATAGTGAGTGAAGCAATTTATTTCACTTAGGAGGCCACTCTGGAGACTCCGAAGCATGGCTGCAGTAACTTGAACTGAAAATTTCTATCAGTGTGTCTCATCAGTGAGGCTTTTTAATGGACCTAATATCATGTCATTAGAGACATTAATTCCATAATTTTCTTTCTTTTTTAGTTCTTGAAATAAAAACTGTGCCCTTGTTACCAGAACGGTGGTATGGGTAGACAAGCCACACGCCAAGCTGAAAATGTTGGAAGAGAATCATAGAATGGCATGGGTTGGAAGGGACCTGAAAGATCATCTGGTTCCAACACCCTTGTCATGGGCAGGGACACCTTACTCTAGACCAGCAGATTAGAATCCTATCCAACCTGGCCCTGAAAACCTTCAGGGATGGGCATCCACAACTTCCCTGTGTCTAACTGGAAAAAAGAAAAAAATAGAAAAATAGAAAGCACAGGAATGAAAAAGGAGAGGGAAAAGAAACGGAAAACACTAGGAAAGATGTTCTCATTCTTGTTTGTGAATAGTTAGCAGCTCGGAGGCGGCGGGGGAGTCCCTGGGCTCACAGAGCGCAGCGCATCCCGGCGGGCGGAGGTTCAGCACCACGGCCAGCGGTGGGGCGGGAGGGACGCTGAGCGGCGGGGATCCCCCTCGGCAGCAGGGGAAACCCCTCCTGGGCCCCTTCCGCAAAGGCCACACAGCCCTGGCTTTTTAGGGACATACGGGAGGGACTTGGGTGTGTCTGCGGGCCTGGGCTGCGCCTTCCCTGCTGGGGTGGGGGTGTTAGCTTTTAAACATCTGCACATGGACCAGCTGCAAAGAGCTGTTTGCAATTCTCTGCCCCCAGTGATTTCTTGGCTTGGATTGAAAATGCCTGCAAAGCTCTTTGGAAATGTCAGGTTACTTTGCTATGACATTTCTGCCTTCTTTTTTTTTTTTTTTTCCCCTCCACTTTTACTGACAGTGGCTTTTAACTGCTTGTAGTGCTTTCTCTGGAAGAAAAAAGTGTCCATGAGAAAAGCAGTGGTGGACTTCTGAGGATGTGATCATAAGTAGATGCTAGGAATTCATGACATCCCAGTTCATTACATGCCACTAAAGTGAGATGAAGAAAGAAAGGTCTGCAACATGGGGGACATTAAGACCCCTTAAGAAGGTTTGCTTTATTAAATTCACATGTGCAGAGTCCTTTCTAGTTTTTCATTTGATGGTGGCTATCATGTCTCATATCCAGCTGTCCACTGGCTTCTTCCCTCTTTAAATTTGATGGTTTCTGTAATGTAATGTCTCAAGGAATTAAGCTCCTTGTTTTGAAATGGCTACTGCTCAGAAAGCTGATAAATCCTGCTTTTAGAGCTTGGGTGTCCTTCCATCTTTATGAAACACTGTGAAAATCAACAGGACAAAGACTTACCCACCCATCAGATTATGGAGATCCCCAGGAATTAATGCAGTGCACTTTCATCCTTCCCATGCTAATACAGCCTGTCACCTTTCCCGGCACCATCTTTGCAGGGAGCTCTCACTTTCCTCCATCAGCACAGCTGCTCTCCATCTCTAGAGCTCTGAGAACTCACAGCCCCGCGGAGCCTGGAGCACGGGGAGAAGAGGGATGTGACTGTCTTTACATCACCACAGAACCAGGGACTGCAGGGAACAGGTGGAACAAACAACTCTCCCCCCTCCTTGGGAGCTGGGTGGCCAGCGAGGACCTGCTGCTTCCTTCCCCCCGGGGGCAGGAGATGACAGCCCACCCATCACCCCTGCCTGGGGGAAGGACTGGGGACACCCCCCGCATCCTCCCGGCAGAAGCAGCAGCGACGTCACCCCCACAGCTGGGGGGCACGGGGAGGGGGGGTCCGACTGCCATGGCAGAGCCTTGAGGACGTGGGACACACACACACACAGACAGACAGACAGACACACACACACATGCACACACAGACACACACAGACACACACACATAGACACACAGACACAGACACAGACACAGACACAGACACAGACACACGCACACGCACACGTGCACACACACAGACAGACACACACACACACAGACACACAGACAGACACAGACACACGCACACACACACACGCACACACAGACACACAGACACACACACACACACACACACACTCACACACACACACACGTGCACACACACACGCATTCCCTGGCCGCCACAGCTCCCTGCTCTCCGCGGTCCCGCCGCGGCTGCTGCCCGGCCCCGCCGCAGGGTGAGTGCTTGGGACGGTACGGAGCGCATCCCGTCCGGAACAACGGGGCTGGAGGGGAGGGACGGGGCCGAGGGGCTTCTGCACCGCGGAGGGGTCGTGCAGGTGCGATTTGAGAAGGCTAAAACAGAGTAATGGACAAAATAATCAATGGAACTGATGGGGTCTTTCTTTCTCTCTTTCTTTCTTTCTTGCTTTCTTGCTTTCTTTCTTGCTTTTTCTTTCTTTCTTTCTTTCTTTCTTTTTCTCTCTATCTCTCCCTCCCTCCCTCCCTTTGACTTTCTCACTTTCTCTCTTTCTTTCTCTTTTTCTGTTTTTTACAAATTAAAGTCTTTTCTGCTGGAGTAGCCTGGAAAAGAAACTTTGGTGAGAGCAAGTCAGTTTGAATTTGGACATTTGGTTTGGAAATGCTCGTGTGTTTTTTGGCAAAGGCTCAATGCCTCGCATTGGTTCTCCCTTTCCACAGGTTACACACAAACCAAGGATTTACACCCTGCAATTATCCATGAGTGAGTGTAAGAGCAGGTGCTTCCAGCTGGCCCCTGCTGCCCTCCCCCTGCTCATTCCCCACAGTCAGTATGGGAAAGTGCCAGGGATAAAGTGATAAGGACACACACCGTGGGGTGAACCTGCCCTGCCCCCCAAACCAGCCCCAGCCTCCTGAGCTGGCAGCCAGGACACAAATGCAGCAGATGCGCTAACAGCTCAGTGCAATTCACTCGGCAAACCTAGGGGAGGAGAAGACCTGTTTAGATCCTCACTGTTCTCTCTGATACCCATCCTAAGTAAGCAGAATTTTGTGGTTCTTGTAACAATGGGCCAGTCAAAGCCCATTGTTACAAATTGAGGTTTGAGCAGGAAGAAATCAAGTGACATGCCTTGGAAAATGTTTATAGAGGGTGGTAAATAGAGAAAAATCCTTTGGAGCCTGTGTCAGAGACACATATCTTTTCTTGATGCTCTATGCACTGCTTGGATTGCAACACTGGCTGAGGGAATGGTGTAGATTTGTTGGTGCACCATGAGTCCTTCCACAGGGCTTGCACCTATGTCCCAAGTGCTGTCAGTACCAGATCATCAGAGAGCTGAAATTAGAGCATCTATTGAGAAAACACCACTGTTCAGTGCTACTCACAGAAATAATTTTCTACGTGGAAATAAATCCTTTTTTGGACTAATTTGTTCTGGAGGTGGTTGAGTTTCCACTCCTGCAGGGAATCCGAGTCCCAGTTACTGTATGCTGATCTGGCTGTAGGTTAAAAGGTCCTGCTATTTAAGAAAAAAAATTCTGTACATACTTTATCATAAACTTCTGTGTCATGGTGCACTTCTTTTTTGACAAGGAGTTAAAGAGTTCAGGATGCTGCAGCTCATTCTAATGGAGCAGATCTGAGCAGAGTGGATTGCTCTGGCTTCCTATAATCTTCTAAATCTGTGATGAGCTGTTCAGTGATTTCACTGGGGCCAGGACATTGCCCTACCATGTTAACTGGATGACTCTTTCCAGACATATGAGTACGGTTGAAAATACAGAGGATAATTCAGTGGTATTTCTACACTGCCCAAGAAAGCACTGAGCAGAAATGGCACTAGTCCATCCACAGAGACAGCTTAGCTGCCCAGGACAAGGCTGCTTAGCCCAATGACAGCATCAGAGTGACAGAGCTGGGCTGATCCTGGTGCCAGGGCCAAATTGTCCGTACTGCCCTCCATGACACACAGAGGTTTGCTCTGCTCTATTTCGTAATAAAATCTTTTTTTATTTAAAAAATATTTGCTTACCTATTTACATGATTCATAGAAATAACTTTATGTGTTTAAGTATTATGTAATCTATGTTTAATGAACTAGTTTGTTTATTCTGGATGAATATAGTGCTCTGTGAGCCATAAAAACAATGAGTTTTAGAATCATGGAATCATTTAAGTTGGTAAAATTTTTAGGATAATTACATTCAACTGTTTATCCAGCACTGCCAAGCCCATCAGCAAACTATGACCCTAAATGCTGCATCTACACATCTTTTGAATACCTCCAGGGATGGTGACTCCATCACTTCCCTTGGCAGCCTGTTTGAGTGCTTGACTACCCTTTCCACAAAGAATTTTTTTAAAAATGCAACTTGAGGCCATTTCATCTTGTCCTATCGCTTGTTGCATGAGTGAAGAGACCAACCCTCACCTGGCCACACCCTCCTTTCAGGGGTTGTAGAGAGCAATAAATGCCCCCTCACACCCTTTTCTCCAGGCTAAGCACCCCCAGCTCAGCCAGCCCTCACCAGACTTGTGCTCTGGACCCTTCCCCAGCTCTGTTTCCTTTCTCCGGCCACGCTCCAGCCCCTCAATGTCCTTCTTGTTGTGAGGGCCCCAGAACTGAACACAGGATTCAAGGTGTGGCCTCACCAGTGTTGAGTACAGGGGACAATCCCTGGCCTGATTCTGCTGGCCACAACATTGCTGATCCAGGCCAGGATGCTTTTGCACACAAGCCAGGATTCTTTCTTCTTGCATCTCAAGGCTGGGTGCTAACATCTTAAAAATGGAAGAGTTTCTGACATCTGTCATCTGCTGAAGGGCATCTCAGAAACAAGAAACTCTCATTGTTTTGAAACCATATTTTTTTACTTTCCAAGGTATTTTGAAATCAAAATATCTTGAGTCAATCCTTAGTTGGCCTGGCTTATGTAAATCAGACTTAGGTAAGAGAGCTGAGAGTGTAAAAGTCTTTGATCCCTATTGTGGTGGTTTGACAGGAAATATGTTTTCTGGGATGCTGTGGTCAGGCCAATGGATGTTCAGATTTTAATCTTGGCACCTAATGTGGCCATTGGGACATTGGATCCGCCTCTGAGAACATGGGGTTAAAAGCAGAGCTCTCCCCTGGGAGGCTCTCTTGGGTTTCTGGGGGCAAAGAGTTCGGGTCTCTCCCCCGGCCCAGCTGCTGGCTGGGCAGGGGGAGGGGAAAGCCATGTGGCCGGGAGAGGTAGGCCTGAGCCCGGGGGTGGAAGGGTGGAAGAGAGAGAGAGAGACACCGGGAGCCACCGGGCAGCCCCCCCTGGGATAGAGAGAGAGAGAGAAAGAGCCGCTGCCTGGGACTGTAACCTTGAAGCTTGATAAACATGGGCCTGTGCCGGCAGCACGTCTGGGAAGGAGAAGAGGGGGGGGTTCAGCCGGCCGCTTGTAGGAGCTTTTAACCCCTTTTTGGAGAATGAGAACTTTACAGAACATTGACCTTTCCCGGAAGAGAGATAGAGGGGAAGATGAAGAAGGAAATGGGCAAGTGTGAGAGAGGTCTGGGCAAGTGAGAGATGTTGGAAGAATAGAGAGGAATCTTAGTGGGAAGAGATGATGGAGTGGCTTTTGCTGGACTCTTTTTGTACAGCCATGGACAGACCCATGTTCCTTGTGATACTGCAGAGACTGCATCTAGGGGGAGGCAATGCCTCAGGACCAAGAGGGTTTGGTGTGGGTACCCCTCGGCCCCAGGGGGTGAAAAATATGGGGGGGACAGGCGTCCCAAAGTTGAGACTGTGCTTTTTTGGAGTGGGATAAAGCATCCTTAAAAGTCGACCCTAGAAGCAGCTCTGGTCCATGTTCAGTGCTGAGAGCGCTGGACATGAAAGGAAGAGGTCACCATTGGCACAAGAAGGACTCCTTCTCCTCTTGGTGAACTGGGGATTGAGTATTCTGAAGGGTGGTGCTGGACTGAGAGTCAGTGGGGGATGTATTGTATTGGGAATTTGGTGGGGAGGAGGAGGAGAGGTATTTGTGAAGTTTTCATTTTCCTTGTGTGGTTTTTTTTTCCCCTCCCTTTCCCTTGTAGTTTAGTTAATAAACTTTTTTTTCCTAAGTGGGAGCCTGCTTTGCTTATTCCTGGTCACATCTCACAGCAGAAACCAGGGAGAGGGTATTCTCATGGGGGCACTGGCATTGTGCCAGTATCAAACCATGACACCTATGTATAGCCCATCTCAGCTGTCCCAACATTTTGTGTATGATTTGTAACCCACAACACTCCTTGCAATGAAAGAACTGTCCTGTGAGGGTCTTGGTACTGCATTTTCCTCAGTGCCATGTCCAAGGTCATATCAGAAGTTTGTGGAATGTAAAGATACACCAACATTCCCAAACAATGGAGAACCAGAACTCAGGCTCAAGCACTGAGCACTTGGTCAGCCACACTGCTTAGCTGGTAGTCCTGTCCCTGTGTTCTCCTTGCTTTTTAAGGATGCCTTCTAAATGGCCACTTACTATGAAAAAGTATTTCAGCTGTTTATCTTGATTTCATCACAGAGACATGTCTGATGGTTATTTTGATGACCACTGTAGATTCAGAAGTAAATTCAGAATTTTTTAAACTATTAAACTTTTTAAAACTGTGGATAGATAGAAGATTTTTTTGTAAAATACAGCAGATTATTACATAAAGTTATCTTTTATGTTCTTTTTAAGAAAAAAATAATTCAGACTCAGACACAGGTTTATGATCCTCTTCAGCTTGCTTTTGGGGGAGGGAGGAAAAATCTAATTTTGGGTAAAGAAGTTATCAAATAAACTAAATACTGGGCTAGGGGAAAAAAATTATCTGAGTAAACAAAAGAAACCATGCTCTAGCAGATGACTTTCTTGGCTAGGAAGAAACATAACTAGACAGATATGAGACAGCATTAGAGACTGCAGCTGAACAAGCAAATTTACAACAAATGACCTTACACAGATTAACTTGAGATAACTGCAAAGCCTCTGATCACCCTCAGCCTTCCTCACTGTTTATTTATCATGTCTAACCTCCAAAAAGTAATTACTGGGAATCTCTGCTTCATCAGAGTCGCCAGATTTAGATTCTCACCCCAAACCCAAAACAAAGAGCTATGCCAGGAGCTAGGAGGAAGATCAGCTCTATCCCAGCTGAACCCAGGACAGTGAGATGAGTACATAGCCCATGTGAACTCCAGACAGGGGACAGCCACAATCAAAATGGTCATTACATGAGCAGCACAGCCACAGATGTTTCTAGAAGTGCTCACTCTGACAATAGCACTGCTCAGAAATTTTGCTTCCACCAATTTCTTGCACCAGCAAAGGGACCCTTTGCTTCATTGTTTGGGGGGATGGTGGGACCCAACCTTCATTGGCATGGGTGCTCCTGGGGTTGTACTTGACTTGCCGTGGCTTAAACCCCGTTTGGCAAATTTTACTTTTCTGTCTGGGACTGGACGTGGAAAGAATAGTTTAGAAGAAGCATGTCCAAGGAAATAGTTAGAAAAATAAGGTCACTGGAAAAAGTGTATCTTTGTTTAGTGTTTAGTAAATATGGCTGACAGATGTTAGGAATGACATATTGCACCAGATGTTATATGTTTTAGGAAAAAGAAGCATCACAGCTATTGCATGATTAATCTATTTGTTAACCTTTCTGGCAGGTGCTGAAGGGAGGGCTTACATATAAAACTGTAATCTGCAGAAACTTTGGAGTATTTGAGGAAGGCTAATCATTCTGCAAACTTGTGTTAGATTCTCAGCTGACATAAAGCAGTGTTATTCCACTGTGCTCAGTGAAATCAAGTTGATTTATACCAGCTAAGGACATCATACCTAACCCTATACTTTATTTGTTTTCCTAATTAGAATTGAGATCAGAACATAAGCAGCATTTTGCACTCCTTCAGGAGTTATTCCACTGTTTTAATTGTTAGAAGACTGAAATACCATAACTCTCATATCCTGAACTGAAATAATATAGAACTCTACAAAAATCTGATTGGAGGAGGACATATTCTTGAGGGTCTTGGTTTGTAATTTTTATTCTCAGTCATCTGAGAATTAAAATTAATTGTTAGCAGCCTAAATGGCTCTGAAAAATAAACCAGGATTCAGCTGGATTATGTTAGATAGAATCAGGATTACAACTTTCTCTGGTCATGGAAAAAAAAGAAAATTGAATAATAATATTTTACAAATAATTTTAAGTATCTAAATTCAGTGGAAAATACTGTCTGTTCCATCATTCATATGGGCATCATTTCCACCATCAAGGATATGATGCCCAGAGATATCTCCAAAGCAATAACTGCCTACTTGTTTATCCCGCATACTTGAGAGATGAAAAGCTGGAAAACAGTCTTTTCAATTTCTGTTGAAATTTTCTATTCACTATTGTATATGACAGCAATGAACCATCAGAAATACCAGAAATTCCGAAGTTATATTTGAAGAATAGTATCTGTCATAAATCCTGATTTAGGATCCTGCTGACTGTGCCAATTTGTCGCAAATGAGTGGTTTAGGCCACTTAAAGAATCACCATCAAGGGTATTAGCAAAAGCAGGTTTTATTATAAACTTGTGGAAGTGTGGCTTAAGATATTTTTAAGATATTTCAATGGCAAGGCTCCTTCTAGTTCTGATTGCATGGATGAAGAGTACAAAAGAAAATGAGATCAGAATCAGTCAAGAGTCACTTACACAGCAATCAGGGATGAAAAAAGGCAAGGGTGCAAAGAGTAGAGGTGCAGAAGGGTTTAGCAATACCAATGGTACTGGAGACTGCTCAGGTGGGGAATATTCCAGGGTTGTCAGGGGATGGCTGACTATTCCTGTTCTTGTCCTTCATTTAGCCAGGCATCTGCAGCACCTGCTATGATCAAGGGACACTTCACCTCCCAGCTCCTTGCACAAAGGCCAGGGCCTAGCAGGAATCCCTGGGATCATAGAGCAGACCTGAGGAGGGGTGGGGGGATGCACCAACACAGTGTCTTGTTTGCCATTTCCCTAACAATGTTTGGAGCAGGGTAATTTTATTCATTGGAAGTTTGGTTTAATGGCACTCATATGCTCCCCACTGTTGCACTAGAGATAACACTCCAAAGACAAGGCAGATAGGACACAAGATCTTTCTTCAAAGGTGCTTTAAAAATTCCACTAGGCAGCTCCATGTTTCTTTAGGCATGCAGGTATGCTAGAAAGTCTGAGCCTTTAGATGAATAGGCTCATGGAAAGCTGATTTGATTAAAATACTATATTAGGTATCTACTGTAATCCACAGACCAGTAAGGGACTGGTCTCAAACACCCACTGTCCAGAATATATAATACATTGGTCTTAGATGACAAATAAATTGTAACTTTCCTGCTTCCTTTGGGAACCTATGACTCTCAACTACCTCAGCAGAGTTAATTAATTTCTCCTGTAATTC
This sequence comes from Molothrus aeneus, assembly GCF_037042795.1. Taxonomy (NCBI): domain Eukaryota; kingdom Metazoa; phylum Chordata; class Aves; order Passeriformes; family Icteridae; genus Molothrus; species Molothrus aeneus. The sequence continues at coordinate 34,602,514 of NC_089647.1, read as the reverse complement.
ATTGTAGAGTTTCCTATACATAACTTTATCCTATTACTCATAGTCTTACCTCATGGCACATGGTCCCTCTGAAATTTAAAATTACATATTCTGTGCGTGTAATACATACATAGCTAGTTTCTATGTCCCCTAGTACTGTCATTAGATTACATTATATGTGGCTAGATTTCAAAAATATTTTTAACATAACAATTATTGTGTCATTATTGTTTAATTAATGACCTGTTTACTCCCTATTTCTGGCAGTTCATTACTGCCTTTGTGCTGCTCAGTTGCAACCCACATGATCAGGGTGTTAACCTGGACTGCTCACTGGGTCAGTGCTGCAGCAAAGCTGCAATACAAATCCATGCAACTCTAAAAAAACATTGATGGTTTATACGGCATTTAAAAGGGGCAACACAACCTGTACCTCTTCTTAGACTCCATCTGAGTCTTCTAGTATGAGATCATTACCTTTCCTCTTGCATGGCATTTCTTTCCTTCACAACAGTTTCAAATGTGAACCAGAAGCAGAGTCTTCATTGAAATGAATAGGCTCTGCAGAATTTTACATTTGAAAGAAAAGTGAAAAATAACAGAAAACAGCTATCAGTGCCTCAAACCCTCTAGTTGGATATTGAGGCACACACAGGTAACAACATCCTCTTCAGTCAAGAGTGCAGAGGGGTTAATATGAATAAATAAGTACCCTGGGTTACTCTGCAGAGTCCCCTCTGCAGAGTAACTCAGAGTACTCTGGTGGAAAACTGACACAGTTAAGTGCATTATTTTTAGATCCACAGTTCAATGTGCAGCCCTTATTGACCTGCTTGACAGAAGAGCCAAAGGTAATTGATGCTGTCAGTCACAGCATGCCTGGGTGTCCTTTCTTTTTGTCCCTTTCATGAAGGGTAAAGCACCTCTTCATCTTTTCTTCCATTGCGTCTTTGAAATTCTGCTGTAACTATAAACGCAGAGTGTGTCCTGTTTTTGTCCCAGGCATTTATGGTGCTCTGAACAGCCTGTTTTGGTTGAAGATGTTCCTGCTCATTGCAGAGGCATTGGACTAGATGGCCTTTAAAGTCCTTTCCAACCCATTGAATCACCATTCAATGATGAATGTTATAAAATCACCTTTTAGCTCATGTGCCTCTGTATTAGTAAGGATGGAATTTATCTCACTTAATTTCAGGCAGCCCTGCCTGAAATGTTTATTTCTGTGCTAGTCATCCAGACTGACCTTATTGCACTTGCATCACTTGTATCAGAGACACCCATCCCAGTATGAAGTGACTCCCATGTGACAAAGTACATTTATCCCTCTGCTTGCCATCAGGATAAACTCACTGATTCATTCAGCATGTATCTTATGCTTCAGAAGTCAGGAGGGGAACAGATGAAGTCTGAAAAGGATCAGATAAAGCCTGTTCAGATGGCTGTTTGTTTCTTTGGTTGCCGTTGATGCTTTAATAGAACTGATATTCAAAGTCACTGATTTTCTCCAGTTAAATGAATTTTGTCCACTTGCTGGAGATAGAGGACACCTGCCTCCCCCCTTAGAAAGGGTGATGTGTTAGACTAAGCAGAAAGATTATTATATGGAGTGGATAATTGGAAAGGTTTGGCAATTTGAAAAGCAAACCAGCTGAAAGCAGGGCTGAGGTTTGAATACTTCCATGGAAATTAATGTTGTGGCATCTGCTCATTTTTCAATATATGGTGTCTGGTTCTGTAAATGAATAGCAACTTGCTTACAGGATCTGAGAGGAAAAGTAACACTGGAAGGAAAGAGAAGGCTTGAAAAGCATCTTTGAGAAATTTATGTACTGCAAAATTTCTTCTTGAGGCAATTCTTCATTCCTGGAGATAAGAGCCAAAAATAATTTATTTTGGAGGGAAGGGAAGGGAAGGGAAGGGAAGGGAAGGGAAGGGAAGGGAAGGGAAGGAAAGGAAAGGAAAGGAAAGGAAAGGAAAGGAAAGGAAAGGAAAGGAAAGGAAAGGAAAGGAAAGGAAAGGAAAGGAAAGGAAAGGAAAGGAAAGGAAAGGAAAGGAAAGGAAAGGAAAGGAAAGGAAAGGAAAGGAAAGGAAAGGAAAGGAAAGGAAAGGAAAGGAAAGGAAAGGAAAATAGTGTCAAGTCTAGTAGTTATCTAATGCATTCTGGTTGCCATAGAATCAATTATAGAAGCATAGAATGGTTTGTGTTGGAAAGGATCTTAAATATCATCTAGTTCCAACTCCCCTGCCATGGGCAGAGACACCTTCCATAGATCAGCTTGCTCCAAGCCCCATCCAACCTGGGCTTGAACACTTCCAGGGATGTGGCATCCACAACTGGGCAACCTGTGCCAGTGCCTCACCACACTCACAATGAAGATTTTTCTCCTAATATCAAATCTAAACTTACTTTCCTTCATGTTGAAGCATTCTTGTGATGACATCTTGTCATGTCACTACACATCCTTGTGGAAAGTCCCTCTCTGTCTCTCTTGTATCCCCTTTAGCTGCTGAAAGGTGCAAGAAGGGCTGGAAGGCTGCTATAAATAAACTAACGATTGACTACTGCTTCTCAGCTGTGTAGCCATACATTTCACTCTCTTACTCCAGACTGAAGCAAGCTACTGCTGGAAGCTTGGATTATGTGGCATGTGGGGCCATATAAGCTGGAAAACCAGTCCTGGCTTTCTATGTCTGCAGGTTTGGGCTTACACACAGCTTATGAAGGACCCTGCAGAGCTTAGGCTCTCCTGGTGCTGCTTGGTCTTCTGAGGCTGGCAAATCTTCCTGGTGCTTACCTCTCAAAATGATATTATTCTACAACTGCAGCTTGTCTGAGCATAAGTAATCCTATTATGTGGCCTCGGAGATGAAGAAGAAGCCAAAAGGCAAAAAGCAGTGAAGTCACACGCTTCAAAGACAACTGCTGTGCTGCAACAACCCCCTACATCAAATTAACATTTAATTTACAGAAATCCATCTTCCCTTTTCAATTCTTAGATTAATATCTTAAGTAAACAAGATACATTTGGATGGTTCATTTTTAATCCAATTCTTCTTTGGATGGACTTTTTTTCTTTTTTTTTTTTTTTTGCTTCAAAGAAGCCAGATCCATTCCCCCAGTTAATAATATGGAGTTAAAGAGATATTTCATGGGAGTTAGTTTTGATTTAAAGATACATCTAGTTATATGCTGAAGGTCATCATTCAGGACAGGAGATCTATGGAGATTTAGTCAAAACACAGCCACTTTTCAGGTTTGAAAAATAAAGTATTAAGCTGTGTTTCTAGGTTTCTGAATATCCTGGACAAGCTCCAAAGGATTGAGAACTCTTGTGTCACAGATGGCTGAAGAGAAAGGGCAAAAAAATCTCTGCTGCTGCCCAGTGTTTGTCCTGGCATCTTTTCTGTTTGCCTACCAGCCATTAAAATGCAATAGTGCTTCTCATGGGTATAGAGCTGGGGTAACTTATTCAGTGTTAAGGTTAAATTCCACTTCAGCTAGATACATGGGGGGGCTGCTATTTTTCCTGTTCCTTCTGTAGCAGCTGTGGAGGGTCTGCCTTTTACAACACTATCTGCAAACCAATGTGGTACCAGGCTCTAATGTAAAAATGCACAATAAAAACACTAACAGAAAAAATAAGTTGGGATAAGATGTTTAATGACTTTCATGAAAACTTTATGTTTTATCCTCTTAAGTAAAAGGCAAAATATTTATGAACAGTTCTGGGTGAGGGCTCTACTTTTGCATTTCAGTGCTAATTGGAGCGATGACTTCTGCAGTACTGTGCTTAGTTATCAGTCACCAATTGTGGCACAGTTCAATTAAATCCCTTTGTATTTCCTTACCCTTAGTACCACCAGCTGATGGCACATGGGCCCTGAGCATACATCTTGGTTCCACAAACAGAACTTGGTTCTTCTTTTTCAAGTACATTAATGCCCTTTGTTTCCAGTGCAACTTGGTGACATTTCCTGATTTCCTCCTTGCTGAGTTTATTTGTCCAGATCCAGCTGATTCACATCTGGGACAAAACCCTTTATTTTTCTGCCTTTATCTGTACTGAATTCCTCACACCCAGTGGAGACAGAGACCCACCTTCTGCCAGCCATGTGGGATGAAGCAGCTCTGGGCAAGCTGCTACCTGAAGTTATTGTATTTTGCTCCTCTAGCACACTCTTACAGATCACAAGCATTGTCAAATTACCAGTGACTGAGGACAGCCATTTGCCCAGGCCAAGAAGGGTTCCATGCCTCTAAAAAGGACTTGATGAACAGAAGGGTGGCTGTGTTTGGCTCTTATGAGCTGCAGGGTGAATTTCAGGGCTGGAGAGAGAGAATTGCTGAGAGAGACTTTTGAGAGCAGTTGGAGACTTTACTGCTAATTGCCTGATCTAGTGAGATGTTCTTGGCATACAGCTTTGTGACAGAAGGATTACAGTGCCTGATTACCAGCCAGAAATGCCTAAGCATACAATCCACCTTGTGTGAGGAAATGGGAGACTAAGAGGCCCTGTGTGTGGGAAAGGGCTTAGAGGCACACAGAATTGCTTACAGGGAGCCACATGACCTCAGTACGTACCTTCCAGGGCCATATACCTTTGTTGCATTCAGGGGGGAGATAATTCCTGATCTTCACATTATCACATATGAGTAAAGAACATACTGTAGCTTGTGTGTTTCCACTGAGCACCAAAGGAATTTTGACCTTGTGTATTCCTAAAGATCTCCTGAAGCCCATTTCCTCATCATGAAAAATCACACGATTTGTACAAAATGTGGTTGTCAGATTGCACTTGGCACACAACCCAGTCCTCTGAGCATGCAAGTCAGCTAGTTCAGTCCTGCATTACAGCAAGAACTTGCAGACATTTAGCAACTCTCAGGGTTTCATTTCTTTTCCCTATTCCAGTCTGAGGAAGAGCAGAGAGCTGCAATACCTACCGCTTTGATTAGGAAGGTAAATTGGAACTTTGTTTATGGTAAGACTCAAGCAAGTGACAGCCCAGGTCTAAAGACATCTGCCTGTCCTCAAAGAATGATCCCTGAGCCCAGCACAGCACACAGTTGTGTGATATATGTCACTTGTACATTCCTTGGTATTCATCCAGAGCTCCAGCCTGTGCCAGCCCTGTATCAGCACATGGAGAGGGTTGGCATGAACTCAGCGGGTGTGCTTGGGTCTGCCTCAAAGAGCTGCAGTCCCAAGGGAAAAACAAAGCTAAGAGGAAGGGAGCAGCAACAAACCCAACGTTAGCTGAAAGCCAAACTTCTTGTGGGTTGAGCACTTGAATTTTTGAGAAAATTTGTTCTATTTTGTTCTTTAAGTTGAACAATGGCTAATGAGTTGCCTTTGTTTTTGCTTCTACAGTGGAGTAGGACTTTCTGTATAGTCTTTGTGCACAAGAAGACTTCCAAACAAAAATATTCAATAGCCATGGTACATTTGTCCTCAAAGAGAAAAAAAGCTACAAAACCTGCATTCCTCAGCTAAGAGCACACATAAATGCATACAAATACTGTATCTTTTGTGTATATTCAAACAATCTGTTATGTATGAATTGCCATCTTTCCCCAGTTTTCTCAACATGTGAAATGATTCCCATCATTTGGGAATCATTTGAATTAATCAATCTGAAAGCCAGACACACATCTCCAAAATGAGTCTGGTCTCTTTTCCAGACCTGTGTTTTCATAGTATCTAGTCCCATTTCTCCTTCTTTTACCCTTTCCCAAATTAACAATACAAAGAACTATGAAAACTGTTGAGGAAATGAAATTCTGAAATGGTGAATAAAACTGAATTATCTGGTAAAGATACTTGCAAAGTTAGGGCCTACATCTCATTTTATCCAATAAACCAGCAACATCTGGCACTTCCACAGTGTAGGGCAAATGGTGTATTTTGTGCTGCAGGATGAATTTGCACAGTCTTTTCCTGGACTCCACCTCTTATTCACATTGCCTGGCACCTACAGGCAGTGAAAGAAGGGCTGGTGAGCTCTGGACAGTGTACTCTGTCTTTCATGATACTGAATGTTATTCCATGGGTAACACCAGCATTTTTTATGTCTCAGTAAAAGCATGTTACTAGTGTCAGTCACTCAGAATTAAAGCAGTGATTTATCACTAGTTTATCCCAGAATCTTTTCCCCAGAGCTACAGTATGAATTCTGTTTGCTACCACATTTCAGCAAAATCCCAGCAACAAGACCCAGTTCTCACTCAGCCAACCTGCAAATTTCCAATTCCTTGTGGTCAGGAAGATCCAAATGTCAGGTCAGACCAGTACTTTCAGCCACTAGAAAAGATAAAATCCTGAGGTGCCCAGACTGTTTGCACACCCTGCAGCTGTGTTCCACAGCAGCACACCTGCATAAAGTGATCCCTTCTTCTTTGCAAACAGCCAAGTACTCAGCTTTTCTGGACTTGGGTCATTCAAATCAATTTGTCTTGATAGAAGTGACATCTTTTAAGAGGAAAAGCACTTAACCTCAATCAGAGTGAGACTCCACCACACTCAGATTTGGAAACATTTTGATCACACCCACAGCAGACTGTACTCACAGTGACATTTTATAGAAATGCTTTCAAATGCTGATCTCAACTTTTTTCCAAATCACTCCATGTATTCATGGGGAAGACTACTTTTAGTGCATTGTTTGCATAAAAGGAAAAAATAGCAAAAGTCACATAAATTTCTGCATATATATACCCTTGCATGGTAGCACAGCAAATACATTGAGGCAATTTTGTCCTGAAAATTTTTAAAGCATATTTTGAGTAGGTGAGAAGGAGATAGTCAAAGTACATACCATTCAACAAATATGAGCAGCCTGTTTTTACAAAGGTGTGAGAGCTGCTTGGTTTTATTCAGCTATATTAAAAGATGGGAAAATCAGGACATTTGTGGACTCCTCAATTTTAAATACCATAAATGAAGTAGAACTGCCCTGCACTCCATCCAGAATGTGCTGGCTGACTTCTTCCAGAAGAAGAGAGAATTAGGCCTTCAAGAGGAATTCCAGAGAATGATTGTAAGTTTAGGGCTGAGAAATAAACTGTAAATAGGATCATGGGACATACAAACAAATACAGGATAAAAGCTGGCTTTATCATAAGAAACCTGAAGAGAGACTGGAGCTGGCAAGTCAGAGCAGAGCTATGAGGGTCTTGAGGACACATAGCTGGAGCTTGATGCAAAGAGAAGCCTGAGATGCAGAGATGTCAGCCTCATTCCCTCTCCTGTGGACTCTTGCTCCCATCAGTCTGACAAGGAAGAGTGGACCCAGCACTGGCTATCTGGGCTGGCAATCCCTCTGCCATTAAAACTGGAGGCAGCATAGCTGAATGAGAAAAGCCAGTCCTGCAGAAAGAGATGCCTGCAGAGCCCTCTGTTCTGCCTTTGCAGAGGGCCTGGCTGCCCCAGAGCCTGGCCCTGTCTGGAGAGGGCTGGTGTGCTGATAATGTGCCATTTCTGCACCAAAGGAGAGGGCTGGTGTGCAAGGCAGCCCAGATGGACACCATCTACCACGGTGCGCTTGCATTCACTTGCATTTTGCCATTTCTGCACTGGAGAGGGCTGATGTGCTATTAATGTGTCATTTCTGCACTAAAGGAGAGGGCTGATGTGCTGATAATGTGTCATTTCTGCACTGGAGAAGGCTGATGTGCTATTAATGTGTCATTTCTGCACTGAAGGAGAGGGCTGGTGTGCAAGGCAGCCTAGATGGACACCATCTACCACAGTGCACTTGCATTCCCTCTTCCAGAGGCGCTGCCATGCGTTTGTCGCTACGGTCGCTGAGATGCAGAAGCAAACAGATGAATTAGGTGAAAGATTAGCTGATATTGGGAGCAGCTGAGCATGGTACAACAGGAGGCAAAGCCCTCTTGGTGGCACTCACAGATGCCTCCCACTCTTGGGTTACCGCCCGGGGTCCTTGGCAGCGCTTCACGTTTTGCACCGACCTTGTTTTCCTGACACTTGAATGCGAGGGCTGATCTCAGAGTTTGTGCTGCTGCTTGTTTGTGTTGAGGAGCAAGAAGCAGCCCCTTTCTTCCTTATTCTGAGGCACTGGGCTCCCATTTAATGAGTGCTCGTACAGCAGAGCTTACAGCCCATGTACAAGGCCGGACAAAAGGGCAAGGAAAAAACAAAACACTTGAAAAGGACAAAGAAACGGTGAAATTAACATACATTTACCTAGTTAGAAACATGCCAATTGTAGCAAAACCCAAGGCTGGCATTCTCACAGCCTGGCTTTGCTGGGGAGTGTTTTGTCTGGCATCATAACAGGGGTGAACCTCTAATTAGTATGATCTTAAAATCAGTGGGATATGGGCACAGTAGGAGTAGTGGCTGCACTTCCATACCTCCCATTTAAAGTAGCCTGAGGCCTGAAGAAAGAAGTCTTAGCAGAGAAACACCAATAAACCCCACAGCATATTTCAGACTTAAAAAAATTTTAATCATAATCACTATTCTACTCACAAGAAAGAGTGAAAAAATCTGGCCCCTATTAAAAAAAAAAGTTTTGGATTAAAATGCTGATTTTAATGCAGATTTCAAAGGAGAATCCTATTTAAAGCTCCTGTTTCCTCATTTTGGTAGATTCCCCATGGAAATGTACATAAAGATACCTCCTATAGAAAGCACAGTGTGCTGTCTTCTGAATTTACATGAAATTCCATATGGAAAATATAACAGCTTCATATTCTTTTTGCTAATAGAGTCAACAGAGAGATATAGGTATGCAGATTGCAATATATATATTTATATAGATATATATGTAAATAATCCTCTGCTCCAAAGGAAAGGAAACAAGCTCCAGGCTAAAAACAAACAGGAAAAATGCAGTGTGTATCTTGTTTCTGCTCTTACTTTGAGAGTAGGATTCTGCAGTCAGGTCTGGCATAATCATCCCACCTCTGCTGAGAGAGTGTGTATGGCTTCCTGTGCAAAAATCAGACATTTCACTGCTTAGGCACAGGGGCAAACATTCTGCATCAAGCATGGGCTTTCTTTGTGACAGTGATCAGATAATTTAAAAAATTCATGCCAGTGTGAGATTTGTCTGTAAAGTAGGGGTGAATTACACAGAAACGTCAATAAACTAGGGCTTGGGAAAGTAAACAGAATGTAGGCTCAGACAAAGACTTTAAAGCAATCTGGTCATATTATTAACCAAGCCCAGGATTTCAGGGAGAGCACATATGTGCTTAACATGCTCAGCACACTCCTGACTGGGGCCCACAGTGGGGGACAGTACCAGAGAGCTCTGAAACATGAGGTACTTGGCATTGGTTTGGATAAGAGTGGAAAAGAGTGACATGGTTGGTGCTGCCAGACATGTGAGCTGACTTTGAGCAGTATTCTCAGAAAAAAACCCCACTTGTGAATTGATCATGGACAAAAATCCAGTTAAATAATATCGCTTGTCTGGAGTGGATTTCCAAGTGACACATCTTGGGTGTCCAGAGGTCTAGAGAATTTGGTATGCATACAGCAAGTATCTAACCCCAGGGTAAGGGTCATTTTCACTGTCATGGGCAGCCCCAATTAACTGATTAAGATAAATTGAGGCCAAAGTGTGTCAAACTTTTCTCAGGAAGAGGACTTCACCAAAACTATTTTTAAGGCCTCACAATTAAGTATTATAGCTGCCTATCCTTATATTCTGAATTATATAAGGAAATAATTTTTAATTTTTTTTCTTTCTTGCACCATCCATAAGACTATTTCCACAGAATCAGATTCAATAGCTGGTTTATGTTTTCTTTTCCCAAGAATGAAAGACATCAGGCGTGAGCATCATTTGACTAAATGCAACCATCTATTTTCAATCTAGTCACCCCCTAACTTCCTTTCAACTGTCTGCAGAGACACTTTATCTTATGTTAAATATTAACAAATGTTAATAGGGCAAATTAATTGTGCCCTCAAAAAGTATATTGCTTGCTTTTCCTTGCTTTCAAGTTGAGAGATACTAGCTCAGGTGTTTCCACATGCACTGAAAATGTCTAAAGTTAACTGAGATAAATGCTAGTGTGTCCTACTTTGTTCTTTTTTTTCAAGTACCAGCAATGTTTTGGGCTTTGTTCAATTCCTGACACAATTTCTGATTTGTGTCTGCTCTGTCATCACCAGGTGAGAACACAGTGTTGCCTCCCTTCCCTATTTTGGAATCTATGGTGTCACCAGCTCTCAGTGCTACAGTGGTTATCATTGTCACCATTCTCGTATCGGTGAGCACTTGTGCTTCCTGAGGTACATCTGCTCTGGATGCTGCCAAGCCGCCCAAGTAGGACCAGACAGAAGACTTGATCCCAGCAGGTTTGAAGAACAAGGCTAATCTCACCTCATCAGAGGATCTGCTGAGCTGTGACAAGAAGAATCTGCAAGAAGAAGCCCCAGAATGTAGAGGAGACACGCTATTCAGAGATTAATATCAAGAAGCAAACCCTCACCCATCATCGGTGTTTTTTCACACTGCACTGTCTGTATCTTAAATTGATTTTTCCAGGTATACTGAACCTTCTTCTGAAGTTTTCTGATGAAATGTTTCTATAGACAACACTTTCAGTAGCACTTGGCATTCCTTGGCATTTTCTCTGTTATTACCTGGTTTACTGCATTTTTGTTGACACTTCTCTGCTTTCACAGTTGAAAATGGATTTGGGGTTCCAGAGTTCTGCCACTGCTACCATCTTTCTTGCCTGGTGAGAGAGGGAAAGAGCCAAGGACCTTGAGAATTGTCTGAATTTATTATCTTTTGAAATTGCAACGACCAACTGGACACACTTTTGGCACTCTAAAGGCAAGTCTTTGCTCTCCATACACAGAAATCCATACACTTCATACACTACAACTTGTATTGTATCAGAGGTCAAAACAAGCAATCTAGAGATCTTCTCACCTTCTAATCCTAAATTGATCTTCTGATCTTAAACTCAGTGCCAACTAGTGCTCACATTTCTGTTACTAACAGAGCTTTCAAATCCATGTGTTGCTTTTTCTTTGCCATTGAACCATTTCATTTTTGCCATGTAACCAAGATGCTACTGGGCACCTCTCAGAGCCACAACTGTATTGGCTGTTTAAAAAAACCCTCTCAGATGTTATAATTCTGGCCATGCAAGTGATATTATCGCACTCTTGTCCTAATGAGTGAGTGTACCATGTTTGAACCATGCTAACGGTGGGGGGAAAATCCCACATCTGAATAAAATAGAGAAAATTAATCTGAAGCTTTCTGACAGCAGATATCTTTGTCGTTCCCAGGACCAGATAAGAAAATGAAGTTCAGAAGAAAATGCCAGTGGAATGTCTCTTTTTGGGTCATCTTGGTTTAAGATGGACAGGGAAGAGCTGAAAAGCTTTTTTTTTGGAACAGCTGATTGTGGGTTGTTCCTGCAGCTCGCAAAGCAAAAGAAGTATGGATAAATAAACACAAACATCCCAGTGGTGGCCTGTTTGAGACCTGCCTGCACCAAGTCTTTGAGAGCTGTGTTGTTTACCACTGGCACATTCACTGAGGCAAACTACAGCTGTATTTTCCCTTTTACAAATTTACCCCTCCAGCAGACATTTCTTTTATGTCTTCTCTCATCTTTCTCTCATCTTTAAAACAAACCCCAAACCATTCTGATCTTTGTTTATACAGGAAGAAAAAAAGAAAAAAAAAAAAAGAAAAAAGCTTGAAGATGGAATATTTGAAATGCCCATGAGGAAAATTTGAAAGAGAAACTCTTATTTTTGCAAATCTGCCTGTGAGCCAATTCACATTTTTTGGTGAGTGGAGTTGCCAGCAATGCATGCCAGGCAGGTTTTGGATCTGATCTGCGTCCCTTGGGCATCTAGTGCTCCTAATCCAACAGCAAGGAAGAAAAGAGCCAGGACCACTTTTATTCTGGAAAAGGGCCAACAGAAAGCAGTGCAGCTCTGCACACAGACCTGGATATCATTGTGGAAATTAAATCCATTATTCATACCCAAATTTCACCTGCAATGGATCAGTACAATTTGTGATTAAAGCTGATATGTTTGTTTTTCCAAGTCCAAGCTGTATATTGTTCTTTGCCTCTTAAGTATGCATTTCAGTATTTTTGGGTATCTGTGTTACAAGATAACTGAAGAGACAATTTCCATCAGATGAAAGACTGTCATTGGCAAATCTACCGTGTTACAAAATACATAAAATAGTGATGTAGTCAATAGCAAGTTAGGCCTTTTCTTTGTTTCAAAATTCAGCTACCTAGAAAATCTTCAAATCTAAATCAGGAGAGAAATGATCACTTGCATTCATGTGTGCCAACATTTCTTTTAATGTATTACTTTCCTCTGAATTGTAGTTCCTAGTATTTCACTGAGCAGGTTTACTATGTTCCAGTCCAGTGGTTCATATGCTAGCTCTGACAGAGCTCTGCATCTCAACTGTTTTTCTTGGATATATTTTCTTTGCAGTAATAAGGTGATTTTTGGCTCTTAAACCAATGAAAGCTGCAGAGTGAGATAATAATGTTATAAACTGAACCCATATTAATGATAGCAAAAGGGACAAGGGGGAAAAGAATGGGAAGTAATGAAAATACCTAGGGGATCAGAAATCCTGGTCATGGTGTATTATTGTTCACTCCAAGGCCATGCAGAGGTAACCCCCGCTGTTCCATACCCAGTGTTCCCATTTCCTCATCTCTCTTCCACAGAGCTTGACTCCTCCAGCCATTGCCAAAGATACTCTTAATCTCTTCTATGGTCCTAAGTCCCAATCATGGCCAAGACTAAGAATGTAGACCATTCATTCTCATTACTCACCTGCCTTAATTTTGTGTTTAATCTCCTCCCATCTACTCAATATTTTCCATGACATTCCCATTACTCATGACCCAGTGCATAACTCTTTTTGCTGTTGCCCCTTCTGGGTAACTTCAATTCTGTCTGACAGAAAAGATTGTTCCCTAAATGTTGTAGAGAACATTATAGAATTGGAATACGAACTATATAACCATATAAAAAAACTTCAAATGGAATTTATACAATGTTCTCCATATTTTCTTGTTAAATATAAGGCAATTTTTCATGCATTAAAGAAGAATTCTCAGTTAAATGTATCTGATGTAGGTCCTCAGAACTCTGCTACTTGAAATTACAGATCTCCAAGTTCACCCAGTCATCTTGTAATAAAGAAGCCAAAAGAAAGATTTTGAAGTTACTGAAATACAGAATAACCCACCTCTTAAATCAATATGGATTAATTTTCAGGTCAGATATCTAAATAGTAAGTTTTCAAGTTAGACCACTGATCAATGCAATGCGCTACTGTAGCAGTGAAAAGAACAGTAAACTTTTGAAGAGATATATAGACAATATTCTATGGTTTGTGGTTTGTATTTTGTTTTCATTTAACCCTTGTCTCCCACCGTAACTGTTTGTGACTAAATAAAGACAGCAAATGCATAACTCTGATTCTTCTTATCGACCTGTTTGGGTTGGTTGCTTCCATTTTAGACACCTGTGGTATCCTGGTTTTACAGAAAAGGAAGGGTTTGTTTTGACACATAGTTAGCCTGCATTTTTTTCCACTGGCAAAGATCTATAGGAGCACCTCAGAGCAGCTCTAACACCTTCAAGGGCCTCTGCATATCTGCCCAGCATCAGCATCAGCATCAGCACAGCTTGAGGGAAGCCACACCAGCAAATCCCACCAAGTTCACCACTGCCAGCCTGCAGCTCTGGCTGCAGTTTCCACTCTTTCCTCCCCTGGGCAAGTAATTTAACATGAGTCAACCAGAGGAGGAACAGAAACAACTTAGTGATTAGGGTACTACCCTGGGCATCAGGAGTCATGGGCACTGCTCCCTTTCCCTGGGATTTATTTCTGTATTTGCCAGTAACCTTCAGAAAAGAAGCAGAGGCTGGGAGCAGACCAGGACCCATACCTGCTCAGCCAGAAAAATATGGGCCTGATTAATGGTTAGTATTTTTGTACCAATGTGACAGTAGTGTGGATCATCACCAAGGGCGGAGGAAAACTGAGGGGAAGTTAACAAAAAAACTTGGAGTTCAGAGCTGAATAGCCTCAGTGGTTTACAGGGAAATCTAACCCCTTAATCCTAGTTTGTAAAACAAAAAATGTAGCACTTCCTTTCCCGCTAACAATCTGTACTTAGGAAAAAGGCCTCAGCAAAGGAGCTCCATCGACAAAATGTCCCAGGAAGGCATCCACCAGAGGGAGTTCCATGAATGCATCAAGCCCAGCCTGAGCTATAAATGGTTACACAGCAGCTGAGAAGAGCCGCCTGTGCCCTCCCGGGACAGACAAGCTGCTCCCCGCAGCTGCTGGTCAGGGGCCTGGGCTGAATTCAGCAAAGTACTGACCCAAATCTGCATAATCTTAAGTGAATACTCAGTGAACTCTAAGGAATTGCTCTGTGCATGGCATTAAGGGAGTGTTTTATTAGAGTGGGGTCAAAATACTCAGTGCTTTGCAGGATCATATGAGGAAAAGAAAAGACTCTGTTTACACCTCGGCTTTTATTTTTCCCTCACTGGTTCACTTGTTAGAAAGAAAGCTAAGCTAGGGCCAGCCTGGTTTCTGGGAGGCCCAGGGAGGAAGCCTTGGAAGCAAACCCAACTGCTTCCACTCAGGAAGAGTTTTTGATGAGGCTGCCTCTGACAAGCAGCAACAGCAGCTGCTCTGGATGGATCCTGGCCCCTCTGCCAAAGAGAAAAACAACAACATGGTGACACCTCTCTATCTGGAATACAGGATAAATCTCTGGTTCAACATGAAATCTGCTTCTGAGGTCATTCTGTCTAATTCATGTAAAAACTATTTTCAGCAGAGGGAAACAGTGTGTACTATTCCATTACCAAAAAAAAAAGACATCAAATTCTTGCCTCCCTCTGCCCCAGAAAGCAGGCAAAGGATCACAGTGCTAACAGGCCGTTGTGAAAATATCCTGGATTAAAAATACCATTTTAGACCTTTTGATTTTTTTCTTTTAATTGCTTCTCCTCGGTGTTCTAGAGCCTTGAACAGTTCCTAAAAGAAATTTAAGAAAAAGCACTCCACCCTGCTGGAGTTCTCAATCCAAATTCTGCTTTATATTAGGATAAAGGAGCCCAAGGAGTTAATCCCAGCTATGTGCTTTGACACAATTCCTGACTAAAGCTTCACAGAAGCTGTGAGAAGACATTAAATGAAAGTGATTCCTGCCTTGATGAGATTATTTTCCAATAAGAGGGGGGGAAAAGGGCATTGCAATATTAGAAAAGGACGAGGCTGTCATTTCTGTGACCACAAGACGGAGATGCAGGGACGGTTTCATTTTAGGACATTCCTGAGCTGGAATTCCAGCCCCAAAAGCAGGCGGCCCCCAGCCCAGGGCACAGTCCTTTGTCACCTCTACCCTCTCTGTAAACCAGGCATCTTAATACCCCCACTTTTCACAGGAATGCAAAATAAAATGCCTTGAAGATGAAGTGCCTGTCTTGCTGTCACGCTGCCAATTCTCCTGCACTGTGCGGATTCATATGGTAACAGGAGCCAAGGTCAGGGAAGCATTAGTCAGTCTGAATTTGGCAAACAGGGGTGTCAGTGTCTGATAGCCCTCGCTCACAGATTAGATTAGCATGAAATGCCTGCCTAGGTTATCCTTGAAAATAACTTCAGCTACTGCAGGAAATGGCTGCTCTGTTCATTAGCAGGGGTGAAAGCAGGACAGTTACTTTCAACATACATTTGCTTTGCAAGTTTTGGCTTTCTGTGCTGTTAGTGCTGGTTTAAGCCTATCTGAGAAAGTTTTTTTCATGGGGTACTTCTGATCTGTTCATATCCCAGGAGGTGTTCAAAGCCAGGCTAGATGGGGCCCTGAGCAACCTGGTCTAGTGGAAGGCGATGCTGGCTACAGCCAGTGGTTGGAACAAGGTGATCTCCAAGGTATCCTTCCAACCCAAGCTGTTCTGTGATTCTATGATATCTAAGGTATTGCTCTTTCATCCTATTCCTCTTTTCATTTCTTCCAAGCATTTCCCAGGAGTGTCCACTGTCAGGCCATTCCCAGTGGTGGTTCCCTCACTGTGGAGGTCCTGTTTGTCCTGCCTGAGGGTGCAGATTTTGGTGCAATGCATTACTGCAGGGAGAATGTGATTTAGCACTCACTGAGCCTGTACATCCATGGGGTGCAGAGCAGTGCAGACATGACCTTGGCATCAGTGCAATTGCTTCACTGAGAAACTCTGCTATGAACAAGGCCGATGAGCTTCTGTGCAATGTCCTCTGCCCAGCACACTCCCAGTTTTGGAGGCAGCTACCTGGGCCCCAGCTGTCAGGCACCCTGCTCCACTGATCTGTGCAACAAGAGGCTGCTGACAAGTTCATCCTGCACTGCTGGCTTGGAGAAAACATCTGGGCTGACAGCAGGTAGCCTCAGTCCTGTGACAGGAAACGAGCACGTCAGGTCTACGAGGCTTGTTTTAATCATATCAAAAGGGGTCTCTTTCAAATCTAAAGTATTTATTTTAAAAATATTTTCTTAATAGAAAGACAAACACTAAGAATTAAAATGTCAAGTGGTTCTCTATGCTGTCTGCCAGTCACCTTTAGTCTGCTGTCACTTGTAGTCTAGGTGAAAGGTGAGTCTTTTGAAGCACTACTACTGTTAGTAGAAATCTAAATATTAGCCCTTCCTCTCCATGTCTCCATCAGATAAGACACCAGGTTTTCTGTTAGCAGCCTTGAAGGTCACAGTTCTTGATGCCAGCCATGCTGCATTCAGCAGGAGTCTGGGACACAAAGAGGTGGGGAGAGAATATGGATCCAAGCCACTTTTCTTCTTTCCTGCCCTCTTGCATAAAGAATTGCAATTAATTGGATACTCAAATTGGAGTGAAGGCAGGGACCACTCTTTATTGGAGAGACAGTGTGCTTCATCCCTGCTGCCTTCATAGCCTTTACCTCCTCCTCCCAGTGCATGCACTCACTCTCAGGGCAAGAGTGTTCACCCCTTCTGCAAGAGTGGAAAAGAACAAAGCAAAATACCAAGATTGGACCAGTGTCAGCATTAACAGTACTGGGAAATAATGCCATTAAATGCAGTCTAGACCATCTTTCATTTAATTCTGTGGGGCTCTGACAATAACTGTATGTTTTATAGCAATTCCTTTTGCTCTACACAGCCTAACCTTCACTTAGTAAATTGCATATGGTACAAGAGTGTGAAACAATCATCCCAAAAAGAGATGTCTTTCAGCTCCACAGTCATTCTGACAGAGATCTGTGTTGCTCTATACAGGCAAATCAGCTTCCAAGAAGCAACATGTGTCTAGAAGAACAACGTTAGCAAAATCAAAGTGTGTGCGAGGGAAAGCCAAGACAAGGCTGGGAAGGCATTCAGCTGCCAGTAAACACTCCCTCCCCTTTATCCCCCACCATTCCCTTGTCCCCTTTATCACTGGAAAACAAAAATCCTGATGAAGCCACAAACAACATAAGGAATATTTAATATTGAGCAGTGAAACCAGTGTGGGATAGCACTGGGCTGAATTAAAGCCATGCAAACTGGGGCCAAGTCATAGCAGCTTGTGTGGAAGCCAGGACAGCCACAACACTGCTGAAGGCTGCCATGGAAGCAGGAGTCACATGGAGATGAGTCTTTGAAAAGAATCATTTCTAATATAATCAAAGTCAAAATACAGTCCAAGATGAGATTCTTGTAAATAAAAGGAAATTTATTAGTTCCACATGGCATCACAACACAAAGTTTTTAAAAACCTTGGAGCCAGGATGCTGAAGAATATAACCAACCCTTTGGGCCTTTCTTATGGAATGATGTACAGACAGCCTTGCTGGATGTGGTTATTCCCATGTGTGATCCCTATGAGAAAAGGGGAAGGGGAAGGGGAAGGGGAAGGGGAAGGGGAAGGGGAAGGGGAAGGGGAAGGGAATACCTAGAGAAGGGTTTCCAGCCTGCTTTCTCCATATATCTGATATATTCTGGTCTCTACACATTTCAACATCACAGACCAGGAGAATTTTTTTTTCTGCCCAATGAATTCTGATTGTTTTAAACCTAAATAAGTCACAAATTTCCATCTGAAAAGTCAGCTGTCCTTTGCACAGCTACTGGCAGGAATAAGTCAGGGTTATCTATGTCTTGGTTGTCTTTGAAGCACAAGAACCACTTTCACAAAAAGTCAAGGATGGTTTCACTGAACCCAGTAGCATGACTTAGTGGGTTCAGGATTTCAAACATTCCTCCTGCAGTCTACAAACTGAACATGAATTTGAAAATTGTGTTTAAGTTTCTCTCACTTTTCCACCACCAATAATATTTGTACTCACAAAAAAAAAAAAAAAAGTGTTTCTAATGCATAAACCAGAAGCCCACTTCTGCCCATGTTGTCCCTGCAGTGCTCTCAAGGAGAAGAAGCAGGGCAAGTCTATTTTAGTCAGCCAAGTCAGTTGGTGAGGTCCTGTGCACTCACAGGAATTCAATCTGTTGTATAAGCAAGGGCCAGACACGTTTACATGTTTCCAAAGTCACTTAATAGCCACCATATGCAAAATCCCCAAGCTTTGCATGCTTTCAGTTGAACAAAACTCCACCTCAATCCTAATCCTCATCCTGCTTTCATTTGGACTCCCTAGCTTAAACTGACATCTTGGGCTCAAAAGAATAGCAGCCACACACCATTGCCCAGATATGAAACAATAAATGTTTGCTCAGTCCTGGCTGTGTGTTCAGCTGGCTCAGCATCTCTAATTCTCCCAAATATTGTGAGAATTTTCCATTTTCCTCTCCATTTCCATTTTTCCGCATTTTTCTTCCTTTCCCATTTTCAAAGTCATGGTTTCTTCTTTGCCTTGCTTTGGTCTGATAAATTCATTTATGAACCATTTTTTGCTAATGCTTCTTTTCTTTCCACGGCTGGGACTGCAGTGCCTCTCCCAGCACCAGCAAATAACCTATTCAAACATCTTCAGAAACTTTTCAGGCTATAGTTTTTAGCTTTCTTGCTTCTTTTGCTGTGTGTGGAAGTTGACTTCTCAGAAAGTAAGCATAGCAAAACTAACTGGAAAGATTTAATACTTCATCAGGAACATAAGGACTTCTCTATTGGCATAAAAAAAAAATCTTTGTTGGCTGTAGCCTCTTCTAAGACTAATATGTCATTTCTGAGAGGCTTCCTCAGCCTTCTGGAGTGCCTCAGGGCACCATGAGGGAGCAGTGCTGCAGCAGGGCCCCAGCACTGCGGTGTTCCAATTGTTTTACTTCAGCAGTGAGGGGACAGCTGAAACCATGGCTTCTGCCTGGAGCCTGTCTGGGAAATATTCCTGGTTGCACCTCACCTTCATATCAGTGTGAGAGTGTTTGAGACAGCAAGTCGAGGGTCAATGAGCATAAACATGCTTTAACAAGCACCCTGAGCATGACTGCAAATCACTTTGCAGGCAGCAATGGCTTGGATGATTTCAAGCAAAAAGGTGAAAAGTTGTAGAGTGCTCACTTGGACACTGACCTGGCATCAATCCTGCTATTCCTGTCCTGAAAAGCTTGGAGTCCTCAGAACTCGCAGGACAACGGTGTCTAAAAGGATCTTATTTCATCTTTAAATTAGATATTAGTCAGAAATGCCTTACTCAGAGGGTGGTGAGGCACTGGAATGTGTAGCCCAGAGAAGTAGTGGATGTCCCAGTCCTGGCAGTGCTCAAGGCCAGGCTGGATGGGGATTGGAGCAACCTGGTCTAGCAGAAGGTGTCCCTGCCCATGGCAGAGGTTGATACTAGATGATCTTTCTATGGTTCTGTGGTTATATATTCTCTGGCAAGCGAAGAAATTCCCTGGTTTCCCTGTGGATGGGGTCTCAGTGTTCCATACCTCCCACTGACTTGCTGTGATTCAGTGTTTGAACCGGAATGTAAAGACAATACAAGTCCAACTCAACTTGCTTTCTCCAGACTTCAAGTCTCCGTGAGCACAGAGGCTCCCAGGGAGCTCCTGGTAGCAGTGGTGAAGCCCATTTTTGTTTCCCGAGATATTGGTGCTACTTTGGGGGATAACAAAAAGCTAGGATAAAGCTCAAGACAAAAAATGAAGCTTTTGTTTTTCTCTTGATTGGAGCCTGGTTATTAGAGGCTTTTGGACTAATTGACTCCCTGAGCACCTTTAGGAAATTAGGCAAACCCTTCCTGTCCAGATCAGTCCTCTCAAAAGGTGACTCAGCCCCTGTCACTGCAAACAATTGGTTTTTTTGTCTCAGCTGCAAGGTCATGTCTGGATTAAAATATTTTCAGTTTACTTTTGATGAATATTCCCCATCTGGAGGCAAATGAGAAAGGCGTTTTATTTCCCTTCAGAGCAGTCACCGTTTGCACTGATTTAAAGAGCCCTTCCTCTGGGAAAATGTCACATACTGAACATCCTAGTAAAGATAAAACCAGCCACTAGAAAAAAACTGAACTTCCCTAAACACTAGGGAATGAAAAATGACATTTAATGTGGAAAGCAAGGGCTTTTAAGTTACTGTTCTTTGCAAAACTTTGTATTATAATTGTCACTCTTAGAGTAACACCTACACAGAGTAATTCAGATTAGCATTCCCCTGAGATAAGCACTATTCAAAGTCCTTATAATAGGAGGCAATCCCCATAATAGCAAGGAGATTAATGTTGAAGAGAGTGAAGTATTTCATAGGTGAACATCCTGCTCAGTAAAGCTGGACAAAAAGCCTTCTTTTCACACTCCATTTTCCTCCAGCAAAAAAGGACAAATTAGCCTGCACAGTGTGATAGACTAATGACTTCTAGTCTTCAGGCCAGGTCACTGCGGAAAATCTGCCTGGGAGAGCTCAGGCAGACATGAACTCCCTTGCCAGGGCTCAGGGCAGGTGAGATGGAAGCCAGCTTTGAGCCAAAAGCTGTGTGACCAGGTTATCATAGTGCTGAGGTGGTGCCCCTCTGCCTGGCTGGTGTAACCTAGAGGGAAAAGCAAGGAGCAGAAGGAAGGATAATTCTGTAGTTTGGAAGAATTGAGAGAATATTTAAGTGACATCTCTAAGGTCACTTGCAGGCCCTGACTTGGAAGGCAATGGCACAGGAGTGAAAAGCAACAATCACATCCCATTTTCTGGAGTATGAGCCACACAACATTGTCTGACATGGGTTTAGAAAACATTTTGTATAGATGAAACATTAATCTCCTTTTCTTTATGACTCTGCCGGCTCCAGCTTTACCAAGCTGCATTTTTCTTCATGAATTTCTTTCAGATTTTCCTTATTCCACCCTGGAGCCCTGGGTGAAGTGCTGTACATCAGCAGGGAAGGTGAGTGCACACAGAAGGAATGTGAGTGCTGGAGGAAGCCGGGCTGCCAAACAGCATCTGCGTCTGCTGCTGCGGGCGTCGCTGACACACCGGGTTATTTCTGCTCTGATATTACCCCAGTGTCTAATTAAAGACAAGGTTAAAAACACAGCCTGAGATTTAAAGTTGTCAATATTTACAAGCAGAGATTTCAGATTTTGCTTTGGTGTTTAAAAGGTCAGAAGCTTTATGGCTCCTGCCAGTCGCTAGTGCTGGTGAGATGCATCCCAAATGCCCTCTCAGGTAGCACGAGCCTGGTTTTAGGACACCAGGACAGCAGAGAGATGTTCTTCTGCCAGGGCTAATCAGAAAAGGTTGCTGTAACAAGAAACCTAGGCAGATTTTTCAGACTCAAAAATGCTTGGTAAAAATATTGAGGGTTTTTTTGGATATAGCAAATGAAAGTTTTTTACTGCAACCAAGTCACTGTATCAGTTAACACATAAAGTGCAGGGATAAATACTATTTTTCCATCAGGTTTTATTTGGAAATCAAAAGTACAAAACCGTATTTTAAATCCAGCTTCTTATCCTTGCCAAAGAGCATGAGTCACACATTACAGTATTCACAGAGAAGCCAGCAAAGCTTGGAGAAATATTTTGGTATTAGGTTTCTATTCCATATCCAGAACCAGACAAACCTAACTGAGGGTGAAATCTGAGAATAAAAACAGTGGTCAAGAATAATAACACCTCTTGAACTCAGGTGCCTAGAAGATAATTTTATTCTTGGGGGATTTGGTAAAAAATAATCTCAATAATAAATTTTGACATCTCCAAAATTTCCTAAAATTTAACTGGCAGTGGAAGTGTGCACCACAAAAGAAACTGGAGTGGGGTTCAAACACCATTTGTAGGTGTCTGTATGTGAACTAGGGACTATGCTCCCATTACAGTAAATATGGATGGTGTGTCCAATAAAGTTATAGTGAATAGAGTCTGGAAATTACTCAGCTGACTAACTACCAGGTGACTCAGGGTACACCAAGTTATACAGAAGGCTCCACAGTGTGCATTACCCAGATTTCTATTGAGTGTAAAAGGAGTATGGACACTTAGGCCTCACACACTCACTGGCACTCATGTGTTTTAGCATGCAACTGAATCCCACACCAGATGTTAAAATATGGGCCATCTGTGTAACTGCACTCAAGATGTCTCGAGCCATGCCTAAACCAGCTGTGGCTCAGCAGCCACAACTCCAAACAGAGGTTGCTCCTCAATGCACACCACACTCCTGCCCTTGCACAGCTGTTTCTTCACCACAAGGAAGCTGAGGTTCTCAAAGTACCCCTGAACCAAACCCAAGATGAGCACCCTGGCCCAAAGCAAAATGACAGAAGTTTCTGCCCACATGGACAACACGCAATACATCCTCAAGCTGCAAGATTTACCTTACCGTGCCTTGTATCTGCAAGTAACAAGCTTGAAACCCAAGTGAGAACTTCAGCCAGGGCAATATGGAGTCAGGACTAACACTGACAGCCTGGACTATCTACCTTGCACTGAGCTGGTGGGATAGGTGTTGAGATTCCTGACCAAAAATATTTTGTATCCTGCTGTTTCCATGAAAGCCAATCTCGGAAACCAAACATAAAAAACTTGAGTCCTACCTTCATTGTAGACTCCCCTGGCCCATCTTAGAACTGACCTGAGCTTCCAAATGTCTTTAAAATTCTTCAGGTTTTGTTTCTTTTTCCTTTCTTTCTCCTTGATTTTTATTTCTAAATTTTCACAATCTATTTTCCAGAGAAAATTCTACCATAAGTCTGGCCACATGCTCTTGTTATGTGGTGCTTTAAATCTCTGCAGGGTGACACTGGAAATCAAGTGCTTATGTTGACAAAGCTCCCTGCCATATCTAATCTCTATAACAAAGCACAGGAAGAGAAGGAAAATAAGGCCCAAAGTTCTCAGCGTTAAACATCTGAAAGGGTGAGGAATGCTGACAGAGGGTGAGGCTCCTGCTGCAGCCCAGCAAGAGCCTGCAGTGATGTTGCAAGTGTGACACTTAAGCAAGGCTGTCCCAGTAATTGAAAACAGCCGGAGCACTCGGTGTCACCATCACTGCAAAGGACACCAAACACTGTGACAAGGGTGTTCAACAGAGCACAACCAGGCGAAGTCCTGAAAAATGGAAGAAGATTACAGTATTGGGGGGAGCAACTGGTGGTCAGGTCTCCTCAGCTGTGCTTTTTGCATCGCCATTCCTGGGGTCCAGCTTCCTAAGGGGCCGGGGCTGGAGTGCAGAGCTCTAGGCATTGCTTTCCCCTCAGGCAGCCCAGCCTCCCCGACCTCATGTGATCCCACAGGGATGATCTGCTGAGGCACAGGCTGAAGCCTGGAGATGTTTCCTGGGAAGGGATGGGCCTCACCATATGTACAGGGCACTTTTATAACCCTGCCCCCCAGCCTGAGCCTGAGAAAGCAACAACCAAGCCAATGACAAAGGGTTGCATTGCCATGTAAGGCAGTTGGAACTGGTGATATAAATACACTTTGAATGAGACATCTTTATCAAGAGAGGAAGTATTAAGAACTACATTGACCAGGCAACTCAGGAGAAAGGAGGATAAAGAGGGACTGAGATAAGGTTAATGAAGAATGACAAATAGAGCCAAGTGGCTTTTTCCTGTTAAAGAAAACCCGTCCCTTTCACTTATTGAGCTCAAGGATAGAGAGGGGACTTTCCTGAGCCAAGGACCCCAGCAGAAAAGGGAACTGGTGCTCCAGAAACCCAAACCCTCGCCTTTATGAACATGGGGTGTAGCTCCAGTCCAGCCACAGGTCAGCCTGTTCCTCATGGGAAGCCCAAAGCATGTGGATCATTCCCATAAAGCAGAGCATTTCCCTTGGGGCACGGCCAGCCCAGGGCAGTCCCTGGCATGCAGGCAGTACTTTGATGACTTGAGGCACAGCTTTTACTGCTCTCCCTGCAGCCAGGGAAAGCCAAATGCAAACATATGCAGGTTGAGCAAGACAAAAACATACTTGATTGCCTAGAGTTGTCATTTTTTTATTCCAGAAAAGGAATATCCTTCCAAGAAGGATAACAAACCAAAAGGATTAATTAAAGAACAAGAATTAATCAAAAGCAGAGCAGTACTTT
Organism: Molothrus aeneus; assembly: GCF_037042795.1. Lineage (NCBI taxonomy): Eukaryota > Metazoa > Chordata > Aves > Passeriformes > Icteridae > Molothrus > Molothrus aeneus. The sequence continues at coordinate 34,578,059 of NC_089647.1, read as the reverse complement.
CTGGCTAACAGACCCTATTGCACTTGCAGATAGAATTGTTTCCATCCCTCCATGGTGAGGTTTTAATTTCTAATAATTCAAGTCCCTCCAGCCATTTGCAAGCAAACTTTCCTGGCTGCCACCTGACCTGAATCTCTCCACTGATTTGTGGCCTTTCTTGTGGGTGAAAAAAGCAGCACGCTCATGAGCAGTGCTGGGAGACCAGGAAAAGCCCTCCCAGAAACTGGCTGGCTCCAACAAAACTGAAGCCAATGGAAAGAATCCAAATGACTTTCGAGGACGCTGGCTCAGGGCTTTTGAGATTTCAGGCGAAGATGACAGGGCTAGAAGTCACAGGAGTAGAGCAGGTGTGAAGGTCACAGGGGGATTTATACCACAGCACCCAGTGCAGAGCCCTCCTGCAGAGCAGGGTCAGCCCCTCTGGATAATGGGTGAGCTGGTACAGAGCAGGGCCAGGGCTCTGAGACCAGCCACAGCCCTGAGCTGATTGACCTGACCAGCCTTGCTGTAAGCAGCCTTGTCTCCAGTCCTGTCTCTGGCTCCATGTCCTGCTGCTCCTGAGCAGGCTGCCCAGACAGGACCTGGATCTTGCCTTGTCCAATAGCCACTTGGTGGCCAACGGGAGTGGTCACTGCTCCTGGCCCACTGGTGACTGCATCTGGTCAGGGATGGCTCCTCCTGTGCTGGGATCACCCTCCACTCCCAGCTTTTCCTCCCTTGTGGAGCAGCCCCACTCCTACTGCTCCTGAGCAACCACTTCAGTATCATTCATGGCCCACACATGAGGATCCCATGAGTAGCTAATGATGGCTCCTGCAGTCACCCCAAAGTGCTTTCCACACTCTGCTTCACTGGTCTTCCAAGCCTTGGCAAGTGGGCAATTTTCCTGTGAGCAAGGCAGCAGGCACAGGCCTCCTCCCTGCAAGTCAGATCAAGACAGGAGACCCTCAAGCACACCTCAAAGGCACCTGGTGCTCTCTGGACAAAGAGGGATTCAGTGCCCAGGCCAACCAACTCAATACTCCATCCAGTTTTAAGTTCTGAAGAAAGCAGTTAAGTGAACACATAGATATAATTAGGCTAAAAGCAGTGTTATGTCATGGTAAATTGTATGGTATAGGCAAATTTAAAAAAATAAAATAAAATTTTTAAAAAACCTAAAACCGGCTTCATATACACACATCCATACACTTCCATGGTTTCTTTTAGCTCATCTTAGACAAAAGGATGTAGACATTCTTTTCAATCTCATGTTCAGATTTGGAAATCTGGATATATCACTTAAGGTCTAAGGTACCCAGCAAGTAGGTATGATTGTAACAGCCCATTTCTCAGGCATGCTGTCAGTCTCAGCATGCTATTGTCTACAAAATATATGTGTAGCTCAAATTGATACTCTTAGTGTGATGTGCAGGTAGATCATCACCTAAAAGTGTATCTAAATAGCAAAGCATTATTAAAGATTACTTATGTTTTGATAAGGCGTAAAATTTTTGAGAAAGGGCTAGTGGCAATCAAAAGATGGATGGGAAACTCTTAGTAGTTGTTCTTCCCATCAGGAAGATTTATGACCTCTCAAAAGAGCTGCAGAACTTCCCAGCTCTTACCTCCAGGCAACAAAACACGTGGTGCTGAAAACTGGTAGTTGCTAAGAATATCTCTAATGAAACATTTCACATGGCATCCCTTGTGTTTCCACATGGAGCCTTTTTGACCTCTAAAAGCTGGTCCTTCTCATCACTTTATCCCACACAGATATAAACGTTCATTGCTGCTTCACTTCATGAGCTGATAGTCTGAGATGCAGCTTCAAAGGAGCCTGTTCCCCCAGAGCTGAGATGTACAGCAAGGCAGGCCTGTGCCTCACTGCACAGCCACCACATCACTTGTGACAGCTCGTGATATTTGTTCCAATAACATTTCCAGCGCTCCTTTTAACAATAATTTAACTCTGTGTTTTAATAAAAAAGGCAGATTTAGGCTGCAACAGAACAATTCCCTTCATGAAATAACTTTGAACTCCAGACAAACACGCTTTAATAGACTTCCCTCACATATCATTTAACAAGTTTTCAAATGTACAGATGCTATCCAGTTACTATCACTTTGCTGGCAGCTGCTTCACAGACCTTTTCTACAGTAAAAACAAACCATCAAAAAATGACAGCACGAGAAAAATATGGCCAAAGTGATAGCATTTGGTAAAAGTACCATCTGCTTATTTAAAAGCAACAAGCATTTAATATCCTGCAGTCACTCTTGTTTTTCAAGCTTTTTATGGTTCTGAAATATTTGCAGGACAAAGGTCCCAGAAGTCCCCAGGCGAGGGGAGAGATCCACTGCTGCAAAAACAAACCCAGAATGAAACAGCTCGTCAAGGAGATCAGAAAAGAAATGTCACTCACTCCACTGTTGTCACTGCAGTCAGTGTATAGAGCTGCCTCTTTGCCCACCCAAACCCCCCTCCTTTGGATGCATCCCTCCTTAGACAGAAGAAGGGGAGCTAGCTTAAAATCCATGCAAAAAGTTTGAAAAATAGTGACTTGTCTCACTTCACGCTTGTGCAAAGATTTCACCGTAAAGTGAGCAGAGGGACCCAATAGACCTGAACATGTGGAAGTGCTTCTTTGTTGACCCAAAGGTTTTAGGGAAGCTAAACCAGGCTTATTATGGAATTTCTTTTTGTATGCTGTAAATTACTGAAGAGAGGTCCCAGACTTCAAAATCTGGCCTGGATTTCAACCTCCCAAAGAGCTGAGCTGATTGATTCTGTGGTTATAGCTCAAGTGCTGTCACAGAGCCAGTTGCAAAACTGGCATGTGGTTCCAGCCTCAGATTTTGATTATTTTTGGACCACGAGCCGCATGCGTCTGGAGCTGGGATTTCATATTATGGCTCTATTAAGTAACATTTTGCAAATGCTCAGCCCAGAAGGAGGGAGTACATTCCAAGGGGCACAGACTCTTTTAAAACAAAATTGTTTTTCAGTGTTCTGGTGCATGACCAGGACCTGAGCAGCACTGAGTGCTGCTCACAGGTGGGCAGGAGCTGCCTGCAGCCCACAGCCTGAGCACCACCCTTGAGAGAGCAGTCCCACACCTCATCCGGGTCCTCCTCTCCCTCTGCCACTCTGCAAAGCCTGAGCCATCAACACCAAATTCTACATAGGTATCCCGAGGATCCAGACTGCCTGCATCATGTGCCTGACAGCAAACATGCCCATGGGATTGTGAACCTCCCTGTGCAATCCCACCACAGAGGCTAATGCTTCCAGCCTTGGTACAAATGCTCAGTCCTGCCATTCTTCATCATGCCAACCATGCTCCAGAAGCTGAGCCTTTACATGGGACTTTCCCACCTAAAAACCCTCTGAGCAAAGCCAAGCCCATGGCAGCAAGCTCTGGGTGCAAGTGATCGATAAAGGGAAAGGAGGAAATCTGGCCTTACAAGCTCAGTGCCTTTTCAGCTGAACTGTGTGTGATGATGGGTGGATGAGGGGAATAAGAGACCTGTGGGTTTTAATTAGGCAATAAAAACCCCTGTTCTTTGATCAAAGCAATGGGAAAGCCTCCACATGGCATTTATTTATCTCTGGGTTAATCTGTCTTAAGGGTCTGAGAAACACATTGCATCTGCAGTAGTTTTGACTATTTCTGGCCATTTGAGCTTTGTCACGGCACATCTGAAGCTCTTGAAAATACATTCAAGAAGCATGAACTAATCTTCATGCTAGCCCAGTGACTGAGTGTGAGTGACTATCCCATAGAATGTCTTATACTCCAAGGATAGGGTGGGACTCTGCATTATGCATTTTCTCTGTATCCAACAAAATGAGGATTTGGGGTCTGCCTATGCCCCAAAGGTGCCTCATACCACCTGCATCATTTACAAGGCAAAACCCAGAAACCAGTAAATGGCATTTCCTCAGAGAAGTGTCACAGAGGCACAGACTAGAAAAACTTGTTTCTTACCCCAGGGTAGCTCAAGAGAAGAAATCTGTCTGCTGCATTACTGACTCAGGCTAATCACCTGTCCCTGCTCTCTCTTACCACTAATGAAGTCAGTACATATAATCAAACTAGATCTGAATTTACTATGATTCATATCTTACCTAAAGGGACTGTTGGAGTCAAGCAGCCTTTTAAAAATTGAGTTCCTTGAAATATTGATACATACAAACATTACTCAATAAAGATCACTCTTCTAAAATTATTACCCATGTTAATTACAATATATTTTCCCTTCCCCTCTTGCCTGCTATAGAGTACTAACAGAGCTATGAGAAAGTAAAGTGATTTTTAATTCTGGATTGCAAACCATCAACACAGCTGCAGATTCATTTCCAGTTGCAGATGCTTTCTGGCTAATGAAGTTAGAGCCAGAAGAAATGCAGTTTGGCTTTGATGTTTCAAACGGTTTATGGGTCTGACTGCCTGGAAGGGGAAATAAAATAACCTTTTATTTGTACTTTTGGCAAATTAATTTTTGAAATGGCTGAAAGGCTGACAATGAGCCTTGCACTATCATGCTCACAGAGCTGCTTATGAGATTGAAGCTAAACATAAAAACTTCTTGGATGAGAGCCTGAAGTGCTCCCCAGGGAATAATTGTGCAATAGCAGAGGGATGAACAAGATGGTGAAATAAATCTTTTCTGCCATTACTGTCTCCAATGGTAGAGTGCTGCTAAGGACATGATAGCAGGAGAGACTTATAATACTCTTGTAAGACTTGTGTTGAAAAAAACCCACCACCATAAAAATCCACCAACAGTGTGTGTCAAAGACACTGTCAGGCCTGCTGGCACATTGTGCAGTTTACCCAACATAGAAATTCTACAACTTTTAGAATTCCCCAAACCACTGGAGAAAGGACAGCACAAAAAAGTCAGTGTCTTCAAAGAGGGAAAAGGCTTGGGAGCTGCCATCAGAGCACATGTTGAGGAAGGAACCAGGATCAACAAAGGCAGTGGAAAAAGAAATCTCCTGCTTAGAGGATAAAATCATTGAATGTACTTGTGAAGACAGCTCTGGTCTGCTTGCTCCAGTTCACATCATATTTTCAGTGACCAGAGCAGGTGTGTGGAAAATTATTCATTGCCTGAAGGGAAGTGAGTGTCTCCAGATGGTAAGGAGAGTAGACAAGGGGCAAGGACAGTGTCCCAGCCCAGAGAGGAGGCTCCAGAGAAACTGTGAGGGAGGTGAGAGGGGCAGGAGCAGGAAGGAATAGAAATTCATAACCAAGGACTCTGTGTAGTTTGTTGCAGCTCAGAGAGTCCCTGAGTGAGCCAGCACCTTTCTTCCAGATATGCCACGAGGGCCAGCAGAGATGCAGGATCCTTTTTTCATTCACATTCAGCTAGAGTTTTTAAAATGTGTTTGGCCTGTGGCACAGTAAATCAAGTGGCAAAAGAAAAGGAGTGACTGAGCAGGGGCCCATCACAGGTCTGCTTGGCGACTAGGGCTTGCACTTTCCTTTGAGGACTTCCCAATCCTCCCTCACATCAATGGCTTCCATTGGATCCCAGAAAATCAAAACAATTCTCAGAAATGGGAAGTCCTAACAATGTGCTGTGGAAATCACATCTGAGTGGAATCCCTTTGAATTTTTAGAGGAAACAGAGTGTGTTCCAGGCTGACATTTCAAATCTATCTATAGTACTTTGACATTCCTAGACCAGTGTCTAAGCACCTTCCAAATTTAACAGTTTTAGCTGTCAGCTACCTTTCCAAAACAGGAAGGGTCCGTGCTCCTGTAGCTGAGCTAAGAGCCCTCAGCTCCTTTTAGAGACAAAAGACAGAAACAACATTATTCAGTGATTCATCTGACCTATTTTAAACATGAACTTTACGGAAACAAATCATGACCTACAAAATTACTTCTCCTCTCTATTGACTGTGAAGAAGTGTTTATCACATCATAGACATCTGCATTTACTCAGCCCAAATTGCATCCAGAGAAATGAAAGCCCAGGCTAATTCTCTTTATTTCATTGGAGTTTGATGTTGAAATGTCTTCTAAATCTGTTCATGGTTACACAGACAGGGGAAGTAAATCTAGGTTTGAATTCCAAGCATTACCTTCCTTCTGGGTCCAGTATAAAAGGAGAAATGCTTTGGTTTTAGCTGCTATTTCAGTTACAACTAAATTTTCCAAATAGGCCAATATGGTTTGAGTTCTTCTCTTCAACAGAACATAAATCTCCCCCAAAGACTGCATCTCAGTGTTTCCTCTATGTTAGAATTCTTGCTGAGACCCAAATTGTCTATCATTTAAAACTTAACCCTAATTCTGTCTCAAATTTGCAACATACCAAATCCTCCAAAATCACATCTGTCCTGATTATTTTGCTTCAGATATTTACATTTGAATCTCGTCAGAAAGCTTTACAGCTGTTTGAGTTGTCATCATTTACTGTAAGTTAGATGAAGTTGTATAATGGGGTGAAAATGGCCTATAGGATTTATTTGTAGTGATATTATTCATTTAATAATTTTGTTCAGTAAATTTCTCTTTAAAATAAACTAAAACTTCCTACTTCCCGGTGGGGGGGGGGGGGGACCAAAAAACAAACAACATTTTGCCTTTCTCTTTTTTTCATGTATGTCTCTTTTCCTCCATGCCAATTTTTTGTCCTCTTGTAGAGGAGAAATTTGTCTTCACTAGGGAAGTAGAAGAGGGTTTTCCATCCATACTTTCTTTTGGAAGATCCTGTTAAAGGTCCTAAAATATTGGCAAACTCAAGCTCTAAGATGGTGATGTTCCTGATGTTCAGCCTCCTGCTGACATATTCTTGGAAAATAAACTCATTCCTGTAGTGAAATGAGGAGATGAAAGAGACTGTTGTACAGGTTAAAAAGAAAAGGCAACATTTGGGGTATTGAAATGTGTTTGTAGCACTTATATCTCTCTTAACAGTTTTCTAAAAGTTGGCCCCAATCTGAGCAACCTCTACGTGTTCAGGAAAAACCCAACCCTATGTTTGCTCTACAGAGGTTTCTCCTGTGCAAATAAGTGCCACCTCTGAAGAGATGAAGAAATTATTATGAAGAGATTACTGCACTTGCTCAAACATTTCATTTTCATCCTGTGTGCTCACACCATTTACACCCACAAGAGAGAGATGCTAACCAGGGCCTGTTGTTAACCTGGCTGCAAAGGCTTCCAATCCACCACACCTCTACTGCTGACTGCTTCAGCTGAGGACACCAGGGATAAACATTGACTTTCCCAATGATGAAGAGCAGTGGCTGGTGCTAGAACCAAGGGCTGGGATCTGCACCGCTCTGGGTGGCCCAGGCTCCCAGGAGCACTGAGAAAGAAGCATTTTAATTCAGCATGGAAGTGTTTAAGATAGGAGTAGGAGAAGGGATGTGATTACAGAGCAGCTGGAAATTTTTGATTAGGAACTGACAGGGAAATTGAGAAGGATCTAAATTTCCATATGAGTCTGTGACTTGGGGGATCTGGTTTGGAATGGACACTGAAGGATGCAGATTTTTAATCAATACAGAGGGGTGACACAGAGACTGAAGAAGGGAATGTGTGGCCAGGATATCCTCCTCTTCTATCTTTGTGGGGTAATGAGGAGCCAGTTCAGATCACTGATGATAAGAACCAGCCCAGGTGAAGGGATGAGCTTAGAAAGGGGAGAAAAAGCCAGTATACAGGTAACTGGCTGTGGTGGAGATGGGGCCCGGACTGAGAAGCCCAGTGAGTGAGCCTAAGACAAAGGCCTTGCATTCACTCTCTTTTCCAAGGAGGTCCCAGCAGTAAATTTGGTTAGTGTTTCACATGGGAAGGGGAGGAATATTTCCCACTGAAATAGTTCTGGGGTGGAGAAGAGTTCTGGTGTGGCACATTCACAGCAAACCTGTGAACCATGACCTCACAATTTTAATCTCTAATGCTTTATTTTTTTCTGTCTGGATGGACTTTTACTGATTTATAGAAGAGCTCCTCCCCATGGTAGACAGGCTGTCTCCAGGCAGAGGCCAGCTCTTACCTGCCTCATGGTCTAGCACTTTCATAGATACCTCTTGATTTTAACCTCACTGTGAAAAGCTCTAGATGCTCAGACAGCCACCAGTGAAGAAAAAGGGTTGAATCTCACCTATCATCTTGTGGATAGACATGCTTCAGAAGTTGGATCCCATAAAACATAAATCCCATGCAGTTTAAGAGATCAGGGTCATTTTCAACTTGCTGGTGCTCAGACCACACAGCAGCTGGTAGATAATTCCATTTTTGATATACAGTCAGTCCTGGCCTTGACCCTGTGTTTTGACACAAAACTATGATTTTGTTTGTGAGAATGTTCCTCTCATCTTGAGAATGGATGGCATCCAAACATGTTCTTATCTTCCTTCCTAGGCTGGGCTTGCTCATGCCCATTGGTATTTGAAGAGTTGTTCAACACTCCAGAGGAAACAGAGCCACCTTTGTTTCCAAGCTCCTATTACTCACCTTCTTTATCTTTTAGCTAAAAGCTTTAATGGATCTGTTTTGCTGAAGCATTTGAGCTTGGAGGCTATGAAGAACTTCAAAGGTATTTAATAGCAGCTTTGTCAATGATTTTGTAAAAAGACCACATAGCTTGATTAAAAGCAAACCCTGCTCACAATACTGCATGGAACTCTGCTGATCTATTTTTACTGCATCACAAATAAAGCCAAGGAGAGGGGGAAATCCCACTGAGTAACAGGATGTGCAGGAAGGACAGAGCATGTCTCCCTTCTGTATTATCCAGGTACTCATTAACTCTCTGATAACCAGTTTAGACAACACAAAGTGGAATGTCTCCAGCACCAGATGGTAGTGATGAGGAAGAGTGGGGAGTGCAGCAGACAAGATAAAACTTGGCAGAAAATATGCAGAGGAATTTCTGTTCATTAGGGCAGAGATTGGAATCTCAGAGTCCTAAGTTTTACCATTCCTTTGTTGTCAGGAAGTGTCTGAGAAATATAAGGACAAAGATAACTCCTGTCCCTGGTCACAGAGCTGGCCCCTCCTCAAAACACCCAACCATCCAGTGATGCAGTTTCTGCTCAAGTGATGGAGTGTCTGTGTATGTATAAAACAATGCTCCATGTGTGCTGCTGACAGTGTGGGTACCAGATAGATCCCTGTAGAACAGTCCAAGTTTGCAATCTCTGGACTCTTACAAAGTTCAGAAATGTGAGCGTTCTCTTGGCCCATGCAGCTTTAGGTCAAGGTTCACATACATTGATAAATCTTCTTAATTAAACACTGCCATGTGTTTTCTCCGGTGTGTCCCAGAACATTATAACATAGCTTCATCCCTTGTCACAAAGAATATTTTTAAAATATTTTTTTAAGAAACAAAAGACAAGCTTAGGATGTAGTAGTTTGAAAGGGTTATTTTTCAGGAATTATCAATATTACCTTCAATATCCTTCTGGATTCATAAAAGTAAGGCTTTGTAATGAGGAAAGCATTTTCCCAGAGTAATGAAAAGTTCCTCTTTGAGTGAAGCAGAAGAATTTTATTGACAAGGATCCCATGTAGGCTTTCAAACACTCATTGTGTAGATAGAAATTTTTGGAATGCATCTCCCGATGAGATATTAGACCTGTTATTAATTCTGCCTGTCATTTTTACTGAGAGCCAAACAAACTGCATATAGGATATGAAGAGCAAATGTAAACCTTCAGGGGCAAGTCATGCAAGAGCCCCCAAGATCAAAGCAAGCCATGCTTTCTCTTCAACATGCCTTGTAACATACCATGTCCTGCCTTGGTAAGAATATTTAGCAGGCACATATCATGCACTAAGCAGCAAAAATATGTGCAGAACTCAGAATCTGCAGACTTTGAATTCCATATTTATTAAAAACTATAGTAATACTTGGTCTCCTGTGAAAAGTTGTGAGAGCTGAAGCCACCATATATATTAATTCAGAGTGTTTGCGTGAAATGGTTCATTAAATCCTGCAGCCTGCTCCCATTTCACCTTCAAATTACAGGTCTTTCACAGAAGCAAGTGTGTGTTGCTGGGCATATGGTTTCCTGTGGCTTATCCCTCAGCAGCAGATTCCTGGAAAAAATAATGCACTTGAATGCAAGTGACTAAGGGAAGGTGCCAGTGCTCGGTATCACTGTAACAAGAAGTCTCCCTGCACATAGGTCCTAAGCTACAATTCTTATTGTATCTCAAGAAAAAGCATTATTATGGGAATGTGGGAGCAGCTGGAAACAGACATGAACAAAACAAATCCCAAACCAAATACTGGCCATGGAAGTACCTTAGGCAAACCTAAGAGTGATCAAACAGGATTTTTACATATGACTCTGGCTGTTGCATTTATGATGGTGTGGAAAACACAAATCCCAGTGCCAAGAAGCCAGAACTGCCCGTGGCCCTGTTGTGGGGTAAACAGGGATCCTGGCAGCCTCTGGCTCACTCTGGGTCACCCCTGTGTGCTGGAGAACCCTCAGAGGCTGTGGCAGAGGCAAGGTGGTGATGCAGGGAACTGTGACCCTCTCATCAGCAGCAGCTCTGAAACAGTAAGGGATTGTGTAACACAGGGCCTAACATAATCCTAACTTTGATTCCTGATTCCGCTCTTCCACTCAAATAAACAAAACATTTCATACCCCAAACTGAGGATTTCTACTAAAGCCTTCCATAAACTGACTTTACAGGCTGCTTTTGTAATCTTTCCAGATTGCAAGAATCAAAACTGAGAGGAAAAAGAGGGCAACACTGTTTTTTATGGAAGCAAAGGAAAAGATTCTTCCATTTCCAGATGTCTCACAGCCCTTTCAACTGTAGGGGAAGATATCATGACAACAGATTTTATGATTCTTGGCTTCATAATCACATGAAAATTGTATTTTATCTGACATCAAAAGAATGAGATGTTTTATCATCATGGTGATGCTAAAGATCTTGCATCTGCTCAGATTAGTAGCAATGCAAATAAGGCATCAATGGAAGAAAAAAATCCCTCTTTTGTCCTTAGGCTGTATGTGTGGTTTTTTAAACAATCAGCTCTATGAAGAAAGAGAACCAATACAGTGTTCATGTTCTGGATTAGAGTTCAAGAGAAATGAATGTGTACAACTTTTTCATGGTCTTGAAACCTAGATAATTTTGAAATTTTGTCCCATATGACCTCCAGTAATTTTGATAGCATTACACTAAATCTATGCCCCAAAACTGTAATCTTAGTTCATGTGAGTTCTTTCTCGTGAAAATTAAAGTGGGGATGATGAAACAGGCCATCTATATTGCACATTATTCATTGCAGATTCTTAGCATTGTTCAAGCAATAATTTAATTTATAATAATTGGTTTTGGTGGACCTTATCTAACTAGATTTCAGCAAAGCAATTAAAATGGTGCCATATAGGGAATTATCAACAAAAAATTCTGGCTGAAGCAGAGACAAAAGGTGCTGAAAGGGGAAGTGTCAGGGTAGAAAGAGGTTACAAGCACAGCTTCTCAAACATCACTCTTAGGCAGTCTGAACTAAATATATTCACCAGCAACACTTTCCTGAGAAGGAGGATCACATTAATGAAATTTGCTGATGACACAAAGCTGGGAAGAGCAGCAGAATGTCTCACAGGAGGAACTCAGGGAGCCGATTACTGAGAAATACCCTAAAGACATTTCATTAGACAAAGCTTAAGATCATGTACTTAAAAGGGGACTGTGTTTCCTGAGCGAGGTCTGGTGGAAACAAGGAGACAGCAAGTCTGTTTTTATGGTGAAGCCTGGGAAATGGAAATTTCTAAAGCGGATGTCTCCACAGTAGCCACAAGCTTCAGTCCAGCCCATGCAGTTCAGGTTTTTAGTGATGGCAACAACAGCAGTGGCCACAGTTACTTAGAAAAAACAAGAGCATTTCTGGGTACCTGTTTGTACACAGTTATTTAATTGGTACAGTGTACCTAAGACAGCTTCTGTCAGGTTATTCTCTCAATTTTTATTGTTCTTCCTGTTAAATAACTACTTCCCACTGGAGGCAGATGGCAGGTACTGAGTAGCTCATCCACAAAGGTGAGAGTGTGGCAATCCCTCTCCTGCTCAGCTGTTGCCAGGGACACCTCTGGGCACGGGGAGGGTTCCTGCTGAGCAAAGCTGCCCTCCTTCCTCCTGCAGGGATCACTCAGCCTAGCTCTTTACTTCAGGGAAAAGACATTTCAGAGTTTTTTCACACATCTGATGTGTTCCCAGCATGAAGGGTTGCTTTTCTGCCACCCACACTTTCTGCAGAAGTCTTTCCTGCCCTTTCATTGCCCACAATGATCCCTCAGAAGGGCTGGCTGGAGAGAAGTGCTCCCACACGCCTGGTGACATTTAAGCCCTATGGGAGATCCCTCTGTGCACGACTCTGCTCCCAGCCAGCACAATAGCTGACTTGGTGGGTGCAGGACGAAGCCCAGGGTGACATTTTCTTCCACCCCACGCTTCTTTGCTGAGTGCAGCTTTTGTGAGATGGCAGAGGCCAGAAAACACCTGTTTGTGTGGGCTCCAGTCCCATGGCCAGCTGACCCTGGTTCAGTGGTGGTCTTCTCATGTCCTCCTTGCCCCACCAACAATGAAACCAGCCCCTGTATGCTCCAGTCAGGGAGACAAAAACCCTGCAACTGATTCAGGAAAAACATGGCTTTTGGACTGGACAATTTTGTTGAATGCTGTGGATAAGACATAATATCATCTTCCATGCAGGGGTGTCATCCTCATTCCCATGGGGACCAAAACACAGCAGGAAAAATTACCTGTAGCAGAGTATGATTGGAAATTCATTAGGAAAATATGTTTGGTTTCTATGAATTCCTACTAATAGAGAATACTTTCTTGAAACATCCTGATTTCAAAAGAGTTTTTATTAGAAAGGACTCTTTGACCCAGGTGCAAATTTTTGGCCAAGACCAAAGCAAGTGTGACCTGCCTGTCCCAGAAAAGCCAGAACAGCCAAGCTGTTAGGTAGCTCCCTCTTTGCAGCAGGAAAGCACAAACACACCAGTTGAATAGGCTCTCTTAAGTGCACCTGATCCCCTCACTTCTAAGGATGTCCATTCTTTTCCATCACAGGAAATTTATTTTTCAAGGATAGGCAGGAACAGAAAAATGATAGAAAATCTGGGAAAACAGATAAAAGAAACCATTTTCCTGCTAGCTCAGATTTAAACTCATTGAAACTACCCCATTTAAACCTACTCCTTTCTGGATGATGACAAATACAGAATTATAGAATGGCTCAGCCTATGCCCATTTAGTTAAAAATCAATCCACACCCAAAGCATCACTGATAATTTTATCCTGGGAATAATCAGTGTTGATAATAGTGTCTGGAGCATGTTGAGGTACTTCTCTTCCCTTGTACAACCATTCACCTATAAAAGCCCACACTACCTTTGCCAGCAGGCACAAAGCACGTGCAACCTAATAGTCATCATCTAAGACAGGAAAAAACATCTCCTGGGAGGAGGAGATCAGGTTCCTAATGCTTATATCACTGTCACTCTTCTCTTATCTATCTATTAGACAAGTTACAGCCTAAACTTCTCATCTGTGCTGCACACTGGCTTCAGAGCTGGCATTAAGGTGCTCCTTTGAAGAGACCTAATTTGCTTCAGATCCTAAGGTTTTCTTCTCCACCTGGGAGAACTAGGAATGGAAAGTAACAATATTATTTATAAAAACCCTACACACATGCACATGCACCAAACTGATCCTCTAGGAATCCTCCCCCTGTGATACAAATTATACTGCCCTTTCACTCTCTGCTGCTCTTCTCCGTCCATGCCTCCTTTTTCTTCCAGAAAAGCAAAGTTTTTACCCACCCAACGTACTTTATGCACTCACTGAAAGCTTCTCTTCCCAAGGCCTGTGCATATTGAGTTGGCACGCTACCAAAACCTGCTAACAAATGGCAGATTAAGTGGAAACACGGAAAAGAATTTCAAGCATGTATTATACTAGCTTGGGGTTCAGCCTGCAACTTTAAGACGAGGGCTGCCCTCTAACCAGGCAGGCCTGGGAATTCAGTTGCAAAACAATTACAGATGCAAGGAAAATACTTTTTCTCAGAAAAGGAAACTTGATGATATTCTGCAGTCTTTGGTAGGCTAAGTTCACTGTGTGCTGGGGAAGAGCTCAGCAGGATCTGTGTTTTCTCGAGACCTCACTTTCCATCTCCAGCACTGTTCTCCAAGGGATTTATAGAAAATTAAGTAAAATTTTTCATATGTCAGCCTCTTACAGATTCAGGAGCAGACTTTAATCCTTTTCAATCACAGTCAAAACAGTGCCTCTATACCCATCTACTGTCTTGCCTTCATATACAAGAATAATGAGGCACTTCATTCAGTCCTGCAGGTCACAGGCAGTCATTGGCTGGACAATGAAATTTCAAGTGCCATGCCTGTATATAAATTAGTTACTTGTGTTTTCTTGATGAGGCTTATTTTGGCTGCATGGCTATCTTTCTCATAATTTTAAAGTTCTGGTTTTAAAAGAGTCTACTTTGCAGCATCAAAGCAAATATCCTCAGGATGTAATTTTCAAACCTGTCTAGCATGCCCAGCCTTGCCGCACATGATTACACTGGCAAAATTACCACCAACTCTGGTGGGCACAGTGCTGAAGTTCAGCACCACAACTCTGCCTGTGTTATCTGAGATTTCCTTTTCTTTCTAAAACTGGAATGTTTTGCACAGGGTGTGCAGTGGGAAGAGACTCTCCCACTCCTGATTACACTGAACTTGCTGCATACATTCCTAGAAAAAAACAACAAAAAACCACCTTGCTCACATCACCCTAGAGGAAATGGCCTCAAGTTGTGCCAGCAGAGGTTCAGACTGAATATTAGGAAAACTTTCTCCACCATAAGGGTTGTCAAGCATCGGAACAGGCTGCCCAGGGAAGTGGTGGAGTCACCACCCCTTGAGGTTTTTAAAAGACATAAATGTGGCACTTCAGGACGTGGCTTAGTGGTGGACCTGGTAATGTTAGGTTTACAGTTGGCCTTGAAGATCTTAAAGATCTTTTCCAGCCTAAATGGCTTTGTGATTCTGTGAAAAGTTCTTAGCCTACAATCTGAGAAAGCAGTTGAGAACACAGGATCAGTGGATGGGAAATACATCCAATAAATCAGGACTGATGTTCTCAAGCCCACATGACGTAGCATGCATTGTTAAAGGTCAGGAAACTTGTACGAACAGCAATTTTGAAAAGAAAAACTTTCTGCATCCAGTGTTTCTCTAAAAACTCTGAGTCTCACTGTTGGCCTCAAAGGAACTATTTTTTTATACTGCATCAACTAAAAGAAAAAGAAGATGGACTGACCTCAATTTTGACCTTACACTGACTGGTTCACATTCCTCCATAGTTTATTTACCCTGAAGTTCATAAAAACAATGTGGCTTTTCAGTCTAATAGGTTATTTTCAGCTCTAACTAATCAGAGCTCATGACTGGCTTTGGAACTGTAAGAGTCATATAAAAGCTAAGATTGATTATTAGCATCCAAATATGTTAAAGTATAAAGTAATTAAAACTACCAAAAACCCCAAAAACAATACACCAAAACAAAAACTTCCAACAGGTAAGAGCAGAAGAAAATTGAAGGAAAATAAACAGCACTGAGGATTTTAATAAATCTGTATCTGAATGTCTTTACAAATAAGTAGCTGAAATGAGATTGAAAGTACAACCCAATACAGCACAAATACAAGAATGTCTGCATTGAAATTCCATAACTTTTCTTTATTCACTGTGATACATTCAAACAAAAGTGCTCCAGGTAACATCCATAGAGTAAAGGAAATTAAAACAAAAAGTCAGAAAAAGACCATCAGATACATATGGTGATTATTCATATTTCAAAGCATTAGTAACTGCTTGTATCTGAGTGCACCAAAAACCCACATGAGAGTCCACATTTTTGTACACTGCTTCTATAAAAATAATAATCATAGGCAGCTCCAGCAAAAATGTTTGTCAGAACTAGAGCCAAAGCCACCACAAAGATAAAGCACCATCAGGCAAATGTTTACAAATGCCGTAGTAATTAGTAGAGTGTAAAAAAAGGCTTAGCTCAATTAACATTTTCCTTGTATTGGTATAGCACAGGGAAGCTCTGCTTGGATTCACTCCTTCCCAGCTTTGATATTTCTCACCAGGGACATGCATTTGCCCCACAACACCAAGCACCATGGGCACCTTGGGAAGCTTCAGGAGTCAGTGAGTGATGGATGGAAGAGGAACCGGAGCCAGTGTCTATCCTCCTACTTTAAAAAATCATCCTGGCATGGCAGCATGTCCTCAACCATGTCACTGAAACACAGTGGCACAATCCACCTAAGAAAGGGTAGTTGTCCAGACCATGTTGATTTCCAAATGCTGTTTGCTGAGCTACAGTATTTGGCAGCACTGGTTTTACCCCCAAAAGACAGTTCTTGTTTTCAACTCTAATTCTTCTACAGTAAAAAAATCACTTATCTGTAAGAGACAGCAGAGGATCACTTCACAGCAAACCCAGGCTGCATCCTATAAAGTGGTTCTATTCCAGCTGCAGAAATCCTGAACTGTGCATTTGCTGAGAATTATTTCTAACTCAACTGCTAGGTGGGGAGGAATATTCCTATTCCAAAAAGACAGGAAACATTACTCAAGATACCCAAATTACACTGTCAATGGGATATGACTGAGAGACACTTGTAAGTCTAGGGTCCTTCTATGTGGTGTATTATTAGGTAGAACAGCAAGGATCTTCAACAAACAGGGAAAACTCAGTAGAACCCTTGTCCTGCTCCCTCCTTTACCTGCTCTGCAGGCCACAATTCAGATAGACAGCAAGACTGAAGACAGGCTTCCCCTCTGAAAATATGAGTTGCTGACATGAGATTTTCCTTAAAAGGCTTAAGTAGGTCATAAACAGAAAAGGCCCTTTCCCCACATGATTTCTAGTATATTCATAGGGATCCTGCTCCTTCATAGGTCCCAGCTCCTATATAGATTTAATCCCACGTGCAATTAGTGTTTCTCAAAGCAGGATGTAACGGCACTGATCATACGACCAACATCATCTTCACAGTCAAATCCTTACAACATCAAGGTCTGTCTGCTCAAAAAGCATTTTTCTTAACTATGTTACTAATAAAGTCTCAAATCACTCAGACAGAAAGGAAGTTAGAAGTGTTATGTGGTTATTTACCCTTCACGCTATTTGTGTGGCATTTATCTCCCACGGCGCATGCCTTGCCCTTTTCACACTCCCTTTTCTCATGCAGGAACACAAAGCTGTAATGTTTGGGTTGCAAACACCATTAAATGCCCCTCTTCAGCCCCCAACAGCATAGAAATATTTTCTTTTAAAAGTTCAGATCAAAGCATTTCTACTAATCCTAGGATTTATTAAAACAAACATTGTAGGCATGAGATAGTCAACAGCGTCCCTTTTACAAGATTCTTTGGAGACGGTTCTGTTTTCATACTGTTTACTGATCCGCCCCTAATTAATCTTCAGTTGCTCAGCTGCAAATTCAGCAAGTCCACCTGCTCCTTCCCCACCCAGCAGATGTTCCTTTCTCCCCAGTTTCAGTCTGTAATGATAGCACCACCCAGTCCCTGTCCTAAGAACAAGGTGGCTCGCTTGAAAAGCTACATATCACCTCTTGATGTTACATGATCACATGCATTTGCAGCACAAAGTCTAGCCTTTCCTCAGATGAGTAACTAAAACCAGTCATTAAGTGCTTTCATGGAGTTTCATTGTCTTTATCCTTCCCTGCAGTCAAGGTAGTTGCCTTTGATCCAGTAACAGATCTGTGCATATTTGAGCGGTGTAATGCGAACAGCTACATTGAAATCCTGCGGGGTGCCATTCATGTCCACCCACTGATGGCCTGAAAATATACCAATAATTTTACGCTCCCATTTGTGATTCTGCCTCTTCCACATCCTCACATATACTCCAGATCCACTGGCACCTGGCTGGGCATCGCACTGCTGGTACAGCAGGTCGTATGTTTCGTCTTTGACATCACAGAAACGGTAAACCAGGTTTCCTGGACGGTCATTGTCGTAGCCAGAGAAGTGAATCCTCCCTCCAGGTAAGTGTCTTGCTGGTGGGCTTACACCTATCTTCATAAACTTTCTCTTATGTGGCTTCTTCAGCTCCAGGAGGGCATAGTCATAATCCATGCCGATGTCATTGGCATTGCCTTTGATCCATCCTTTGGGGACATGTGTCCGTTTCACTCGGATCCACTGGAATTTCATTTTCTCAGGCATTGCCGAGTTGGTGATATTGGACCCCTTGCCGCCATCTTTCTGTTTGGGCTTTAGGAACCCCACCCGCAGTTTCTGAGCTCCCTTGACGTAACTCTTTCCATCATGGATACAATGAGCGGCAGTAAGAACGTGCTTTTCGGCCACCAGCGTCCCTGTGCAACCCGTGGAGAGCTTCACCGACGTGGAGAATGGGTAATTCAACAAGAAGTCTTTCCCAAAAATGCTAAACCTGCTGTCATAACCATAGATCTGCCTCTTAGTTCGAGATCTGCCTCGGGAGCCGTCGCCGCCGTTGCTCAGGATGTATATGCCCACCTCAGTTTCGGTGAGGCTGCCGTTAGCGTACAAGGTTTCGTAGGACAGGTAGTTCTTCACCTCTTCGTAAGTCGGCAGCGGAGAGCTTTTGTGGCATGCTGGGCCACACGGAGATACCACTTCCAGTCTGGCTTCAGCATCAAACTGAGGCTTGTCCAAGTTCAGGGTAGACTGCGGCAGGATAACGGGAACTCTGTAAGATGGCCAAGTTGGCTTCCAGTGAGGACTGGAAGGCATCACATCTTTAGCAGCACACAAAAGGAGGATTAAAGTGGACAAGGCTGCCATTCTGAATGTCGGTCTGTGGAAGACAAAAGCAAATACAGTTATTCACCCAAACCCGTTGCAAGATTATCCTACCTTGCTAAGTAGTGGCTTGCTAACCCAGTATAGATGTAATAAGGGTCAAGCAATTTGAATGGAGTTAACTTACATCAAGTAGCTCAGACTTCTCAGTGTCAAACTAATGCCTTAGCCTGAGTCTCAAAACAAGTGTCCCAGGTTAACACTGAAATACAGGACATTTAACCCTCAGGTGTGCTGAGCCACCAACTCCCAGCTGACATCAGTGGGAAGTTATAGTACTTGTCTTCACACAGTTTAAAGAAAATTCAGATTCTGTTTAAATCCATTCATCCAGTAAACAGAGCTCCTGCAAAGAGTAAATGTGTCTGTCTTAAGCTAGATTAGAACACTCTGAAAGCTTTCCCCTACTCTCTGACTTTGCTGAAAGATGTCCTTTAAATCTCTTGACACCATTTGCTATCTCAGCCAGAGACACCAGGCTGATGGTAGGGACAGGTGGGGAGGGACAAAGAAGGTGACCTGACAGGGGCTGGGCTGCAGAACGCGACCACAGAGGAGACTCACTTCCCCTTGCAGCTCACAGCAGACAAAGGCTCTGCACCAAGTGGCACTGGCTCTCCCCAAGGCTTACATGAGAAAGGGTGATATGATTACACAAAGGCAGCTAATGAAGGAAGATTACAATTCTTGAGGGAATTTTCAGTTAACACACTGGCTTATTGCTTTATAAACTCAATTAATTAGAAATGCAAACCAACCCCCTCTGAGCACAGGGAGGCAAATGTGGCTGTAAATGTGTTTATGAACCGCAGGCAGAGTGCCTGAGACTGCAGAGAACAGCGTGCACCAGTACTGTGTCAAAAAAATGCCTAACTTCAGTTTATTTGAAAATTAGCCATACAGCTGAATCGCTGCAGGAGGCACTGTGCCCTGGGCAAGAAGGCAGGCAGGATCTCCCTCACACAAAGATTATTCAAAGGAAAGTTCACAATTATGTTGAGCTTACACATATTTAAAACCCTGCTGAGGTTACACTGATCACAACTGCAGGATCATTCCTGAAATGCCTCAAACGAGTAAATCAAAGCAAATCACACAGGAAATGACCACAGCTATCTAAGAATAAAAAAAAAAATCCTTCTCTCCAGTGCTTTGTGTAGGAATACTCATCCCTAAATTGCATCAAACAAGACTTTGAAAGCTACAGGCAGCTGTTGTCCAGTGGTGCTCAACTCAAATATTGGGCCCAGATTCTTAGAATTTTGGTACCATCCTCTTAGGGAACAGAGGCTATCATTAAAGCACACAATGTTTAAAATATCAATTGACTCATGCAAGATATCAAAAGACTTAAAGTCCAAAAAACAGATGCAGATGAAGAGAACTGATGCTACAGAAACCCACAGAGGCAGGTGGACTCTTTCAGGACTCTTTCAGAAGTGACCACACATTCTGTTGGCAAATTTTTCATTAACAAACAGAACATCTTTAAAGGAACATACTTTTTTCCTAGTCTCCACCAAATATGATGCATTATACCTAACTGATGACTCATGCTGGAAAATAAAAGCCATTATAAACATTAATCAGAATTGCATCATGTTGTATGTCTCAAAATCAGAAAATACTTGGTATTCAAGGAAAACCAACCACTCCTCTGACTCCTTCCACAGCAAATTTTAGTATTGGATGTGGCTGCATTTTGCAACCTATGAAATGAAAGACTTCCAAATGCTGTAAGGATGGCACAGGGAACACCTGCTGTATTATCACATCTATTGTTGTAGGACAGTGATTAGGAAGACAGAAAAAAAAAAAAAAAGAAGGTAACAGGGACAAATGACACTGCTCCATCCCCACAAAGACAATATACACTGGTATGAGTCAACTGCTAGCTGTCCTGCTTGTGTCAGTGAGGGCTGCATGCAGCAGTGCTCACTGGTTTCGCGGTCAGAAGCTGATAGCAGACTAAACCACAGTTAAGCTGTGCATCAGGTAAGATCCCATCATTAAGAGCACGTATTTCTAGGCAGTTTGCCCACGCTGCCCTCAGATTTCTTGACGGATTGCATCTCTCTAAATTGTACCACTCATGGCACTTCTTGGAGCTAAAACAAATCCATGCTAACTGAGCCTCTGCTGGCCTTTGGCTGGTTTATTTAGCTGGCAGGGGAAAAACAGAAGCATCCTGTCAGTTGTTATTTGCACAAGCAGCCAGATTCCCTCATGCCTGTCAGCACGGCGACCCAATGAAGGGATCGTGTGCCAAACAGCTCCTCTGCTTCCTCCGAGATTATCATCTGGGTTGAGGAGATTACCTCGCCCTGCAACCTGCTCTCCCTTATCTCCCCACCATCACCAGCACAGCACCGCCAGCACTTGGAAGGACAGCTTCAGACAGCAGAGGGCAGCCGCCCTATGAAGAGACCAAGACAGGAGATGGGACTCGAGCTGGTCCCAGAAAAAGGCTTCAGAAGATGGTATTTGTGTCTGTGCTGCACTCTGTAAAGTGGTACTTACTCCACTTTACATCTCTGAGCAAGCCTCCCACCACTCGCCACTGCTGCTTCTGTGCTGTGATCACATTGCAGCTCTAGGGGATAAAAAAGCCTTTTCATCAGTTACAGAACTCTTCTATTATTTAAAATGTTATTTAAACCTGACAATAAAATACAGTTGTGAGTTTATGCCTGTAGAAGCTAAACAGTGCTCATTTACTGAAGTCGTCATAGTTATACTCCATCTGGAGACATAACTGGTACTAAATCAGATCTGGGCAGCAATAAATAGAACAAATATGTCTTACTTATAACAGGATGCAAATTAGTCCACAGTACCTCTTTCTGTGTAAATCCTTCCTCTTAAAAAATGAAGGAATTGAAAAAGCAGTCTACATTTACACAGAGTCTTTCCAGTAAGGCTCTTCTTTCCTTTTACTTTCTCTTCTCATTTAAAACACAATCAAACGGCTGCAAAAAAACCCCAGGGTTAAAACTCTCTGTCCTCAGGTACTTACTCATGGGTGACGCTGAGAGATGCTCTCAGACTGAGCAGACTGGTAAGGAGTGAGCACTTCCCTGCACGGCTATCACAGAGCAGTGCTGAATGAATTACGATGTGCTGCTCTACTGTAGCTCTGCTCTTCTGTTTCTATTTAAACTGTGTCATAAACTCAATCCACCCTTTGACTCAGCACAAAGCCCTGCTCTGACATCCAGTCTAGGAACCCCCTAGAAGCGGTTTGTACATAATCACACTCGCTAATGGCATTAAAATTGTTTAGAGAATGGAAACAGTGACAGCTACCCCGGGGCTCTCCGTGCTGCTGAAACACTTTACAGACACATTTTCCTGCTTGCTGTGGGCATTCATGCCCCAAGATAGATGCTGCTGAAAGAAAACTGCCTTGTTCAGGATGGACATGAATAATTTTCTAATAAGCAATTAATTTTTCTGCAAGAGTTCACTACTTCAGGGGTGGTTCTTGTAGTAGATGGTTAAATAACAATAAATCATGGATCATCTAGTATGAAAGACCATGAACCAGTCTCCATTACATTTTGAAATGAAGAAAGTTTTTCCACAGTGCTGGAAGCCAGAAAGATTAACATACCAAAAAAAAAAATCAAGACAGAGAAAACCAAGACAGTGAGAGAGAAAAATCTGCCTCAAACCAAATCATAAAGGAGAACTAAATCACTGTTAGTGCCGTGCCAAAATACCTCTGCTGCTTTTCCTGGTCACAGAACTTGTTAAAACACAGCAAAAATAATGGAGTTGCACTTTAATAACTACAGAAGCCTTCCTGCCATTAAAATCTAACAACTTTATTAGCCTGCCTGAGATGCTGAGGGTGGTGCGAGGGTTACACTGCCTAACCTGCTAGACTGAGGGCTATAGAAAGAGATGCCTTGGAAAGCCTGAAACTAACTTTGATACTGTCAGGCCACGGGTGTGTCCATTAGCATACACACCGGGCACAGCGGCTCTTTTGGCACGTGTACCGGTGACATGCACACACCGAGAAAAGGGAGCATAGTACGTGTTTCCCTGTAGTCCGACTCCTAGAACTGCCTCCTTTCACCCTCATTTTCTTTTTTCTCTTTCCCTGCACGTCAAGCAGCTTCGGTATCACGGCACAAGAGCAATCTGCATTACGAGCAGACGGTGACGGCCAGTCTGAATAACGGGGTGAAGCTGTAGGAAGGACCTGCATCCCCAGGGCTCCCAAACCACCTGAGTTACGGGGCAGCTGCACAAACTGGGTCCCGGTGGGACCGCACCAACCCCTCGGACCTTGCTCGGGGCAGGAGGCAGGCTCCAGCAGCCGCTTCACTTAACAGCTCGTGTCACGTACGTCTTAAAAGGCCACCCGAAAAATACTAATGTACTCAAACACAGCGACGAACCCAAGTACAGCACCGCAGCGGAGCGCTACCTTCAGACGCCTCCAAAGCACGAAAAAGCAGCAAAGGCGACTTTTATCCCAGCTGATCCCTTACCCGCCGTGCTTTCAGAGTTGGTCCCCGGCAGCGGCGGCGGACCCGCAGCGGGGACCGGCGGGCAGCAGCCGCGCTCGGCTTTTGTCGCCGGCGCCGCCGGGGAGGCGGTGCCCGGTGCGCTCCGGTGGATGCGAGCGGGGTTAAACATTAAGCCCTGCGCGGAGGGAGCGCTCGCCGCGGGCCGGGACAGCCGCTCCCCGCGCCCGGAGTCCCGCCCGGCCGGGCAGGTGAGGCAGTGCCCGGGGCAGCGCAGGGCGAGCCCGGCGCTCGCCATCCTCCCTTTGTCCCCCGGGGCGACCCGCACCCCGCGGCGCCCTCCCCGCCGCCGGGGCCCGCTACCTACCGGCTCCCCGCCGCGGCGGCGGCGGCGGCGGCTCCGGGAGCGGCTCAGGCAGGTGGCGGGGCCGGTGCCGGTCCCATCTCTCCCGCCGCCTCCGCGGGGCTCGGGAGCGCCTCCCTTCCCTCCCTCCCGCCGGGCGCCGGCCCTCGGCGGCGCGCTCGGAGCGGGGCGGGGCGGGGCGGGGCGGGGCGGGGCGGAGCGGCGCCTCCCGCAGGTGGATCCCGCCGCTGGATCCCGCCGCTGGATCCCGCCCCGCCCCGCCGCGCTCCCACCCCGCAGCGCTCCCGCCGGCACCGCCGTCCCTGCCCTGTGCCCGGCCCCTACCCAGGCCGGGCCGTCCCTCCGCGCAGGCTGCCCCTCGGGCCGCCGCCCCAGTGCGGCGTCACCCCCCTTTTAATCCTTTACTGCTATTTCCATTTACTTACCGAGGAAAAACATAGGGGGCTTTTCCCCGACCTTGTTCTGGCAGTACGGGCGTCTCAGTGCGAGATTTTGGGGCAGCCCGTGGCACCTCTGCAGCCCCGAGGGCAAGAGGTTCTTTGTCCCCAGTGTCTGGATCCACAGATCCCTTTTCAGGGAGCTCTTGAGCCCCCTCGGAACTTCCTGCCTCCGCAGGGCATCAGCTCCAGGAGCTCTGCGGTCACTCACCCGTGTTGCCTCATCAAGCGGACATTTAAATTTAATTGTCCGACACATTGTTTGCATGGGTTTTAATTACTCATCCTTCTTGAAGCCTTATAATGATATCTGGCAAGAAAAGAGGAAATCGGAGCCAAGAAGGCAAAAATCCTGTCATGTTTTAACTCCACAAGAAAAAGTCATCCACAAAAAGTTTTTTCAAAATTCCCAGCTGATCACCATTATTCTATAAAGGAAATAGAAATTTCATAGGAGTCAATTTATTTACAATCTTCTACTGACCTTTTCAAGCCACTGCTGCCCTTACAAAGGATACGAAGAGCCTGAAGCAAAGCAAAACCTATGCTTCACCCATGGCCAATCTGTGAAGAGCCAAAATATGACAGGATTTTACATTCTCAGACATGATTTCTCTATTTTGCATTTGCTTGACCCTAGCACCATCCCCATCTGGGTCTACAGAAAGATTTTACGAAATGAATGAAAAAAGCACGTACTAAATTAAAATTTAAAAAAAAAAAAAAGTAGCTACTCAGACAGCTAGAGAATACAACTGGTGTTGGAGACGGGCTGGTGACACCAGTGCAGCTGCTCTTGGGCCATGAGGGAATGACCATGCAACAGTGAGGCAGATCCCTGAGTACCAGCAGACAAGGCAGCAGACAAGCTAGGCTCTGTCTGCAGTGCCATACTGACCATAGATCCCTTCCTGATGTGGCTCTGTCTATCACATCCCAACAAGATGTGCAGGCTCAGAAGCTTTGCCCTGTACACACACATCTGCTGATTTGCATGATGGAAGGGCTGGCCCATGCCTTGTAGGGGTGAAAATGTTGTGAGGTTTGGTTAGAGTGGGTCTCAGGGCTGCAGCAGGGGTCCAGGTGAGTTCTTGCTTCCCATGGACATGCAGTCTCTTGTGTCACAGCTGCCATACGTGCTCCAGGGCCTTCCAGACAAAATTCAAATAGACACTATCCTAGAGGTTATGATTCTGATAGAAGTTCTTACAGCAGACAGGGGGACAGAGATACAGAGATGCTAAGATGTGGGACTCACCTCACTTAGTTGTAGGGCTTTGGGATGCCCTGGGCTATCCATGATACAATACTGGACTGCAAACCTTCTATGCCTGAAGCAGCAGCTTCAGTGGACATTGTCCTTGCCTGTGGCAGGGTGTTTGTAACTAGAAGATCTCTGAGATCACTTCCAACCCAAACCATCCTATTATGATGTGATTCCATGGAGTGTGTCTCTATGGACAACACAGGTGGATGCATAAGAACCACAAGGCTTGGTGTCTACAGGCCCCCTCCTGAGAATGAAACCTTAAAGAAAGTGTTGGGTGAAACTGTCATGACAAAAGGAGTGGAGAAGAATGTTTAGTTTGAAATTTAGTTAGGAGACATTTTGTTGTTATAAAAACCTCTGATTTCTATTAGTTTTAGTGTATACATTAAACCATAAGCTCAGAAAAGACAGTTTGTCTGGCCTGTCTTTAGAAATAATGAACTACTGTCCTGTTCTATTGAGCATCTATAGACAAAATTTTCTGGTTTAACTTTCTAATTCAAAAGAGGAAAAAAATACCAAATATAGATTTTTTTTTCCCTATGTGTATAACTCTTAAGAAACAAGAGCTTTGGTGAAATTGGGCTGCACAAGTTTTTTTTTTAAAAGAGAGTGAAGTCCAAGATCTGAATTTTTCTGTGAGCCATTGTTGAGGCAAAGAGCAGTAAGTGACAACATACGTAAGGGTGAAGAGGTATTAGCTGTACTATATTGTCAAGTGATAACACACACACTGACTTTTCAGCACCCTGTGAGTAAGCTGAAAATGAAACAGTCTACAGGTGGGAGCCCTAATGAATGGCACTGTCAGGAGATAATTTCTCATGGTTGAAGAAATCTTTTATTCTGCAGGGAAGTGAAGTAACCTGGCATTACGGTCCTGTGCCAGATTCCGCTGCAGACAATGAAGTGATTTCAGAGGCCACTGGGTCTGGAAGGAAGAATGACAACCCACAGTTGGCTCAAATCAGTTTCCCCATTGCTCACTGCTGATGCAATGCAGAAGAAAAGCCCTTGGAGTTCCCCACTGCAATGGCAGCTCTCCAGCCAGCTCCCTCTACTTTTCCTGAGACACAGATCCGTCCTCACTGATGCCCTGATTCCTGAAATGCTTTTTAACTGTCAGAGAAAGTTAAAGGTGAAGACACTCTCTATCCCTTTAAAAACAGTCTATTTTGAAGGCAGGAATGATGCAGACTTGGACTCAGGAGAAGGAAGCACTTCTCTCATCCCCACCCCTACTTCAGTTCAGTATTTCAGGAAGGCTATGGTGCTACTGTATTCCTAGTTCCCAGAAGCTAAATGCTTTTACTGTCAGCTCTGAAAGGAAGCATGTCAGGACTGGGAATCTGAGTTGCTTAGTTTATGGAAAAGATTGCCAAGTGGGAAAACTGACAGCTGAATGTATACAATATCCTTCCTGTGCTGGCAAAAATCTTGTCATCAGCTAGTGACACTGTGGAGCAGCATGGAGGAGGGCCCCAGCCTTGCAGGGGACTCCACTGATGAATAAAGACAACTAAAAGCTAGTCATGACCACTCTAGGTTCCTTTTGCAGATCTTAAGGGGCTACCTCAGAGTGCAAACAATCACATGCTAAAATAGGATGTAAGTTAGGCCAGACAATCCTTCCTTAAAAGCACTCATTTTATTCTGCTGTCTAGCATGAGCAGTTAAATCTATCTTTTTGGTCCCTACAGTTACATGAAGTGAAGCCCACTCAGTGTGTCCATCTTCTTCCTGATTGGATAGGGATATTTGAGCATCTAGTTGCAATTCACTCAGACAGGGGAAGGTTTCTACTGCACCTGCAGATACAACTGCAAATAAAAGGCTTTGCCTGAGAAAACTCAACCTTTACAGAAAGTTTCTTAATCTATTGGAAAACTAATCTACTACTGTATGGAAACACAAGAGGTAACGTTGACTTAAAATACAGTATGTGTAAGAATGATTTTGTAGCTGTTTTCCTCCCCACAAGAATTTTCAACTTAAAGGCTTAATGGGATTATCCATATCTGTCAGACATGACATGGGACTCTCTAAGTAGAGTATATTATGTAGATAGTTTTGATCAAACTATGAGGTGCATAGAAAGAAGAAAAAGAGAATTAATATTTTGAATTCAGCTTGATTCAAAATTCACAGCTATATGTATAATATACACTCTTAACTATTGAGAATTCCTACTATTCATGTTATTGAAAACATTTCTGATGAGTGATATTTAAACTAACAGTACCTCTTTAATTTCATGATAGTGAAAACTTGTTGATACAAAACAGGCATCTGGATTTGCTCCAGCAAGACTGAGATTCTTTTAAGACGCTGCATCTTCACTATTTGAATAAAAAACATATCACTACAGTGAAGTAATTCCAAAATGACACCTTAAAAATAAAACATCCACTGCAACTGCTCTCTCTGAGAACTTCAGGAATTTCCTGAAAAATGGGATCTTCAGTGTTATGCAAAATTGGATTGAATTCATTACTACTGTTTTTGTTTCCATGCCAGCCTGTGTCTGTCTGCTGGGTTCAGATTCTGATGGTGGTGTCACTGCTGTCTGGTGGCTTTGAATCCACGAAGTGCTCATTTAAAAACAGTGAGCTGCAACATTTTCTAAGTGCTGTATGTGACCATGAAGCTACTGTATAATCACAAGGTCGTTGAGGATATTAGTAGACAATTTTTTCAGCTCCTGTTGGAGATAATACCTCATGCCCAGCTTGTTCTAAGAGAATCCCATATTCAATATACATGGCAAAACAGTGAGTGAGAGCCCAACCTTCAGAGCTGGGAAGAGTCTTTCCTATCCCATTGTACAGCCAGATTTGATGGCATTTCCAGTGAGATGCTTGAGCTCATACTAATTTTGGTGCCTGGCCATCTTGCAGCACCATGAAGGCACCTTGAAGTTAGCAGTGTGACTCTGAAGGACCTCATCATATTTCAGACCATGTTTTAGCTATGGTCTAAACAAGGTGGTGTTCTTGTGACGATCATCCTGCAATGGATGTAGGCCCTGTGGGGACAACAAAATCCAGTCTATCTCCCCACTTTAGGGAGGCAAAGAAAAAGGAGAACTAACCAGGGACTGGGACTATTTTTTTGAGGGGTTCTGTCTCAATTTCTTGGTCAAATAAGCTTTTGCTGGTAGAATTTCTGTGAGTCAGCATAATGTCCCATGGATCAGTGCTTTTCAGGGAAATGAACATGAAGGCCCAAGGCACACAGCAGGGCTGTTTAGCCATCAAAGCCAGCACATGGGGCCATCTGTGAGGGGCTTCTGTTCTGAAACATGAAGAGGAATCATAGTAATTTGCTTGGGAACAAGTAAACAAGATAAGCCTTGGCTAGTTTTAGCCATCTAAAAATTACGTCAATAGCCTAGGGAAGGCTGTCTTTAAGCAGAGAGAATGCAATCCAGCCCACCCATGTTAGATGCTGATGTTATTATGGAATTACAGTCTGGAATTATTTTCTCCTGGGCATCAACAGAGGCAGCCTAGACAGCTTGTGTGGAGTGGACATGCTCCTCACCAGAGAATTGCTCTTGGGTGGCTCTTGTTCACATCTTGTCAAGATGAACTTGGGCTGTTTTCCAAATGTTTTGTATCCAGCTACAAAGAGAACGATGATTTTTCTCCCAAAGAGGTAACCTGTTTCACTAACCTGTCATCCTTCTCTTTCCTGTGGGACAGATGACATCTTTCATTTGCAAGGTAGTAACTGCAATTTTATCCTTCTCAGCTGTGACTGCAGGTGCAGGACTGTATTTAGGTCAGGCTTCCAAGCCCCACATGAGACATAAACAGATTGGAGGTAAATAAGAAAGAAAAAAGTACATTAAAGGTGAATAAAGAAAACTTGCACAGTTTATGATAGGATGAATCTAACAGTCTGCACTTGGAGTCCAGGGTATATAGGACCCTAAGGAGGAATTATTTCACATGACACTAAGGAGTATAATGACAAGAGTTTAATGCAATGAGATTAGAAAAGATGTATTTGGGCTAAACCTCACCAGAAAAATTGCTGACTGTGCAAATTGGTTGTGAAATAGTATCCCAGGGGATTTCTGCCCCCTGCCCCCTGGATATATAAACTGTGTGAGGCAAAACATCAGGAAGGGGAAACTATGCTGGATATCATGTAGCAGTTTAAGCAATCCAACAGATCTTTCCCAGCACTAATTACTACAATCTACAGATCAAAGCCTGGAAGATAGGCAAACCATTTGATGATATGTCTTGCAGAGACATATCCCATGGGAAAATTTATAGCAAGTCTTATAACTTATTTGTGACACAGTTTACCTTTGAGCGCATTTCAAAGCTCAAAGATGAATACATAAAAAGAACCCTGTGCTGCTCCATACAATGAACCAGGTACTTACTGGTGGTCCATTAATATTTCCTCTCTGTCTCCAAAATGTCAAATATACGCACCCAGCCTATGATCTTTCATTTAACCTGGGTTCCCTTTGCAACCAAGGAGAGAGATTTAGGTGGAAATATTTAGTTTTTAATTACATGTATACAGCCTCACACAAGACAAATCAGATAAAGATACAGATAGTACGAACCCAAGACTGGGACCAGGTTTGCACCAGGAGCTGAGTCATGCATCAAACGTAAATATCATTTAGAATTTCATATTGCTTTCTAATTCTCATTGAAAATACAAACTAAGACAAGCAGAGTAGAGGTATCTACCTGAATTTATCAATAGTCTAAGGCAGTAAGTCTGAGAGGCATTCTGAAGAACTCCATAGCAATATTGCATGGTCACTTTGGCAGGAGACTTGCTGGGACAGAAAAGGAGTGAGCAGCACACCCAACAAAGACATCCACACAGATACACCTGGAATGGCAGTTTAGCTGCTCTCAGGAGAAATAAAGGCCCCTAAACTGCCCTCACCCTAGTCTATTAGTAGGAAGATCCCATATAACTACTGATTGGAGTAGTAGAACCTGGGCAATGAGGAAAGACCCTGTCCAGCAGTACCTTAGGTGATGAAAAACACTTTGGTGTTTCACTTAATAGTCAAGTTACCCACACAAATAGGGTTTTATAGCTGGGATGAAGCACTCAGATCCAGCCTGACTTCCTCCATTACCCATGGAGTTCTCTGCCCCTGGCTGCTAATCTTGTCTGAGCTAGAAAGATATTTTGCAGAACAGTCAGTCTTGAGCTAAAAATTACCACAGTGTAGGTGTACATTACAGCCTTTAGTTCATCATTGTCTACTTATTTCTATTTATATTTCGGCTGTTTAGTAAGATATGTTAAGGTCAAGGGCCCTAAAAGTCCTAGCGTACTATAGCGTCCTATATATATACTGTATATATCAATATATATATACACACACACTGTTATTCTAAAACCTGCACTTACATCAAAAGCTGAGTTATACTCTGACAAAATCTGTTTCCATAAATCTTAATTATATTATTTGATCATTTGTGAAATGTATTGTCAATCTAATTATGTGATCTGAGATGGTAATCAAGTAAAAAAAGCCCACAGTTATCTGGGTCATTCCATATATTTTATGCAAATACTCATATCACCCTCACTTTCTGCCAAACTTCTACAGTTTTTCTTCTGTTTTAGGACTAATTGAAAATTGACAGTAATGGTCAAGAGATCTTGAAAGGTTTCTGGGAACTCCTGATTTTAACATTTCTAATTTTAGAAATGGCTGTGAACAGCAATATTTAATTCTTGGAACTATGCCTTTGTTACCTGGCAAGGCTAACATATATTTTCTGTGCTGATTTTCAATCTAGGTAGCTGCTGTAGGTAATTTGAGATAGTCCCACTGTTAATGTGGGAAATCCAGAATAGATGAATCAACCTAAGTCACTTTCTCTATACAGTGCAGAGGGATGTTTTAAGTAGGTGCTTATCCTGTGGTTCAAAAACATTTGAGATCAATGGTTTCCCTTACCAGTGACAGCAAGAGCTGATGCCCTTTATTGACGTACAATTTCTGCTATTTTGAGTCACTTCTTGCTGTTTGAGTTATAGCGAGTGTTTTAAACTGTCTAGTCACAGAAATCCTGCCACTAAATTTGGTAATATCTGTTGGGTCAAATTGATGTTTATTAGTGGCCAGGCAAATTCTTTTTGCCTATTTTCCAGACTGAGTATTAGCTTAAGTAAGTTAGATATTTTCTTCTGTGCAATTCTCTTGGTTGCTTTGCTGATTCCTTTAATGGTGTTTTAAATTTGTGCTAATGAGTGCTGTTTTAAATTTGTGCTAATGAGTGCTTTTGCTCTACTTTCTCTCTGCTCTTTTTCTACCAGCTTAATGCCTCAGCCTGATCCCAGAGAAGTCTATATGCCTCTCTCTTGATTTGGAGCCCATATAATGAAGCTGAGCCTTAGATTTCCCTTTAAGTCCAATTCCCACCTCTCTTGCAGAATATTCAGCAAGGACCATCCTCTGCCTTTGAAAAGGTTGTGACTTCTTGTACAGAACATGTACAGCCTCACATGTTAAGACTTCTATAGTGATCTTTCCTATATATGCTCTGAGTTTTTTCTAAGCATTTTGTGTGTAGGTGGCTGAAGAAAACAATTAATACCAATTTCAGTGATTATGTGCAAGAGTGGCTTGATTCTGCTCTCAAAGACAAGTGAAAAGCAATAATAGAATCACAAAATGGTTTGAGCTGGAAGTGATCTTTAAAATCATCTAGTTCCAATCCCTCTACCGTGAGCAGGGACACCTTCCACTAGACTAGGTTGCTACATCCAACCTGGCCTTGAACATTTCCAGGGATGGAGCGTCCACAGTTTCTCTGGGCAAGCTGTGCCAGTGACTTGCGCCCTCACAGTAAAGAATCTCTTCCTTCTATCTAATCTAAACCTTCTTTATTCCATTTTAAAGCCATTGTCCCTTGTCCTGTCACTACATGCCCTTGTAAAAAGTCCCTCCTCAGCTTTCTTGCAGGCCCCTTTCAGGCACTGGAAGGTCACAGTAAGGTCACCCCAGAGCCTTCTCTTCTCTAGGCTAAACAACTCCATCTCTCTCAGCCTTTACTCATAGGAGAGGCGTTCCTTCCCCCTAGTAATTTCTGTGTCTCTCTAACAGGTCCATGTCTTTCTTGTGCTGAGGAGCCCAGAGCTGGATGCAGCACTGCAGGTGGAGTCCCATGGGGGCAAAGCAGAGGGGTGGGATCACCTACCTTGACCTGCTGGCCACACTGCTTCTGATGCAGCCCAGGGTACATTTGGCTTTCCAGGCAGCAAGCATACATTGTCAGCTCACGTACAGCCTGCCAGGAAAACAAGCAACCTTTGTTTCTCACTTTCTTCCAACATCTAATCAAAAATATTTTCCTGCAAATTTTTGTGTGTTACTTACCATATTTTATTTATTTATATACCACGTCAAAGATGGCTTGACAGATCTCTGGCATTCAGAATGTTAATTTCCTTGAGAATTTACTCAAATTCCTTACTCGCATTGAAGAGATGCGATAAAAATTAGTTGGATAAAATTAATTAGGGTAAAATATAAGTTTGTGATGTGCAGGAGATTGACTTAGATAATAGTGTGAATCTTTTACTCTATCAATCTGAAACTAGAAAAGGCATGGATTATAATAAGCATAAAGTCCTGATACAAAAGGTAAAACCTGCATGCATAACTCAGGGTACACTAACTTTACTGACTGTAAAGTTAGTTAGTTACTGACATTACTGATGTGGAGACACATCATTAATGTATTTGAAAATAAATACTTCACAAGCACTTGTTTAAATATTTCCTGCATTGCCAGCATGAAGGAATAAGGATACAATTCTCCATTGTACTGCAACAGGCATGATTATAAATGGAAAGGCAGTTTTAAAATAACAAATTCTCTATTATGTTTCATTAAAAGCCAGCTGTTTGCTACCAGCAATGAACACAGAAGGGTCTGTGACAGCAACACTCCAAGTTATACTTTGTCTGAGTGTACACTGCTTATAGTGTTGGTAGTATATGCCGGTAGTGCTGACCTGTTCCTTTATATGACTTTCAAACAAACTCCCTTTTACCCTTCCTGTAAAGCCAAGTACTTTTTTTTTTCAAAGTTCCCAGTAAATAATCACCAAATCTCCATTTACAAAATTAGAATGGAGCAGAAATTCCTAACTGAGGCTTGGGTCCAGACAAATGGTTGTGAATGTTTAAATATTTGATTGGAGAAAAGCCAAATTTTGAATGTCATGGAGAGCGGCCAGTGCCAAGCATCCAATTCTTCTGCAGGACCTGAATGTTGGAGCTGGAGCTAATTGTTTACCCAGCCTGTCTGCCCAGGCAAACAAGCTCCTGGAGGCTGATTGCTGCGAGCCTGCTCACAGGATCGCCATTCCTCAGCCTTTATGGACTTATTAGGCTGACAATAAAGGACGGCACCGAGGCAGAGCAGGCGCTGACAAAGATGGGACATGCCAGGCCTGGCCAGAATGAAACCAGTGTGCTGTTCTGAATGTGAATATGGAGCTTCTGTTGTGAGGGCAGAGGAGAGGCAGAAGGAGTCACAGAATGCCCTGTTCTCCACTCGCTGGGGAAAGCTGACAGCTGACAGCCCTGGTTAGGACCTGTCAACCT
The DNA here is from genome assembly GCF_037042795.1 of Molothrus aeneus. Classification (NCBI taxonomy): domain Eukaryota; kingdom Metazoa; phylum Chordata; class Aves; order Passeriformes; family Icteridae; genus Molothrus; species Molothrus aeneus. The sequence goes on along the minus strand of NC_089647.1, from coordinate 34,544,007 downwards.
GATCCTGCAGGCAATGTTCTCACTGAAATAATCGGGAGCTCTGTCTGATTAGGAACAATATTGCATTATTTTGGTTCATATATTATTTGTATTTCTCTAGAATCCACAAGTCTTAACTCTGTTTGGAACTCCACTGTGCTATAGATTATAAAACTTAAAGAAAAAAGATGCTTCCTAACCCTATTTGCAATCATGATAGGAAAAAATATATAGTCCAGATAGTGTAGATATTCTAATTAGTCTATCTGTATAATTTTGCATACTCTGTAACTGGCACAACCTAGAGTGAGTCAGCATCCCAGAACTTCCTTTCAGTAGGTAATATTACTCTAATTTAATTGGGCTTCTCAGCTACATTCCTAAAATTAGGACTTAACTTGCTTTTGAATTTCATATTCTTCCACTTTCAATATTCCATATAGTAGTTGTCAGATTCAGACTGTCAGATTCTATAGTGCAACCCCCTGTGTAATTCAGTGAAGGAAAGAACTTTTAATTTGTCTCTACTGTGCTTGAGGAGATAACAATAAATCTTTGGAACTGATTTTCTTATTTCTTGGAAGTGTTTGATGAACAGAAAGCAAAAGAAGTGTGGAGCTGGAAAACAGCAGCTTTTGAAATTAATTAAATTTCTCTCTTGGAAATTTATCTGAGGAGCTGTTAGTTTCCTCATGGTGGTTAATTAATGTCATAGTTTGACAGAGATCATGAAGTGTGGGAATTGAAGAGAGACTCTCAGTTTAGGAAGAAAGCTCTGTGATTTCCCTGGAGATCAGTGGTGTACCTCTAGTGCACCAGCATCTGCTCCTTTAGTGTGCAGTGGTGCCTGTGCTGCGGCAAGGGGACACCCAGGCCTCCCTCACTCACTCAGTTTCTGGCCTTTCTGCTGAGATGATTGATAAATATGCTTGAAAGTGGTGCTGTTGGAAGATTAATTTATATTACAAGCCTGTGTCTCCAAATTGCCAGCTGGCAGTAACTCTGGCTGCTTCTGCCTTGGACCTCATTTGAATGCCTGACAAAAGGGGAAAGCTGCATGTGCCATCATCTGGCTCTATGAAAAAGCTCCTCTGGCTCTTTTCTAACCCACTGAGGAAGACTTTAAAGTGGGTTCATCTGTGGATGGAGATGAAATCACAGATGAAGCAGGGCATTGGGGAGGCCCTTATGTTACCCAGAAGCAGAGGACATCCTGGGGAGTTCCTGAACACTAATACACCACCTGGGAAACAAACAGGAGGAACTGGAGGACTGTGCCTGTGGAACTATGCCATCACTGCAGTTACAGAGGTGTGGTGGGATGTTTGCAGGGCTAGAGTGCAGAGATGTACCCAGGTGGAGCTATAACATGCATCTCACTCTTCAGGAAGTACAAAGAAGATGGGAAGAAGGCTGTGCTCATTGTCAAGGAGAGCTCTAATGTGAGGGATGACTAGGTATCTCCAGAGGTCCTTTACAAAGTAAATTTCTCTACAATTCCCCATGTTGCATTTTCCTTGGAGGATTATTCCTTAGCATCACAGATCCCTCATCAGCAGCCCAGCCTACATTGCCCATTTTCTCTTGTCACACTTTATCCCCACTGCATTCTGCTAGGAAACATCTTTCCCTCTTGGTCTCTTGTCAGAATTAATGATAAAACTGGAATTATGAAGACACTGCCAAGAAGACAAGTTTCTGACATCCTCTGTTGAAAAATCACTTGTGTCTGGGAATATTGATCAGGATTTAGTTCTCATTTTGTAATCTCACATTCAGTTGTTCCTTGCAAGCATTGGGTTTCTAGAGGAAAACAGGGCAACCTAAGAAACAGCAAAAAATGCTAAGAGCAGAGGTAGGACAGGTTTTCTGATCTAGAAGTAGACATTTTAGTACTTCAAAATATTAGAAGCCCAAAAGTCTGTTAGGGTGCAGTCACAACAAGAATTTAAAGCTGTGGATCTCATGAAGGGATGGACTGGGATAGAAGGTACTGAGAGAGAGCAGTGGGATAAACAGCTGAAGTTTATCTGTACTGACATCTCCAAGTTGCTTTACCCTTAACTTGGCTTTCCTTGAAATGCCCACTGGCATTTTTTCTCCCCCAGTCCTCCCTTCATGTCTCCTCTGGCCTTCTGGCTCAGCTTTGGTGCCATCAGAAGAGGGAGCTTTTGCCCCTGCTGCCCAGAATCCTGCAATCATTCCCATGCCCAGCTGCAGGCAGTAGCATTTTCTGTTGTTACAGCAAATAGTAACCTGGAATAATAATTCATGTTGAAAGCAGCTTCGCAAACCATTATTTGAAGGAACACTACAATCAGAGCCATAGCACAAAGACATGCCTTGTGAAATTTTGAAAGATCGTATTCAACCATTTTCTTAAAGCATTTCAGAAACTACTCTAACCAGTCACTTTGCCTATTCAATTATATTAATTTACAGCAGATGAAAACTTACATTCAAGGATAAAAGCAGTTAATTGTTTTATTAGAATGCAGTGGATAGGAGGTACATAGTTTCACGCTTAACTGCTCTGGATAGCTCCTACAGCCTCCTCATGATTTGGATGCCAAGCCTGCTAGACCCTGTCACAAACAGCCTTCTGGAAGCTAGGAGACTGGAATGGAAGATAGGTGCCACCTTGATTCTGCATTTATGTTTTCCAGTGATTTCCAAGGAAGAGCTCCTTTGGTGCTGAACTGGGAATGACTGCACATTGGGAGAGCATTTTTCACTTAGTGATTACTCTGTGGTCAGAAGACAATTTTTACATAAGAGATTTTTCTGAGAATCTGAACACAGGCAAGTTCAAATACTCTGTGGAGCTGTGGAACTGGACACTGCTCCTGTCAGCCAGCAGAAGAAAGGCAATGGCAATAAGAAAATTATAGAGCAAGCTATGTATGGGTAACTGTGCTGATACTTTATTTTTTCCATCTCCATTGCTGTAGGATCCAGATCTTTGGAGAAAAGAGGCTGTACAAAATAGAAAGGATGCACAACAGTGCCCTAAGGAAGTTTGGACCAAGTTACCTGCAGCTGAGAGGTGCAATTTGACAGAGTCTGTAGGGGTCCAGTGTGGTGCAGTGAGCAGCTGGAACCTTGGGAGGCAAAGAAGAGTTACTGGGATACAGGAATCAAATCAAAATCTCATGTGAACTTGAATGTCTCAAGGACAAGAAGCCAGTGGCCAAGGCAGGGGTTTGTGCCAACCATTCTAAAATGTCAGCATTGCTCGTGCCCCATAGCTCAGGGACACATTATATTTTCTGGGTCAGGCAGCCTGAAAATATCCCTCTGGTGCAAACAGGTGATCCAAAACCTGGCAACTCAGCTAGTCCCATGCCCTATGTGTATGTCTCTGTGGACGTGCTGCAACATAGGGCTGGACCTACCTACTTGGCAAAAGGAGACACAGATACACAGCTTGTGTCATCCAGAGCTGCGGAGAGCTGTGAGCAGTGCTAATGAGGAGAGCAGCTGCCTCCACAGCACCCCCCAGGTAAATAAATCCTCACTGCAAAAGGACAGCTTATTCCTCTGTCACAGATATCAGATATCCTCAGATATCATCAGATATCCTCAAAGCAGAAGACTTTCTTATTGAAAGTCATTTTGCACTGTCCCTGGAAACATGTCACTGTGGAAAGTTCCTATCCACCTATCTGCTGGATTGTACCAAGTATATATATGTGTATATATATATATATATTTATATTTATCTATGTATATGTGTCTGTGTGTCTATATATATATATATATATATATATATATATATATATATATATATATAAGCTGTGTCTCTCACTAGACTGCTGACACTGCATAGGAGCAAGTGAAAGGACATTTTGCCTGGATTTCTCCAGGAGAAGAGCTGTAGATTTACCTACTGATCATGCAGCTATAATTAAAGCATCAATGACTGTCTGAAAATATTTGGACATGATTTTTTCCTGTTTCATCTACATTCAGAACTTCCTCTGTAACAGTACTGGCTTTGATGGTATTTTGGATTGACTTCTTTGACTGATTTTTTTTATCTCACAACAACTTGTTGTCTCCAAACATATTTTGTTCTATATTACATTATATTAATACTCCCCAAAGCTAAAGTCATAATAGTATTCTTTGTTCTCACCATAATAGAACTGACCTTAAAATGTTGGCACTTCATGTAGAATGGAAAGTTGAGGTTTCAGATAGATCTAATCACTTTTAATTAATCCCTTCTTTTAATATAGACTAAAACATTAGGGACAGGGGCTCACACCTGTTCTGCAGAATCCAGCTGTATTCTCATAAAAGCAGGAAGACATGGTTGTTTCATAAAATAATCTGAACCACCATGAAAAATTTGGTTGGAAATCAGAAAATGTACTTCCAGCCAAAATCAGTCAATAGAGATCCTGTCTCTGCTTGCTGCTCGGATAAATTTGAACTTCACATGTCATGGAGAGGAAAATGGAATACATTAACATTGATGAGAGAGGTTGGCAAGCTGTCTCAATGAGCTGTTTGGAGTGAGGAACAATGTACACAGCTACACTTACCACCCCTTTCACTTCACTGAGTGAACTTCCTACTCATTTTCTGGGTGACCCTGTTGGACGAATGATTCTGACCACCTTTTTTATTTATAGCCACAACAAAGCCAAAGTTTTTGAGTTTTTGCATCTAAAAAAATGCAAAACACAGTGAGAAACTCAGAACTACAACACCTTCTAGTAGTTACTTTTTGCACTGTCTTTGGTAGTTGAGAGTTAGAAAGAAAAATTTTCCCATGCCAAGGAAAGGTGAGAGGGGCCAGTAGTTTAGCTTGCATCACATATCTTTTCCAGAGTCACAAGCCAAACCACTGCTATAGATTTCCCCCCTCCCACTCACTGGGCTTTCTAATGTGAGAAATATCTTCCCATGGAAAGCAGTGGTTACACAGTCACATGGGATCCTGCCTTACTCATACTGTTGGTATCTGTTTTATGAAATAGGGCAGAGATGCCAGAGTTACCCTTTGGCTGGAATCTCTCTGGTGAGCAGCAGCAGGAGAAGTCAGGAAGGAGCAGACAGGCTCCAAAAGATCCTCCCAGCCATCACAGGGAGTGACTTTTATTGGACTAAGCAGCAGGCAAACATCCTGCTGTGTATGATGGTCCACATACTGCCAGGAGAACAGGGGACATAAATCTGGACGCCAAACCACCCATGCTCCCTGAAGACCCTGAAATCTTTTTGTAAGACAAAGCTGTTCAGTTCTGAGCCTTAGACAAATTCCAGTCTAAGTACAATGTGCTTATCCACAATGCTTTGCCAGCAGCAGTAGGACACTTATCCATCACTCTCTGACCTTAGCAGCAACACCAGCACTGTTTGAGCATCTGCTCTGCCCAGCACCAACCTAGCCGAGAGTATTCCAGGGCTAAGCAGAGCATGCTCTCAGTATTAGACTTATGAAATGCTTCGAGAACGTCAAACAATAAATTGCAAGCTTTTTGAAAACCCCAAGCATATCCACCCAGAACCTGAAACACAAGGAAGGGGACTTGGTGAAACCAGAACTCCAGCACCATCAGGCCATGAGCAGCTTGCTCACTGCTCTGGAGAATGCCAAGAGGGGAACCACAGCTCTGGGCCCTTGGGTTGTCCCCCAGCTCACCTGAACAAGGCAGGCATTAGGCACTTGCACTGTGTTTGTGCCTCAGGAGGTGGTCAGCAGCCTGAGTTATCTGGCTTGATGTGCTTTATGTACACATTAGACTGCTGTGGATGTGAATGGGCAGGTGGGATGTGCTGTACAGAGAGAGTAGAAGGGTCTGTAGAGCTCACTCCCATGCTAGGGAGGATGGCTTTCTACAAAGGCAGAGCTGTCTGCTGGGCCTTTAGAAGGAGATAGAAAAGCGAGATGGTAACCTGAGATTAATGTGTGGAGCTCCTCTTTTCACTCCTAGGCTGCTTTGCCTTTCTGTCACTGAGCCCAACAGCATTTCCCTCAAAATGTGTCCTAGTGGAGATATTTCGAGACAGCTGGAGAGGGAGTTGAAGCAATGTGAGTTGATGACACCCTCACTTGCAGGAGCAAAGGCAGTTGTTGGTTTATGAGTGTGCTGGACATAGGGATGAAATGAGTCAATCTTTTTCTAAAAATCTTTCCCACAAAAAACTCCCAACCAACCAACCAACCAACCAACCAACCAACCAACCAACCAGACAACCAAACATAGATGAAATGAGAACTGAGGCTATTTGGAGAGGTCTTAGCTCTTATTTTCACTGTTCTGCCATGACTCTCAAACATTGACAAGATGTTTTTTGACTCTGCTATATATTAATCTTCTACAAAGGCTGGTACTGACAGAAACAGGAATGAAATAACATCCCAAAAGGAAAGCTGTAGGCCTATGCTTTTCAGGATATTAAGCCTTTGGAAGCTTTTCTTTGAGATTGAGGGAGGTGATTGTCCCACTCTGCTCTGCACTGGTGTCGCCTCACTTCAAGTCCTCTGCACAGTTTAGGGCAGCACAGTATGAGAAAGACATTAAGCCACTAGAGAGTGTCCAAAGGAGGACTACAAGGATGGTGAAGGGCCTTGAGGAGAAGCCACATGAGAAGCAGCTGAGGACACTTGGTCTATTCAGCCTGGAGAAAAAGAGACTAGGGAGACCACATTTCAGTCTGCAACTTCCTCATGAGGGGAAGAGGAGGAGCAGGCACTGATCTCTTCTCTCTGGTGACCGGTGACAGGACCTGAGGGATTGTCCTGAAGCTGTGTCAGGGCAGGTTTAGGTTGGATATCAGGAAAAGGTTCTTCACCCAGAGGGTGGTTGGGCACTGGAACAGGCTCCCCAGGGAAGGACTCACTGCACCAAGCCTGACAGAGTTCAAGAAGTGTTTGGACAATGCTCTCAGGCACATGGTGTGACTCTTGGGGATCTCCTGTGCAGGGTTAAGAGTTGGACTCGATGGTCCTAATGGTTCCCATCTAATTCAGCATATTCTGTGATTCTGTGAGGTCTTGCAGGCAACTCAGGGCAGTGGGAGCCACAACAATTCTTGTCACAGTGTTCCCTGGAACGTCTGCCCAAAATAGTGTCAACATGGAATGTTAAGATAGTCTTTATGAGGATAGCTGTCCTGACGCATCTCCTATCTCTTTTTCTCTCCTGTTTCTATTGTTAGTTGTATCTAGTAATCAAACCATGACTGCCATGATGAGCTGTAATGGTATATGACAACAGTAAGAGACATTTTTCTTCCTCATACAGCCTCTAGATTTACCACCAAGTTCCCAGCCCTAACTTTGGACACTCATGGATATAATGTGAAATAAATTAGTTTCAGGCTTTGCCCAAGGCCCCTACTTTGGGCCACTCTGACTCACAGGAACCCACAGTAATGCCTACAACACCATAGTGAGTTGTTTTTTTTTTTATTGTTTTCCTCTAAATTAAGGCCATAGTAATAACAGTGTCATGAGACCAGCACCAAACAGAAGAAATCTTGCCAAGTGAAGCTGTACTTATGTACAGTGTGAAATCAGCAAGGAAAGGAACTGCCCAGAGACTAAAACATTTCCATGTTAAACTTATGATTTAATACTTGTGTAAGTTAAACATTAATATGGGTAAAGCAATCTTCAAAACAGAGCCAGTGCAGAGTTGATCCAAAAGTCAACAGGACAAAAGAATCTAGAGCAAAAATCTGAGCCAAACCACTGAAGCTGATAATGTCTGGCAAGAAAATTCACCTCAGAGAAGAGCTTGAGGACAAAACTCCATTAAAAAACACAAATCAGACCTTGGCCTTTTCTTACTATCTCTCTGCTTTTATTCTGACCAGATGTAAAAGACTCATGATCTTGGAGGCCTGGGATATAGTTTCTAAGAGGGCTCTCCAGGATCAGGATTGCTTCTGCACTTGGGGATTCAGATTCCAGCCTGAGCTGCAGCTGACCTTGTCAACTTGGAGGCACAAGGACAGAAATCTCTAAGTGACTCTGGCCCAAATGGTATTTACTGACAGAGAGCTGGTCTTGAGCTTGCCAGATATTAATTGTAGTTTGACAAATTACAAAGGCTTCCTGTCGTCCATCAGGGTATCCACTTCCCATTCTTCTGGGCTAACAGTCTGTAAAATGAAAGGCAAACAGAGCTTCATTAAAACAAAGCAAGACACTTCCTTGGCTGGCAGGTTTGGAAGAGTAGGAACCAAGTCCCAGGGGCTGCACTTCCAGCTTCATCTATGAATAGATGTATGGGGGAAAGAAAGGACAAACCATGCTTTCACCTCTCTGTACCTCAGTCTGCACATTCATGGAGCAGGGACACACCTGCTACTCAGAGTCATCTTAGAATGTTGTGGAAATTAATTACAATTTATAAAGCAGTTTGTGATGCTGGGTGGATGCAGATACCAAATTCTGGTATGTCAAAACCATCCAGATTAGCTTTCAAAGCTCTAAATGTTTTAATTATGGCCATTATTTATTAGTGGTACCAGGATGTGGGTAATAAAACCAAATCAATCAGTTAATTAATTTATCATCTGGCAGAGTACAAGGGAAAATACAGTTCTCAGGTCTAAGCCAACACATCTTGGCTTGCCCACATTCCTCTGCCCTGGCTGTACACCTACAGCTGAGGCAGCTACTGAAGAAGATAACACCCAAGTCTTCCACTGCAGAGAGACAGACAGACACACACTTTCAGGAGTCAGCCCATTCAGATCCTGGCTGGGCTGACTCAGACTCTGGAAGTGTCTGTATCCTTCCAGGTCCTAGACTTGGTCTGTATTAGGGAGTTAAAAGTGTCCAAGCTCTAGGTCTGAGCCCAAACTGCCCAATACAACTGCAGGAAGTAAATCTTCCTGCCCTCCTCACCAAGGTGTCTATGCTGGGTCATGGCAGGTTCCCAGGTGGTGACAGGGCACTGTTTGAACATGGCCAGTGCCCTCCACTATACCAGTGTCAAGGGCCCTCCTGACAGTACAGCAGCACTTCAAATCCTGCGCCCTGCAGCATTCCCTGGCTTCTTTCATTTCTTAGTGGAGCTGCACCCTTAGATGTAGGAGATAAGTTTCTGGAGTTAGCTGAGATGTGCCAGGACAACACTGCTATGTGAGGGATGGGCTAACTCTTTTCATCCTGTAGCCATGTGACAATCCTACTTGTGAGGAGATAGGGACAGACCAACATCTGAGTTGTCAAGGTAAGTCTATATAAGCTAAATAGTTCAGAGGAACTCAAGAGAAGCTCATTCATCTCCCAGGCTCTGCACACAGCTGGAGTGTGCTGTGTGTACCTGATAGACAGGTTCAAAGGACTCTGGGTACCTGGGACTTGTCCATAGCCTGACTGTGAGTCAAACCCAGGAATGCAAGTCAGGATGTCTGAGCCACAGCCCCCTGCCTGAACCAGGAGACTGCAGTGCCTCACAACTATAGTCTAGCTTGTTTGATCCCACTGCTATAACCACCCCCTAATGAGGACCAGATACATCAGCCTCCACAAGGAGACAAGGAAAAGGAGGGAGGATTTCCTCCCTAATACCACAGAAAGAATAGTTCCTGGAATATTTACCAAGCCACTGAACCAAAACTTTGTTTTTATATTTTGTTTTTTCAGAGCTTTTCAGCTCCTCTTTTTACTTGATAGCTATTTCATAGCCAAAATCCTTGAGTTGTTCACTAGAAACCTGTGATGCAAAGGAAACATGGCCATATCTGATTTCCCAGCATCCAAAAAGCAGCTGCTAGTGGAAAATCATATGAAGTAAGAAGTGTGGGAGTACTTGCATGTATGAGGCTAGTGTCCTTGATGCTCAGCATTTAGAATACTGCCTCTAATTTGTCTTAAAATATTAAAAAAATAACTAAAACTTTGCATCCAAGTAAGAAAAACTGCGCTACATTTGGCCCTTGAAGTGCTTTGATTTGATTTAATGTAACTGTTTGGATCACATGGCCAGCCAAAGGCACATGCCTCAGAGTGGCAGCTTTTATTCTTTTGGGGCAATCAGCATCCCCTCTATGCAAAGGATTAGAACAAAACTAAATTAAATGGCATACTACAGAGAAGGCTGGCTGTGTACTCTTCAGTATGGACAAAGCAACCCTTCTCCTCACTGGTACAAAATCATGCTAGTGCAGAGACCCAGCACAAAGCCTAGACACCACTTAACATCCTGCTGAGGGTTTAAGTGTTGGCTACGCTTTGTGCTAAGCCTCAGTAATGGATGGAATATCACCCACGAGAAAGAGCAGGGACAAACTGCTTTTAGATTTTGCCTAGGTCTGATTCTGTATTTCCAAACCCTTTTTAGGTGGGAATTTGTAGTAAAGATGAGATATAGGATGTGGCTTTACATTTCACCTCATACCTGAAACCTGCCTTTGCAATGAAAGGGGCATACAGACATATTATCCAGGATAATATTTCTTCAATGTAAATGGAACCTGTGGTAACCACATATCCTCTGAACCACAATCCTTCCCAGGATTTTCCTGGGAAGCTGTGAGAAAGTTCAGAGAAAGAATTAAAACAATTATTATCTCAATCTCTGCACCTGGCAAGCAATCTGTTTGTCAACGTTTACAAGAAGGAGTTGTCCCTTCTTGACCAATAGGTGAGAGAAGATTCTAAAGGTCAATCAGGTCTTAGATCCACCATTGTTTCTATAAGAACTGTAGATTTCTATTAATAAGGTGCCTTTTCATGCCTCCTGATGATGGAGTCTCTGTATCACCTTTGTCTGTCCCCTTTGGTGAGAGGACACTGCACGTAAAATATCTGCAGACCAACAATCACCCATCAGAGACAGTGCCATTCACCTGGAGGAAATGGTGTGACATGAGTCATTTTGGCTCAGGGTGTCTCATGGGGACTACACAATCCATGTCTTCATTCCCACACTAAGAAGCATTGTGCCTGTACATGGCCATGCAAACTGATCTGTGCATGCAATTCCCTTGGGATCTTGCTACAGACCCTACTGGGACTACCAGCTCATTTGCCAACACTGGTTCTTCACTCAGGTATCACTTTATTTTTTCCTATAATGGCTATGTATGTGTCCCAGATTCTGCCCTCAGGAAAGAGGGTGCAGGTATGTCTGTGGCTATTCTGAACTCCCCAGAATCTACTGGTATTTCCAGCCAGGGCAATCATCTGGGCTGGCTGCTGTAAGAACAAGTGACTGGGTTTGCCCATGGTGTCATTTCTACACAGCTGCTTCAGCTCCCTCTTCTACAGTTGCTGCTTCTCATGGACCTTCACAAAAGGTGGTCATAGTGCCCTTGGCTGCCTTGCAGGTCAGACCTCTGTTGGGCGGAAAGAAAATTCTGTAGATAAGAAATAATAAACAATCTGAAGACCAAGAAACTGAAGAATCCAGACTTGTCCTTTGAAACGCGTGCCACCCAAGAACCACACTACCCGTGTCGGGGCAGAGACAGACAGCCGAACCCGACAGAAGCTCAGCTGGAAGCTAAAACTCCTCAACTCATCACACTACAGGCATGTTTGGAAGAAGTTGAAACCTGGAGGTAAGAGAAAGGATACAGGAGGCAAGCTATGGTATGTGTGCATGGGGGAGATTAAACATTGTTCAGATAGGTTTAAATAAGAAAGCAAGAGAAAAAGCTTAAGTGAGGGATCAGTTGCAGAACTGACTGCAAAAATCGTGACAGACACAGCTAAGATGTACTTATGTACATTATGTACTTCCCACAAGCATAAAGATATTAGGCAGCAAAACTGCCTTAGAAACTAAATGCACGTTTTTTTCAATGTACCATCCCAGGTGTGGGGCAGAATAGCTTCACTCAGCAGGGCCAGTGCACTCAGGGCCCCTAATCCCAATGGAGCCCTGGGCAGAAGCCAGCTGTCAGCTTCCAGCTCCAGGCTTTTCCCTGTTCATATCAGAGAGTGAGCCAAGGAAATCAGAGGGCATGAAAGGTATTTTCACATTTTCCCCATAGATTTTACCACAAATGTAACAGTGTGTGGCAATTAGCACTAGGATGGACACAGCAGAGTGGACAGAGGGCTGCTGTCCCTCTTCCCAAAAACCTGCAGCAGCAGATGCTGCTAGGGAGGATACCAGAAACTCTGTGTAATCTGATCTCAGAAGAACTTAATACTTTTTCAGTTCCAAAATCTGATTTTTGTTGGGGTTTTTTTTTGGCTTTTGAAATATTTTTCCCATTCCTTTGGATATTCTCACTGGCCATATAAATGCATTGGCCCTTCCAAGAATCCTGCTAAACTCTTGGTATTAATGGCTGTGTCTAGACCTCTAAATTAAACAGGGCCACGACACCACTTCTGACACTGCTCCATGCTTGTCTATGTTGTTTCATGGCCCCTTGACAGGGACTAGCATCAGCCAGCAGAAAATCCATACCTGTTAGCACAGTGTGGAGAACAGCACATTCTTGGGACCATTCCCAAAAGGTAGGCTGGGTGTGGCCACCCTGTTTTTAGGGGTAAAAGAGTTCAGCCAGTTGGGTATGAATCATAACATGCCTCTGGCTTCATGCCAGGCAGCAGTCACTAGACTGCTGCATTTAGTTAGTAGTACAGCTGCAGCCAGTGGGACCTCTAAATAGCAAGCTCCATGGACCAGTTAGGCACACTGGGCAAAGCATCACTGGGCAGCTTTTGAAGAAATCTCATGATTCGTACATAGGAGCCCGATCACCTTTAGGGGAAGAAACACTTCCACCAAGGACTTGGTGCTGTATCAAAGTACATGCTGTGCAATGAGGGTTTTGCCACAATTTCAAATGTTATCAGCAACCTAAACATGTACCAAGAAGGCTTAGTATGTCCCTCCCAAATACCTCCCATCCCTGTGGGCATGTTCAAGGCTTGTTCAAAACAGCTTGGCTTAAATCTGATCAGTCATCTCCAAGACAAACACAAAAACCTTCTAACCTGAGGTGCTTTTACACAAGTTTCCAAATGGGAGGGTTAGGATTGCCTCAGCCAGTTGCCACCCTGAACAGCACTCTTCAAATTGGCAGCACACAGGAATTTTCACAGAGGCAGGGAACACCTTGGAGTGCCACAAGGCTCCTCAGCCTGCTCCTGCAGTCCACTCTGAACCCAGTTTGAAATGTCTGCATCCTAACCACACTTGCACATACTTTTCTAAGAACAGAAGGAAATTGTCCACAAGGTCTCTGTTGACCTTAGTAACACAAATACAAAAATATTTGCAGTCAAGTTAAGTAGCAGAAAATGTGTCCAAAACAGTATTGAGTAACCCTCCTTGAGGAGGGGAGTGTCTGCAGAGTCACTGGGAATTGAAACTGATGTCTCAGAGGACTTGGGAGTACCAAGGATGAGGCACACCAAAAAAGGCATAAGTAAATATTTAACTGAAGACTGCAGGAACTTTCCCTTTTAGGTAAATCACTCTCCATATCTGAGTCCATCCCAAGGTGAAAAGGGCAGAGGGCAATTGAGTGGGCATCACCCAAGTAATTCCAGAAACAAAGAGTATTGCTTATGGGAAAATCATTAACCCAGAGGGAAAAATAAACAGTTTGAAAAAGAATTGGGAAATGGATGACACTGTCTTATATAGAGATGAGAAGTGGATGTTCCATTAACCACATCTGACTTGAAGCAGTCTGCTCCCTCTGGCATGTGGCTCTGCAAGCACTTTTCACCAAGAGATAGGTATGTTTGGAAGAAAAGGTCCTAAGACATACATCCAAATCCTGTTCCTCAGGAGATGACAGTGAATTTTGCCTGCTGAAATCAGTGCAAATCCAGTTTGCACTGAAACATGCATCCATTTCCATCCATCCATGGAATTCTGTTGTGTTTCTCTTTGGGTTGCATGTAAATCCAGGCCCCAACAAAATGGATGGATGCACCCAGTAGAAGAAATAGGAAGCCAGACAGGTAGATCCATGCCTTGTCTTGATACAGCAGCAGTTCCAGGCAGGTGAGCAGTGAGTTGTGTGGCTCTCTGGAAAATCAGTGCTTTGTTTCACTTATCTATAAGGATGGCTTAGGAAAAACATCTGTGACTTTTCACCCTTGCAGGAGAGTGTGGTTAATATGGTAGGTAGATAGTTCTTCCCAAAAGAGTAGAATGGTGATAATTCAAGACTCCAAAAAGCTAAAAGATGTATCTCTGTCTAAAATTTAAGCACCACTGAAATCAATTGGAAGGTTATTGCTGCCTTTGATAGCAACAAGAGTTAACCTTCTAGAGACATATTTCCTTTTAAAGAATTTCATATGGCAAAAAAAAAAAAATCTTATTTTTCCACTGCTGGCTTTAAAGTTTCACAAATGACACTTTTACTAGAACTTATTTCATTACAGTGAAAAACTCTTCTACTTCACTTTAAACATTGTGCAAACTCATTCTGGCTAAAAGGGTGGTCATTTTTTATCTTGGATAGTTCTTATGACAAACAACTAAAATATGCATCTGGAGCTCTTGGGCTTGTGGGACTTAAATCATTAAAATATTTTTATGGGGAAAAAATTATGAGTACAAGATGGAAAACTACACTTTTGCTCTGAGGGAAAGTTCATTCAAGTGTACAGTATTCAGGGCACACAGAGCCACTACTTAAGCATACATATGCCTCAGATACACTACTTAAATGTACATGTCCCACATATCTGTGAGTGTACTCGTGTGTGCAATGTTTACGTAGCCTCTATTGCATTTGGCCACATTTACTTTTTCATCAGCAGCCCAGTTTGAACTGGAACCCACTGCTTTTTGCATATGTAAGGATCAAACTCCTTAGATAGATAGAAGAAATATAGAGCCTTTCTCACACCAGAAAGTGCCATGTAAACACAAAGTTTTATTTAGCCATGAGAAAGATTACTATTGAGCATCCCGCAGCTTTGGTGCTTCCCTAAACTGAGGAACAATGCAATGATGATCTTTAAAACTACCTCTGCATAATAAACTGAATGAACATGTTTAAAAAGGGCCTAGTGACACTTAGCTGCTTTCTTGGCTTTGTCCCCTACACTTTTGCTAGTTCCTTGCTAACAGAGTGGGTGAGTGATCTCACCATACACCTGCAATGCCAATGGCTGCTTGCTTGGGATGGAGGGTATCCATAAGGCTCATGAATGTTGGGAAATATCTGCTGGAATGGCTTAGCTGAACTCAAACATCTGCCTGCAGCACAGAAAAAAAGGGAGGTTCCTAACTACTCAGTGCACAGACCCTAAAGGGAAAAGTTAGCGGTCCCTAACTCCTCCTCCACCTAAGAGGCTTATGATTTATTTACATGGAGTGTTTTATAGTACATGAAGGGTGCCTTGTCATCTGGCCTTGGATTAAAAAAAAAACCCTGTAGCTATTGGTATGAAACTCAGCCCTCTCTCTTTTCCCAGGGCAGTTTAATAATATTCTTACTTGTTTTTAATACAGGGTCCAAGAAAGGAAATAACAGTTTTTCAGTGTGTCTTATAAGGAAAGTCCATGAACTATATGGGGAAACCACTGACTGCAGACTATCAATGCCAAAACCATGGTAATTTATATGGCTATCTGAATAAAAGCAATATGAATACTGTGACTTTGCCATCTGTCCCATAACATGCACCCTCAGGTTTGTTTTAATCCTGTCTGGGTAACAATCAACATGCATTTGCTGAAACTCCTGTCACAGTGCCTTGGAAGGGATCCACCTTCATCTTACGGTTGGTTCACACATTTTGGCTGGCAGATATGAAAGGTGAAGTTGTTTTATGTTGGTGTGTACAGCTGGTGGGCAGTGATTCATCAAGCTGTAGTAACACAGCCCTCTTGTTGCATTCCTGCACTCTGGTTTGGATGCCTTTTTCCCTCCCAAAGTTCGATGCCTCTGTGCAAGGATGCCCAGATGATAAAGCCCTTAGTAGTACTAAGTCTACCATTATCTAAGTCTGTCCTTCCCTTTTCCTTCTCTTTGCCTGGCTAGATCTATCTCAATTGACTAGTCTTTGTCCACTTGCTTGCACAGGCTCTCTGTATCAGCACTTCCAATGCCTTACTCCTTTTTAAGGTGTTTCTACTGCATTCATCAGGACAATATGTAGAAACTTACTTTCTGTACCTTTACCTGTCTTTTTTTTTCCCCTCTCCATGCCTTCCTCCAGGCATGTGTCACCATCCTGTTGTTGCCATACCCTTTCTCAATAGGTATCACAATCATTTCTCTAAAAATAGTCTCAGGTTCAGTGTGTGGTTTCATGATGTATTCAAATAGTGATGTTGGAGTCAGGAAACAGTAAGAAGGAGCAAGGCATGGAGAAAAGTAGAAGTGAGGAAAATAACCAATGACTTTCAGCAGTTATGAAAAAAGGTAGCCTATGGTGCTACCAAGCTGTTTGCCACTGTGTAAATCATATCTTAGGGTTTTAAAGTGTGCCATGGACCTTGCTCTTTAGAAGTAGGTACCATAGGAACCCAGGAAAGTATCTATTAAAATGCAATCTCAGACCTGCTGGTCCCTTTACCCTGGAGTCTCTTAGAACAGATGTTGCCTTCAAGCTGTAGTTACTTAAAATCTCACCACATGAATGAACATGTGGCTCAGAGAAAGCAACCACTGAAACACAGGAGAGTCCCTATTAGCTGTTGGTTTCATGGAACTCTGCGACTCAGAGTTCAGGTTCCATCTGGTAGGAGTTGATGGCCTGGGCAAATGTTGGGGGTAGATTTACACCAAGAGATTAATCATAGGCCTGTTTTACAATGACTTCTGGTCTTTGGAAGACCAGCAGTCACTATTAAAGTAATTTTTTTTTCTTCAATGAGCTAAAAAAGATATTTTCTTAATTCTTATCTAACACAGGAAAATCTTTACATGAATAAATAAAGCAGTCGGCTTCTGCCAAGTTAATCTTACCAAGTACAAAGCCAGCCCATTTGTGAATTGAATATATTAAACAAGAATTTTCTGTAGTGTGATTTTTTTTAGAGATGGTAAACTGATCCAGATAATGTGATTTATCATTTTCCCATGCATATTCCTGATAGGTGTACTCTGTCAAGTCTAGCTGAAACTCTGACAAGGGACGGTGCTTCCTCTGGTTCCTATGGATAATTATTGTGCTTCTTGCATGTGAGTGAATTTTGTTATTACTTATTTTGTATTATTCACCACTGATCTATACATTAATCCTTATTCCATTTTCCAGTAACACATTATGCAATAAAACATCTGGCATTTGGAATTTGTTCTCCCATCCCTTCCCTGCGGGTAAAGGTGAACACACTGCAGCACGTTCCAGTGGGAGCTGGGACTAAGTATGTTCAGGTTTTTGGGTTTTTTTAAATTTTCTTATAGATGTTAATAATCCCATGGATTTACATGATTCTATGTTTGTGCTTCTTTTTGTTTCACTCTGTGAGATAATACCAGTTTAATGCTTCTGCCTTTTGGACATTTGTGACGTTCAGGCCTTGTTCAGTCAATGGGAGAAGTGCAGCATCGGCAGCCAGCAAACAGGGGTGGCTGTGGCTGCTGAGGCTCCTCAGACCATGTCCAAGGTCCAGCTCTGCCACAGCTTCCTACAAGGCCATGAAAAGCCACTGTGTAATGGGAAGGGACAGCATCCTTCTCCCACATGCTGCTTTATACCCCGTAAGTTTCAGAGGACCACACTACACTTAATTGCCAGTCTTATCTCAGGCATTTGAGTTATCCTCAGAGCAGGACAGCAGCAACGTGTTTTGATACATGAGGTGCACTCTTTTAAGCTTCTTGGGACTTTCTTCTCTTCTCTTGTCATCAGCTGCATCTTCCAGTTACCACTGCAGTTTCCAATGCAGTCACCATTCCTGATCCCAGCATTTCTTCCCAGCACTCTTCCCCTCTTCATGCAGAGATCCATTATGAGGTTGTGGCTCAGCTTTAGGAAATTATTCCCATGTGAGTTTTGTGTCAGAGTGTCAGAGAAATCCTCTGGCTTTCCCAGATGACAGACACGTAGCTGACACACTCAAGAGCCAAGCAAGCTCAGTGCAAGCAGAACTCACAGATGCAAGACCAGGTTACTTACACTGCCCCCGTGTTTTTCTCTTCATGTTGGGGGGATTAGAGCCTGTCCCAGTGACAAAGTAATCCAGGAAAAAAGGTGGAAAGGGCAGAATAGCATGTGCCCACTCTCAAACAGTTTTGCTGAGTTAACAAAAAGGCCTTCTTCTATCTTGATTGTTTCTTGATGTTGGCCTTTTTGCACCCATAAAAACAGGTATGATCTCTCTTGCTGTCTCTCTGCCAGGATTGCAGGCAGCCCCAGCCATCATTGAGTTGTTTTTCTGGATATAGCCTGTCAAAATGGAAGGAATGAGTCAGTGTCTTGCAGAGCAAGAACAACAAAATTAACACCTATTTCATGTGTGTTCCTGCCTCTTTTTTGTTGCAGGTGAGGGTCTTGAATTGTTGGGGTTTTCAGCCCTACAGTTTCTGGGTGTCCCAGCTGTGCAGTCATACTGATGGGATCCATACACACACATCCTGAGGTGCAGACTCTCCCTGTAGGATAGCTAGGAAAATTCTCCTTGTTGGCACCTCTTCAAAGGTGCCAACTGACGCACCAACTTCCCAGCCCCAGCTTTGGAAGACGACTAAAACTGGCTGTGGGACCGAGCCTATGACAGCCTCCTGCTGCTGCCACAGGTTTGTTTTTAGAAGCTGAATGTTGGTGTCCTGCCAAGCTGGATACCTGGCAGTGGGAACGCAGATGTGATCCTGCCCTGGGCGATGTTTATGCACTACAGGCTGTTTCCTATATGTGGAGTGAGCTGTTTAATGCTCTGTGGTGGTTCTTCACGTTTTCAGGGTTATTTGGAAGGTGCAGCATCACTCAGGGCAGTCTGACAGATTCATTTCAAAACAATTTTTTGATATATAATAATAAGTAAAAAATGGTCTCCAGCCTTCAGAGAATGGAAGGAAAATTTCCTGTTGAAGGAAGTTCTGAAGACAGTGGGATTGCTACAGGATTAATTAATAGATGTTTAAAACAGTATTTCAGCTGTTTCTAATCACTCATCATCTCCCTCCAGTATCCCAGGGACTCAGGATGGGCAGACTGTGGTCTCAGCTTTATTTTTTATTTGGAGGGGGAAAAAATCCTTGCTTTTCAGGCTTTCAGCACTCTAAGCATCTTCACTGTCTTTAAAGCTTGTCTGAAAACACACTCACTGGCAAAGCCATTGCTCCCACCCTCTGTTAACATCCAAAATCCCTCACATGACAAGAACACTCTCTACCTGATGCTGAAGAGTCCCTGTTACTGTATGTTGCAGATGAAATGTCTTGTGTTTAGGCCTGTGAACATGTTCTTGAGGGGTTAATTGGGATGTGGGTTCACAGAGCATCTGGTAACTGCCGGAGCATCCCGGTAGCCGCTGGAGCATACTCCATGGTCAATGTGCTCTGATCCAGGGAGCTTGTTCCCTGGCGCCGGGGGATCAGGCATGCAGAGGGCTGTTTCCACTAAACAGCTGAGGTTTTGTAAGTTCACAGCTAGTGAACCTTCCCATCAGATGTTGATGAGACCGTATCCTGTTAGTGTGCTCACCAGGATAAGTCTCAAATATTCAAGTAGGACTCTTATCAGACAATAAAATAATAGTTATAACTACTCAGAGACATCTAATGTTCTGGAACTAGCTTTTAAAAAGGAATAGTTTATAAACAAGGCTGTGTTTTGAAACTAGCTTTTGACACAGTGACTCCGATGTAGTTCTTCTGCGTGTGGATATAAAATACCAGATCTGACTTGGTTCTTACAGACCACTGAGTGTCTACACAAACATCCTTCCCATATAGAATCATACAATGGTTTTGGATTGGGCTGTTAAAGATCACCTAGATTCAAACTCCCTACCATGGAATTAAGATCCAACTACTGAGAGGCGCCTCTGCCTAAATTAAGGTGCAAACAAGACCATATGTGGAAGTCAATAATACAATTTTATTTAACAATAAATATGAGGTAGAGAGAAAGAAATAGAAGAGAAAGAAAAAAAGAGAGAGAGAGGGATCAAGCAGCAGATAGTCTCAACCCATGGATCCAGCAGCATCCTGTCCTGTTCATCCTTCTTCACCCTGAATTTCTTGGTGGTGGAGGTCCCAAGGTCATTCAAAACTTTTCACTCTTTATACACCGTAGCAAACAAAGGAATTAATGCTCATTGGCTACACAGTTCTCTTATTCTATTGGTTAAATTATTCCCTCACTTCTAATGCTAATTAGTCCACATGCTCTGTCTTTCTTTTTTCAGTTCAGTCGGTTTCTTGGGTTGCTGGTTTGTGAGTTGGGGGTCACGATCTCCCCCTGCCAGACCTACCTTTTACCCCATCTGAGCTGATTTCAGCTGAGTTGGTTTTCCAAGTGGGCCATAAATTCTGCATTTTTTGTGTCCATTATCAGTAATACATTCTTCTCCCCCAGCTTTGTTTACCTTCTCCTAGGTCTGAGATAACACTTAAGACAATAGTACCACCTCTAGCTTATCCTTAAGGAACACAAGTTCCTTCTGTGGCAGCTTAATTTACAGTCCAGGTTCCAGGTATATTCAGGGGGCTTTGGTGGTCATTGGTAGTCAGATGCCAACTGTCCTGTAACTTGGAGTGATCTTTGTCTGACCAGTGATATCCCTACAAGCAGTTACTTCTTTATAAAGTTTACCACAGTGTAAATTTTAGTCTGGATGCATTACCTGGGATGTGCTAACCAGATCTCAACTCCACCACGTAGTGCCACCCTGTTGCTCCCTTCTGTACCTATCTCATTGCAAAGTCCTTCTGTGGCCTTCACAGTGTTTGAGACAGGCAACTCTGGTCTGTAAGTCTTTACACATAGGCTGGGACCCTTTCACTTCACCAGGTTGTTCAAAATCCCATCTAGCCTGGCCTTGAACACTTCCAGGGTAGGACATCCACAATTTTCAGGGCTACCTGTGCCAGTGCCTTACTACCCTCACAGTAAAGAATTTCCTCCCAATATCTAATCTAAACCTGCCCTCACTCAGCTTAAAACCATTCCCCCTTGTCCTATCACTACGTGCCCTTGTAGAAAGTTTCTCTACAGCTTTCTTGTAGTGTCTTTTCTGAGGTGTGGTTCATGGCTAGCTAAACAAAGGCACATGGGCAATGTTTATTGGCATGAGAAAAGAGCAGCTGAAAGGGCTCTTAAACCAAATCATAACAAACTGTTAGATTTTTTATTAATCTTGCCTGCTGTTTTCTGTATGCAGGTTTTGCTGATGATTCTCAAGCTGAGCCAAAATATGTATCATGAATTATTCAAACCTTGCTCAGAACAGTTTTATATGTTTGCATTTGTACCTGTAAAAAAAGCTCCCTCATAACCCACATCTGAACATTGCCATATGTATTTGCCACATCACAAAAGTATGTAACATCACTCACCTCTGGGGATTAAAGGCAGCACTGTTTAATGACAGGGACTGAATGTGCTGTCCTTGATCACAGTGGGCCGTGCCCTAAGCAATCTGTTAAAAGGATTTCATACCACCAACAATGGCCTTAGATTAATCAAAAAAGAAAAAAGAAGAGAAGCTGCAACATAACAAGCTTCCACACAAAACAAAAGTCAAAGCCCTGTCTGCAGCAGGGATGCACCTCCTCTTTACAATCCCTACATCCCTTTGCTGCCACCATGCTCGGTGCAATACACCAGTTTAGAGTCACCTCTTGTTACTCCATGCAGCTTCTCCAGTTCCTTGTTTAGTGCCACAAGAATTATTTCTATTTGCATTTACTGCACTTGCAATCAGAAGGCACTATGGCACTCAGCATTGTAACAGTTTGGCAGAAAAAAGGATTATAGCTGAGAACCTACTGAAAGATGACTTTGCTCTTAGGCCACTATGATGGACAGGTGAGACTCCCCTGTTTTGACACACACTTCCCATGTGATCCTAAAAAAGATCCTGTTCAGTTATTGTGCAGGTTTTCTTCTGACAAATGGGAATCACAGGAGACTGGAGCAAGAACTACGTGTCAGAAGAGGGGAAGCATTTTGACACCCTAGTTACAGAGAGCTCCCCAGAAGGAACACACATTTAATGCAACAGGACCATTTTGTGCCTCAAGTTGTTCAGTTACAAACCCTGGAACAAGGCACTCTGAGAAATAGAGCCAAGTTCAATGTATATTTGATGTGTCACTGCTGTTTTGTTTGGCAGCTGCTCTGGTGATCAATACACTGTGGAGCAGAACTGTCACTCCCTCTTAAGAGTCATTAGGGTAATGCCTGACTCTGCAATCCTCCCAGAACCTCGTGTGCTGCATAGCTTATTAGCAGTCACACAAGTTTCTTAGTCTTGCCTCTCCAGAGTTAAAGCTGAAATACATTTTCTCCTGGTAAAGGTCAAGGAGCCAGTTTATATGCAGACTTTGGTATTACAGTCTTCAGGGGATTTGAACAGGTTGGACCAGCTGATCCTTGAGGTCCCTGCCAACCTCATATTTCATGGTTAAAACAAAGGTTAAATTTATTTGTTTGGATGAAAACTTACTGATATACTGATAGGTTTTGTTCTTAGTTATGCAATTAAGTGTAAAACATGGGTAATTAATCTCTGCATTGCAGATTGGACCATGAAAGGAGCAGATACAGTGGTCCTTGAGTACTGAAATTTGATCAATTGTTGTAATTGGTGAGAAAACCGTGTTCAGAAAGAGAAATAGAGTTAACAGGACTAATGAGGACTTACCTTCTCCCTCAGCTCACTACAGTTTTCTTTACAGGGGTCTTGCTTCTCAGCTAAGGTAATGGCATTGTCTTGTTCCAAAATAGGATACTAAGATCAAACTCAATGTCACAAACCGAGTAGCATATCAGAGTGCCACTGTCCACATTAATTTTGTGAAATCTGTGACTCAGGGGATTACTAGGTATTAAATAGGCCAGCTCCAGCTCCAGTTCCTCCAGTTTGTCTGCCAGCTTTTCCTACACGTGCCACTATGTTTTGTGCCAAGCTGTTCCAGCTTGCAGGTGGGCAGGTGGTCAGGAGAGGCATCTCATCTCCCTTTCATCAATTTTATCCCTCCTTCATATACTTCACTCTTTTGTAACTACATTACTTGAAACTACTTGTCTTGGCATTCAATAGAGCTATGTAATCCTGTGGGATCCTATAAAATTTCTTTTCTTTCCTCCGTTCCTCCTGATTGCATGATACAACCACTTTCTGCAATCTCCCATAAGTCAGGGAGCAAGGTTGTAAAGGACAAGGGTAATTTCTGACTTATTTGTTTATAGATCATTCCCATAGTACACAGAGCACCCACAGGCTTAGGCTGGGTGTCACATCATGCAGGGTATGGTTGGCTAATCTTGTCTGCCACAGTGCAGAACATCTTAGCAGCTGTTCTGCCTAAGCAAGAAAATGAGCAAGAAAATAATTATACTTTTAGAGTTGCTTCTTGTGCTGAAAAAATAAGATTTTCACATGTAGTTTGGCTGTCTTATGTTGTGAACTTACATATTACATATGTAATAATATATGTATAATATATGTATATTACATATTCTCACAGAGAAGACCAGCTCCAAAAACTGGGCTGAGAGATCCTTAAGCAAGTCCTAAATGCTGCAACGAGTGCTGAAATCAGTAGGAGAGACTTAGGCATTGTAGGTCCCACTGCAATTTTTGCAGAACATCATAAGGAGATGTGCATCCAGTCTGCCTAATGGAAGCAACCAAGTGGTACCCTGAATTGTGTCCAGCTAAGAAGTAATATTTTAAAAGTCAGAACCTCAGAATCAATATGGTGTGTATGGTCAATGAAAAGAGGGAAGTGTCTTTGGAAGCTTACAGTTCCTTTGGAAATGGACACCCAGCCTGTAATGGACAAGAACTGTTATACTCAGTTTGGGAAATTTAGAGTGTAAATTTGTTGCCTGAATTACCTAGACTTAACCCCATCCAGTCTCTCAATGATCATGAGACCAAGGGCAAATTCTGCTCCAGGAAAGTATAATTTACAGTTCTTCTTCCCATCTGCATTATCAGTTGCAGGCTCTGCTGCAGTGCAGATGTAGTGTTCTGTTAATATTTGATGCTCAACACCCATAAGGTTACTGCAGATCAACAGCAGGTGTGAGAACTTCCTCTGTTTCATCAATGAAGTCTTACAATTATTCATGAGGACTATACATACAATATATTTTCTACAATCTATTATTTATTATTACCTCATATCCTAAACCTACATCTAGCCATGTTCTATTATTTATTATTATCTCATATCCTAAACCTACATCTAGCCACGTAGAAGAAATTTAGTGAAGTAACTGTTTAAAATTTCTTCTCAGCATGAAAGTGAAAAAGATTGTTTTTAAGTAGAACATCAAAAGTGTGATGGGTTCAAATGATTATCAGAATTAATGAACAGAAATCTGAGTTTTTTATACTCTGTCATATCACCGTATAAAACATCATCAGGTTGTCTCACCTCAAATGCCTCAGTTTCTCTTGGTGAAAAAAGCCCTTATTTCTCATGCTAGTGTGAATACTAATTGACTAACATTTTCAAAGCATTTTGTGCAGTTCAGATGAAAGACTTTTCTAAATGCAAGTATTATTACATGGTAAGTTCATGACTGGAGCAAATTTTTAAAACAAACCATATGAAAAGCAGAATTAAGAGTGGACATGCTGATCCAGCCATTAATTGCTTCACATCAGAGTGGGCAAAGGGTCTCCTTTTATGTTGTTTATTTCAAACAAACAACTCTGGGAATCTCCTGTGGAAATGAAATGCAAAAACCAAAGCTGTGTCATGGGTATTTTTGGTTTATCTCCACATGAGTCTTAGATTCATCATGTGGAGAGAATGTGGAACACATTTTTTTCCCCCGTATACACTGACTTTCCCACAATGAATAAAATCCATTTTCTTGCACAGTTTGTCTTCTTGCTCACCCTTGGGTAACAAAACAACCCAGAAAGAGGAACACCCTGTCCCTGAACCCTGTTGAAAACTAAATAAATAAATAAATAAATAAAAGGAAAAGAGGGATGACTTGGAGGGTTCCCGGGGATGACTTGGAGGGTTCCCAGGCAAACCTGCCCCATTTAACATCACATCCACAGTGACTACCGACACATGAACCCCGGAGCTCCTAATTCCTGAGCTATTGCTCAGCGATGAGTAATAACCCTTGCTCAGTGACTCACACAGGCTCTGAAATACAGCCAAGTGTCAATGAGCATCCAGGTTTTAGGGAATGTGAGTGGGAAGGGGAAGGTCTCTTGTATCTGCCTGTACTGGTATGGGGGAAAAGCCTGGCAGGCTGCAAGGATATGTCTGCACTTTAGTTATGGCTGTTGGTACACAGACTGTCATACCAGAGCTCCAGCACATTTAGTACTCCAAAGCAATTTTGCTTCTGTTTTTCATCTTCTCTTCCTCCCTCCTTCCAACACACATATAGACCTACTTTTTCAGATTTAATCCTTCAATTATCAAGATGTCACTGCTACAGACCTAACTGCACCTAACAGCACCTAACTGGGAGTTAGCTGTCAGTAGAGACCCTTTGCTCACTGCAGGAAAATAGCTTTTGTCAGGGAATACTGATGTTAATATACAGTAACAGAGGCAGCCAGCTTCAGTGAGAGAAAAAGAATTGTTTATAAACTTTTTTTTAACAGTTTATAAACTGTGCTGAACAAGGCATACAAGCTGGACTCATTAGAGGTGTATTCTAAGGGTTAATCCTAGGTTTTTTTGCATGTTTAAATATTAGACAGCAGCTTGAAGATACATCTCCATTCTTTAGGATGAGAGGAGTTGGGAACTTCCCAGCTGGTGATTCACAGCCCCTTAGGTGCTGATCTTAGGATGGGAGAAAGTGGCCTCTGGTGACATCTTTCTCTGTTTGCTCAAGATTAGACTCTGCTCACCTATCTTAGACTATCCCTCCTGTTTTCAGCAGTTAAGCAACATCGAATGTTTTTGGAGAATTTTTGTATAATTTTGGGCTTCAAAAGTTCTTCATTCTTTTTGTCGCATTATACAATTTTTTACTACACTGCATTGGCAATTTGACACTTGTGCAATTGATAGTTTGTCTTGTGATAAAAAGATGGTATCTGTTTCCTCTTCATTACTCTGGTGGTTCAGTTTTGAGAATCTGTCCCACTAACCCTCAGCTGCTCCCTGCACTGAACTCTTACATACTCTGCTGTAGTGGAAAAAGAGAGGGTCCTTAGGAGTTGTCCATGTTGAAATTCACAGCTCCATTTCAGTGAAATATGCACTGCTGCATAGCCTGTCCACCCACACACTGCTGCTAGGTGCATGTGGAAATGTTTGGGTTTTAGCAGCTCTTCAGATTTTAGAGATTATCTATAATTTGTGTGTGCACTTTGAACTTGGAATGTCTCTACCTTTCTCCCCTGAGATTCTTTCCATTGCTGTCTGTAGCGTTGTTGGGAAAAAGAGTTTTATGTTGATTGTGATACGAGTTTTGGACAGGAAGTTATTTTGTTATCAAATTGCCTTTTGTGGTTCCTGGGAAGTGTCTCCTCACTAATAAATGGCTTGCTTAATCTTTGCTGCTTGCAGATTTCTCTGTATCAGTGATGGATTGTCTCCACTCAGCTCTAGAGAATGAGCTTATTCATCAGCATTGCACATGCCAATAGGTGTTAGTAGAGTTAGTCTGAGCTCCCTAGGGATGGGCCTGTGGCTTGCTATATCCTTCCCTCTTAATTTAGAAGCAACAGAAATTAGTTCACCATTAAATATTCATTACAACATAAATGATGTTCACCATTACAATGATCTATGTTTTCCCCTTGTATTAAATGGCAATTCAGAAAGCATTAACTTTCACATGTAGCATTTTCCATGGGTTAAAAAGCTTTTGGAAGCCTCCTAGACTTCTGCATGGATCCAATAGCCTGTATGGATGCGCTGACAGCATTTGCATATTACAGCTACAAGTAGAGAGACTTCTTACTTTGCCTACAAATTCATTCATCCCCTTTGCACTGTCACAATTCCCCACTGTGACCCAAAGAATGTCTTTTCGCAAAAAAAAACCCACCCCAAACTCATTGCTGCCTGGTTCAATGTTATAATTGCTGTCTTCTCCCTCCTCTTAAAAAAAAAAAGGCAAAAAACCCAACAAAACCAAAAGCAACAACACCTCTCTCTGACACGCAGAGCCGGTAACTTGTGCTGCAGAAGTTGCAACATCAGCACAGCCAGCTGCTGTCCACCTCCTTTGCCAGAAGCTGATTTCTCAGAGCAGAGTCAGCAGAAGCATGTCTGCCCAGCTCCCAGCAGCCTCAGTGCAAAGCTGGGCTGCAGCTGGAGCTTGGCAGGCCACTATTTTTAATGATGGGCAGCAGCTTTGATTAAAAAATGAGCACACTGATTAAAATTCCTTTCTACAGCTGTCTCATGCATGCAGATTCCATGAAATAAAGTGTATTACCCGAACTGTCAAATCTTCTCAGCAGAGTATCTGAGAGATTTTTCTCAGTGAACCATCTAATATAATTTACTTTTAGCAGTGCAAGTTTTCCTATACTTTTATTAAAGTGTTCATTTCCTACTTTCTGGTTTTCCTGTCTCTGCAATAAATAGGTACTTCTGATTACAAGCACTCAGGAGAAATGTTGTTTGTTTGGAATGAAGATATAAGGTCAGTGATACAAGGC
Source organism: Molothrus aeneus (assembly GCF_037042795.1). NCBI lineage: Eukaryota > Metazoa > Chordata > Aves > Passeriformes > Icteridae > Molothrus > Molothrus aeneus. Next base: position 34,516,339 of record NC_089647.1, on the reverse strand, counting down.
CACTATCTGCTAGTGTGCAAATAAGAGAAATCTCAAAAAAAGCTATGCTGATTTATATCAGTCAAAAATATGGGCCCATTGACTCCAAAAATGTTAGCCCTTGTTTATTTTAAAATGCATAAGAGACTCAGAGTCTCCAAAAATCAGACCCAAAGGTTTTTTGGAAGATTATTTTGGAGGTTTGAGAATTAACTGAAGGCTTGATGAACAGGTAGAATTTTTGAAAACCTTCATATTGCCAAGGAAGAGCACTTAATTGAGAGAACCAGCAAACATTTCTGCTTTACTTATGTAATAACATGTTTTTATGCCACATGATTTGAAGCCTGTCACTTCTTTAAAAAGATTATTTTATGATTGCATAGGACTCTGCAAAACTAACCTTACATATATTTTTTTTTAATGGCAGCAAGACTGAGAGCTCTGGTCCAGGTAGGAGAGTGTGCTGGCAGCTGAGTACATCTGTACCTGTTCTGTAACTGACCTTTCAAGCCACTTCTCACTTTCAGCTGTTTACTTTGCTTATCAGCCCTGTATTTCATCCATAGAGCTCTGAAGGGCTCTGTCATGCATAACTGGATGCACAGCAAGGTCAGTGAGAGGCTGCTGCCCTCTGTGAACTGGTTATCACTTGGAAATTTTGTGCCAGTGTTCTCCCTCTCCCAAAGAGTTTAAAGGAGGCACGCTTTTGGATACAGCATTAATGAGATGATTTCACCAGGAGGCCATGGTTGCAGTTTCACTTGATGGCTCCTGATTGTTAATGGCAGGGCTAATACAATTATACTGAGGCCAGTCAAGTTAAAGCAGATTTCTAAGGGGGTCTTGTACCACACCAGCACCAGTTTCTCTAAGAGCCTGAGAAATCTTCAACAGATTAATTCTTCCAGTCCTTACTCTTACTACAGTTCTTACTGGAGACTTGCCTGCTAAGGAAGACACCTTTTGGGATAGGGATGAGTATAAAGAGCATTATATAAATATAGCACTTGGAGAGTGCTCCACCTAACATTGGTAAGCCTTGTCTTCTAGGAAAGATATTGAAAAAATGAAGGTTGTAGAAGATGAGTGAAGAAATGCTTTGCATGTAAGCACAGAGGTTTCTTATCAACATTTTTTTAATGATATCCAAGTTTAAAGGCTCTGAAGCCATTTTCAGAATGTTCACTTAAGCACAAACCAGTATTATTTTCTCATTTTGCAATGTTCAAAAATAGCTATTTTTAAACCTTGCCTTTTCACACATACAATTAAAACATTTAAAATCCCATTGAGAAAGATGCCAATGAATACACTTATGAAGTAAAACTATCCTCTCTGATTAAAAGCTTCTCACACAGCTTTGTCCTTTCATCATATAGACTCATACTGCCCTAGAACATTTATGAATGTTAGAACATAACCTGAAATAAATAGAATTATAAAATGATAGAACAGTTTAAAAGCCATCTAGTAGCAACAGCCCTGCAGTGACCAGGGACATCTTCAACTAGGTCAGGCTGCTTGGAGCCACGTCCAAACAGACCTTGAATGTTTACAGATGGGGCATCCACAACCTTTCTCAGCAATCTGTTCATGTGCTTCACCACCCTCATCATAAAAAGTATTTCCTTTATATTAGTCTGAAACTAATAAAAAAGTTTAAAAAGTTAAAGCTCCTCTGACACAACTGTGGTATGAAGATAAATATTTTGTTGCTTTACAGCCAGAGAGGGCTGTTAAAATATTAGTGGCCATGAACTATTAAACATGTTGCATATCAGCTGTACATGTGCATGCTTCCATACCATGGCAAATGTGAGCTATTCAGAAACACCTTAACTGTCCGTGTGTTTGCCTCAGTCAGGCTGAAGGGAACACAGATCACTGTAGTGCACTTTCAGTTATAGTTAACCCACCCTGAACTGCCTTCACAGCAGCAGTAAGTAGGGATGTGCATGGGTGAACCAGCTGACACAGTAATTTTATCCCTCAGTAACTTGTATAATGGCTCCTGTTAATGTGTCTGAATCTTTGATCACCCTCTTGACTCCTTTTATATCACAAGAGATTATTGGGACACCTTTTTTTTTTCTTTTTTTTTTTCTTTTTTTTTTTTTTATAAGCTGCAAAGCCTCACTCGGCATCATTTTAGTGAATCCATATTGTCAATTTAATCTCTCAACTGCTCAAAGTTTTCTAGCAAAAGAAATGGTCCAGGTCAGACTTGTGCCACATTACCAGCTGGATGTCAGTCCAATATGCTCCTCCAAATAACAAGCAGACTTAAAAAAAAAAATTCACCTCTTTTTTTGACTTCAGAATCTTCTGTTTAGATATGTACGATGTTACTCAAAACTAGTGTTATCATGCTAGATGAAAAAATGGACTCTTGCACTGTATATGGAACCATTTTAAATTTAAAATATGGCTAAAATTTATAGCTGGACTATAGCACTATTACAAAGTCCTATTGAAGACAATAGGTAGTCCTATTGAAGACAACTGTAAAATCTATGCCACCTTCTATGGCGGGAAGCTTGAAGCCTATGCATATTAAAAAATTATTTTAAAAATAAATCAACATTGAATGCTTATATATCACTGTAAATTGATTGAGACATTTAACAGTGCATTGTCTTTGCTGTTCTGTCCTCTTAAAAACTTTGGGCACTGAGGATCATGCATGTGCTCTATAGGGTTACTGCATTGCTTAGGATGTAAGTAGTGAGATGGGAGGAAAACAACATAAAAACCAAAAGACAGCATTTGTATTGGAGAGGAAGGGAGAATTTATTGACTGAAGTATGTTTATTTCCATCCTCATTATTCATTTGAAGAGGTGTAAATCTAAACCATCATCATTATCACTTAAAATTAGCCAAAGCCAAGAAAGAGGCCCAGGAGTCTGATTAAGGCATCACTGCAGAGTTTTTTTTGTCTGGACAGTGAAGTCTCTCACTGCTGAAGAATAACACCATGAGAGCAAGGAAGTAAACTGTGACAAAGGCAGCCTAGTGATAGAAGACAGAGTAAGCAAGGGACTGACAGCCAGGATGTATGGATCCTGTTCCCAGCTCCATCACTGTCTGACTATGTGACCATGAACAAGTATCCTCTGCATGTCCCTCCATCTGTAATGTGTATGAGAAAACATGTGTATGAGTTAGCACAGTGGCATTAATCCTACCTATATGTTAAAAAAACTTTGAACTTCACTGCATGGGACAGGCTGCAGTAATAAGGATTTTTAAGACCAGAGAGGCTTGTTCTCCCGTTTCAGGGGTCTGCTGTTTTATGGCAGCATCTGTGGCATTCTATCTGTAACACTGGGTCTTGTGTTCACTAGAGGTGAACAGAAGGGTTCTGTGGCTGCCGCATCCAAAACAGATATTTTTGAATCCTTGTGGACTGAACACCAAGTAGATAATTTCTTGCACATGGGGAAGGTTGGCACAATGATCCCTGTGGTGTCTCCAAATCCCAGCAGGACCAGGGCAGAGATTGTTCCCCTGTACTCGGCACTGGTGAGGCTGCACCTCAAATCCTGTGTTCAGTTTTGGGCCCCTCACTACCAAAAAGACATTGAGGGGCTGAGGCATGGCTGGAGAAGGGCAACTGAGCTGGGGAAGGGTCTGGAGCACAAGTCTGATGGGGAGTGACTGAGGGAGCTGGGGGTGTTTAGCCTGGAGAAAAGGAGGCTCAGAGGAGACCTCATTGCTCTCCACAACTGCCTGTAAGGAGGCTGCAGTGAGGTGGACTCAGTCTCATCTACCAAGCAACAAGAGACAAGACCAGAGGAAATGGCCTCAAGTTGCACCAGGGGAGGTTCAGATTAGAAACTAGGAAAATTTCTCCACTGAAAGGTGATCAAGCACTGGAATAGGCTGCCAGGGAAGTGGTTCACTCACCATCCCTGAAGGTATTTGAAGTCATATGGATGTAGTGTGTAGGGACATGGTTCAGTGGTGGACTCGGCAGCGTTAGGTTAAAGTTGGAACCTGATGACTTTAGGTCTTTTCAAATCTACATGACTCTGTGATTCTATCTGTGAATCAGTTGGCTCCAGATGCTTCTACAGCACTTAGAGTTTTTCTAGCCACTATTTGTTGTACAGAGGGGTCCCAACCCAAACTCATTACTCCAGTTGTGTTAGGCTTCTCATGTCACAATGAATTTCAATTAACAGTCTGAATAGTATATAATCTGTGCAAAATCTAATAAACCAGGGGACACAGGGCTGCACAATACCAGGAATTCTCAAGGTATCTGATTTGAAAATCACTACAATGAAAGTTTATAACCACAGCTCAATTCATTTCGTGAGAGGAAAGATAAGGCCATAGAAGAATAGACATTATACAATTCTGCTTTCTATGTCAGAGATTCATTCTCTGGTAAGCTTTAAGAGTATTTCATTGGCATTCTCTTAGATGCCAAACTATTAAATGCAAGGCCACAGCACAAAGAGGTTTCTTAAATTACTAGAGAAATAAATTGGGTCTTGTAACATGCTTTGTAGTTTCAATTGCATTCTGCAGCAACTCTCAAATCCCCAAGTATATATGGAATCCCACTCCACAAACCATTGTTTCCTTCGTGCTGCTGAAAAATAGCTTAAAAAAATCCTAAGACCTCAATGACTAATATAAGTGTGCATTTCATTGCTTTTATAGCTTTTTTTGTAATATTCTTTCTAGTTTTTTAATCAAGAATGTGACCATCTCTTTTATTCAATTTGCATTCAAGAGACGTTTGCACATTAGATGAAGTACATTCATGTGCATCTGACAGCAAGCACTCTGCAGCTTGGAGATAATGAATCTAAATCAGATTCAGGCTTTATTTTGCAGTGCCAGGTAAATTTCAGAGGCCCAGCATTTGTAATTTATTTCTCACTAAGACGAAAAAGTCAGTTTGATGGCTACTGTCAGCCAATAGGAGATAAAAGATGAGATGGCCCCTGAAAGGGACTGTTCAGTGGCTGCACAAAAGTAAGGAGACAATTTGTGGCTGCAGAGAAAAAATTAATTTCACACCTATAAATTTATAATACATTCCTGCTCTGAAGAGCACATAAGCTAGAATTTTAGAATTTTAGAATTAAAGTATGTGAAAGAGTCCACACAGTAACAATAAAGTCAAAAGCATACATATGTG